>NC_136409.1:119907500-120632500 GCF_051521515.1 Lactuca serriola | reverse complement strand
TGGGTCTATTTCACCTCCTTCGGTATCTTTCAACTGGTATTGGGTCTATTTCACCCCTCCCACTAATCATAACAATAAATGTATCAAAGACATCAAGTGGATACATACACGACCATTAATTGTCACAAAGATAATCATCATACTATAAAAATATTGTAGTAAGACGGCATCGGTGCCTTTGACCAACGGATATAATGAAAGAAACTCATCTCAGACTGAAGATATCAAATAACACTCGAGCTGATGACTCGCAAAATCTTCTCACTCTAAATTACAAGTAATAAAACGCTAATTAGAAATTAGGTCAATAACCCACCACGAGAGTCCAAACCCTAAATCCTAGCTTTAGGGGAAAAAAGCTACTTAATCTTTGCCTTAATGGGCCTAACCCACCAAAGCCCAAATATAGTTTGCTCCGAGTCCAAAAGATAATCTATATCCAAAGTGGGCCCAAGATCAAGCAGGCCCATCACCAAAAATCATGCGGCCCAACAAAGGCCCAATTCCTTAAGTTCAAAATGGCCCGAGGCTGAAAAATCCCAAATTTTTTCTAGTGAGTACACTCAACATAACATCAGTACGCCTAGCGTACTCACAACCCTTGCATTGTCGGGACATTAGGAGCGTACGCGCATCATATGTCTAGGTACACCCGACATATGCTGCATCTGGCCAAAATAACCTTTCAAGGTGTTAATCATTTAAGAACTAACATCCAATTTTAGATCTAAGCTTATTAGAGCGTATTGAGCCATAAAGTTGTAAATATTATGCTTTTGCATGCTTTAAAAGGGTCAAATCTTGGACTTTATTAAACTAACTTCATGAGATTACCTTGAACCCTTGCATGGTTGAACTTAACCCATCAAAACTCCATTTTTATGCTCAAGGGACATCAAAGACACTAGGATCTAACATTATTTTCTTGTGCGTAGCTTATACTATCAAAACCACCTTAAGGACCATAATATGAAGAACATAAGCCATAAACTAAAACTAATTGTAATACCTGATTCCTTGTATGAGTTTAATTATAATTTATTCATCTTTGAAGAGCTACTTGACAGTTGGGAGCCCCAAACTCGTCAACTAGAAATCATAATGGACACAGGATTTTAAGTCACATACTCGGCGAGTTGAGAGCCTCAACTCGACGAGTATGCCTGAGTGAAACCCTAATTTTTGGGTTTTGCACCCTATTTAAGCATCTTAATCCCCACTTGTTGGCCTCATTTCCAGCCTGCAAGTCCCAAACCCTAATCCACGAAACCCTAGTGCCTTGTATGAGCTTGTGATTTGTTTTTGAGTGAATATTGTGTGTTTTGAAGCATGTTGAAGAAGGAGGAGCGTGGGGATTCAGAAGGAAGCTATTAGATCCAAAAACAACATCTAATCCTCTTCATTTTCTGGTAAGCAAGTCTCAAACTTGCTTAATAGCTTGTTAGATCTCTTTGTTATCATTTATGGGGTTTTTGGTTCAAGAGACATGATCTTTGGGACATGGACGTCCCCAAGTGGATATACTTTCAGATCTATGACGGTGAGGGACTCATATGGCATAAAGGTGCAAAATTTATGGCCATGGAAGCCCCATGCAAGCTATAAGTTGCCTTTTAGTTTTTTAAAACCCCAAAAGGCCATGCATGGAGGAAAAGGCAGAAGCTTTACTTTTTCAAATGATGTCTAAAGCCTAGATATCTTTTTATATGTCTTAGTTTGGAGTATAGATGACTTATAGACCAAGATCTAAGTTCTAGGGAGTTAGGGTTTGCGCCAAACCCGTTAAATAAGGGTAGTAACGAGTAATGTTGGAAACTTTACCTTTAAAAAGACGTTTTCATTATGTATGAGAAACAAGAAGCATAGATCTGAATTGTAGGGGCTTAATCCATTAAGATGGCCAAAACAGACAGAGGAACTCGTCGAGTCCATGGAGAAACTCAATGAGTTGAGGCAAGTTCTCCCGATGCTGAATATGGTAGAACTCAATGAGTCTGAGGATGACTCGACCATATGACTCACTAAATCGCGACTATGAGTAGCCAGGAAACTCGGTGAGTCAGGGGGTGAGTCGACGACTTGGATCGCGATTTCAGGAGTTTGATTTATAGAACTCGACGAGTTGATGGATTAACTCAGTGAGTTGAGTCAAACCAGAACGTTGACTTTGACCAGAATGTTGACGTTGACCAGGGGTAAAATGGTCATTTTAACCTAAGAAGGATTATCAGTTTTTGACTAAGTGTTATTGTGATAATGATAGTTGGGGAGTCGTTGGAGCAGCCATCAGAGATTCCTCATGTGAGACTTCACAGCTAGCTTACGAGGTGATTTTCCTTCGGTAGGGACGGGTCGAAGGCACCAATACCGGTCCATGTAGAGTAGTTAAGTGTGGGATGGGCCTGTATCTTAGAATTGCTATGATTACTAGCTAAGTGTGGCATGGGCCCATAACTTAGAATTGTTTATGATTAGTAGCTAAGTGTGGATTGGGTTCGTATCATATAATTTTTATGGTTAGTAGTTCAGTGTGGGCAGGGCCCGTATGTTAGACTCGTTTATGATTAGTATCTAAGTGTGGGTAGGTCCTATACCTTAGTATTATCTGAATATGAATATAAATTGGTAGATTATGGTTATACTTGTTGTCTATGTGATACTTGTATGTATGTCTAGTTAGCGGATCATGGGCAGGGGTATGTATCTCCCGGATAGCGAAGCGTGGACAAGGCATGTACCTCCTAGCTAGTTGAGTGTTGGAAAGGCCCTTATCTCCGAGTTAGCAAAGAATGGGCGAGGCCCGTATCCCTGAGATAACTTAGTATAGGGGAGGCCCGTATCTCATAGTTAGCCGAGTGTGGGCGGGGGCCCGTATCTCCTTGAGTGTGGGCGATGCCCTTATCTCCTAGCTGCATGTTATATGTTATGTGTATGGCATGTGGTAGTTTGGGGAGACTCACTATGCTTCTTGCTTACAGTTTCAGTTTTGGTTTTAGGTACTTCCGATAGAAAGGGGAAGAGCTTGGGATGATTGTAGTGCACACATCATATATTCAAATTGGGATTTTTATACTATGATGTTGTTGACGAATGTTATGATATTTTGAGATACATTACTTATGTTTTTATGAGATGATGAATGGTATTTATGGTTTTATGAATGATTAAAAATGAAATTTGTGGACCATATTTTTGGGATGTTTCACTAACACATGGAGTCATAAAGGTAGGAGCTTTTTACCTCCAATAAGCTAGAAATTATGAGAAACCTCTGGATCTACAAGCTCTTTCTGGTCCAATGTTTCTTCACAAATATTCTTATTCTCCATTAAGCACCACACGTACACAAAACACACACATAAGCTCAAACTTTATGGAAAATGGATTAGGATTTCGATATATAGCTCAAGAGGCAAAGTAAGATGATAAGGTGAAAGAGGAGAAGGACTTAATGTGCTTAAATAGGGTGCAAACCCTAAACATTAGAGTTTTCCCCTGGCTCGCGCACGCCCTGCATACACATGGGTATGCCCAACATACATAGAGGACAACCCGCCTCATGCACCCACCAGAGTACACCCGACGTACCAATGTGTACAACCAGCATACTCGAGCCCAAAGGTCCAAATGCAGGAAAATAATGGCTAAGGGTTTACCTGAAAAATTAGGTGTTACAATTCTCCCTAATTTGATTCAGACTTCATCCTTAAAGTGTGTTGTTGGAAATAACTCTGGGTAATGCACCCTCATCTCTTCCTCAGGCTCCCAAGTCCATGTTGAACCCTTCCGGTGCTGCCACTGCACCTTCACCAATCCCACAATATTGTTCCTCAAGGTTTTCGTCTTTCGATAATGGATCGCTACCAGTCTCTCAATGTAGTTCAAGAAGTAATCCACCTAAATATCCTCCAATGGAACCACTGCAGAATCATCAACTGAACACTTCCGTAGCTGAGAGACATGAAAAGTACTATGAATATGACTAAGTTCCTTCGGGAGATCCAAACGATATTTCACCCTATCCACCTGAGCTTCAACCCTGAAAGGACCAACATACCTGCGACCTAGTTTACCCTGCTTCTTGAACCGGATGACACCTTTCCAAGGTGACACCATCAGGAGTACCATATCCCTGACTTGGATCTCCAAGTCTGATTGGCGTCTATATGCGTAGCTTTTTTGCTGACTCTGTGCTGTCTAAAGTCTACCACAAACTTGATGAATCATCTCGGTCGTCATGAGTACCACCTCAATACCCCCCCCCCCATGACTTGTTGACCGAACTAACCCCAACATATCGAGGTCCTACACTTCTTCTCATAGAGCATCTCAAAAGGAGGTCGATTAATGCTAGTGTGATAGATGTTGTTATACAAAAACTCCGCCACAAGGAGGTACGTATCCCAACTCCCACCGAAATCTACAACATAAGCCCGAAGCATATCCTATAAGGTCTGGATAGTCCGATCACTATGAACATCAGTCTGCGGGTGAAAAGTCGTACTGAAGTGCAGACGTGTACCCAAATCCTCATGAAATCTCTTCCAGAACCTGGCAGTGAACCAGAAATCCCTGTCAGAGACCACATAAACCAACACCCCATGACATGCCCCAACCACCCAAATGTAGATGTCTACAAATTTCTCCGAAGAGATACTCTCCTAGATCGGGATAAAATGCACACTCTTGGTTAATCGATCCATGATGACCCATATTGAATCCATTGCGCACACCGTCCGAGGCAATTTGGTGATAAAATCCATCATAATCTCTTCCCATTTTCGAACAGGAATATCCAACGATTCCATTTTACCATGGGGTCGTTATTGATCGACCTATGCTTTCCTGCAAGTCAAGCACTTCTCCACATACCATGCCACATCCCACTTTATACATGGCCACTAATAATCAAGCCAGAGATCTCTATAAATCTTTGTCCCTCTGGGATGAATAGAGAATCTTGACTTGTGTGCCTTTTCCATCAAAATATGCAGCGCACCACCGCAGTACGGAACCCAAACCCTCTGAGGAAGGGTGAATAACCCCCAGCTATCATAATCGAAGGAAGCCATCTGTCCCACAATACAATCACTCTTCTGGTGCTCTTCCTTCATGGCCTCAATATGAGCCTCTTAAATCTGCTATAGTAATGGAGTAATCATTATCATCCTTAAAACATAATTCCCTAATCAGAGAGCTGTGATTGCCTTGCGGTCGAGAGCATTGGCCACCACACTGGCCTACCCCAGATATAAAGGATCTCACAATCATAATCCTTCAGCATGTCCGACCATCAACGTTGCCTCATGTTTAGATCTAGCTGCTCCATGAAATACCTCATGCTTTTGTGATCCATGTAGATATTACAGCAGACCCCATAGAGGTAATCTCGCCAAATCTTAAGAGCAAACACCACTGTCCCTAACTCCAAATCATGTATAGGGTAACTCGGCTCATGAGGCTTATGTTTCCTCGATGTGTATGCAATCACTTGACCCCGCTACATCTACATTGCACTTAAACCTATTATTGAAACATCACAATATATCACAAAGTCCTCCATGCCCTTGGGCAGGGTCAGAATCGGTGCCTCACACATATTCTGTCTCAAGATCTCAAAACCTGCCACTGCTCAGATCCCTAATGAAATGTAACAATCTTCTTTTTCTGCCTAGTCAAGGGTACCCCTATCTTGGAGAAATCCTGAATGAATCTCCGATAGTAACCTGTCAATCCAAAAAACTCCAAATCTTATATGGAGACCTCAGAACCTCTCATCTCATCACCACCTCAATCTTGACCGGATCTACCATAATATCGTTATGGTTGACAATGTACCCCAGAAATTACACCTCGTGCAATCAAAACTCACACTTTTGCGTATAATATCTCCCTCTTTAGAGTCTCCAATACCTCTTTTAGGTGCTCCTCATGTTGCTCCCGAGTCATGGAATAGACTAGGATGTCATCAATAAACACAATCAGAGACCGATCTAACATGGGTCCGCATACGCGATTCGTGATATGCATGAACATGGCTAGAGAATTGGTGAACATGAAAGTCATCACCAGAAACTCGTAATGCCCATAACGAGTTCGGAAGGCTGTCTTTTGCATGTCCTCCTCCCTGACCCTCATCTGATGATAACCCGAATGCAGATCAATCATGGAGAACCAAGATGCACACTGAAGCTGATCAAATAAATCATCGATCCTTGGGAATGGGTAACAGTTCTTCATTGTTAGCTTATTCAGCTCCCGGTAGTCAATACACATCCGATGTGTCCCATCCTTTTTCTTCAAAAATAAGATCGACTGTCCCCATGGTGAACTTCTATGCCGAATAAATCCCTAGTCTAGCATCTCATGCAGCTATGTAGAAAACTCCTGCATCTTTGGAGGTGCTAGCCGATAAGGTACTTTGGTTATCGGAGCCGCACCTAGAACCTAGTCAATCCAAAACACTACCCACCTCTCCAGAGGAACTCCGAAAAAAATCCTCTAGGAACACATCTGGGTATTCCTGAACAATTGGTACATCATCAATGGTTACCTCACCCTTCTCCGGGAATCCATCACATAGGTCACAAACCAAGAACATCTCTTCTGAATATAACGCCTGGCCCTGGTTGCCGAACAGAGAGTCGAACCATGTTGAGCACCTTCACCGTGGATCAGAAACTCTCACCCACTTGGGGTCCGAACATGTACCAACTAAATCCCACAATCAATCAAAGTCCAATTGGGGCTAAACCAATCCATCCCCACAACGACCTTGCTCTCGTGCAAAAGAATCACAACCAAATCAACCGGATACTGCTCATGGAATATCTCCAAAGTGCATCCCCGGTGAACCCTAGATAATTGCATCGGGAGATCATTCACAATCCCAACCTCTAGTGGATAATCCAACTCCCCCAGAGAATCTTCGAACCTCTTGCTAATCGCAAGATATAAAAAAGATCGGGTAGCCCTGAATCGAATAAGACCAATATAGCAATATTGTTCACAAGGAACGACCCTGAACAACAATATAAACATAAAATCATAAAAAATAACAAAAATAAGAAGGTAAGTAGAAGATATATACCAGTGACCACATCGGCTGCTGTACGAGCCTCCTTAGTTGTCCGCTGAAATGCCCTGCTCTGAAAAATTAGTGCATCCGCCTTACCCCAGTGGTCATCAGTGATCCCCAAAGTCACTGGAGCAGGTGTTGTTACTGGTCCTCCTGATGCTAAACTTGGGTATCTAGCCTTCTTATGGCACCTATGATTTCAATGGAAGCAAATTAGATCTGATGTATGGGTGGTGGTGGTAGTAGCAGTGCAATCCCTGCTGAAATGTCCCATCTTGACGCACAAGTAGCAACCTGAACCACCCACTCTGCAAACTCCATCATGTGCCCTGCTGCACTTACCACAGCGGCTTTGGCCATGCTGACCCTTCGATTTAGAATCGAAACCCTTGGGTTTCTTCATCGAAACCCCAGTCGTCTGCCTATGCTCCACCTTCCTCTTCCCTATGTGCTCTAAATCTATCTCTCACTCCCTGGCCCTGAATATCAAGTCGTCCAGATTCGGGTAGGCAAAAAAATAACAAACTATCTGATATCAGATCTTAGCATGTCATGGTACCAAGTCTTCCATATCTCATTTTCTGCGACATACTCGGGTACCAATAGGACTCTCTCTCCAAACTTGGCGGTGATCTCCACTATTGCCTCAGTCGTATGTCTCATGTCCGGAAACTACCTAGCTAGCTGTTGCTTCTTAAAAACGGGTGCAAACTCCGCTCGGAGCTGGGTCACAAAGTCTGACCAAGTCATGGCCTCAATGTCTGGGGATCCTAAGGTATAGCTAACCTTCTCTAACAAATATCGAGCTTGCTTCCTTAGACATCTTACAGTGAACCTCACTTTGGACCCCTCGGGGCAGAAGCTTGTCATTTGGGAACACTCATTATATGCTAGCCAATGCTTGGTGGCAATGGGGTCCTTCACCCCAAAGAATTCTGGTGCCCCACATCCCTTGAAATCCTTGAAGGAGTGAGTGTGGTCCCCTAGACTGGCTAGCAGCCAAATCAACTCTGATAATAAAAAGGTGATCCTCCATTAGCTCCATGATACCCTTATTGATTGACCCAAACATCATCAGGGTTTCTTCAAGGATGCTTCTAGTAATCTCTAATGTAATGAACTCTCTCAATCCCTCACCAATTGGTTCGCAACCCATGCCCGAACCAGATCCAGATCCTGAACCCCTAACTCCATTTTGTGTCAACACCATACTGAAATATAACCACATAAACAATCAGTAAACATATGAAGAGGTTTTCACTCTTGAGCTTCCTAGATTCATCATGGTCTTCCTGGTCTGGGGTATAAATCCTATGCTTCCAGTAGTGCAAGCCTGACACTACCTTCCACACCAATTTATACCCTATTCAAGGACTAGCTCGACTCCTCTAAGTCACTCCTTCCCATATAATACTCTCCTCATAATATAAGGCGTCCTATGTGCCAATACATATTCCAGGGACTTCCTTGGGTTCCTTTCCTCACCACATGAATACAATTACATATTATCAGTACTACATAATTCTTTGAATGAAAGGTCCCACGCTATAACAGTTGGAATCAAACAAGAGATGCGCAATAGAGTTAAACCTACCCTTCTAAACTTATCTAATCCTAATACTATGTAATCAAATGCATTCTTCCACTAGTCAGCTGGCACTAATAAAATTTCCTAAAAGCATACAGCACACAACATTCGAGCATCAAGTAATTCAAGTTAGAACATAACCTAAAGAAGCCATCCTATCAGATAATTGATCTCATACTAACATGCAGATCTATAAGCTCATACAATAGGCACATAAAGGCATATCTCCTAGCATACTATCGTGCAATCATGAGCTGATCCTTAGTCCTAATCTAGCATGCAAGTCACATATCATAGAATAAAACATATAACATGATGGGTATATTAAAACACCTTCATTAAACAATTTCTATTTATGGAAAATCTACCAATTCTTCGATTTGAGTTCAGAAACACCCAAGAGCATGCCTGAATCCCTCAAACCAAGGTACTAATTCCAACTTGTCACATCCCAAAAATTTAGATAAAATTTCCTTTTTAAATTCATTCTAATCATATGGCAATCATGTCGAAATAGTCGAGAATATACCATAGTAAAATATTATCATAGTACAAAATCCGAAAAATCACGTGATGCAGAAAAACATAGGTGGATGCAGTGTGATCAGGCTAGGCCCTTCCCCATACAATATATATATATATATATATATATATATATGTGTGTGTGTGTGTGTGTGTGTATATATATGTATATATATATATATATATGTATGTATGTATATATATATAACAGTCAAAAACATAACTAGGTCTATTTCACCTCTTTCGGTATCTTTCAACCGGTATTGGGTTTATTTCACCCCCTTCGGTATCTTTCAACCGGTAATGGGTCTATTTCACCCCCTTTGGTATCTTTCAACCGGTATCGAGTCTATTTCACCCCTACCACTACACATATAATCATAACAGTAAGAGTTACAAATACATGAAGCAGATACAGGCAGAATAGGTAATTGTCACGAAGACAATCATCATACTACAAACATAATCTAGTGGGCCGACATTGGTGCCTTCGAATCATGGATACAGTGAAGGAAACTCACCTTAGACTAACGATATCAAATCACACTCGAGCTACTAACTTGCAATATCCTCTCACTCTAAAACACAAGTAGTAAAACGTTAAATAGAAATTATGTCAATAACCCACCACGAGAATCTAAACGTTAAATCCTAGCTTTAGGGGAAAAAGGCTACTTTATCTTTGCCTTAATGTGCCTAAGCCACCAAAGCCCAAATATTTTTTTCCCTAAGCCTAAAAGATAGTATATATCCAAAGGGGGTCCAAGATCAAGAAGGCTCATCACCAAAAAGCTTTCGGCCCAATAAAGGCCCAAGTCCCTAAGTCCGAAATGACCCAAGGCTTAAAAAGCACAAATCCTCTCTTGTGAGTACGCTCAACATACCACCAGTGTTATTCAACTGTCTATAGGGTCTAGTGTTATGTATGATTAGCATACACGAGTGTTGCAGGGTTGGTTGAAGTTTCATGGATGAGTTTTGTGGGGCCAGCAAGCTAGTCTCATGATGTTTATCCTTCCTCTAGGGAGTGAGGATTGAGCGTATGCATCTTCTAGTGTGTATTGATAGGGTTGTTGTGATGATCCTTGAGACAAATGCAGGTAGGTGTGGAAGGTAGTATGGGCTCGTACTACTAAAAGCACATGACCCGTATATGTAATAGGGAATTCATGACCCTAGGGATTTGTTGGGAGTTAGTTCCCTAAGTTTGGTATGTGTATTATCTTATATCTCCTTGGTTTATTTTCATCATGGTGATGACACGTTGTTTTGAGGCAGGATCCGGATCAGGTTCGGGAGTTGGCAGTCAGGATGGGTCAGCTGTGTCCAAGGAGAGGATTATAGAGATTCTTCAGGTGGAGGTTGTTGCTCATTTTCGAGCATAATTGCCAGATATATTTGGGTATATTAAGACCACCATGATAAAGTATTTGATGAGCATTATGCTGCTTTTTTTGAGGTTGTTGCTGCTGTAGCCACCGCAACCGTTGCCGCTACTAGGGTTGGTGTTCAGAAAGTCTTCTAGTATCGGGACTTTGATAATATGAAGCCCACGATATTTGATGGAATTTAGGACCTAATCATAGCCATGAGGTGGCTGTCTGACATTGAGGGGTGTTTCTTCACTTGCTCTTGCCCAGCTGACCAGAAGGTCAGGTGCGCTCTGAACCTTATAAGGTCCAGAGTGAAGGACTAGTGCAAACTTGTTACTGGATCGTATTCTACTGAGAGTTGTTGTGTCTTGGGAGTAGTTCTCGAAGATGTTCCACTCTAGATTTGTGCCTTAGTGGAGCATGAGAGGTTGGCCCAGGAGTACTTGGATCTGAGACAGGGGACAGAGTCAGTGACGAAGATCACTAAGATGTTGACGGAGAGGGGCATGTTTTGTCATGAGTTTGCTGCTTCTAAGCAGGATCAGATGACCCATTTCTTGAACATGCTCAAGACGGGTATCATATAGTTTGTATCCAGTCAATGTTATGGTTCTTTGATGGAGTTGCAGGAGGCCACCATGTGATATGAGATTGAGATAGAGATCCAGACTAGGGAGCAAAGATTGGCCACACCACAGTTGCAGCCTGTGCTGAAGTGGTTCAAGGACGATGATACTAGATTTGGGAGTCATAGGGGCTACAGTTGTGGAAGTACAGAAAGGTTCATGAGGGGGTCTGTCTCTCAGGCAGTGGATGCCACAAATATGGCAAGGATGGGCATTATACGAGGGATTGTCGTCATTCGACCCTAGTTCTGAGTTCTAGGATTTGTTATCACTATAATCGGGTTGTCTATGTGAAGGTTAACTCTCCATTTCTCACCGTCAAGCTAGCGTAGGCCCCGGTGCCAGCTACTTTGAGGATCATCGATTGGTGCCAGGGAGGGCAGAGCCAACGAGGGCTCGAGGCTGTGCTTTTTAGCTTACTGCCGAGGAGGCCAGAGCAGCACCAGATGTTGTAACAGGTATGTTTCTATTTATTATTCTGTTGATTATGTTTTATGTTATGCTTATATGTATGCCTTGATAGGTACGTTCCTGGTGAACTCTTTGCCTTGCTCTTGTGTTGTTTGACTCGGGTGCAAGTCAGTCCTTTGTATCACAATCATTCAGTATGGAGTTTGATATGCCTATTGGGGAGTTAGAGTGTTCGTTGAGGGTTCTATCGCCAACGGACATGGGGTTTTTTCATCTACATGATATCAGGGTTATGTCCTAGAGATCTTCTGGGTTCCTTATATGATTGATCTGATCTCTATTCCCATGGAGCATGTGTGCGTGATAGTGGGTACGAACTGGCTGAGCAAGTTTAGTGCCATGACTGATTGTGAGGGCTAGTGAGTGATAGTTTAAATGCCAAGTAGGGGAGAACTGGCTATTTATGAAGAGGGCACTAGGTTCGGTTTAAGGTTTTGTTCGGAAGCCAGGGCTCGACAGTATATTCAACACAGGTGTGCAGGTTATTTGGATTATGTGGTTGACACTCGAGTTAGGGATCAGATTTCAGTTTTAGAGGTTCCAGTGATCAGGGAGTTTGTTGGTGTATTCCCGAAGGAGTTACTCGGTGTGCCTCCTCAGAGGCAGGTCGAGTTCGGGATTGATCTTGTGCCATGTCTAGTCCCGATCGCCAAGGCATCACACTGCTTGGCACCACCTGAGATGCAGGAGTTGTCATCTCAGCTGCAGGAGCTGCTAGGAAAGCATATCTTCAGACCGAGCAGTTCTCTGTGGGGGGCAATGATATTGCTCGTCAAGAACAAGGATGGTTAACACGGGATATGCATTGATTATTGGGAGTTGAACAAGCTAATTGTGAAGAACTTTTATCCCCTTACATGGATTGATGACCTATTTCATCAGTTGCGGGGTATCTTGGTTCTCCAAGATAGAAATGAGGTCTTGGTATCATCAGGTGAGAGTGAGAGAAGAGGACATGGAGAAGACCATGTTACGAACTCGTTATGGAATTACGAGTTCGTGGTGATGCCATTTGGTCTCACCAAAACGCCTGCTGTGTTTATGGATTTGATGAATTGGGTATGCAGGCCGATGCTCGATTGATTCGTCATTATATTTATTGATGATATCTTGGTGTATTCCAAGACCAGAGAGTAGCATGAGGAGCATCTTCGAGAGCTTTTGGGGGTTTTGAGGCAAGAACGACTTTATGCCAAGTTCTCAAAGTGAGATTTTTGGTTATGAGAGGTCCAGTTCCTAGGGCACCTCATTAACCTGGATCGGATTTTGGTTGATCTGGCCAAAATAGAGGCTGTGATGCAGTGGGAAGTTCCAAAATCTCCCTTGGGGATCAGGAGTTTCTTGGGTTTGACAGGGTACTATTGGAGATTCATTCAGGACTTCTCCAATATTGCAATACCCCTCACTTGTCTGACGCGGAAGGGGGTGGATGTTCGATGGGGCTCTGAGAAACAGTCGGCCTTTAAGATTCTTCGTCAGAGGTTATGCGAGGCCCCGGTGTTGACCCTCCTGAAGGGAGTCAAGGATTTTGTGGTATTCTGTGATGTATCCATCACTAGTTTAGGGGTAGTCCTCATGCAAATAGGATGAGTGATTGCTTATGCTTCGTGGCAACGGAAGTCGCATGAGTCGCAATATCCTACACATGATTTGGAGTTGGGGTCAGTGGTGTTCGCCCTCAAGATTTGGAGGCACTATCTATATGGGGTCCGTTTTACTGTCTAGATGGATCACAAGTGTTTGAGATATCTGATGGACTAGCTGAACCTGAACATGAGGCAGCACAGGTGGCTAGATGTGGTCAATGATTATGAAAGAGAGATCCTTTACCATCTAGGTAAAGCGAATATGGTGGTGGATGCCTTGAGCCATAAGTCGGATGGATCTTCAGTCGGGGAGATGTGTATGAGGATATCCATTGATTCTCTGCTTTTGGGATTGATCAGGGAGGTTCAGGCCGAGGGAGTTCGGAAGAAAAACTGGAAGCAGGAGAATATCTAGGGAGAGATTGACATATTTGTCACGGATAGTCGAGGGTTGTTTACCCGGTGTGTCCGGGTTTGGGTTCCATTTTATGGTGGGATCAAACAGATTCTGTTAGAGGAGGCTCATAAGTCTCATTTTTCTATTCATCCATGGTCACCAAGATTTATTGGGATTTGAGATTGAGGAATTGGTGGTCGTGTATGAAGAGGGAGTTATCCTGGTATGTTGAGAGATACTAGACCTGTAGGATGGTCAAGGCTGAGCATAAGAGGCCGCATGGAAAGCTGCAGCCTTTGGAGGTTTCCATGTGGAAATGGGAGTAGATTTCGATGTATTTTACCACCAAGTTGCCAAAGACTGCAAAGGGTTTTGATGCCATCTGGGTCATCGTGGATCGATTGACCACGAGTGCTTACTTTTTGGCTATCCGGGAGAGTTCTTCGGCCAAGAAGTTCTTCGATTTTATATGTTTGAAAAATTGGTGCTTGTCATGAGGTTCCAGTCTCTATTGTTTCAGACAGTGATGTTAGGTTCACTTCTCGATTCTGGAAAACGTTCCATGAGGAACTGGGCATGAGATTGCATTTCAGCACTGCTTATCACCCATAAACTGATGGCCAGAGTGAGCGGACGATATAGACACTTGAGAATATGTTGCGGGCCTGTGTTATTGATTTTTTTGGGAGTTGGGATTCCTACCTACTTCTTGTAAAGTTCTCGTACAACAATAGTTATCACTCCAGCATTGATGCTCTGTTATTTGAGCTCTTAAATGGACGGAGATGTCGTACCCTGGTTTGTTGAGGGAGGTTGGTCACAGGGCTATGGGAAGGACTAAAGTATTCCTTCTGAACACGGAGCTTATCCAACAGATCAGGCAAAGACTGCAGATATCTCCGAGATGGCAGAAAAGCTATACCGACTGACACCGATCCGAGTTGTAGTTCCAACTCGGCGATATGGTATTACTGAAGGTCACACCTTGGAAATGTATGATACGCTTCAAGAAGATGAGGAATTTGGGTCCCTGGTATATTGGGCCTTTTCGGGTGATTGCCAGGGTTAGAAAGGTTGCATACATGTTGGATTTACCAAAGGAGCTCAGAAAGATTCACAGCAATTTCCATGTTTTGCAGCTGCAAAAGTGCGTATTGGATGATGATGCGATGGTTTACTTGGACGGTATTCAGGTTGATGAGCGCTTGCACTATGTTGAGAGGCCATTGGCTATTTTGGAAAAAAAGATGAAGGTCTTGTGCAACAAGTAGATACCTTTAGTAAAGGTTACAGTGGCAGCATCGGAGAGGCTCCGATTGACCTAGAAGCTGGAGGTTGATATGCGAGAGCATTATCCAGAGTTATCCGTCGTGGCAGACGTTGAGGATGAAGTCTAGATCAAGTGGGGGAGAATTGTAACATCCCGATATTAGGTACTTCTAAATTTAAACCCTTCAATTTATTTCTATTGCATTGGGTCCCAAAGTTCAAGAAATGTATGAAGGAAGGGCTTTAAGGGCATTAGTGTAATTTGGAGATCTTTGGAGTACGCCATGTGTTCGTGGTGTACGTTGAGCATACTAGGGTGTGCCCTAGTACGCTGGGAGTACATCAGTGTACGCTGGGCGTACTTGATAAATTGGGAAACACTAATTTTTAGGGTTTGGCTTGTATTTAAGCATCCTTATAGCCTCATTTTCGTTCATCTTGTCAGCCTCCAAACCTCTCATTCATTTTAAATCCCTATTTCACCTTGAGAAGCCATTTCTAGCCTAAAAGTGTGTGTTTGTGTGCTTAGAAGAAGAAGGAAGGAAGCCAAGCTCATCTTGGAGGAGTGAAGCACTTTAGATCTGGGATTTATTCTTCATTTGCAAGCCTTCTAAGGTATAAAGCTTGCATCTTTGTCTTTCAATTATGTAGATCTAGAAATGGGTGATTTAGTGATACTTTTTGGTCCCAGATGTCTTATCTTGAGCATGGCATGTTCTTGAAGATTTGATTTGTCCTTTCAGACCCTAGGAGGGGTATTAAGTCATAAAAATGAAGTCCCAATGGTTAGTTTTGCTACATGCATCTTGTAAAAAGGTCTTAATGGATTAAGACCTTGTGTTAAGCTCTTAATGGGCATGTAAAGTCATAAAGCTGGAAAATTTATGACTCTAGAGTGTATTTTAGCCATGGATCTAAAGTTTGGCCATAAGATCTTAAGCCATTAAGCTCTTAATGGAGTTTTGGACCTTGCGAGGGTATGCCCTGTGTACTCAGAGTACACCCTGCATACGAGGTCAACCTCCCCGATGGTGGTCAATTGCGAAGGGTTGGAGTACGCTCAGAATACCTATAGAGTATGCCTTGCGTACTCGCACTGGGTCAGCCCGGATGAGTTGACTCGGATGGGTTAACTCAGTTGACTTAGTGGGTTTGACCCATTGACTTTGACTTTGAGCAAGTTTAACCTTGAAGGTATTTTGGGATTTTGATGGAATTGGTCAATTGGTGGGAATAGGTGTCGATTAGAGAGATGAGATTCAGAGTCGGGACCGTATCAACTCCTGTTCAGTTTGCAAGGTGAGTTTTCCTCATTTTACTTGTGGGCCGAAGGCACCAAGGCCGGTCCATTGGATTGTTATCCCGGTTTATTGCATGTCGGTATGCTGTAGTGATCTGTTAGACCTGTATCCTGGTATATAGGATGATGTTATGCTTAGGGATCTGTAAGATCTATTCGATTGTCAATTGACTGGTTATATATGTTTATTTGTTATGTATATTTTGACATGTTATGTGTGGTTAGGTTGAGGTGGACCAGTGGAGACTGAAGGCCAAGAGACCCACGACGGCCCGGATAGACTGAAGGCCCGTGAGGTGGACCAGTCAGGTTGAAGGCCCAGTGAGACGGTCCAGTCTTGCTGAGGGTTCTGTAAGCGGTCCAAATAGTTTGTAGGCATACGAGGCGGTCCAGTCAGGCTGAAGGTTCAGTATGCATGTTGTTTGTTGTTATCGTTATGTGTATTGTGTGTTAGTAATTTAGGGGATCTCACTAAGCGTTGGCTTACAGTTTTGAGTGATGGTTTAGGTACTTCAGATGATTTCGGGATGGCGAAGGCGTCACCATACACATCCTCATGTTTTGACTTATGATTTTTGGGAGACCTTGATGTTGAACATGTATTGAAAACTATGTTTGTAAACAATTTATGAAATTGGTTGGTTTTAAAAAATTTAAAATTTTCATAATTTTTATGGGTGTTACACATGTTCTATGGATTCCAGCTTTATCAAGTTGGGGTCTTATTAAAAAATTTTAAGGAATTAGTTAAAAGTCTGTTTTATTTTTGCATGCTTGATATATGATTTATTTTGGTTTTATAATTGGTTTAACATTTTACGGTGTCAAACGACATCCTGGTGTTGGAGGACTATTTCAACATCTGGCAATATTGAGACTATCAATTTCGATCCCTGTCATTTTCCATCTTTGATGAAGCACAGTCGGAAGTAAAGAATTTCATCATCTCAAGCAAAATAAAACTTCTTTTAATGATGAAAAAGTACTTAAAAAAATTAAAATACAATAAAATGTTTTTGAGACTTTCCTTATGTGATGATAAGAAAAATACGAAAACGGAAAATAATTTGAATTTCGTTTTTTTATGCATGCATTACAATTTTTTTAAATATGTAATGTAAAAAAAGAAAAATAAAGAAAAATATGTTACAAAGGATAAACTAAAACATAAATCCCCTCTCTAAGCTTAAAATTAAGTATGGTCCTCAATTCTTCTAGATAAATATGATAATATTGGCATTCAATTATTGAAAGAAAGAAATTACAAGGATCACAATGAAAAGCATAAGAACTACAAACAAGAAAATGGAGAATAAATAGCTAAGACCAAACCCTAATGGGCTAAAGTCTAAAAGGCCCATATACATGTGGGCTAACAACATATGGACTAACATTCCCCCTCAAACTCACAATGTTGCAGTAATAAGCATTGGAAGTTTGTCACATAAAAAACGAAATTGAGATGCCGATAGCGCCTTCGTAAAAATATCCACAAGCTGCAAAGTTGATGAAACAAATGGAAGCGATATGGTTTCGAGCTATAAGTGATTATGTGTGAAGCGACAATCAATCCCAATGTTCTTTGTCCACTCATGGAAAATAGAATTCTTCACAATTTGTATCGCACTTTTGTTATCACAATGCAGGGGAGTAGGTGAAGAAATGTGAATCCCCATATCCGAATGAAGCCATTGTAACCAGATAATCTCACATGTTGTCACATCCATAGCATGATACTTAGCCTCCATGGAAAATATAGAGACAACATATTGTTTCTTGCTCTTTCATGAAACGAGAAACTCTCCAAGAAAAATGCAAATCCTGTGGTGGATTTACGATCATGACAATCTCCATCCCAATTAGCATCACTATAGGCACGCAACTCAAGAGAAGACGTCGAGGGAAACAAGAGAGTTTGAAACTGAGTACCATGAAAAAAATCTTAGAATATGGAGTATAGCTCTCCAATGAACAATGGTAGGAGTAGTAACAAAGTGATTGACAACATGAACAACATGAGAAATATCCGGACAAGTAACAATGAGATAAACCAAGCTTCTTGCAATAGTTCGGTAAAGATTCGGATCAAACAAAGGAACACCATCAGTAGGAGAGTAACATGCATTGGTTTCAAAAGGAGTGTCTATTGTCCGATTTTCAGAAAGGCCCGCCCGTATACAGATATATATATTTAGTCAAAGAAGATACCCTTTCTTAGACTAAGAAACCTCAATACCCAAAAAGTAATGCAGCAAGCCCAAATCCTGCATAGCAAAACGATGAGCTAGATCATGCTTCAAAGACTCATACCCGTTATGGTCATCACCTGTAGTAAACATGTCATCAACATATAAGGATTAAAGAATCCATCTTGCACTCGAGCATCTAACAAACAAAGCCAAATTACTATTACTTTGGACAATTCCAAGAGGTAATCATTGTGGAGAATTTGTCGAACCAAGCACGAGGTGCTTGCTTGAGACCATACAAAGTTTGAAAAGCTGAAAAAACTCACCTGGATGGTGTTGAATTCATGGGGGAAAGAGACATATAAAACTCCTCATGGAGGTCACAATTCAAAAAGGCATTCTTGACATCCATGTGAAAGATCTTCCAATGTCGAACGGTTGCAACTGCAATCATAGTATGGACCGTCGTCATCTTTTCCACCGGTGAGAAGGTATCCTCATATACAAAACTATATTGTTGGGAATACCCTTTTGCTACAAGTCCAGCCGTTTACCACTCAACAGACCCATCATATTTCTTTTTATCTTGTACACCCAACGACAACTAATCATATGTTTCCAAGGAGGAAGGGAAACCAAATCCTATGTATGTGTATGATCAAGAGAAGTGAGTTCTTCAGCCATAACATTCTGCCAAAGAGGATCTAATACAACCTATTTATACGATTCAGGTTCAGACAAATGGTGGATGTTGGCTATAAAGGAAGCAAATAATCTTTAGTAAGAAGAATAAGCAAAATCTAGAAACTTGGTGGACTTGATTGGACAAGTAGAACTCCTGGGAGTGGTGGAGGTGGATCTTCAATTTCAAAAGTAGAAAAGGCAGACTCAGGATTAAGAGTCGAGGAACTCTTTGGAGAAGTGGGCATGTCATGAGTTGAAGGATCAGGTGGCATAGATGGGTCTCAAGCCTCTATCTATGGGATGTAGCAGGAATCGAGTAGAAAGGAATATGTTCCAAAAAAGTGACATGATGGGAAACATATAACTTATGACTCGCAGGATCATAACAATGGTATCCTTTCTATCCAACACCATACCCCAAAAATACACAAATAGAATATTTCAGCCCCAACTTGTTCCTCTCAACATGAGAACGAAGAACAAAACAAGTACATCCAAAAAACATGTAAGGCAGAGT
The DNA here is from genome assembly GCF_051521515.1 of Lactuca serriola. Taxonomy (NCBI): domain Eukaryota; kingdom Viridiplantae; phylum Streptophyta; class Magnoliopsida; order Asterales; family Asteraceae; genus Lactuca; species Lactuca serriola. The sequence goes on along the minus strand of NC_136409.1, from coordinate 120,612,900 downwards.
AGTCTGGTAAGTAACCATATAGCTTCTCAAAAGGAGACATTCATAAATTCAATGAAGTAGGGATACAATTAATCACATACACAACAATTAAGATTGCTTTTCTCCAAAAGGCATTAGGAACATGCGCAGACAGGAGCATTGAGTTGGCTGTCTCAACAATATGACGGTGTTTCCGTTCTGCCACATCGTTTTGCTGAGGAGTTTTAGTACACGATGACTGGTGTATGGTACTATAAGAAGTAAGTAACTAAGTAAAATCATTAGACGTATATTCACCCCCTCAGTCACACCTGAAGCACTTGATCACATCCAAATGTTGAGTTTTAACTAGTGCTCTAAAATTGCTATAAATGCCAAGGAAATAAGATCTGCTTTTCATAAGATAAACACATGTATATCGATTATAATCATCTATAAAAGATACATAATATGTTGACGGGAAAACTGCAATAAAATCCCTAAATATTAGTCTCATAATCGATTTAACCCTATATATTTTTTTATTCAGTTAAGTCCCAAATACCGGTAATCATATTCAATTTAACCCTTTGACTCGGTCAACAGGTCATCCAACTTTCAAAAATTACATTTTTGCTTAGATTTCAAAATTTATTACAAATTTGGTCCAAAATTTACACTTTTGGCCTAGATTTTAAATTTGGTTACAAATTTGGTCCAAACATTACCCTCTTTGCCGAAATTTTATAATTTTATTATGAATTCATCCTAACTTTAGTTTATTTTACAACTTTTTTCTCAAAAAATTGTTTCTAATATTTTTTTTCTTTATAAAACTATATTTATACAAAAAAGTATATGTATATTCACCTAAAATCTTATATTTTCTATATAAAAACTTTTTTTAAAAACTTTTTTGTATATGAAATATCTAGTTATAAAAATATGTATTTATTAAGTTTATAAATATATACAAATCCGTTTTTATAAAAAAAATGTATACAAAAACATATTTTACAAAAAAATATGTATACAAACACATATCACCTTTATATATATATATATATATATATATATATATATACACACACACACACACACACACATACAAATAGGTGTGTATCTATATTTTTTTTTATAAACACATGTTTGAATAATTTTTTATATAATACGTGTTTGTATACATTTTATAAAATCGTGTTTGTAAACATTTTATAAAAATGTGCCTGAATAATTTTTTATATAATACGTGTTTGTATATATTTTATAAAATCGTGTTTGTATACATTTTATAAAATGTATACGAACACGTATTATATAACAAATTGTTCAAACACGTTTTTATAAAAAAAATGTTAACAAACATGATTTTATAAAAAAAAATATAGATAAAATAGGTGTTTGGACACATTTTTTTTGTAAAATATGTTTTTGTATACATTTTTTATAAAAACGGATTTTTATATATTTATATACTTAATAAATACCTATTTTTATAACTAGATCTTTCATATACAAAAAACTTAAAAAAAAATTATATAGAAAATATAAGAATTTTATGTGAGAATGCGTTTTTTTGTATAAATATGATTTTATAAAAAAAAACATATTAGAAACAATTATTTGAGAAAAAAAGTTGTAAAAAAACTAAATTTAGGATGAATTCATAATAAAATTCTTAAATTTGGGCAAAAAGGGTAAAGGTTGGACCAAATTTGTTACAAAATTTAAAATATGGGCCAAATGTGTAAATTTTTTACCACATTTGTAATAAATTTTGAAATCTGGGCCAAAAATGTAATTTTTGAAAGTTGGATGACCTGTTGACCAGGTCAAAGGGTTAAATTGAATACGGTTACCGGTATTCGGGACTTAATTGAATAAAAAAATATATATAGTGACTAAATCGATTATGAGGCCAATATATAGGGACTTTATTGTAGTTTTCCCATATGTCGACCCACCCTTTGTGGATACTAGTGTAGGACCCCAAACATCAGAATGAATTATATCAAAAGGAGTAGTAGAATAAGGCATATTTTTACTGAAAGGTAAAACAGAAAATTTTACTAGTTTACAACCACTACAATCAGAAACATCACAAGTGTTCAAATGACCTAAAACACCACTAGATGCTAGAAAAATCAAACGTGATACAGACATGTGTCCCAAATGAGAATGCCAAAGATAAAACACAAAAGACAAATAACTCAAATGAAAAAGAAGACAAATCAATGTTGCAGGCAGCAACAACAGACACTTTGAGAAACTCTAAGACATACAGTCCCCCCACCCTACGGCCAATCCCAATCATCTCCTATGTGTGTTGATCCCGATTAACACAGTCAGAATAAAAAAGGAACACCCAATTACCAGACTTACACAACTGATTGAGTGAGGTAAGATTCAAAGTAAGTTTGGGAATGTAATAAACACCACGGAAAGTGATATGATATATAGAAATAGACCCAACACCCTCGACTAGCATAGATGTATTGCTAGAAGACATAACAGAGATAGATTACATGTGTGACAAAGAAGTAAATGGTGACAAATGAGGCATCATGTGATGGGTTGCATGAGAATCTAAAATCCATAAAGATAAGGGAATGCTTTAGGTACCGGATGAAGTAGGACTAGCATGAGACATAGATGTAGACATGACATTGGGATTAGAGGCCAAATACTGTCTGAAACTCTCAAAAACCTTAGGATCCAATGTAGATGGCGGCATGTTTCCAACATATTCCATATCAACTGGTGGTGTAGCAACAACAAAAAACTGTAGAGGACGAAGTGTCCATGGAGGAGTACCAGATGAACGTGGCTTAAACTTTTGTTGACCAAACCTATTTTGTTGTCCTGACTGAGGCTGACGAGATTTACCCTTGTTGACTAACAATGGACATTGAGCTTTCTAATTTTTTTTTTGTTTCTAGAATGTACATTCATCATAAGCAACCCTTAGAGTTTGTTGAGACTGATTAGAGGAAACAACAAGCACAATAGGAGTGGAAGTAGGAATGGATGTTGCTTTAAACCCTTTATCCGCATGAGACTTGATATGAGTATCTTCAGCAATCAACTCATGAACAATAGAATCCAATGAGGGAAAGGGAGAGCGATGAAAAATAGTTCCATGTAGGACTTCAAAATCAGAACGCAAGGCCATCAAAAACTGGACCAAACGTTGTTCTTCCCTCCTATCAATATAAGGCTCAAAGTCTTTTATCTATTTAGATTCAGTAAGAGCCAATTGATCCCACATATCAGAAATAGCAACATAGAAATCTTGAATACTCTGGTCATTTTGTTGAAGCACACAAGTATCATATTTTAACTGATATTATTAGCAAAGTTGGACTGAGCATACAGTCTCTCCAGGTGATTCCAAACTTCGTTTGTTATGTTATATTTTGCCAACGTCATACCAATAGACTGTGTGACATAATTGTTAATCTAAGTAATGACCTTGGAGTTATCAGTCTCCCATTCATCAACCAACAAATCTAAATTCTCAGTTTGAGGCACTGAGGGTTTGGATTTAGTCACAGTGACATAGACCCCACATATTCTTCCCACGAAAGAAGCTCTCATAACATAACTCAAATATGTATAATTCTTTCCATCATGTTGAGTACTGATTGAATGAAGGGAATCATCCTTTCTAGCCATGTTGGCAATGGATAAATATCCACAACAATAGATAAGAAATCTGAGAATGAGAAGAGTAACAAACCAACATAAGCAACCAATCGGAAAACAAGAGATTGAACATCAACAATAAACTAACAACAACAAAAAATGAATACCAACAAACAAATGAACATTAGCAACAAAGAAGCATCAAACAGATTGAAAATAAACGACTATAGTAACCCTAAAATTTTTCGATATTCATCACAGATGACCGCTACAAAACCTTCTAACAACATATCAAACCTCCGCTCTGATACCATGAAAATATTGCCATATGATTACTGAAAGAGATAAATTACAAGGTTTTCAATGAAAAGCATAAGAACTACATTTAAGAAAATGGAGAATGAATACTAGATAAGACCAAACCCTAATGGGATAAAGGATAAAAAGGGCCCACACCCTAATGGGATAAAGGATAAAAAGGGCCAACAAACATGTGGGCTAACAACATATGGGTTAAAAGAGTAGGCAACTCAATATGACATATCGGGTTTTGAGAGAAATGGTGAATTATATTAAAAAACAAAGCTTGGAAAGAATGTACTTGGTTGGAAGTGGAGCTTGTTGTCATGTTAAATGATGAGTCTTATTTCTTGAAAATTTTCTTGTGCTTAAATTTAGAGATCGAAAAAAACATTCATAACATACTTGGAGATTGACTAACTCGACCTTATTGACATGAAAAACCAAAAGTAAAAGTAACTTAGGTTGCCTGCTGATAAGTACAAATTTTTAAATTCATTGGCTTGATTTTTCCTTTAGAATTTTTAGATAGTATAGGTTGGGAAATCCAACATCTCGACTCCTTTATTATTCTCCTTCGATCCTTGATAATATGTCATTATTTCCTGTTCTGGTAACCGCATAGTAGAATGAATTTTGTTTGGGTTAGTATCGCATAATTCTATTTTCGGTGCTTTGTGTCATGCTCTTTTTCGGGTATCATTGATAATGATCAACTCCTCCCCAAATTTGAACATTTTCCATCATTTCTTTTGATGCTCCAGAATTGAGATTCTTACCTAAATACGAAAATTTCATATCGGGGTTAAACAATTCATAGCATTCGTTTCTTAGAAGTTCAATAGCATCCAAAATATTCATATATGATATGTTAATTAGATATCATATAACATCATGTGTATTAACATTAATTACTTCACGATTAAACTTCATATAAAGAGTGTCATTATAAACATCAATTTTACTTTCCATGTTTTTAAAATTGGTCTTCCTAATAAAATCGAGTTTTTGTTTGATGTATCATCATCTCCTATATCCAATATACAAAAGCCAATAGGAAAATCAACTCATTCACTTGGACTAAAACATCATCCAATACACCTTTTGGGTATACTGTCAAACGATCAACTAACATAATGATTATCCTAATTTTCTTTAAAGGTCTCAATGTTAATGTTTTAAAAATACAATATGGTAGGAGATTCACAGATGCATTGATATCTAACATAACTCTTGAACAATCAAGGTTTCCCAATTTATAAGGAAGCATGAAAAAATTTGGATCTTTGCACTTTGGGGGTAACCCCTTTGTAAAATTGTTTTAAAAAAATTATCTATACTTTATAGTTTGTTACCTTATAACCTTTTCTTCGATGTACAAAGTTCTTTAAGAAAATTTTCATACCGAGGAACTTGTTTAATCCCATCAAGTAATGAATATTTACCTCAACCTTTCGAAAAGTGTCCATGATATCCCGTTCTTCTCTTTCATGTTTTGTGCTCCTTAGTCTTTGTGGGACGGAGAAATGATTTATCTTTCTTTATACCAAATTTGTTCACTTCGGAGTTTCTTTCACCACCTCGGTTTCTTTCTCAATCATAACTTCCTCTTTTTTCTTCCTCGGGTATTCTTGGGCATTCATATTATTTTCCACTTCTCATGTTGAGGGAATACACAATATGATTCAAATTTTCCTCAGTTTGTGCTAGTAATTTCCATTTAGATTCCAGTCGGCTCACAAAAGTTGCAAGTTGAGCCATTTGTTGCTCTAGGTTTTTTATGCCTGTCCTAGTCTCGCTTTAAAGTGTGAGGGGTACTTGTAGTTAAATTTGTTACTATGCCTTCTAGGGAGAAGCTGGAACTTCACTTCTGTTGTTGAACAAGTTATTGTTGAAAGAAAACTATTGTTTTTGCTACTGAAAAACAAGTTGCAGCTACTTCTAAAATTTCGATTCTTGTTAAAAAGCAGCGTAGTGCCAAAAATGACGTTTTTGCTAATAAGGCTATTGAGGTATTTGATAGAAGTTATTTTTTTGATTTTATCCTTAAGCTGAATTATTTCGGGCATGTTCAAATGTCTATGTTTCTCTCTCGGATACCCCTGATAAGTTTTATGGTCTCAACATCTTCTTACAGTATGGGACACATGTCAATTGGGTGTTGGTTTTTAACCATATTCCATAAGCATTAATTGTGGATTCAATTCCTTTTTATTTTGTGAGCTAAAGAATGGCTTTTCTTAGATTAGAAATTTGAGCTTCGAGATGAGGTCTTTACGTCTTTTACCGCCCTTGGCTGATCAACGAACAATTCTTCCTCTTATACAAAATGCTTGGGTCTACAACTAATTCTTAGATTTGAGTCGATTTCATATCTCCCAACAATCCCTCACTTGATGCATTTATCAATTAGCATTCCATAACCATCAGGATTGGTAAAAAGACTAGTATAGCAAGTAATCATTGATCTCGTGTTGTAGCCAACTCACTTTTTTGAATCGTTTCCATCAAGTGTGAAGAGCTTTTATTTTTCCTGGTTTAATTCCAAGGATCTCTTGACGTAGGCTAGGAACTTTTGGTTCTAGAAAGTATTTCTCAAGAAATAATATTTCAAGGCCATTCTGGGTGGTTATAGATCTTTAGGGAATGTTATACAACTATTCTTTGACTAAATCATGTAAAAAGAAGGAAAATACCCTTTCCTTGATCTGTCTTCTACTACAGTATGAGGCTTCACTATAGAACAAATAACATGAAACTCTTTAAGGAACTTCTGTGGGTCCTCGTTTGCCAAACCTCAGTAGATTGGAAGAAAATGAATCAACCCAAACTTTAGCTAGAAAATTTGGGCATCAAGGAAGTTAATGCAAAGAGGTTGGTAGGTTACTGGTGGTTGTCGAGGCCAACGCAAATAATAACCCTAAATATTACACACTAAAATAGTGTATAGTGGTAAAGGGATCGAATCCATGGAGATTGGTTCAATTTATAACTCTATGAAATATCTCTTTGTGAAAATACTTATAAAATAACAATAAAAATAAAATTGGGGGATTTGGTGTTTTGAAATACTTGAAACAACCTAGAATTAACTATGAATTAAATGGACAATTTCAACAAAGATAAGGGTTTAATGTAAAATCAATAAGGGAGAGATGGTTGACTTAAAGTTTCCTCACTTTGACTTTTGATGAACATATCATTAGAATCCAATGGTGCAATACTTTGATTTAAATCCTTAATTTGGCTATGGTAATCCAAGAAGCTTGAGATTACCTAGACTTTTCTTAATTGTTGAAATGGCTAGAGAAGCTCATAACAATTTCCTTAGTCAAAGTCACTAATTCCAAATAGCATGTAATTAGTGAAAGTCAACTAGCATTAAGAACCAAAAAGTCACCTAATCCAAGAGGAGTTAATTGCTTTCACTACCATGTTGGAGAAAATGTTTTTATGATTGTGTGAAGAAAAAACAACACAAAAATCATTTGTTGCTTGCTAATTTGAGGATCATTTACTTAATCAAGAAATTAGCCAACTAATCACCACAAACACATTTAAACTCATGAATAAAAACATACTAGTAGTGATAAAATGATAAAACACAAAACATTTCCATAAAGATTTAAGAATAAGTTCATGGATTCTTCAACATTCAACAAAAGTTCAAAGGATTCAACAAGAAATCAACCAAGATTAGTTTAGCCAAGCATGGCTAAACTCAAAGAAACAAAGTTAGATGAAATTATACCAAACATTTTACAAAAATCAAGAGGTGAAATCAAGATGTTCTTCAAGTGTTCTTGGCCTCCAAAAGTGCTTCAAACTCCATAGAGAAAGTATCAAAACCGGACCTTCAAGATCAGGCTAAAGAGGCACACCCACCTTCCCAATATAGAGCTCTTAGCAAAATCCCGAAATTGCCCTTGTCAGGAATCCACGCGGGCCGCGGGGAATCTTACGCGGGCCGCAGGCTCTGACGGGTATTTTTGGGCTTCTTCAAGTTTTGGGCCCCCACAGCTAATCCATTGGCCCAGTTCGAATCCAATCAACTCCTAGCCCATTTTTCTGCAATATTTCTTCAATTAAAGCCCAATTTGTCTATCCACATCACTCTAAACTTCCGCTAACTCCCAAATATTGATCTTGCGCACTCAAGAATTCTCTCGCGTCTTTCAAATTTAAAGCTCAATTCTTCCAAGCCTTCAAGCAATTGACAAGTCCACCCCATGAGTCACCTTCATAGCCATCAAGCACAAAATCCCCAATTCCCTTCAAGCCCAATCGCCTCCCAAGAGTGCCGCCCCGCTAGTTTCCAAGAAAATCTGCAATAATGCTTAAGAAACTAGAAAGTACCCCGAAATGGCCATAAAAATAACAAAAGGGAAAATATGCATGGAAGTTAACTAAAATGCGAATGAAATGTACTAAAATAAACTATAAAAAGAAGTAAATAAAATGAAGCTATTAGTTACTTAATGCTCTTTTTGGTAGGACCATGGTTACTTTAGAAGTGGAAGATTCGACGGTCCCTGATATAGTGAAAATGGTGAATCTGGTTCCTAGTCCCTTTTATTAGTGGTGGTGCTTTTGTTAAGAATGTAAGATCGTTTCGGTTTCAAGTTGTTTCAACAAGGGATTGTCTTTCTGATTTGTAACGACCAAAAATTTCAACCAAATTAAAACATTTTAATTCATTCAAAAACAATTACGATCATACATCTTGTTTTCAAAATAATTTAAACATCAGAGTATTTTCCCCAGAATCATATTACATAAAGCATAAACATGAGGAGCGGTACGATCACGCCTTTGCCTTGCCACGATCTCCTGAAGCACCTGAAACAATAAACCACAACAGTAAGCCCGAAAGCTTAGTGAGTTTCCCCCAAAGTACTCATATACACATAAGCATACACATACAATAAAGAACAACATACTACGGGTCCAATCAACTTTCCGGTTGGAATACCCCCAGCCCTCAACCATCTGGTTAGAATGCCTACATAACACGAGCCCAATCATCCTACCGGGATGGAATACTCTCGGCCCACAACCATCGGGTTGAAATGCCCAAACAACTATACGTACAATAATAGCTACTATGGGTCCAATCATCCCTTAGGATGGAATAACCCAGGCCCCTCAACCATCGGGTTGGAATGCCAACATATTATGAGTACAATCATCCTACGGGAATGGAATACTCCTGGCCCAAAACCATCGGGTTGGAATGCCCCACTTCCTATACATACAGTAACTACTATTACTACTACTATGGGTCCAATCATCCCTCGGGATGGAATACCCTAGGCCCCTCAACCATCGGGTTGGAATGCCAATATACTATGAGACCAATCATCCTACCGGGATGGAATACTCCTGGCCCACAACCATCAGGTTGGAATGCCCCACTTCCTATACATACAGTAACTACTACTACTACTATGGGTCCAATCATCCCTCGGGTTGGAATACCCCAGGCCCTTCAACCATCGGGTTGGAATGCCAAACTACTGTGAGTCCAATCATCCTACCTGGATGGAATACTCCTAGCCCACAACCATCAGGATGGAATGCCAATCTATACTAGCAGACATGCACACATAACAGGCATATATAAGACACTCCACAGAACCAATACACTAGGGCCCTATCATCTTAACGGGATGGAATACCCACTGCTAATGCTCAACATACATAACCTGCATGTACCTCCTACTAGTGTACATAGTGCAAGACCAACTAACGGTCTATAAATAATTACTACCCAACTACCAGGGCGCTGATCCAACAGAACTAGCCATCATACAACTATCCATTTCTCTAGGATACTAAGCTAACAAGGCATATTCTCATATCACTATCCTATCTACCAGGATACTAGCAAGCATATCATCACATAACATATCAAGCTCTATCAACAATTCAAAGGGTCAGCCTTGGTGCCTTAGACCCTTGAGTACAGTGAGGAGAAACTCACCTTGCAACTGGCGGAATCCTACAAATCTCTGACTGTTGACTCGTCGAAAATCCCAACTATCTTATGAAAACCATCACATTAGAAACCATCACAACTTTCTAGATCAAGAGCCCATAACACTCATTAAGTCCATCATCCTCTTATTAGGCCAAGACCCAAAGTCAAATCCTCATGCAAAGCCCAATATTAGCCAGTTTTACTAAATTGGGCCCACCTCACCAAATGGGCCTAGATCCAAGGTCCATAATAATTATTGAGTCCCAAATACTCCATCCAAAATGTTTCAGTCATGGCCCAACCCCCACTAGCCCAATAACAGCCTAATCACTTAAGGCCCAAAATCAAAACCCAATAGAGGGAGTACGCTGGGCGTACATCGATGCTCGCGGACTGGAATCGGGACACAGACCCATTACGCTGGGCGTACATCAGCTTGCGCGGGGCGTAATCTTGCTGAACTAAAATTCTTCATAAGTTCTTAATGGCTTAAGCTCTTAAGCCCAAACTTCAGATCTATCGACCAAATATGACTAGGATTCATAAATTCTCAAACTTTATTACTTGGGACGTCCATAAAACTCTTAACCCAAGGTCTTAATCCATTAAGACCTACCTATATCACACATGAGACAACCAAAGCCATTGGGACCTCATTTTTCTTACTCAAGACCTCTCCAATGGTATGAAAGGACAGCTAATCTCAACCAACTCGCATCATGCATCACTTTGGGGTTTTTGGGACAAGAAATGGTGTCAAAACTTCATAACACAAAGATCTGCACAATATAATTGTCAAGCAAGAGACTTTATACCTCAAAAGGCCTCCAGAAGATGATGCCTTCCCAGATCTACGAGCTCCAACCACCCTACTCCTTCTTTGACAACTTGTTATTTCTTCTTCTCGGCTCTCCTTTGCCGAACCAAGCTCTCCAAGGTCAAATATCCACAACAATGGAAGAAAAACGGCTACTTAGGGTTTCTGAGGGTAAGAGGGCAGATATGGAGGTTGGGGTTGGAACAATAATGTTCCTTATATAGAGGCTAGCCCTAAAATTAGGGTTTCTAGACACTGGACGTACGCCCCAAACACCCATGTTCATTTATCCACTCTACGCTGGGCATAACCCAGCCTACGCTGGGCGTACCCACGCGTGTCCCATGCATGCATGGCCTTTCCTTGGCAACTCTTTCCAATAAGTGCCAGAAGTGACAATATCTTCAAAATCCTATAGCTCCTTTAGTCTAAGTCTGTTTCCGACGAACTCTATATCCACGAAAAGGTGGCGAGAAGCCCTACGCTTCTAGTAACACACCCCTGTTGGATTAGTGTGTAAGTCCATAACTATTTTGGTAAGTACTTGACCCGATGGTGCATGGTCCTTTTGGGTTGCCTTCACCAAAGCAACTTGATAGGATGAATTATGGAGAGAAAGGATTAATTATGCTTTATTAATATATTATGAGAATAATATATTAAAGGAGAAATCATATTGTTTAATTAATATTAGCCAAGAATTAATTGATAGTTAGTTTTGTGGCTAAAAGAGATTAATTAAACTTAAGGGACTGGAACTGTAATTATAAGATAATTGCATTTGGGCTATGGATCACCTTGGAATAATAGTTTGGACGAATTCTATGGGGAAACCCATAGAAATCGTCCAAGGGATATTCTAAAAGGGTCCATGGGCTGCTTAGGGCTTAAGCAGTCAGATTAGGGTTTCCTAGTTGAAAAACCTAATAGCCTACATGTATATATAGTACCCTTAAGCCCCAAAAACGTGGTGAAGGTTATCCTTAGGGTTTCTACACGATTTGGGCAGCCTCCTCTCTCCTTATTCTTCATCCTCTTGCTCTTGGTGTCTGTGAGCCATTAGAGAAGTGACACTTGTGACTCTAAGCTTTCTAAAGTCATTACAAGGAGGATTTGAGATTGTTATTGCTACATAACAATCAAGGTAAGATCTAAACCCCATTCTTATGTTAATATGATTAATTGTATTCTAGAACTAGGGTTTAAAGTCTTGGATGAATTGCATGTACAATAGAGAAACCTAGATCCAAGCATTAGGGTTTGCATGAGCACATAGGATGTTCTTATGGCTAAAAACCCATCAGTGGTATCAAAGCCATGATTGGTTTCTATTGTATTGATGCCTAGTACATTCATTCTTGTTGTAAAATCGAGTTTTTTGGCTATCTGCCTGACAAACTCGTCGAGCTCCAATGTGGACTCGTCGAGTAGGGTGAACTCGGCGAGTCCACAAGGGGACTCGGCGAGTTTAGCTGTCAGACAGGTGGATTTTCGGGATTTTTACCTATTTTGACTTAGGATAATTGTCATAATTGTTGAAAATTAATAAAATACAAATTTTATTGATTCCTTATGATTATCTTTGTCAAAATAAAAGATTTTGGTCATCTACTTAGATAATTGTTACCTTATTTGATAAATGTTAAATTATTTGAATTATTTGATCATTATCTTGCAAACATTTTGAACTAGGTCTAATTAGATAACCACCAATTAATTGTTAATTGCCTTATTTGAATTATATGATCTAGAATATTCTTGACAAAGTTTGGAAAAGTTTCAAATTGATCCCTTTAGGTTTTATATTTTAAATTTGAACTTAAAAGATTTGGTTTTGAAATTTAAATAAGTTAAACCCTAATGTTTTGAAATGTTTCAAAACTTGGCCTCAAGTTTTGGAATTTAAAAGTTGATTAAAAGTTTAATTTAGAAATGTTAAATTCTGAAACCCTAGTATTGTTTTGAAAAGTTCAAATCACACCCTTATGGTTTTATGATTTAATTAAAGTGTATAATTAAAAGAGGTTTAATAAATCCATAAAGTTTTGGTTCACAATTTAATTAAATGAAAAGTATAATTGTTAAATTTGACCACCTAATATTTTTAAAAGTGTAAAATACACCCTATACTATATATAACATTAAAAGTCTAATATTATATATATGTATGAGTAAAAGTCAGTCTTACCGTTAGTAGGCCTGATTCACGAAGCTGATCTATAAGGGGTGTTTAAGGAAATTTCCTATAAAATGGCGATTAAATGGGTATCCACTCTTAACCACCGCACTCTTGACTAGTGGAGGGTCGTTAGCCGAACGGGTAGGATAGGACAGAAACCTTCCATTATAAGTATAATGAAGTACAAAAGTAACTAAATGTTTTTTTTTTCAAATTTCCAATCTTAGTTACTTTAGGCAAAAGTGAATTGATGCAATTCCATGAAATTACACTTTGTACCCTTGCAAAGACGTTAGTGGAGCGTGTGTGGTTAACCGGCACACTAAATGGTTGTAAGCAAAGGTAGCAAAGGGTGACTCAATGTTTGTCATAGTTCGGTGGAGCGTGTGTGGTTAACCGGTACATCGAATAGGTGACTGTAACATTTGGGGGCACCATGTAAGTTTGCATGGTTATTCACACCCTGTTTTGTGATCCTCGGCATCCCAGTCACAAATCAAGGGGCATATCGAGATTTAAACATGCCATTGAAAAGTTCAATAAATCTCAAAAGATCTAGGAATTTTCAATAGATTTAAAACTTAAATTTATTTTCGTTTTTCATGGTGGAAATTGATAAATCGTCATTTACCTATCTTCAAATATTCTGCAACTAGATTACAACATCCATCTTCTAGGTTGTAGAGTATTGTGTTGGATCCTAGCCTCGATGTTTCATTTGGGTGTCACATCGAGGATTCTAATCAACTTAACTTGAATTTTTTTCTCCCGTTTTGTAGATGTCAAAGTACGACAACTATGGTCTTCCCAAATCCCATGGAACAAGCTTTCCACATGAAGATGATATTCCACGATTCGATCGAGGAACAAGAGATCATGCTTCACTTCCTCTACCTCCTCCAATTATTCTCCCTAACCCACAAGTTCGAAGGCTTGAAAAGTTCAAGCTCACTCAACCCCTTTTGGCAAGTAAACATGAAGAAGGAAAGTCAGTATGTGCACACATCCTAGAGATGAAGTCACACGTTGATAGGCTAAGAATGTTGGGATCCGTTGTCTGTGAGGAGCTGGCTGTTGATTGGGTTCTTCAGTCGCTTCCTAACTCATATGGTGAGTTCGTAAGAGAGTACTATATGATGAACCACGACGTGACCCTTATAGATCTCACCTACATGCTTATTGTTGCTGAATCAGCAATGGTTTGGCGCATTGGAAAAGCAAAGTTGATTGGTGAATCTGCCTTCCAGACCTTTATGGATATAGGCAATGGAAACGAAAGGCATGCCATGATCGAAAAGTTTGATCATAAGAGAAAGGCAAAGTCTGAAGTAGTTCCATGTGTTGTTCCAAAAGAGTTAATTTGCTTTATTGCCAAGATAAGGGGCATTGGAGACGAAGCTGCCCTATTTACCTGAGAGATCTAAGAGATGGGAGAGTCAAAACATATGGCTCTGATTTAGGTAAAATCCATTAACTAACTCTTTTAAGTTCCTATTCTATATTCTTAATACATGATGTGATAAGATTACATTTGATGTTTTGTAGGATTGAAGAAAAGAAAGGAAGCTTAAGGGAAGAAGTGAGCTGAATCTAATCATGAAGAAATGGATTTCAATCGCATTGCTTAAAGATTAGAATTTCGAGCTACTACTTGGAGTTAGAATAGATTGCTAAGAAATATGTATCAACATAGTTTTCAATTGAATTGCATTGTAAGGACAAATTTTTCCGCAATAAAATAAATTTTGATTTTATATTATTTATTTATCCTTGCAATGGCGTGTCTGAAAAATTAATGTTTGAATGTTTCTATTATTAGCAATAATGGATTTGATTCTTAATTATGTTATTTGTGGAAATGTCGAGAATTTACCAAATAGGGAGAGTTTCTCATCGCCCAAGTTTCAATTGGACAGAAACTTGGAATCATGCAACTTGGTTACTTGATGAATGAGAAATTTCATATTTGGAAATTAGACTAATTCATTGATAAAGTGTCAAGTGAAGGACTAGGAGATCGAGTACACAAAGTTGTGTGTTGATCAAGTCCACCACAAGAGTGACAAAGATATTCGTCATGATTTACTAAAGGTTTAGTAAATATGATTATACTTATAAGATTAGGTGTAATCCTGAATTGATTGAAAGAGTTTAAATCAATAGTAGAACGGATAAGAAGAATCAAGTAGGCAGAAAGATAAAAGTTTCTCTATTCTAAGAAGAAGGGAGAGTACCTTTTATTATGTTTTATGATAGGTATTAATGATCAAGAACCATATCTCAATTGATCCTCTAAGTGAGTCTTAAAACAATTGTATGTCTGAGAAGAGGAATCAAGAATTGAAGAAATGAATAAATCAAGAAGTCAATCATACTTCGTTCCAAAACAAGTCTTAGAGTTAAGATTGTGACATTGAGTGACAAGTCTTAAGAAGATTTATAACATTCATCAAATGTAGAATTTGGAAAAAGGTTTTCTTATTCTTGCACATTTGAAATTGGTAAGTTGTGATGTCTTGGATAAGACAAAGACCAACTGGGACCAATTTTGTGAAGTGTTTTTGTCTTGATAAAGCTACACTAACTGTTAAATATTTGTTTCTCGAGAAATGTTTATTGACAAGAGAATCTTATATGTCAAAGAGTCAGTGGGAGTCTTAATGGTCTTGAAAAGTTCAAGAACTAATCAAGAATAAACCTTATCGATCATCACTAGCACACGACTTGAGGTTTACAACCTATCGTGTTGACACTATCTTGTTTCTGTGTCGTTCCAATTGAGTTAATTATGCATGTGAATTCTATGAGTTCTCATTTGAACGCATAAAAGGCAAGCACCTTGATCAATGGAAAGTACATTTATAGGAAAGGGTGAGCTGCTTAACTACTTAGAAGACATGGTGGGCACTCGTGTTACCATAAGGCAAGAGATCAAGATCAAGAAAGTTTGGTCCATATGAGTTTGGAATTGTCGCAAACTTTGGTTTTGACAAATTCGCATGGATAGGAACACATACATCATTAAAATCTAAGTGTCATAAGATTCCCTCCTTCATGAAAATGATTGTGAGGAAATGTTTTCGCTAAGAGAGATTTTAAGAAGATATTGATTGTGAAAATTGTATTCTCGAATTCGATTATGGTAACGGTATCCCTTTACATGATTCGAATTGTGAGATTTGGCAATTAGTCTGAATTGTTTAGACACACATATGAGCTATCTAAGGCAAAGGTGTATAAGTTTGAGAAGCTTAGATAAAGGATTATCAAAGCATTAGGTATTAGAAATATGAAATTAAGAAATTCAATAGGTATTGTTTTTCTGGAAGTTAAGTTGTTTTCTGAATACATGTCAAAGCTAGTGGGAACATAAGTGTTATGCTTATATGATAATAATCATCATGATAGTGGGAGCATAAATGTTGTGCTTGTATGATTATTAAGGCAAGTATTGCAAGTTAACATTATTAATTATAGAAAACAATAGTTATACTTTGCAAAGTCGTAAGGGTTGAAAAGTTTTTTCGCTATATTTAAGGGAGAGAATATTATGCTTCATTTCAAATCTAAAGGCTTAGGTTGTGGAATGTTAATAAATTTAGTCAAGGATACATAGTGCATTCTCAAAATTTCGATTTGATTATGGCATCCCTCTTCATAGTTCAAATTGTGAGAACGTGACACATAAAATATTATGGCAAAAGATTGATAAAGTATCAGATCTTTATGTAAGACATTATGCATCGTGTCCCATACGCTTCGGGTATAGGATCGATTGCAAGTGCTATAATATTTGACCATTCTAAAATTTTCCAAATGTCTAGCACATTAAGAGGGAAAAAGGACAAGAATTGGTTTTGACTAAGATAATTAAACAACTATAAAAGGATGATCCAAAGTTCGCTAAGGATTGGTCGCTTGTGAGTAGTTGGAAGTATGGTATTGAATGTACCATATCGACATTATTATCAATAGATAAAATTATAATAAGAATGAGTTGTCATATGGAAAATATGGAAATGTTTCCATATTAGGAGTTGGATATTGAGAGTCTATGGCAAGATTAGAAAATTTTATGCAAAAGGATGTTCAAAGAATGTACTTTGAGTGAGAGACATCACGTCTATGGAATTGTCTTGTAACAATCTCCAAAAAAGAATTTTATAATTTCATTGGCAATAGTCATTGTGACTTTTGCGCTATGACTTTACGAAAGGATCATTGCATAAAATGTTAGAATCTAGCATATTTTATGAGTAGCAAGAATTTGATATTCTTACACTTGTGATAAGGATTGGGAGCTGTGAAATGAGTATGACTGAAATGTGTTCATTTGATCTATTTCACAAATTAAGGACCGTAGGTAAACATTGTGTGCATGCTAAGAGCATGGGGAAAGTGTATTAATAATTCAAGTAAGAAGTTGATTACCCGAAACAACAAATAATGAGTAATCAATATGGTGATTAAATAAAATGTTTTATTTATACCCAGAGTTTGGGGCCATATGGGATTAGTATTATTCTTGTGTTTCACTTTGCATGTTTTGACTTCCTGAATAATTAAATTATTTCAGAATAACCAAATTATTCGAACGGACCACAGTCGTTCATATGTTGGAAGTAGGTATGATTGAAGATTGTCATGAATTGGTGTGTGGATTGTCTAAAGTGTATTAGACATAAGCAAATGTTTGCTGCAATGTTCATAAGTGCTTATGAATATGATTTGAGCATTGGATTAAACCCACGCTCACTTGGATCACTTCATGAATTGTATCACGAGTGATTGGTGAGTCGATAACATCTTATATTCTTGAAACCGAGATGTGTGATTTGTATCTTGCGAGTCGGTTACACATTGATAATCTGTAAACACACCAGTAACTTGGTGTTATAAAACATATTGTTGTGTGTGATTCGGTAAGTGAGTACAAGCAGGCATTGAATCAAACTTTATCCGTTCCTTTTATCCAAAGTAGGATAAAAGCGATATCTTTGGGCCCCTCGATGATTTAGTGATGGCACCTAAGCGCTTGGCCAAACCGAGACTAATTTGATGTGTTCAATTTTAGTCTGTTGTTAGTCATCATAAATCGGAAGTCGGGAAATATTATAGAGAGAATGATTAGAATTCATGTCTTATATCTATACGATATCTAGAATAGAGGAATATATGATCCCTATCTAAAGGACACGCGTATCTGATAAGATCAGAGTTGACAGTGGCTTTTGAAAGCAACGATTGCAGATCAGGATTTAAAGTTATACGCAAAATAGTTATTAGACTTATCCAAGTGGGAGACTGTTAGATTAGTGTCTAAGTCCATAACTATTTTGGTAAGTACTTGACCTGATGGTGCATGGTCATTTTGGGTTGCCTTCACCAAAGCAACTTGATAGGATGAATTATGGAGAGAAAGGATTAATTATGATTTATTAATATATTATGAGAATAATATATTAAAGGAGAAATCATATTGTTTAATTAATATTAGTCAAGAATTAATTGATAATTAGTTTTATGGCTAAAAGAGATTAATTAAACTTAAGAGAATGGAACTGTAATTATAAGATAATTGCATTTAGGCTATGGATCACCTTGGAATAATAGGTTGGACGAATTCTATGGGGAAACCCATTAGAAATCATCCAAGGGATATTCTAAAAGGGTCCATGGGTTCCTTAGGGCTTAAGCAGTCAGATTAGGGTTTCCTAGTTGAAAAACCTAATAGCCTACATGTATATATAGTACCCTTAAGCCCCAAAAACGTGGTGAAGGTTTTCCTTAGGGTTTCTACACGATTTGGGCAGCCTCCTCTCTCCTTATTCTTCATCCTCTTGCTCTTGGTGTTTGTGAGCCATTAGAGGAGTGACACTTGTGACTCTAAGCTTTCTAAAGTCATTACAAGGAGGATTTGAGATTGTTATTGCTACATAACAATCAAGGTAAGATCTAAACCCCATTCTTATGTTAATATGATTAATTGTATGCTAGAACTAGGGTTTAAAGTCTTGGATGAATTGCATGTACAATAGAGAAACCTATATCCAATCATTAGGGTTTGCATGAGCACATAGGATGTTCTTATGGCTAAAAACCCATCAACCCCGACCCGAAACCTTTTCGAATAAAAACCATTACCCATAAAAGACCGAAACACCCTTACTCTTTGATCCCGGGGAACCATAAATAACTACTCTTAGAACGGGGCGTTACAATTCTCTCCCACTTAATATGATTTCGCCCTCGAAATCGCCAATTGCCAACTCTGGCTATCCATAACATGAAAAGCACATTCACACTCCTCAAGTGATGACCATCAATGGAGACAAGCCCCATTGGAACTCCTCCTCGAATGGGTACCTACTTCTTCTCATGCAGACTCAATGCTTACCTCTTCGGGAAGCCCTGAACCCGGAAAGTTAAATTGGATCCGTCTCCTAGACAGGCCGTCCAAACTAACCATTCCCTGACCTCTTCCCATTGCTATGAAAAGGAATTACTCAACCATGGGAACCTGAATTCCCAACCTGAAAACATGCCCACGAGTCCTACTCTGCTGTCGACCACACTTGTTCTCTCTCTTAACTCATATTTGACCGAACATACATCGATACTCTTACCAAACCAACACTCACGCCTGGGCCAATCAGCCTCGGGCTGGAATACCAGGTATGCCTATGACGAGTCCGCTCATCCCCCGGATGGAATACCCTCGCATCCCTACACATGTTTGGTCCAATCAACCCTCGGGTTGGAATACCAAACATATCAGGTCCAATCAATCATAGGGTCCGGTCATCCTCATGATGGAATAACCCAGATTGGAATTCCTCCATATACATAACTCAACCTATAACCATACTTGGAACCAAGGACGCTGTCCTTGCGTCACCCTCGAACCCTTCGGTTCGCCACATCTGAGTGTAACCCCACCCATACCTGCTTATCACGATCTCTGGGTCCTTGACCTCTGACTGCAATATCTTACACCGTTCTCATCACCGGTCAAGACTACTCCCGAATCTGTTAACCTGCTATCCACTTTCCTCTGTCCAAACCTCCAATCTAGAGCCACTATCCCTCTCCTCTTCCAAGGAGACTGAAAACATGCCCATGCATCAGCCAACATTGCCACCGCGACAGATCCTCGCTATACATTACCCCTTAGCGGTGCTCACCTGTGACATCCCCATTTTCACGGCCAGAAAAGACCGATTTTGTTTATGCTTTATAAAAATCAGAGTATCTCTTTTAATAAAAATGTTGCGGAATTTTTTCCCAGAAAAACATGATAAATACATTATCAAAGCATTTCCAAAGAAATGTACTTTTATTAATTTTTAAAACATTTGGGATGTCATCGTCAATACAGAAATATAAGCATAAACAGAACTTACATTCATTTATACTAGTGATCTACATCTCTTTAATCTCTCAGTGTAATGTAACTTCGTATCGACACATGTGATACAAATAAACTGAGCGGGTCAGATTAGGAAACCTGGTGAGTACATAGGGTTTTCAACCCACAATAATATAATTATTATGTTTTAACATCAAACAATCAACCCAATTACCCATCCTCATTATCTTCTCTACTCTTAAGGATCTACCCTGGGAATCAAATATTCATCGTTCATTCATTCCTAAGGATCATCCTAAGGAATCGGCAGGAAGTACATCATCACCGAGGTTTAGGCACTAAGTCTGCATAGTCGCCAGGATTTATACAATAGGCACTAAGTCCGCATAGTCACCAGGGTTTTGGCACCAAGTCTGCATGATCGCCAAGGTCTAGGCACCAAGTCAGCATGATCGCCAGGGTTTAGAGTACACCGGGTGAACACATCGTTCACAACACCTACAGGTTGCGAGCCTGCTAGTGTACCACTAGTCTGTCTAGAATAGTCTGTGGTTGTCAACCATACTCTGCTAGATGACGGGGCCAACATTTGGGAACAAGGCTTCTCACATCGTCCACCTCTAACCCTTACCTCATGGTCTATATCATCTCTCAACTCATCATCCAAATTATATTTCATCTACCCATATTTTACCCAACATATTATGTAGATATAAATTTATATATATATATATATATATATATATATATATATGGTTTAAATCATATAAAACTTGTATAAAATCATTCATCCAGCATAGATAGCAAGTATACAGATAATATGCACACATAACACGTAGTTTATATAAAATACTTCATATCCGTGTGTAAGATGAAAGTAACTATGCACTCACTTGATAAGGTAGTGACTCGGTACTCCGACAGCGCTTCGTTTACTTTAAAAAAATTTCCTTCGACAAAACCTAGTATTATTACCACTATATTTTAGTCTAATATTTACCGTGATTAATTATTATTATTATTATTATTAGTAGTAGTAGTAGTAGTAGTAGTAGTAGTAGTAGTAGTAGTAGTAGTAGTAGTAGTATATAAGCGTTTAAACAATACTTTCCAACCACTATGTACAGACAAAGACCAGACATAAAACACTGGAGGGCAGAACCATTTTGGCATATAACACTTCTGAAATCCAACAACCCTATACGTCCCTTTAAATTAGATTCCCCGTACCGCGAGTAGTTAAAAAGATATTATAACGACACTTATATAAGTCATAATAATTGCTCAAATATTTAGTATAAGTTCATAATAACAATACTAATTTTAAATATAAGCTATATTAAAATAGGGTAAGCATAACTTACTTACAAGGGGGTTTTAGCTAGGAGTCGGGCTCTGCAGGGGCAGAACTTCGTCGCTGAATCTTTCTAAGAAAGATTCGTGCAGCGCTTCATCGCTCACCTTACTATACTAAAACTACAGAAAGAGAAGTCGAATCACGAGGGACCGAAATGCTCGGGGGATAAGAAGAGAAAGACTCTTGAATCAAGATAATGGTGCAAGAAATATGAGAGTCCAAGCCTCTTATTTATAGTAATTGAATTTACAAAAACTACCCTCCATAATTACTTAACGACCTTATAGTTATATAAACGACTAAACACCCCTTCATAGTACTATTTTAAATAGATTTAACGATTTTTGTACTAAACTAATGTCGAAAATACTCAACAATAGTCTTATAGTGACTGCATCGTCGATACCTTTCTAATGATATATACATTTGTATATATATGTATACGTATATATGATTTATACTTTATTTTAATACGTAAATATGCTATTATATTTTATAACTCGTTCTTACCAACTCTGTTTTTGACGTTCTTTATATCCACGCATAGGCAGGACCGTACCCTAAAACTTTTGTTTAGACTCCGTCGGCTAATTTTGACTTTATTTTTAAAGTTATATTTTTAACAGGCCGGGACAGGAATTGGTCTCTTAAAAATTCATAACTTCTTCATCCGACGTCCGTTTTCGTCTGTCTTTTTATCGTTACGCTACTATTAACGAGATCTTCAATTCTCGTTTAGGTTGTGTCGGCTAAAAACTGTTCAATCTAATATTCGAATTTCGGGTTGTACACTGCTAAGCCAAATCTTAGAAAAATCATAACTTCCTCATACAAAGTCAGATTTGGGCGTTCATTTTATGGACGCACACAGGTTAACATATTCTACGAATTTTGTTTAGATCACTAAGGCCAAAAAGTCTTCTATCGTAAATTCACTATTTACGTCGCGCTGTGTCATGCCGGTTTTGCCATAAAACTTCGATGGGCCATAACTTCTTTGTTATAACTCGGATTTCGGTGTTCTTTATATGTACGGAACCCTTGAGATATATTCTACAACTTGGTTAAGATTATTTATTCTAAATAATCTTTTGTATTATCTCTAAATTGACTAGCCCAGATCTAAGGGCATTACATCACCGCTATCCCATATCATGCATACATACTCAGAGGCTGGTCGCATACCCAGCGACCCACAGATAACCTGCCGCATTTCCTCGACACATGCAAGCCCTTACTATAACTGAACCGCCTCGTCACAGCATCCCAATAACCGACGCTCAAGTCGCTCTGGGCAACCCTCTACAACCAGCGGTTATCCGATAATTTCCAATTCTCCCCCACTTACGGCACTAACCACCATCTGCTGCGGCGAAGCTAACACGCATGCTCAATCGAACCCACTAATACACCGAACTTCAAGGAAACTGAGTTACTGCTGAAAATTCCCAAATTCTCAAACCATAACCTTCCTTTCTCACGAATTCCACAGTGGATGATAACCCTCTAAGAACCCGCAATGCTTGCTCACCTCTAATACATACAACACTAAACATCTCATGCAAGAAATGACAGCTCATAATTACAACATAAACAAGATAAAGCAGAAAAACATACCTGATTACAATGATAACAAAGTCGGACCCCTGCCGCTGGAGTCGACTGCCTGCAATCTCTGGATATGTGGCCCTCCTTGCCACACTTGTGGCACCCCGAAGAAGAATGGAAACCACCCTCATGTACCTTGCCGCACTTCCCGCAAATGTGACTCCTCTGACCTCCCTGTCGATAATCAGCAGGCCTCATCCGCTTCGGTGCAGGCTGCGACTGCACCGGGGCCTACCTCTACTCTCTCAACTGGAGCTCAATCTCTAACTTGCGACGCCTAGTGGCTTCCTGCAACTCCAACAAGGTACTACACCTCTATGTTGATACAAACTGCCTAATGTCCCTCTTGAGCATACTCAGATATCGAGACATCTGAGCCTACTCCGAAGCAAACTTCGGGCAAAACATCGCCATCTCAGTGAACATCCTAGTGATCCCCGTCACTGACTCTAAACCCTGCTTTAGTTCTAGGAACTCCTGAGCCAACCTCTCTCTCTTTCTCAACCTGCGGAACATAACGAGTACTGAACATCTCCCGGAACTGATCCCACGAAACCGTAGCCCGCTGCACATCAGAATAAGATCCCGTGGTCAACCTCCACCAATCCTTCACCCCGAGCCTTAGAAGGTTCAGAGCACACCTCACCCTCTGATCCGCAGGGCATGAACACGTGAATAAGCAACCCTCCACGTCTGACAACCACCTCATAGCAACGATCGGATCCTGAACTCCATCAAAAGTAGGGGCTTCGTATTTTCGAAATCCCGATACTAAAGACTCCGACTGGCTCCTCCCCCTGCCACGGCCGCTGTCTCTGCAAGAGATGCATAGCGCTCATCAAAATACTCAACCATGGCGGTCTTGATCGACCCAAACATTTCCGGTAACTCAGCTCAGAACATAGCAGCAACCTCATCAGGTAGGATATTAGGAATCCTAGCATCCAACTCATCCGTAATCATTTGGCCAATGACCTCGGGTGATACTGGTCTATCCCGGCCACCCTCTCCTGACCCCGATTCCGAACCGGATCCTGCCTCAAAACATCTCGCATCCGCCATACTGAAATGAACCATAAAAATCTCAAATTCCCCGCATAACCACTGAGAACTAACCTCCAATCAACAACCTAGGGGTTGTAACTTCCTTGAAACACGATGGGTCCTGTGCTTTCAGTAGTACGAGCCCATACTACCTTCCACACCTACCCATATTTGTCTCAAGTATCACCACAACGCCCTAAGCACAAACATACATAGCAAGCACTCAATCCTCACCCCTAGAGGAATACTAAATAGCTCATAACAAGGAAACCCTAGGCTAGCAGACATCATAAATCAGGCAACTCTATCATGCAATTCCTGAAGATCCCTAGCCTAGTACTAGCATGCTGTTCTAACATATCTCAAAACAAATAACTTGTATAGTATTTTGGGGTAACTTACTAGCTCCGACTGATCGTAC
Source organism: Lactuca serriola (assembly GCF_051521515.1). Classification (NCBI taxonomy): domain Eukaryota; kingdom Viridiplantae; phylum Streptophyta; class Magnoliopsida; order Asterales; family Asteraceae; genus Lactuca; species Lactuca serriola. The sequence continues at coordinate 120,588,222 of NC_136409.1, read as the reverse complement.
CCTCTTCGCCCTCCTTTACTTATTTTGAAACCATTTGAAAACCATTTTTGAAAACCTATCCTTGATTTGAGACTGGATTCACACGAATGTTCCTCTAATTCACTCAAACCAAGGCTCTGATACCAACTTGTAACGACCAAAAATTTCCACCAAATTAAAACATTTTAATTCATTCAAAAAACATTATGATCATACATCTTGTTTTCAAAATAATTTAAACATCAGAGTATTTTCCCCAGAATCATATTACTAAAGCATAAACATGAGGAGCGGTACGATCACGCCTTCGCCTTGCCACGATTTCCTGAAGCACTTGAAACAATAAACCACAACTGTAAGCCCGAAAGCTTAGTGAGTTTCCCCCAAAGTACTCATACACACATAAGCATACGCATACAGCAAAGAACAACATACTATGGGTCCAATCAACCTTCCGGTTGGAATACCCCCGGCTCTCAACCATCTGGTTGGAATGCCTACATAAAACGAGCCCAACCATCCTACCAGGATGGAATACTCTCGGCCCAAAACCATCGGGTTGAAATTCCCAAACACCTATACATAAAACAATAGCTACTATGGGTCCAATCATCCCTTAGGATGGAATACACTAGGCCCTCAACCATCGGGTTGGAATGCCAACATACTATGAGTCCAATCATGCTACCGGGATGGAATACTCCTGGCCCACAACGATCGGGTTGGAATGCCCCACTTCCTATACATACAGTAACTACTACTACTACTACTACTATGGGTCCAATCATCCCTCGGGATGGAATACCCTAGGCCCCTCAACCATCGGGTTGGAATGCCAACATACTATGTCACAACTGGAAATTTTGTGTCATGTAATCTATACACTCAAGTTAATGTGAATCAAAAACTTAAGAGCATGTGTGATACCTACTATTATGACATCAAAAACTTCAATCAAATACATCATACAAGTACTACAAATAGTCATCAAACAATTGGAAACCCTAAAAGTTCTTGGTTAGGTCCACTTTGGACTAGGACTTCCTTATTGGACCCAAATGGACCAATAAGCTTCCAATTCGACTATCATGGGCTTAGAACCCTAATTGAGCTCTAATTGGACCCACAATCATTTATTTCAACATTTTGGGCCATTTTGGGCCTAGAATGAAATGAATTAAAAGCTTTGATCCATAATTAACCTAATCTAGCTTAATGAAGCATAAAAATCACAATTTTATTTTAAAAGGCCAACGATCATCCAAACTAACTCTAGTATTGGGCCTAGAGGCAAAAAGCCCAAAAATCCTTCTTCCCTCTCCATTTTCGGCCCAAGCCCAAGGATAAAGGAGGAGTTGACTTTGGATTGCCACCTCATTTTTATTCATTGGATATCCATGCATGGAACTCATACTTCCAAGCACCTATCTCATCAAGGATCACTTCTCCTTTTCCCTCCCTCACTCTCGGCCGAAACACACACACACATACACAAATATCTCTCAAACTCTCTCAAGAACACTCAAGAACACATCCTCCCTCTTCACTCAAAAATCTCAAAATTTAGGAAGCTTTCAAGAGGATATTTCCACCAATTCTTCATCTAAGGTAAGATTATGCTTGGATCTATGACTTAGATTCTTTTTGTTATCAAAATATTTTCCTAATCCATGCCAAAATCGTGATCTTACATCCTAGAAGCACCTCAAACTCGAGATCTTCAAGGAAAGAGTGCTAAGGCCAAAAATCACCAAGTTTTCTTCCATCTTTTCTTCAAAAACCGAAACCACACCCTAAGGTGAGCTTCATACCTCCTATTTTCTGTTTTTATGAGTTTTGTGGGGGGGGGGGGGGAATACAAGTGAAAGTGTAGATCTATATGTGTTTTGTATGCCTTGTATGATTTCTATGCTTATATGTGTGTTTTTGTGTGTTTATAATGTTGGATCTAGCCATAAACCCCTAAAAATCGAGATATACTTTATGTTAAATGATACTAGCATCAAATATATTTCTACATACAAAGTGTTCCAAGAAAAATAGCTAAATGGCTTAATAACATTTTCTTTGGGCTAAAAACTCAATTTTTGGACATAAAATGTTAAAAATATAAAGTTAAAGGGCCCAAATTGAAATATTTCGAAATCTGATGGGTGAGATGAGTCAAAACAGTTTCCATAATGTATTTTCTGAAAATATACTTGTTGGAGGATTAAAAACATAAATTTCAAGCTTAATGGGCTAAAAATGACATTTTCGGCCCAATAGGGCCCAATATGCGAAATTTTCTGTTTTGGAGGGCTAAAACTGTGTTTTTCTGTAAAACAGTGGGTTACTAGTGTTCCAAGTACTTTTCAAAGGTTTAAAATGCTTTTCAAATTTAAAAAGGACCAAATTTGCAAAAAATTTCCAATTTGGGGCAATATTGTAAAAACTGCGAAAAAGAGGGGTTATAACCGAGGAAACTGCATTTTCAGGGGTTCAAACTATTTTCTATGAAAAATATGCTGAAAAATATCAATTTCAATAAGTTTTGGTGTTAAAATGTCAAGAAAAATGGTTTAAGGACCAAACCGGAAATTTATTTAATTAAAGGGTTGAAAAAGTAAATTTACAAAATAAAGAGGGGCTGAAAACAGAAAATTTTCAAGGCTAATTCAATACACCCAACGTGATCAAATATTGGCACCACGACTACCGACGAAATACAATACACAACAATACCAAAAATCGTTGTTAAACGAATTGATTCGGTCTCGAATCAATAACAATCCGAAACTACTAACACGGCGATAACTCGATTCACACAAGTAACATTTGGGAATTTAATACACACGTGAGAGTGCACAGACGTCTACGCACCATCTTTGGGCCCCAAAAGTGTAAAATCTTGTTTGTTGGGCCTAGCTAGCCCAATGACCTGATCTTAAGGCCCGAAGACTTCTACCTTACGAGTTGTTGGGTCTTACACGATCTAACACAGCGTAAAAGGAATTTCAATGGCTTTTATACTATTGGTCCCCAAGGGTCCTTTGGTATTGCTAGTAAAGTCGGTATTTTATGCGAGGCGGGTCAAGGGCCCCTCGTACTCTTTTTTTTTTATCCCCAACCGGCTAATGGAGTCATCGAGGTCTTCGTGCCCTCTTTCTCTTCGGATGTGGGATTACTCGAAGTCGGGGCGGTTGGATAACGTGATTAGTACGGACGACGCCTACAGGATCATTAGTATAGTTATAAACTGGTCGTTTGTGTAACGCGTGTTTATAGCAATTAATCATGCGCAAAAATAATCCGACGTCGCCTGGAATTAATGACTTCACGCGCTGCAATGATTTTATTTTTAACTTCATGGAATTCAAAGAATTAGGAAAACATCGGGTTTTCCTAGGGTTTTTCAATACATACGATTTCAAGGCGTACACAATTTTGATGAACATTTTCTTTACAACTATAGAAACAAACAAGCATACTTATTGATCTTTACAAATGTTTTCAAGAACTCTTTTCAGAAAATATCGGATTTTCTGGTGGTTTTCAAAATGATACAAAACATTGCTTTTCAAATACCGCTTATGAACTCACCAACATTTCACATGTTGACGTTTTTCAAAATACTTGTATTCTCAGGTAACCAGTGAATCAAAGGAAAATGTACTCAGTGATGGCTTGCAGTTTACTTATTAATGAATCGAACAATTTATTTTTGGGAATGTAACGTTTAAACAATGTACTTCATGTAAACTTTATTGGTTGTACTATATTAATGCATGGTGACGAATGTTGTTACGTTTCATATATATTCAATGTTATGGTATTCAATTAAGTCACGACAGCCCTCGGACGTTTCCGCCGTCTGGTTCGGGGGTGTGACAGGTTGGTTAGGGATAAACTTGTCTTAGTAGGTCGTTAGGAACTATGCTATGTACTCCGACTCTATGTTTAAGTGACTACACTACTCATAGAGCCGTTATGCTGTCGAAATAGCGTCACTTATGTATGCTCTTACGAGCAAAATTTTCTTGTATTAAATGCGGATAATATTAATGAACTTTTGTGTGCTTTGCTACGATATTACAAATTGCTATGTGTTGAGAAGTTATGACTGTATGTCCGATGGTAGTAATGTCTAAGTCCGTACCATGCCCCTAGTTGGTAGGATCACAACCTCACAGAAACCACATACACTCAACATCTTTCCATTTCGTGATAGAAAGATGCCTCTCCGACCTACTCGCGGAAACCCAGGACCAACTCCACCTGAGGTTGACTCCACTGCGTTCCAGGTAGCCGTGTCTGCTGCGGTCACCGCAGCTATGGCACAACTCCATCAGGGGAATAATGGAGGAGGCAACGCGCAAGGGGCAGGAAGTTCGAACAACGGGATGAACCAAGGATCTACCAAAACATGTACCTACAAGGACTTCACAAACGCTAAACCACGAACTTTCAACGGCACTGGAGGGGTGATCACTCTAAAGCGATGGATTGAAAAGGTGGAATCGGTATTCGAGATATGCGATTGCCCCGAGCAGATGAAGGTGAAGTTCGCGGCTTGCAATTTTGTGGACCAAGCACTCACTTGGTGGAACGGACACGTGGAAGCCATGACGCTCCCTGTAGCCAACTCTATACCATGGGCAGAAATGAAAGAAATGTTAATGGCTGAGTACTACCCACGAGGCGAAATATAGAAGATGGAGCAGGAGCTATGGAACCTCACTGTGCAGAATGCGAATATCGATGCCTACATATCGAGATTTAGTGAACTATCTCTGTTGTGCCCAGGGATGATCACATCAGAAGGAAAGAAGATTGAGCGATTCATCTGGGGACTGACATCACCCGTTCAAGGGAATGTGATAGCTGCGAACCCTGAAACGTTTGACAGTGCAAAGAGATTGGCGAAGAGGTTGTATGATCATAACAACAAGAAGGGCGAGAAGCCAGTGGAGGCTGAGAAGAAAAAGGAGGGTGATGGCAGGAAAGGGAAGAACAACAAGAGGAAGGGACGTCAGGGCCCCAAGACCTCCAAAAAGCAGCAGACAGTGGCAGTTAACGCTGTCACCACACCGGTTCCAGCCGCACCACATGCTCCAGCCTCAGCTGCTTCAAATGCTTCAAGACCTTATTCCGGTAATCTTCCCAAATGCAATAAGTGCGGTCTCCATCATAACGGCGAATGCAGGGAATTCCATTGCACCAGTTGCAACCGAAGGGGACACACTGCAAGGTACTGCAGGACTTATCCTCCCCAGAATCAAAATTAGGGAAACAACCACAACAACAACAACAACAACCACCGCAATAATAACAACACCAATGCCGGCGGCAATAATGCAGGGCCTAGCCACACCTGCTTCGGGTGTGGAAGGACGGGGCATTTCCGCCGAGATTGCCCTAACAACAACAATTCAGGAAACAGAGGAGCAGGAAGGATGCTGACTATGGGTCAGGGTGAGGCGGTTCAGGACCCCGCAGTTGTGACCAGTACGTTTCCCCTAAACCACACTTATGCATGCATCTTATCTGACACCGGAGCGGAGCGAAGTTTCGTAAGCGATAAGTTTAAACATTTATTAAAACAAGAACCCCAAAAGCTAAATGAAACCTATACGGTGGAAATGGCCAATGGGAAAACCGAATGCACTGGGGAAATCTACATCGGATGTACCCTAACCCTTAACCAACACGTCTTCCGAATAGACCTAATGCCAGTGTCAATTAGGAGTTTCGATGTGATTATCGGCATGGATTGGTTAAGCCCCCACCATGCTGAGATTATGTGCCACGAGAAGGCTGTTCGCCTTCGTCTCCCAAATCACGAAACCCTAGTAATTTACGGAGACAAACCCAGCACGAATCTTCGCCTCATCTCGTGCATCAAGGCACAAAAACATCTACGAAAGAACAACTTGGCGTTCTTGGCTCACATAGTGGATAAGACCAAGGAAGAAACTAACATCCAAGGTATTCCGGTAGCGTGTGAATTTCTAGACGTGTTTCCTGAAGATCTTCCGGGAGTACCCCCAGAGAGACAGGTTGAGTTTCGAATCGACCTCGTTCCAGGAGCAACTCATCTCGCTAAATCACCCTATCGGTTGGCTCCTGCTGAAATGCAGGAATTGTCCAGCCAACTCAGTGAGCTTCTGGACAAGGGATTTATCCGACCTAGCTACTCGCCATGGGGAGCTCCAGTGCTCTTTGTCAAAAAGAAGGACGGATCTTTCAGAATGTGCATACATTACAGAGAGTTAAATAAACTCACTGTTAAAAACCGCTACCCACTCCCACGAATCGATTATCTATTCGACCAGCTCCAAGGAGCTAGTTATTTTTCTAAAATAGATCTACGGTCCGGATACCACCAACTCAAAGTCCGAGAAGAGGATATTCCTAAAACCGCTTTCCGAACCCGCTACGGACATTATGAATTCGTCGTAATGCCCTTCGGTCTAACAAATGCACCTGCTGCATTTATGGACCTAATGAATCAAATCTGTCGACCGTTCCTCGACAACTTCGTCATTGTTTTTATCGATGACATCCTCGTCTATTCTCGAAGCAAAGAGGAGCATGGCCAACATCTCCGACAAGTCCTAGAAACTCTGCGATCGGAAAAGCTTTACGCCAAACTCTCCAAGTGTGAGTTCTGGCTCCGGAATGTGAACTTCCTAGGTCACGTAGTTAGCCAAGACGGAATTCATATGGATCCCTCTAAGGTCAAAGCTGTGGAAGGATGGGCAACCCCGACCACGCCCACTGAAATTCGTCAATTCTTAGGCCTAGCGGGCTACTATAGGAGATTCATTCAAAACTTCTCTAAGATCGCCAAGCCACTTACCTCGCTTACGCAAAAGGGCATACCATTCAAATGGACAGACAAACAAGAGATTGCGTTTCGAACCTTGAAGCAAGCTCTCTGTAGCGCTCCTGTACTATCGCTACCTGAAGGAACGAAAGATTTTGTAGTCTACTGTGATGCGTCGAATCAGGGCTTAGGTTGCGTTCTCATGCAACGTGGAAGAGTGATAGCATACGTGTCCCGCCAACTAAAGACGCACGAAGTAAATTATACGACCCATGACCTAGAATTGGGAGCCGTGGTCTTCGCTCTGAAAATTTGGAGGCACTACCTGTACGGTACGAAGTGCACCATCTTCACGGACCACAAGAGTCTCCAGCACATCTTGAACCAGAAGGAGCTGAACATGAGACAACGAAGATGGGTTGAATTGCTAAACGACTACGAGTGCGAAATCAAGTACCACCCAGGCAAGGCCAACGTGGTAGCTGATGCATTAAGTCGGAAGGAGTACTCTAATCGCCGTACGAAAACTCTCTCGATAACCATTCAATCTCATCTGGCCACTCAAATTGCATCAGTCCAGTCGGAGGCCATGAGGACGGAAAATAGAGCTAGCGAGGCATTGTGCGGGATGGAGAAGAATCTTGAAGCAAGGGAGAATGGAGTATACTACTTCATGAACCGAATTTGGGTCCCAAAATCGGAGGATTTAGGGAGGTTGTTATGAAGGAAGCCCACAAGACACGATACCCCATTCATCCCGGTTCAGACAAGATGTATTTGGACATTAAACAACAATATTGGTGGCCTAACATGAAGGCGGAAATTGCAACCTACGTTAGTAAGTGCCTTACGTGCGCCAAGGTAAAGGTGGAGTACCAGAAACCCTCAGGATTGTTACAGCAACCGGTAATCCCTGAGTGGAAATGGGAGGGGATTTCTATGGATTTCGTGACCAAACTACCCAAGACGTCGGACGGACTGGACACCATATGGGTAATAGTCGACCGACTGACGAAGTCTGCCCATTTCCTACCTATAAAAGAATCCTACAAGATGGAAAGACTGACACGTTTGTACATTCGAGAGATCGTGCGACTCCACGGAGTACCAGCGTCCATTATCTCGGATAGGGACAGTAGATTCACTTCGCGCTTTTGGCAATCACTCCACAAGGCAATGGGAACTCAACTCGACATGAGCACCGCGTATCACCCACAAACGGACGGTCAAAGTGAGCGAAGCATTCAAACGCTTGAAGACATGCTTCGTGCATGTGTGATAGACTTTTGGAAGTCTAGGGATACCCACCTACCTTTGATCGAGTTCTCATATAACAACAGTTATCATTCGAGCATCAAGGTGGCTCCTTTCGAAGCACTGTACGGACGTAAATGTAGATCACCATTATGTTGGGCTGAAGTAGGTGACACCCAACTAGCAAGAACACATATGTCGGACAAGGCACTAACGGGACCGGAGATCATTCGCAAAACCACGGAAAAGATCGTTCAAATCAGAGCTCGATTGCAAGCATCGCGTGATCGACAAAAGAGCTACGCCGACAAACGGCGAAAGCCCTTAGAATTTCAGTTCGGTGATCGAGTATTGTTGAAAGTCTCACCCTGGAAAGGGTTTATACGTTTCGGAAAACGGGGAAAGCTGAACCCACGATACATTGGACCTTTCGAAATCGTCGCTCGAATAGGTCCGGTAGCATACAGACTACAACTACCCGCAGAGCTAAACGGTGTACACCCCGTGTTTCATGTCTCTAACCTGAAGAAGTGCCTATCAGATGAAACCCTTGTCATTCCTCTTGACGAAATCGAAATCAATGAGAATCTCCTGTTCGTTGAAGAACCAATCGAAATCATGGACAGTGAAGCGTACTAAGCAAAGTCGCATCCCGATCATGAAGGTATGGTGGAACGCAAAGCGTGGGCCAGAATTCACGTGGGAACGCGAAGACCAAATGAAGCAAAAGTACCCTCACCTATTCTAGCATTCTCAAATCTAGCTTTCAAACAGAATTTCGGGACGAAATTCCCTCTAACGGGGGGATGATGTCACAACTGGATTTTTTGTGTCATGTAATCTATACACTCAAGTTAATGTGAATCAAAAACTTAAGAGCATGTGTGATACCTACTATTATGACATCAAAAACTTCAATCAAATACATCATACAAGTACTACAAATAGTCATCAAACAATTGGAAACCCTAGAAGTTCTTGGTTAGGTCCACTTTGGACTAGGACTTCCTTATTGGACCCAAATGGACCAATAAGCTTCCAATTCGACTATCATGGGCTTAGAACCCTAATTGGGCTCTAATTGGACCCACAATCATTTATTTCAACATTTTGGGCCATTTTGGGCCTAGAATGAAATGAATTAAAAGCTTTGATCCATAATTAACCTAATCTAGCTTAATGAAGCATAAAAATCACAATTTTATTTTAAAAGGCCAATGATCATCCAAACTAACTCTAATATTGGGCCTAGAGGCAAAAAGCCCAAAAATCCTTCTTCCCTCTCCATTTTCGGCCCAAGCCCAAGGATAAAGGAGGAGTTGACTTTGGATTGCCACCTCATTTTTATTCATTGGATATCCATGCATGGAACTCATACTTCCAAGCACCTATCTCATCAAGGATCACTTCTCCTTTTCCCTCCCTCACTCTCGGTCGAAACACACACACACATACACAAATATCTCTCAAACTCTCTCAAGAACACTCAAGAACACATCCTCCCTCTTCACTCAAAAATCTCGAAATTTAGGAAGCTTTCAAGAGGATATTTCCACAAATTCTTCATCTAAGGTAAGATTATGCTTGGATCTATGACTTAGATTCTTTTTGTTATCAAAACCTTTTCCTAATCCATGCAAAAATCGTGATCTTACATCCTAGAAGCACCTCAAACTCGAGATCTTCAAGGAAAGAGTGCTAAGGCCAAAAATCACCAAGTTTTCTTCCATCTTTTCTTCAAAAACCGAAACCACACCCTAAGGTGAGCTTCATACCCCCTATTTTCTGTTTTTATGAGTTTTGTGGGGGGGGGGGGGGGGGAATACAAGTGAAAGTGTAGATCTATATGTGTTTTGTATGCCTTGTATGATTTCTATGCTTATATGTGTGTTTTTGTGTGTTTATAATGTTGGATCTAGCCATAAACCCCTAAAAATCGATATATACTTTATGTTAAATGATACTAGCATCAAATATATTTCTACATACAAAGTGTTCCAAGAAAAATAGCTAAATGGCTTAATAACATTTTCTTTGGGCTAAAAACTCAATTTTTGGACATAAAATGTTAAAAATATAAAGTTAAAGGGCCCAAATTGAAATATTTCGAAATCTGATGGGTGAGATGAGTCAAAACAGTTTCCATAATGTATTTTCTGAAAATATACTTGTTGGAGGATTAAAAACATAAATTTCAAGCTTAATGGGCTAAAAATGACATTTTCGGCCCAATAGGGCCCAATATGCGAAATTTTCTGTTTTGGAGGGCTAAAACTGTGTTTTTCTGTAAAACAATGGGTTACTAGTGTTCCAAGTACTTTTCAAAGGTTTAAAATGCTTTTCAAATTTAAAAAGGACCAAATTTGCAAAATTTTTCCAATTTGGGGCAAAATTGTAAAAACTGTGAAAAAGAGGGGTTACAACCGAGGAAACTGCATTTTCAGGGGCTCAAACTGTTTTCTATGAAAAATATGCTGAAAAATATCAATTTCAATAAGTTTTGGTGTTAAAATGTCAAGAAAAATGGTTTAAGGACCAAACCGGAAATTTATTTAATTAAAGGGTTGAAAAAGTAAATTTACAAAATAAAGAGGGGCTGAAAACAGAAAATTTTCAAGGCTAATTCAATACACCCAACTTGATCAAATATTGGCACCACGACTACCGACGAAATACAATACACAACAATACCAAAAATCGTTGTTAAACGAATTGATTCGGTCTCGAATCAATAACAACCCGAAACTACTAACACGGCGATAACTCGATTCACACAAGTAACATTTGGGAATTTAATACACACGTGAGAGTGCACAGACATCTACGCACCATCTTTGGGCCCCAAAAGTGTAAAATCTTGTTTGTTGGGCCTAGCTAGCCCAATGACCTGATCTTAAGGCCCGAAGACTTCTACCTTACGAGTTGTTGGGTCTTACACGATCTAACACAGCGTAAAAGGAATTTCAATGGCTTTTATACTATTGGTCCCCAAGGGTCCTTTGGTATTGCTAGTAAAGTCGGTATTTTATGCGAGGCGGGTCAAGGGCCCCTCGTACTCTTTTTTTTTTTATCCCCAACCGGCTAATGGAGTCATCGAGGTCTTCGTGCCCTCTTTCTCTTCGGATGTGGGATTACTCGAAGTCAGGGCGGTTGGATAACGTGATTAGTACGGACGACGCCTACGGGATCGTTAGTATAGTTATAAACTGGTCGTTTGTGTAACGCGTGTTTATAGCAATTAATCATGCGCAAAAATAATCCGACGTCGCCTGGAATTAATGACTTCACGCGCTGCAATGATTTTATTTTTAACTTCATGGAATTCAAAGAATTAGGAAAACATCGGGTTTTCCTAGGGTTTTTCAATACATACGATTTCAAGGCGTACACAATTTTAATGAACATTTTCTTTACAACTATAGAAACAAACAAGCATACTTGTGGATCTTCACAAATGTTTTCAAGAACTCTTTTCAGAAAATATCGGATTTTCTGGTGGTTTTCAAAATGATACAAAACATTGCTTTTCAAATACTGCTTATGAACTCACCAACATTTCACATGTTGACGTTTTTCAAAATACTTGTATTCTCAGGTAACCAGTGAATCAAAGGAAAATGTACTCAGTGATGGCTTGCAGTTTACTTATTAATGAATCGAACAATTTATTTTTGGGAATGTAACGTTTAAACAATGTACTTCATGTAAACTTTATTGGTTGTACTATATTAATGCATGGTGACGAATGTTGTTACGTTTCATATATATTCAATGTTATGGTATTCAATTAAGTCACGACAGCCCTCGGACGTTTCCGCCGTCTGGTTCGGGGGTGTGACATACTATGAGTCCAATCATCCTACCGGGATGGAATACTCCTGGCCCACAACCATCGGGTTAGAATGCCCCACTTCCTATACATATAGTAACTACTACTACTACTACTATGGGTCCAATCATCCCTCGAGATGGAATACCCCAGGCCCCTCAACCATCGGGTTGGAATGCCAGACTACTGTGAGTCCAATCATCCTACCTGGATGGAATACTCCTGGCCCACAACCATCGGGTTGGAATGCCAATCTATACTAGCAGACATGCACACATAACAGGCATATATAAGACACTCCACAAAACCAACACACTAGGGCCCTATCATCTTACCGGGATGGAATACCCTCTGCTAATGCTCAACATACATAAGCCACACGTACCTCCTACTATTGTACATAGTGCAAGACCAACTACCGGTCTATAAATAATCACTACCCAACTACCAGGGCGCTGATCCAACAGAACTAGCCATCATACAACTATCCATTTCTCTAGGATACTAAGCTAACAAGGCATATTCTCATATCACTATCCTATCTACCAGGATACTAGCAAGCATATCATCACATAACATATCAAGCTCTATCAACAATTCAAAGGGCCGGCCTTGGTGCCTTAGACCCTTGAGTACAGTGAGGAGAAACACACCTTGCAACTGGCGGAATCCTGCAAATCTCTGACTGCTGACTCGTCGGAAATCCCAACTATCATATGAAAACCATCACAACTTTCTAGACCAAGGGCCCACAACACTCATTAAGTCCATCATCCTCTTATTGGGCCAAGACCCAAAGTCAAATCCTCATGCAAAGCCCAATATTGGCCCAATTTACTAAATTGGGCCCACCTCACCAAATGGGCCTAGATCCAAGGTCCATAATAATTATTGAGTCCAAAATACTCCATCCAAAATGTTCAGTCACGGCCCAAGCCCCACTAGCCCAATAACAGCCCAATCACTTAAGGCCCAAAATCAAAACCCAATAGAGGGAGTACGTTGGGCGTACATCGATGCTCGCGGACTAGAATCGGGACACAGACCCATTATGTTGGGCGTACATCAGCTTACGCAGGGCGTAATCTTGCTGAACTAAAATTCTTCATAAGTTCTTAATGGCTTAAGCTCTTAAGCCCAAACTTCAGATCCATCGACAAAATATGCCTAGGATTCATAAAGTCTCAAACTTTATTACTTGGGACGTCCATAAAGCTCTTAAACCAAGGTCTTAATCCATTAAGACCTACCTATATCATACATGAGACAACCAAAGCCATTGGGACCTCAGTTTTCTTACTCAAGACCTCTTCAATGGTCTGAAAGGACATCTAACCTCAACCAACTCGCATCATGCATCACTTTGGGGGTTTTGGGACAAGAAATGGTGTCAAAACTTCATAACACAAAGATCTACACAATATAATTGTCAAGCAAGAGACTTTATACCTCAAAAGGGCTCCAGAAGATGATGCCTTCCCAGATCTACGAGCTCCAGCCACCCCACTCCTTCTTTGACAACTTCTTCTTTCTTCTTCTAGGCTCTCCTTTGCCAAACCAAGCTCTCCAAGGTCAAATATCCACAACAATGGAAGAAAAACGGCTACTTAGGGTTTCTGAGGGTAAGAGGGCAGATATGGAGGCTGGGGTTGGAACCATAATGTTCCTTATATAGAGGTTGGCCCTAAAATTAGGGTTTCTAGACACTAGGCGTACATCTTGTACGCTGGGCGTATGCCCCCAACACCCGTGTTCATTTATCCACTCTACGCTGGGCGTACCCACGCGTGTCCCATGCATGCATGGCCTTTCCTTCCTTGACAACTCTTTCCAATAAGTGCCAGAAGTGACAATATCTTCAAAATGCCATAGCTCCTTTATTCTAAGTCTGTTTCCGACGAACTCTATATCCACGAAAAGGTGGCGAGAAGCCCTACACTTCTAGCAACACACCCCGACCCGAAACCTTTTCGAATAAAACCCATTACCCATAAAAGACCGAAACGCCCTTACTCTTTGATCCCGGGGAACCATAAATAACTACTCTTAGAACGGGGCGTTACATGATTGGTGATCACAAGTGGTAAGGAAGATGATGAAGTTGAGGAATTTGGTTTTTGTTTTCAGAGTTTTGCTTCTTTCTTTAGTTTCCGCACAATCTTCTCCATTTCTGGACCACTTTTTATAGGAATGTATGTATGTAATCATATTGACATAAAATTATTATTTTTCTCGTGTCCCCAAACAACGACAAAAATTTATTAGGCATGTCAAACCCAACAAACAGAGATGGATAGTAAAAATCACCATTTTCTGCACTAAAAGGTAGTATGCAATATGCATAGTCGAATCCACATGGACATGTCCTTAAGCCAAATCCTTTTTTCGTAAAGCATAACCACTAGTCAGTATCAAAATAAATGGGGTGTTTTAAGTTAAAAATAAAATACAAAAAGAAATTAATAGAAAATAAAAGAACATAAAATAAACTTATTAAAAGTTAAATAATAAAGGACGAATTCATTTCCGCAATGACTCTCCTAATCCTACAAATAATCATTCATCCCGATTATTTAAAATGCATTTTGCCGTAAACTGGTACTTGAAACTACTAACAATCTCTACCAATTTACTTTTAGCTAATTATCTAATCAAAATAAGCTCTTGGAATTAAACCTTAACAAAACTCAAACATGCTTTTATAATTAATTTAGAAAGACATTTTAAGATTAGTGTAAAATTCTCAACACTATACAATCTCTTATATGCTGAAGTGTAAACATATGTAATTATCGGTTTACATCAATATTAAATCCTATTACAGAACCGATATAATGTTTGTTACTTTTTAACAATTAATAAAACGATTACGTATTTTAACAACTGATTAACTAAAATGACTAACCCTGATTGATTTAGGTGGACAACATGAACCAAATTAAAATCAAACACTCGATTAACACAAAACTGATATTACTAGGAAAAAAAGATTAAAAAAAACACGTCTAATGATTACTTGCTGGAAAAGTCGATTCTATGTGAAACTAATTTTGTGTGTGTGTGTGCATGTGTGTGTGTGTCAGACGTGGCTAAAAACAGATCAATACAATAATTATGTTTGTCAAAAATTCTTCAGGAGCTCTAAAAATCGCTAAGGTTCTGGGGATAAGGGTCGTATTTATAGGCTTAACAGAAGTCATATAAGGATTTAGTGGGAGAAACGACCATGTTAGCATGAATACGGTCCACGTTTAATGGAAAAGGTATACTTGACACATTTTCATGAAGTAATATGCTATTTCATTACTTTTCTTCGGGACACGTCCCATGTGACAGGAACGACACAGCCGTGTCTGGGTGTCGAGGTTCTCATGAGTCAAAATAAGCATAAAAATTCACTTGTGAGTGGGACACGCTTCATGGACTCCAAAATTCATGAAAATACCAAAAATAAGTGTAGATGACTTTGGCGGTCGGACACAGCCTGTGTAAGAGGGATTAAGACTGTATCTGGTTTTTTTTCGAGATTCCGCATCCATATCTTCATTCCAAGTTATTTCCTTCTGGCTTCCAGCCTCCTAGGTGCTTTCTAGCTCAAGTCAAGCTCCAATTTTGCATCAAAACTCTAAAATCCTTCTTTGATTCATTTTAACCGGAATAGATATCAAAATATGAGTTGTACCAGAATTCTAATGAAAAACATAAACTATCCAATTATTAAGGCTAATGCAGGTACAAAAGTACAAATACATAAAACATTATGCAAAATGGGACTAAAACTAACAAAAAGAATACATAACAATGCATCTAACATTGTCTTAGCAGCCAAATAAAATATACAAGAGTCAACAGTTTAGCATAGATTTGGAAGTGACTATTCAGATGCACAAACAATGTTTGTAGAAAAGATTTATTTTCTGTTAGTTGAATAAAATCGGGCCAAATATTGTTGATTAGATGTACAAGAATTGAAATGATCTTACCCAAAATCACTTGATGGAGTAGGTCTATTTGCTGTAAACCCAAAATAAGTTGCCATGTCCATTAAAAGAGTTGACATTGTGAGTTGTAAATAGGCCCAACCTAGGATTTTATGGATCATATGGTGGATGCGCCAAATTAAAGGGTCAAGAGTCAAGACATTAGAGTTTTGAATTTGTACCATACTTGACCAACGCCTACATATCCTGTATTTTCCATGAAGCCCACAATGAAGCATCCATGGTTTCTGTTTTTTCTCAAAGTTTCACTAAACGCAACCACTTTTCAAGAAAATTTTCCATAAAAACCTCCTCTACTTTTAATAAAAAACTTGGATATCTTCACCTTCTTCCTCGAAAATAAGTTCTTCCACCTCTTTTCCTCCACGATTTTGTGGATATCCACAAAAAATGAAAGCAAACACTAGCATCATATCCAAGTTTTCGAAAAATTTGGCACACAACCAATGGACATTTTAGAATGTGGAAGATGGTTAGAAAAAGAAAACTTGCATAACATTGATTGGATCTGAAATTGTTTTTGATTGCCTTGCAAACCTTTGTTCAAGAATCGGTAGTTTGGACCTCAAAATAGAAAATCAAATTACTAAAATATTTCATTACTACAACTATCGTTTCTTAATTACTTAAATTATTGTTTCCGAACTAATATTAGTGACATTTATTCATATTTATGTCAGTTTGTTATAGTTTATGATACAATGCCAATATTAAATATTAGTAATCTTGATTAAAGCTATATAACACTAAGAAAGGGACTATTACATTAGATAAAAATACTAGAAAACAAAATGTTATATTACATCAATAATTCAGCAGTTGAAACACTTGGAAAGCACTAACAAAGCATGCCTTTCCACACTAGTTGACATAATGTTAGATAAATTTTAATAATTATAATACATCGATACATGTGGTGCATTAATCATGCTGTTCTAAAAACTAAAACTACCATAATTTTTATTGGCATGTTGTCTTAGTGTTACGATGCTTCAGAAGAACTAAAAGTCTGGTCATCTGTAATGGTCGTTGTGAGCCTAGCTTATGCAGTTCATAAATACTAATTCATACTTCAGTTATAGACCTATTTTTTTTTTTTGAACGGCAGTCATATATTAAGAAAACAACACTAGCCTGGGGCTAGGAGGTACAAAACGTTTAGAACAAAAAAGAACAAAAAACCGGACAACAAAATATCAGAAAATTCACAGCCTACAGTAACATTCTAGAATAGGGTCGCAACACCAATCGAGCCACCTTAGATTGTGCCCTCTCCGCTTCCGTGCATTGATCCATAAGTGTAAATAAGCTTGTACCTCATATGCCAGCACCGCTTTTGAGATTGAGATTGAGTTTGAGTTTAGAGCATGAGCCTTACTTTTTCTGAATCTCCAAATTACCCACATGAAGACTAGCATTATAGCTTCATGGAGCTCCTTCAACCTTTGATGACCATTGAGCCGATTTTTGCAATCTAACAACTCTCGACAGGAGCTAGGGGAGAGATCTAGTGC
Source organism: Lactuca serriola (assembly GCF_051521515.1). Taxonomy (NCBI): domain Eukaryota; kingdom Viridiplantae; phylum Streptophyta; class Magnoliopsida; order Asterales; family Asteraceae; genus Lactuca; species Lactuca serriola. The sequence goes on along the minus strand of NC_136409.1, from coordinate 120,570,837 downwards.
CTGCCACCATCTACACACATGTGACCAAACTTCACTTGAGATCAGACAGCCCACAAAGATGTGGTCTTCCGATTCTGGGGCTTCATGACACAGCTTACACACATTTGTAGAGCTGATGCCGAGATTGAAAAGATTCACCATACATGGGAGTTTTCCGTGACAGACTCGCCAAGCTAGGATGTTTACCTTATCTGGAACCAGTGGGTTCCACATCCATATATCATCACTATGGGGAAGGACTAGATTGTCAATGTGAGATCGCAGTGAAGAAACAGTATATACCCCCGAAGATTCGAGAGACCATGTCCATTTTCTTGAACCATCTACATTTACTACTTGCTGGAAGTAATTCAAGAAAGGAACATGATCTTTTCCCAGTGATAATGGGAGGCAGGCAATTGAACCCCAGCAACCACTTCTCCTTTTTGTAGCCAGAGGACGAGAAATGCCACCATCAGGTCCATGAATGGCTTTAATCACCAAATCCCATGTGCTATCAGGTTGGTTCCTGAAACGCCACCACCATTTTCCTAATAAAGCGAACTTTTGCGCCTTCAAGCTACCAACACCCAGCCCGCCTCTTTCTTTAGCTGCAAGGATTTTTTCCCAAGCAATCCAGGCCATTTTCCTTGATTCCATGGAGCCACCCCAAAAAAACCTCATCTGAATCCTTTCAAGGCTTTCAATAACCTTAACAGGTGCCTTGTAAATAGAGAAGTAGAAAGTGCCCAAGTTGCTTAGAACTGCTTTACATAAAGTCAGCCTTCCCCCAAACGACAAGGTGGAAGCTTTCCATCTGGATAACTTCGCCTGAAATCTTTCAATGATAGGTTTCCAGTGGGTTACTCTTGCCATTGAAGCACCTACAGGAAGACCTAACTAAGTGAAAGGAAGGGAATCAATTGTACAGTTGAAAGTATGGGCCACTAGTTCCAACTTGCAATTCTGAACACCAAGACCATATAGTTTACATTTTGACATGTTTATCTTGAGTCCTAAAGACAACTCAAAATATCTTAGAATTCTTATCAGATTTTTTGTGTTTTCCAGTGACCATGTACCCATAAATATCACGTCATCGGCATATTGGAGGTGAGAAATTACTGGGTCGTGGTGGGGGAGCTAGATACCTTTAAATATGCCCTTTTCTTTCGTCGTTTCCATTGCAGCGTGAAGTCCTTCAGCTGCAATGATGAACAAAAAAGGGGATGGTGGGTCGCCCTGGCGTAACCCACGCTCCATGTCAAATTCTTTTGTTGCTGACCCGTTGATAATCACCGAGACCCTAGCTGACGATAAGCATCCTCGAATCCATGATCGCCATTTTACTCTAAATTCCATTTGCAGCATGACTGAGTCTAGGAACTCCCAACTAAGACTATCGAAGGCTTTTTCGAAATCTACTTTGAAAGTGAAAGCTTTCTTTTTATCCCTCTTTACCCAGCTTATGACCTCGTTCAAGATAAGGGGCCCATCAAGTATATTTCTATTTTTAATGAATGTCATTTGTGCTGAGCTAACCACCAAGTGTACCACCTTTTTTAGTCTTTCATCTAGGACCTTTGAGATCGTTTTATACAAACATCCAATTAAACTAATTGGGCGGAAATCATTGATTGTGATCGGGTCTTGTACCTTTGGGACAAGGATGATAAAGGATGAGTTGCAGCCTTTATTGATATACCCCGAAGCTTCAAAGTGTTTCACTGCGAGGTAAAAATCACCTCCAATCACCTCCCAGTGTTGTTTTAGGAAAGAAAAAGTGAATCCATCAAGACCTGGTGCCTTGTCTGAGCCACAAGCCCAAATGGCTGATTTCACTTCTGAGAGAGAGAAGGGCTCTTCTAAATAGATACTCGCATGGGGGGGGGGGGGGGGGGGGTATTTTATTAAATTGAGAGATAAGGAATTTAAGGCGCGGTTTAATTGGCTCAGTGAATCTCCCGACAAAGTGCTTAATGGCCAGCTCTTTAATTGCAACAGGGTCGCTTATCCAGAATCCGTTCTCCTTGATCCAATTAATCCTCTGATATCTTTGATGCTTGTTAATCATACCATGGAAGAATGAACTGTTCTCATCACCTTCTAGAGCCCAGGTAGTTTTAGATTTTTGTTTTAAATCTTCAATACGCCTGGATTCAATTCCCATAATTTTTTGGTGTGCGGTTTGTCGGCTTATCAGAAATTCTTTATTTATTTGACCCTGCTCAGCCAAGTGATCAATGTCATTTATTCTGTTTGTAAGCTCCTCCATCTCTTTTCTGGCTTTCCCTGTAATTTCCTTCCTCCATGCTTTAATGTGCTCCTTTAAATTTCTCAGTTTACCTGAAACAAGGGAGAGGGGAGATAGAAGCAGCTGATGTCTTGGATTGTTGTTGATACCCCATCCTCATCTTAAAATACCCTCGAAATCTGGGTCCTTAAGCCAAGAATTATAGAGCTTGAAAGGGGTCAGGCCGAAGTCGAGTTGAGAGGCAGATAAGAGAATAGCACAATGGCCGGAATGCACCCTAGGCATGGATGTGAAATTTAGATTTGGCCAGGTGTCAATAGCATTTAGGGAGACAAGGAATCTGTCAAGCTTACTGTGCTTATCCCCAGTTGAGTTCATGTACGTAAATCTTCGACCCCCCATTTTAATCTCTAGTAGATCTATAGAGTGTATGAATTCGTTGAAATAATAGGCGCTATTTTGACAGAAAATAGATCCTAGTCTTTCTTCCGGCAAGCGGACAACATTGAAATCACCAAAGACGAACCAACAAGATTCTGTGTCTGAATTTATGAAATCAAACAGATTATTCCACAGGGATCTTTTCCTCAAAGGATCTTATGGGGCGTAGACATTTATAAAGCAACAATTTTTCCTCAACTTGAGCCAACTGCCCATGATGGCAAGAAAGCCAACACCTTTTATTGATTCAGAGACCTGGAAAAGGGAGGGGTCCCATAGGGAAGCTATTCCACCAGAGAACCCCACCGGATCGATGACCTCACATTGGAAGTTTGGAGAGCCCCAAATTTGTCTGTCTAGTTTGTTTTTAACCTCTGTGGACTTCGTTTCTTGCAACCCAACAAAGAAAGAGTGATATTGGATACGACAATCTCTAAGCCAACTCCTTTTTACTTCACACCTAATTCCACGAATTTTATTGGAAAATATATTCATTGATCAATATTAATAGTCACTCCATGAGTTTTGATCATTTGCTTGAGTTGGTCAGCTCGATTACTAATTTGGAAACCAACAGATTCACCAACAGCGATTGTCTTGGCAACCTCCAAAGATGTGGCATTTGACTCAGTAGGTTTTGTCTGAGAGACTGTTGGTTGGGGCACCTGATGAGATCCAGACACAGCTCCCTGCGATTTTTGGGCGACGCCGGTGGGGATAGATGAGGAGGGTATCCGAGTGGGGGATGGGGAAGTGTGAGAACACAGCTGCGTCGAAGAGGGAGGCCTGATGGAACGATCCATGTGCTGGTCAATGGATACGGATGGGTAAGAGCGAGATGGGGCTCTGTTTAGGTCCAAAGAAAAGTTAAGATGGTGTATTTTAATTATAGGTGGAGATGAGGCCCACCTTCTATTTTGGCCCAAGGGGGAAGGCAATCCAATAGAGTCGTTAACTACATCCGATGGCGATGGCGATACCGCTTCTCTCCTAATTTTTTTTTTTGTATTAATCCTTATAATTTGCTTGTTTGGATTTTCGTATAGCAAGAAGAATTAACTAAGAGCTCATTAAAATTACCAGAAAATACCCACTTTTAGGAATCTTTTTTAAGTTGTTTGCTTGCGCCTCCACAACCGTAATAATAACTAAACAAAACTAACATTGTTAGAATTCATTTAACCGAACACGAGTGTGGGTTCGAACATTTTCTAGAGATATAAAAGATGTAATACAAAAAATCTTTTAACAACTTATTTGTATATATATAATCCACATCTTATGTTCTATCATTGTCTTCATCGTTGGAATTTTCAAAAGACATTGTTTTATAAACGAATAAATCATAGATTGTGTAATAGTAATATCACAATATATGGTGTAACCTTCTTCCGTTAATTGTCTATAAATATAACATTAAGTGTAGCTTGCAAGACCTTAGCGAAAACATATCAACGAACCTTTGTGGGATTTAACTCATGGTCTGCGGATGGAAACGGTGCCGAAGAATACTGGGGACCCATCCCCATCCCCAAAGTGGACTGGGGGACCAACGGAGAATCAAAGATTTATCTTTTCTATTTAATTAAAAAAAACTTTTAAGTAAGAAAAACTCTAAATTTCAATTTTACCAGTGTAAGTTTAAAGATTTTACAAACCATAAAAACTATTAAACAAATTTTCTACCAAATTTAAATACATACATAAAAATTCAAGTAGAAAAGAAATATGAAAGTGATATTTAAGGTAATAGTAGATAAATCAAGGAGAAAAAAATTATATACAATGTTAAATTAGATAAACGAATAAGAAAAAAATACAATTTCAACCAAGTAATTATTGATGAGTTGGGTTTCTTGGATCAAGTTTTAGATATTGTAAATTTTACTATAAATATATGTTTTGTTTTATTTTTATATATTTATATCTATCGGGGTCGGGTCCAGGGTCGGAGACCAGTATCCTCATCCCCACTTTTTTATTTGGGGATTCTTATCTCCATCCCATCCCGAGTCAACTTAGAGATTTAGTCAAATCAGATGCGAGTTTCGGGTTCTCCATCGGGTATAGAGATTTTTCCATCCCTATTATTTTCTAATTAAAAAATGGTAAAATAGCATATTGGGTCTCCTAATATAATAACTCACAATTTTATTAGGGTAGATTTAGTACCATCTTAGGAAAATTCATCAACGAGTATATATTGCACAAAGAGACTAAGACCATTCAGTGTAGTAGCCACGAAGCTCCTCCTGGTCTAGCTGACCACAAACCACAAATATGAACACCACTCCGGGTGTTTAGAGGTGGCTAGTAGTTGAAGTTTTCGTGGTCATTTATGATGGGGAGCACGAACAACCACAACCAATTATTTTCTTTCTCTCTCTATCTCTCTGATATCTCTCTACCTTTGTCTACATTTTAAGTAATTAAAATATACATATTTTTTTATTTAAATAATTAAAAAATAAGAGGTATACCAATCTCTTAGTGGTTATGTGTGACAATGAGGTGAGACCCACCATATTATTAGTAGGGCTGACAACTCTCAATCCAACCCGTAATCCGACACCGATTCAACCTGAAAATAGACGGGTTTGGGCTGATATTTTTGACTCGCCAACAGGTCAACCCGCCAACCCGCTTATTTTATAGGTTGGGTTGGGTTACATATTTGGGTTCGCGGGTCGATCAACCCGCAAACCCGTATATACATTACTTACATTTAAAATAAATAGATATATATAATAATTTACTTTGTGCTCCCGTTCTGACGGTAGCATATGAATCGGCTTTTAGTCTTGATGGAAGAATTTTGAATGAATATCGAAGTTCCATGAAACATGATATGGTTGAAGCTTTGGTTTCTACTAGGGATTAGTTGTCTGGATAAAAAAGAAATATTTGATAATTTTCGGTTTTTTCGCATTAACTAAAATTTTGTACCATAAGGCTTCTAGCCTAGCGGTACCGGGTGTTGCCCTCCCTCTTATAAGTTGAGGGTTCAAGTCTCATTGGAGACATATGTGGTATTAGGAGTAGTGTAGATTTGTCGTTTAAAAAAAAACTAAAATTTTGTATTAATTATTCTTTTCATTTTTTCTTTTGATTCCTTATGCAATTGAGTTGAATGTGGTTGTTGACAGCATAACTCAAAATTTAATTAATTTGAACATCAATGAAGACTTTTTCTTTTGATTCCTTTTACAACTGATTTGAATATCAATGCTACAAATTTCAACATATTTTAAGTTATCATTTGGTGAGTTCTTTTTAGTAAAAATAGTAGACGACATAAAATTATTTATATAGCCTTCAAAAGATCATCAATTTAATTTTGCATATTGTTTTTATTTAAAGATTATGATGAAGAAGTCGGTGTTGGAGAAAGAAATGAGAATTCTAGCATGAATGAATTATCAAATTAGGTTTTAGATATTTTTGAACAGTTGCACTTTGTATGAATGTTTTTATTTTTCAATTTTATTTTGATGTTAATGACTTTATAACTTCATGGTGAAAACATCTTTTTTGACGTTAATGGCTTTATATTGAAAAAACCTTACTTTTTGAAAATGTGTTGCTTATTTAGTAAAGGACTATATAGATTGGGTACGACCTACTAACCTATGAACCCGCGAACCCATATACTTTAACGAATTATATGGGTTGGGTTGGGTTGGGTTGGGTTTAGGTTTCCAACTCGCCAACCCGTGACCCGTCAACCCATATATTATATGAGTCAGGTTGAATTTATATATTTTCTAACCCGTCAACCCGAACTCAACTCATGACCCGTCAACCTAAACCCAATCCGATTGCGAGAGCTAATTAGTGGTTAGCGATGGATGTTTTAGATGCCATGGCTAATAAGTTCTTTAATTAATAGAAGTTTGTTTAAGAGTTTTTCGAGTCAAAGAAAGTTAAAAAAATTTAATGTGAGAGTTTGTTAAATATAAAACTTTTTCAAATAATTTGTACATTTATAAACTCTTGTAATGGTATTTTTTAAAGATCGTACATGATAGTTTATTTTCAACAAATTTTAAATTTAAAACTTAAACAAACAATAATTAATAATATGATATAAATAAAGCTGATGGATCCTTTAAATAAGTTAATGAAAAAACTCTATTATTTAGAATATATTTTTGAAGTTTTATAAACTGATGATACTATTTAGAAGATATTTTCAGCTTTATAAATGTTGAGCTATATTTAGATGATATGAGAAATCTCAACAAATTGTGAATCATCAAATATATATTTGCATGTATCACTGATTAAATGATATAGAAACCTACACGATTAGAAGGCAAAACTTCACTGATTTTTATCAAAAGCAAAAACCACACACAAACAACGAATACATGTGTAAATCATACACGTACATTTAACCTTTTATTCATTTTCTTTTGCAAAAGCCATTACGATGTTTAATATATGCATAGCTTACCGAATAAAATGACGTCGTTAAAATGATCAACCATATTGCTCCCTCTAGTTTCATATATGATCCAAGAAAGCTTGGAGATTAATGGTGGATGTTCCGCCATCGCTGAGAGCTTCTATTGCCAAATCTCTCCATTTCTCTGCATTTTTCTTCATACCCTCATCTTCCATCACCATTTCCACACACCTCTCAATCTCCTTCCCTTCCACCACTCCATCTCCCTCTCTTATTCTCACCCTAACCCCTGTTCTCCATACATCTTCCATCATCTTCGCATTCGTACACTGATCCGACCATTGTGGAAACACCACCGTAGGAACACCGGCCACCAATGTCTCCACCGTTGAATTCCACCCACCATGCATCACGAAACACCCAATTGCTTGATGACTCAACACCACCACCTGAGAACACCAACCAACTATCATCCCTTGTTTTCTCAGTTCCTCTATCTTGCTTAATCTTCCTGCTTGCTCACTATCTCTTATCACCCATAAAAATGGCCGCCGGCTCTCCAGCAACCCAGTTGCTATCTCCTCTAGTTGATCCAATGACAACTGCGCTATTGTTCCAAATGAAACATACACCACCGAAGATTTGGGTTTTGTGTTTAACCATTGGATGTAATCCTCTTCTGTTCTTTCGAAGCAATCACTGCTGGAGGAATTTCTGTCGAAGAACTCCGATGGGATTAAGGGTCCAATCGGAAGGAACTCAAGTTTATCAATTGCTTTAATGGGTTCGACTTCGAGTTTATTAAAAGTGTTAACAAGTATTCTTGGAGCTGTTTTGAGGACCTCGATATGACCTTTCAAATCCTGCTGAACAAAAACATGTTCCTTTGGGCATGACGGCGTAAGAAAAGATGGCAAATCAGCGGTGGTTAATGGTGGCAGTCCAGGTAAGTTGATCGGAGACGTCTGGTTGTTTTTGATACCGGAAATCAAAACTTGGTGTTCATTGACGTAGTAGTAGTAAATATCCAAGATAGTCGCCGACTGGCACCAGAGGAGAGTGGATTTAATACCTTGAGCATGCGCAACACGCGCCGCCCATGGGATGGTGGTGGTGTAAACCAAGTGGTCAAAGGGTTGGCCTCCAGCCGCGGCGGAGCTGATGATTTCTGCAACCGCAAGAGCACCATACGTAGAGATATCGGAGAGGAATTGTTGCAAGGTGGTTGTTGGTTGTTTGCCATCGTCATGGCCGTCGGAGAATGGAGCGAATGTTAGCCCGTGAGGGGTGGTTTCCATGTCGATTCGTCGTATAGCGGAGACACTGGTGGAAAAGGTGACATGGACACCCAGTTTGAGGAGGCGATAGGCGAACCGGAGGGCTGGAATGATGTGGCCTTGGCCTTGATAGGCGACAATCAAGATTTTCCGATGGGTTGTCATTGCGACGGAGATAGGTGGTGACGAGTACCAAGGAAGTGCTAATTAACAGCTTAAAGCAGAAACAAGATTTACATGCGCAACATCTCATATATGTATACCCACGTGGGAGATAATATGAGGCTCCAATGACAAGTGCTTTTCTGAATGCAATAGCATCCACACAAAATGCTATCGTGGGACGTTGTGTTAACAGTATATAAAGACATATCTCTGTCGTTTTATAAGTTACTGCGTAAACTTTTTGACTTTTTTTTTTTTGTGTAACAATTGGTTCAACCCAATCCCTGCGATATTAGTGATGAGATAAAATTTTGATTGTCGGTGGGAGCTTGTTTGTTGCAATTAGCTGAAAGTTCTGGAATTCTGAATATCCTTGCTGAAAAATTTTGATTCTTGCTGGAAATATATGGCAAACACTGCTCTATAAAAAAAATAAATGGATAGGATTGACATGTCGCATCCTTTATAATTAGGGAACTCCAACCACGATTCAAAACTGTCGACGTGGCGAGCAAATAGGATTGACGCGTCACGATCTTTGGCAAACAGTGAAAATTTTATCGTTGAGTAAAATCCACTTTATCTAATTGATTAGGGTATCCTGTCTAGTTGTATACAGATTAAAAATAATATTAATTATCACTGATTTTATTTAATAATAAAGACAGTTTTGTTATTATTTTGCATTTAAGTAAATGTTTAGTTGGTTAAATAATAATGAAAGAGTATTTTCGTAAATATGTTATTTATTTTTAGAACTGGACAATTATTTTGGGACAAACCAAAAAGAAAATATGGACTATAATTTTGGGACGAAGAATGTATTAAAGGTTTAGCCGAAAACTCCAATGATTCTCCATGTAGATTTGCATATCACAATTGAGTGTTGTCATGCTCATTGCTTCTTCTTTTCTAATCGACTCTCCTCGTCTAAAATAAAACATAACTAAACAAACACATCTTTAAATATTATTAAAAAAGAACCCTTAATTCACCAATGAAACAATCAGGACCATTAATTTAATTTCAATCCTATGTTTTCCACCATTAGATTATATTGCTGACATCATCTTCTTCAAATAAAATTCAAACATAATTACATTTAATTATAGAATCTTTAAATTCAATAATTATATATCAATTACAGTATATCATTCTATTTATATACGAGATATCAGTTTCTTTAATTAGTATTGTTCCTAATTTAACTCCCTTATTTATTGTTATTTATAGCTTATGGCTTTAAAATTTAAACCCATTTAATTTTTTTTTTTTTTTGAAAAAACTCATTAAATAAGCATATCGATAATTTGGTCATTAACCTATAAAATCTAATCTAATCCTATTAAATCAGCAAAATATTTAAGAGTCAAAAATAAATTCAATATTATTTATAATTTATCTCCGGTATATCCCTCGTAAAATAAATCAATTTGAGATAATGATTTTGAATTTAAAACTCATTAATTAAGCAAGTCAATTAATTTGAAATTTTGATTCAATATAAATGATATCATTTTTTTCCGGATGAATAACCGAAAATCTCCAAGATAATATTTTAGGATCCCATTTTTTTAGAAGATAATGATTTCCTTGTTGAAAAACAACTTATATATACGATTACATTGAAGTTGTTATTATTACGATTTTGGATTGAGTCCTATAATTTACATTATTCTTCTTTAACGGTCTTATTCTATCATTCTTTTTTCTAGGTTCTTTCTTTACCCTCTTCTTCTTCTTCTTCTTCTTTTTCTTCTTCTTCCACAATTTCTTGTATTTACTTTGTTCTTATTACTTGTTATTTATGTATTCATGTTGAGAGGTCATGAAAAAAATTAATCAATCTACTTTAAGTATATTAGTTTCTTTCATTTAGTTATAGAAACAAAATTATATCATTTATATTAATTTTTTTAATGTGTTGACCTATGTTTGTCAAGAGAAAGCCATAAAAGTCGTTTTAACGTATGATGGAAAAACTCGTGGAACGAACCAAAAGCAAGATAAAAAAGTTTTTTATTGTTACAATTCAACTTGCATGAACAAATACATATATCTTGTTCTAAGTTTTTCAATAATTCTCTTATACATATTATTATACTCTTTAGTTAAAATTTCTAATTTTATATTACTATATTTGCTTATATCAATGACTTTAGTTTCAAAATCGACATTCGAGTACAAGACTTTACCGGTGTGGTGTCACTTACGTTATTTGATCGTGACTCAAAAAAACTTTTGGAAAAAACGGCACAAGAGTTGCTTCAAAAGTTTAATGAGGTTATCGATATTAACTTCATTTATATAAAAACTATTTTTTTTTTTTACCTTTTGTCTATCTATTTTTATAACCATTTTTTTTAATTGTTAGGAGGGTAATATGGAGATTTATCCATTTGCTTTGAATGTACTTTTCCATAAGAGTTGGTGTTCAAATTCAAATTTCACATTATAATTTGAGGAACAAAGTTGATGGTTATGCAATCTCAAACTTCAGTGTTGATAATACAATCATTGTTGAATTGGAAAAAACATTTAACATCGAACATGAAACATTCTTTTACGAAGAATACTGCAAACATTACACTTATCAAATTTCGTTTTTTATATTTCAGTTGACCAACTAACATATTTCTATGTACTACAAATGTAGGCGCCAGAATCCGATTCGTTTAACGTTTTATTGGCATAAGTCGGATCTCAAGACACATTAAACTAGAAGGTTTTAAATATAATATAACTAAATATAATATGTTAAATACTTTAAAATATTATTAACTTTTAGATTGACATATGAATTTATTTTCTACATTTAGGATGTTGTTTTGTTAACTGGTGATAACACCACACCCGCTTCGAATATTGATAAAAACACTGCAACAAGTCTACTAACTAAGTTGACATCCTTTAAAAAAATGTATGGACATGAAGAATTAAAACGCAACCTGTAAGATATTTACGATGTTGATAATCTGACAACCATGTCCTCAAACAAACGACCATCAACATCAATCACAAATCGTACTTCTAGAGAAGGCAAGCCAAAACTGTTAATTCCAAAGCAAGATAAATAATATATGATTTTCATGATTTTATTTGAGTAGTTGAGTGATTTGAATATTATTCATTTCATATTTTGTTTACATACTATTTGGTTTTGGGGTTTGATTTTTGATGACTTTATTTCATACTATTCGTTTTCGAGTTAGAATTTTGATAATTTGAATACATTTTTGGTTTTATGAAATGTTGACTTATTCATTTATTTTCCTTTTAGGTTTAAACTCAGATGAATTTATAAGTTTAATCATATTTTACTCTATTATTTCGTTTGAATGTGAATTTGTCAACATTGTTACAATGTTATTCATTACAACCTCAATATAAATATTAGAAAACTACCACTTTTTAGGAAATTGTAAACTTTTATAAATCTTTTAACCGTTATAAAACAATTATTTATATTTCTTCTGAAATAATTTATAAATTTGTTAGTAATATTTACCATATTGAAATATTATTATTTTTAGATATTAATGATATCATATCATTTTATAGATTTAAATAATAAAACTCATTACAGTGATGCTATAGAGATACGAAGACTAAGACGTTTGCATTTACAAAATAGAAGATTGATATCTATGTCTAAAAGAGAAACTTTATTCCAACATCTAAAGCAATAAAGACTTTTGATTATATTTCACTTATACATTTTCCACCCTTAGATCAAATTGCTTATGTCATATTGACCAATGTTTGGTCAAACACGTTGTACATTAATGTTTCCGCTCAAACCTTCACCAATTTCCTCTATCCCTAAAATAAAATTCAAAATTGAAAATTCAAATCCTCTCCGAATTTAAAGTCGTAATTTATGCACTGGCCATCCTTTATGTTTTCAAATCAACATGATATATCTTCATAATTATTCTATTTCTTTCTCAGTGTAGATCGATGGTACCAAAATTCATCAAGGGAAAAACAGTCATCTTGAATTTAACAATTACTTCTTTCACTTGCTTTAGATTATTGATTATTCATAAAGGTTTGTAATAAAATAAAATTTTGATAAATTGAAAAAATTATTCAACAAAACATAAGAATATTATATAAAGTATAAATTGTGAATAATCAATTATGTAAAGTATAAATTGTGGTTACTAACCAATTATGTTTTGTTGAATAAATATCACAAATCCACAACATATTTTTCATGTTTGTTGATTTGGTTATGTAGGATTCATTTGAAGTTATATTTCTCTACAATAATGTTAATGTTCACATTCAAATAGAAACAATCACAAATGGTAAGTATTCCAAATGATTTTTCACTTACATTAATCAAAACTGTTACTTTAAATGGTGCGTTCTCATAGAAGTCACACCGGTTGTCACTATAGAGATCTTCTAGCGGTCTATAGAAGAATCCTAGCGGCTCTATGAATAATTTTGATGCGTTTTCAACGAAGGATCACTCTATCAACATTCGTTCTCTAAAGTTCTTTCTCTTATTTTTGATATACATGCGTGTCACAACAATAAGGCAGAAAGAGGTGTTAGTAACCATTAAAGATGAAAAGGTAAGATATAATTTAAGAATATTATATAAAGTATAAATTGTGGATTTGTGATATTTATTTCTATGAAAAATATGTTGTTTGATTGCTAGGTTATATATCTAGGTTTTTTTTTTTGTAATTCTATTTTGACAAGTTTGATCTAAATTTAATAATTGAAGCAGGTAGGAAAGATATGTGCTAACAATTTTGAATTTGTATTGCCCTCCAGAAACTATCTGTAGCCTCACAGACCGTTCCTTCATATCTTGGTAGGTCTTAACATTTCCCCAAATTTGGCTACAAGAAGTCATGGATGCACTTTTTGAATCAATCCTCTAAACTGAATTTCATTTGTTAGTTGGATGCAGTGACCAAAATGCAAGATTTGTGAAAATTCATTATTATTTATTAGTGTTAACCTTTGGCAAATTATGTAACTAATATTATATTTTTGTTCATAACATGTTTTTCTTCTTGTAATAATTTCTTTGATAAGAAGATATGTATATGTGATTGGGTGTAGCCTGAAAAATCATGTTTTAATTCTTATAAGGAAAAAATACTTTATAAATTTATAAAATTAAAATATCTGAATATTATGTTTATTGTTATGACAATGTACTTTAACTGTAGTGTTTATCAAATTTCTTTGCAGAATTTAATGTTGTTGGTACATATAACAACTTATTGTTGCTTTTGGTTTTACAGGGCCAATACGAAAAGAGTCATGTGAGCCTCCATGGAGGTTGGTACACCGGACAACGTCAATTCATAAAGCTACTACACAACATATTTTAATCAAGAAGTCGCATCATGTTGTGATAAAACAGAGATCACGTGGATCATTTATGTTAAAAATTACTGTATTAAAAAACCAAATTGCTCTAATATAAATATTAAATATTTTTATTTAATAAGTTTGGTTCAAAAAGTCTAAAAATGAATCTAACTAACATTTTTTATTAAAATTTCATCTAAGACAATGCCACCTATTAATGCAATATGTATTTAATTTATGTTCCCCGCGTTTAACGCATGTCATAATCTAGTTAAAGTAGCTTATGATAATCTCTTCTTTTCTAATCAACTCTCCTGATCTAAAATAAAACATAACTAAACAAACACATTAAATTAGCATATGATAATCAAGAGTGAAACTGTAATTCAAAAACTAAAATAAATTACTTAAAAAAATTACTAAAAAATAAATCAAACCAAATGTCGGGTTCTTCATCATTCAAAAACCCCCAGTTACCCCATTAACGTTATTCTCATAAGACACAAGTACTAACACTGCTCCAGAAGCTGAAACTGCCCGAATACTGAACTGCCTGAAGTAGTATGTTGCCACATGGCTGCTTTCCAAAATCTAATGAGACCTCCCTGGTCTCTATTCGTTCACCAATCATCTGAAATACCGGGTTCCGGCCCGGTTGCGGAGCCAAAGCACTCCCACTTAGTCGCCTCACACGACTTATGCACGAAATCCTTCTCTGGAACTAGTTTCCACTAGTTATCATGCCACTGTGGCTCAAACATCCTTTTGATCTAATCGATTGGGTCCATGCGTCGAACCCTGTCATCATCAAATCCAAGGCTAAAAGTGATTGCCAGCTAACCGATGGTAGCCTTATATCACAAGAAATTTTATACGGTCCAATCCGTGGCTTTCCATATCCTCAATGTTGCACCCGAACTGGTGGGTACTACTGTCCTTTTCACGATCTATGAACGTGTTCATGCTATCTACCAATCTAATGGATGCTACAGCTACACCCATAGTCTTACAACACTCTAGCACTATTTGACCGCTAATGACTGCTACGGCTACCTCCGTAGTCTTACAACACTTCCCATGCTAACTAATCACTAGTGAATGCTACGGCTACCCTCGCAGTCTTACAACACTTCTCATACTAACTGATCACCAGTGAATGCTACGACTACCCCCGTAGTCTTACAACACTTTCCAAACCAGGTCGAACATGCACTCGACCTAACACACCACTGAACTTGAGTCCTAACCGGAACTCTAACTTGGTTCCCGAAACCTGCTATCACGTGACCCCACTGTATCAATACTGCACCCAAGCCCGTGATCAAAGCATCACAGTAAACCACGAAATCATCTACACCCTCTGGCAGGTTGAAAATCGGTGCCTTGCACAACCTCTATCTGAGAGTCTCGAAAGTTGCCTACTGCTCAGGCCCCCATCGAATGGCCATCGACTTCTTGGTGAGTCGGGTCAAAGGAACTGCAATCTCGGAGGAGTCCCGTATAAACCTCCGGTAATAACCCGCTAGACCCAAGAAACTCTGAATCTTAGATAGAGACCTCGGAATCTCCCACTGCATCACAGCCTCTATCTTGACCGAATCGACCAGAATACCCTTCTGGTAGACAAGGTGCCCAATAGATTGCACGTCGTGCTACCGGAACTCACATTTGGAGAACTATATAAAAAGTCTCTCCCCCACTTAAATTCGACTAAGTCTTCACGGTACGTGCGAATTGAAGGATTCCCAACCCTTCTTACTTCCCAATACTCCATTGCTAGCAACCTGTGTTTACCCATGCTAGCGATCACTTACTAGTTAAACCTTAAGATCGCCCATCCTGTGAAATCTTGAAGAGTACTCTTGAATCTGGTACAGTCTGAAACCTCAGACCATCTCCCATGCTGTTCACTGAAGACCTTAATCTTCACTCTAGCTAAAGAATCCTCGTTCCCACTTCCAATCTTGCAACACCACCGAACTCTAACCTAACATAGCCCACGCGAGAAGTGCAATTCTCTTGAACATCCAATGATCGAACACCCATGCGCCTAACACTCGCAACTGACTCAACTATCTTCATGCTACCAGTCCTGTCCTAGCAACAGTAGTGCCTTGAACTCTGAAGTTCGTCCATAGACAATTGTCGACCATACCTGAACCATGCTAGAATCACTGAATGCTAACTTCACTAGAGAACTATCGCTCTACTCCTAACCGAGTATCCTCTAAATAATACTCCTGCACAGATCCTGACAAAGATCCAGAATGATAACGGTACACGCGGAACCCACTCCGCAAGATGCGTCCCTCTGTGGGTTCATCAAGGACCTTTCAGCATGCAAGATGGCATATATGATCCTTGATAACCCGAACACTAGCAGGAAAACCGACCTGAGGTCTGACTTATCCAAACTTACTCACAATTCCAAAGTAATACATATTCCTAACATCCATCTAGCAGCAGTAGAAGACAACATACTTGCAACATTTGGAGGAATACTAATCACCTTCAACTGTTATGATCAACCCTTTCACACCTGTAGCAACCTAAACCCTTGGAGTGACAAACTCCCTCATGTACTTTCTTGTACACGTTGCACTGACTCCGGCCCTACTGGCCTTTCACCCGACGATCAGAAGTCATGGGTCTCTTCCCGGGACCCTCTACTATGCGCACCTGACACGACCCTCTCTTCCTAGGGCTCTTAATCCATCTCGCATCTGAAACCTCTTGGAATTCATATCCTTCAGGGTTTGACACCCTGTCACGCTCGCTAGCTCACTTGCCCATGGCTAAGCTACAACAATTGGAACATCCTCTATCCCCAAACTGGGTCACTAACTCTTCCCCGAAGCTTCTCAGATTCTTTAAGACTCTCACTAATTCGAGTATGGATCCTGTGCTTTCAGTAGTATAGGCCCAATACTACCTTCCACACCTATCCATACTTTCCTCAGCAATCTTCCTGAATCCTCCAAGTCACTTCCCTAAACTAGTACACCCAAGTCTCACTGAACCTCACTACTAACCCACTTAAACATCTCCTAGGCTGTCCTAGGTTCCCGAACTCACCCAGTCCTCAGTTGCTGAAAGATTCCCAGTAATGTCAACTAGCTACCTTATGAATATAGCCACATGCAACGGAGATCAGATAATCCTTCAATTAAGAGACCCATCCCTAGAACACTTGGACTCAGACAAGATCTGCCGCAATAGGGTCAAGTCCATCACTCTGAGATTATCTGGCCTGTGTCCCATGTGACTTAGCATATTCACTTAGTAGCTAACTCACATCACTAAGAGTCCCACAAAGCACAAAGCAAACATCATTCATACAATGGAAATCTAACCATCATATTCAAATCAAACCTTTCTATCCTCTAGTGAGGAATCTGTACATGCAATTTAAAGGCTCATACAATCAGGCATAGCCTAAACAGGTCATCCTATCACTGACTGATCAGTACTAGCATGCAAGTCTACAAGCACATACAGTAGGCATATAAAGCATCCTTCCTAGATCCTTAGCCCTAATCTAGCATGCAGTTCTCATAATCATATCATAACATAAGATTTTATAACATGTATGGGTATCTTGGGGAAAACTTACTTGAGCTCGCCTAATTGCACGCATCACACACCTTATTCTTTTCAAACTTCTTTTATAATATGATTTTTCTTTTGAAAATTTTCATACCCAGTCCTCAGTTTGAGTCCAGACACACCCGAGAGTGTGCCCGAATCCCTCAAACCAAGGCTCTGATACCAACTTGTAACATCCGAAAATTTAAGGCCAAAAATTTCATTTCTAGATAAGTTATTATAAAACCAACATTATAAGAAAACATTCATAATGTCATGTCATGTCAAAACCAAAGTAGAAATAATCAAAACATGTTATCATAAAACAATATCAGAGTGTAATCCCAAAGAATATCATGAGTGGGAAACCATAGTGTGATGCGCTGCGATCGAGCTGGCTCCTTTCCTTTGAAACGAGTACCTGAAACCAAAATTGTAAACCGTAAGCACGAAGCTTAGTGAGTTCCCCCATCATACCACACACCATACAATAACATACTGTCAGGAAATTCTGGGGTGCCTGACTTACCCAGGTCAAGCCATTCTGGGGTGCTTGACATACCTAGGTCAAGCCATTATGGGGTGTTTGACTTACCCGTCAGTCTATTTCACCCGACTACCGGGGACTATTTCACCCCTACCACTACCATGTAATAGTATAACACACATATACTGCCAGGAAATTTTGGGGCGCCTGACTTAACCAGGTCAAGCCATTCTGGGGTGCTTGACTTACCCATGTCAAGCATTCTGGGTGCTTGACATACCCGTCTGTCCTTACGACCGACATACGAGGACTATTTCACCTCCTACTACTACCACATAATATCATAGCATAAACATACTGTTAGACAATTTTGGGGTGCCCGACCTACCCTTCGGTCCTAACAATCGAACTTGGGGAATATTTCCCTCCTACTACCACTATCACATATAACATATCATACTAGCACATAAACATATCAGGTAGTAGCAAACCTAGATGAATATCACAAAGACAATCATCTGTCATACAACTCCTACTGGTGGGGTGGCATTATGGCCGTAGACCCACCGCTACTGGAAGGTAACTCACCTCACACTGCTGAAGTCCTGCAGACTCAATCTCAGCTGCTGGATGACAGATTCCCGAACTGTCAATATCAAAACATCACCCAAGTAATAATTGGGTTCCAACACAAAAATCATAAGTCCATGCTTGGGGTAAAAGACTGCTTTACCCCTATCTTAGCTTGATTCAAGCCCAAGGCCCGATCCAAAGGCCCAAAAGTCAACTATGAGTCAAAACCCAACATATCGCCCAATTTTCCAAACTAGGCCCAACTCTCTACATGGTCTTCCCCTAAGGCCCAACCATTTAATCCAGTCCAAACAATTGGAATTGAAATGCCCAATGTCTCATAATCATCAAGCCCCAAATAATGGCCCATCTATGGCCCAATTTTCCAAATTGTGCCCCAACCCCTTACATGGGCCTTACCCTGGGCCTATTAAATTATTCTATTTCAATTGCTTGCTCTTGAATGGCCCATTATTATCCCAATCATTTAGGACCAATAAAAGGCCCAACTTAAGGCCCAATTGAAATTAGGGTTTCACATAAAATGATGATTAGGGTTAAGTTTCCTACTTAACCCATTAAAGACTTAATCCACTAAGGACTTAATCCATTAAGTCCAATATTGCTTAGATTAATTTTTTTGCCAATGATTATTATTTATTATTTCAAGCTATCAAATGATTCCCATGTGTCCTAATAATTCCCCAAATTAGGGTTTCATTGCATTAGGGTTTTCCAAACCCTAATTAGGGTTTCCAACCCATATTAGCCCAATAGGCCCAATAACTAGGTCCTTAAGCCCATTAGGGTTTTCCTTAGGTCAATTAGGGTCCATTAGACCCATTAGGGTTTTCACTAGGCCCATCAGTCTCGTGTTTGGGCTTTTAGGTCCAATAGGGCTTCATTGGGCCCATTAGGGTTTCAATCACCCCAAGCGATTCAAACTCAACAAGGCAAGCACACCGCTAACCGATACGGCGGCCGGTGGCGGCAGCCACCACCCTACGGTGGTGGTTTGATTTTCCTTTCATTATTCCAATTCTTACAATTTACAATGAACTCATGAAATAAACACACACACTATACTAAATAAACACACACCCACAACCATCCTTGTGGTGGCCGGCGGTGGCACGTGGGGGTAGCCACCACCCTATGGTGGTGGTGATGCCATTTCCGAGAGCTACAGCTATACACACACACCAACTAAAACACGCATCTTTGCTTCTTCACTCGGAAAGGAAAGCCAACCACCCACCTGGTGGCGGTGGTGACACGAGGAGGTGGCAGAAATGGTAACAACTTTGCTAGCAGTGGCAACCACCATGGCCGACGACCATGGTGGTTTGTCTTCAGGTCTTCCTGTCCATCAAGCGTCCAAATCGACATCAACCACCCAAGAGCATCCCTATGCCTGTGATACACGACTGAAGCTCATACGTACTCACCCTTACAATGGTGGTGAGCGGCGGCAGTTGCGGAAACAAAAACATGGATGGCGACGATAGCAGCGATCTAGAGCAGCAACAACAACCGTTGTCTCAGTCTTCACTTTTGTTTACCGGATTCACACGATCGGTGGTTCACCATGGTGTCACGGAGGTGGCAGCTAGAAGGCAGCATAAGGAGAAGAAAAAATCGTGAAGTGACGGTGGTAATGTTGAGGTCGTTGGCAGCCTTTGCTAATCGGAAACATGGCATGGCGGCTGTGCGATGGCAGAGGATAGATGGTGGTGCTGGAGGGAGTCACAAGGGTGGGGAGATGCGGCTGAAGAGTGGAGGGTAGTGACGGCTGGAGGCTCCATGGCGGCTAGAGAGAAACGAGTTAGGGTTAGGGTTCGGATGACATATATACCCGATGCCATACAACTTATAGTTTCGAAGTCCTAATAATCTACCATGTAATCCCCGCCCTCATAATTCTTTACGGAACCCATCTGAAACTTACACTTTTAACTCTGACTTCAAAAATTATGACAATTAGCTCTTTAAGACCATCCTTTTATATATAATTATTTTTTTAGGACTATTATTCACTCATTAATTTGTTTATTTATTTAATAAATAAACAGGGTGTTACAAGGAACATCAGTTGTTTCGACGGTTGTGGTAACAGTTAAAGTTTCGAAGCTGTTGTTGTTGTTGTTTCGACAGTGTACATCCCTTCACCCATATTGACATTTGTATCCTTACCAGATAAGTTCACAATGATGTCTAGAGTTTCGACCTGCTACATAATGGACTTAGTATGTGAAAACCTGGGTGGTATGACTTTTGTCTGCTTAGGGATTGCTGTGTTATGTTGTACACCAGAATCGATGTTTACATCCGTATTGGATACGTTTGCATTGAAATCAAGAATATGTGTCTCCTTGATAGACAATTTGACATGGGTATCATTTCGTGGTGACACATGAAATGAACCTCCCATTTCTGCATCTGTTCCATCATTGTCATGTTCTTATTCCACAATAACATCTTCAATTTTATCATCAACAAGAGTTAACTGTCGCTTCTTTAAGTTTTGCAATACATCTAAAGCAATCCTCTTTCTTGATGCGGGAGAACTAGGAGACAAAATCTCTCGAATCACAACTCCTTTTCATGTAAGCTATAGCTTTGTAGCCCTCTTTGAGCAACCTTTTTTTCACAACTGGTTCACCTTCTTGTGTAATTATAGCTGCAATAGGAGCAGGATTCTCCATAGGAATTGTCTCAGCTATTAAATCAACATTTTGAACAATAGGCTCTGATGTGGGTTTCGTGATTTCAAATTTAGATGGTTTCTTATTAGGTTTCTTTGTTCTTTTGAGCACCCATTTTCCATTCTTTGAGGGTACAGTCTCTTTAACCACATTTTCTTCTACTTCTTTTGGATTCACATCTTGTTTCTTTTCTTATGACCCTTAGATACTTTTGATGAACCTTCCACACCTTTAGATGGAACCTTTGGTGGTAGAATACCAGTTGGAGTAGAATCCATTGAAGCTTGATACTTAACCATAATTAATGAGTAGGATTCACTAGTTTTAGCATCAAATCACAAAGTCGAGAAACATTTGGGAAAATCTTAGCATCATCCACCAAAATTTTATGAAATGTCATTGATGGAAACTCAGCATTATCAACATCAGTAGGAAAAATAACATCTTCCTTAGTATATACCTCCCTCAAAATTAATCCCCAAAACCTAGCACTCAAAACTCCAATTGCTAGTTTGGATTGAGAAACCGAATTTCCAAATTCTTCCCACAACAACGATGCATAATAAACATCTAATCCATAATAAAACCCAACCATGCTAGAAGAAATTTCAAGTTTTGCCTTATCCAACCCTAAACTTCTTCCTGTTAAGCACCTTAGAATAATGTCGAAAAAGAAACTCTGATTACATGGCAAACTGGACTTCTTGAAGTGACTAATAACAAATAAAGTGGGTTAATGACCCATCTCATTGAACATATGAGTTACTTGTTTAGTGGCCACATCATAAACCGTACATGTAGAAGGTAACTTCAAGATTTGGGCAAATTAATTCTTGGTAAGTTTATTCGTCTTATTGGACATCAATTGAAACATAACAATCTTTGTGGTTTTGTTGTAAACGGCAATAGAAGTAGCTAAAGATAGTCATTGCATCAAAATTACGAATGAACATGCTATAGTATGATTAAGAATAGAGTTGTTCAAAACCAATACAATCATTCTTAGTTCTTCAAGATAAACAACAAGCAAGGGATTAAGCCAAAGATTCGTGTGTTGAATCTTCATCATCTCCTGTGAAAACTCTTCGTCATTGGTGTTGAATTGATCAACGATGTTCTAGTCACCAACCATTAGAGTAGATTGAGAGAATTTTGGAGAGAAAATTTGCGATGAATAGTAAGGATTCTTGAGAGAACTCTTGGAGCATAAAATTGGAATTGAAATGAGGAGTTTCATTAAATAACTGACATGAAATTTGAATTCAAACCGTTTCCCAGTTGATAACTCCACGTGGAATATTGGTTACTTAACTATCACCATAGAAAATTGTCACGTATAAAAGGTGATGATAACTTTTTGCATCAAGTCTGATGAAAACCCTAATTGAGATTTGATGAACAAGATGCGGAAAATAAGAACAAACACAAATATGAAGATATGTCGAATGATCACTCGATTTATTCAATTATGAGGAACATATTACACTTTAAGGAATAAGAATCTAACTCTACAAGAAACCTCACAACATGGCGGCTACATTTTGCCTCACTCTCTTAACCCTAATTGTGAATAATACATGACTATTTATAGGGAAAAGACAAGTCTTGGGCTTTTAACCTAGAATTCATCAAAGGGGACCATTGCCATCGTCCATGGAGTGATTTGAAACCCTACAATCTCCCCCTCAAAGTATGGAATGGATGACAATGCTTTAACTTCCAAAACAAGCATCTAGCAAATAAAAAGATCTGCAACGAGGAATATATGAAGCAATGCACGAATCTTGATTCTTCAATTGTCTTCATACACGGGCTTCCTGTATCTCTTCCTTTCCTGCATCCTCTTACTTCACCGAATAGTAACCAGATATATAAATCAAGCACTGAAGTAATGTCTTTAAACTTCATTTTCGAATGTAATCCCAAAGAATCTTCATGAAAACCAAACCCGCCATAAAAACACATTTCAGAACAAAGAAACCGAATTACTTCTTGTCTTTGAAGAGCTCCCCCTCCAAGTCACAATAATCTTCAAATAAGCTAATGATATAACCCATCAAAAAATATCATGTAACAACCCAAACTTTAAGATTCGTAATGCCACTTGATCGAGAAAATACTAGAAGTCGGATATATAACAAGTCCTTAGCCGAGCTCGATGAAGAACTTCTACTGTAAAGGATACTTCTTTGTAAAAAGCTTTAGCAGAGCTCGATGAAGAACTTCCACTGTAAAAGCTACCTTCATAATTCTACCACAAGCTTTATCAAAAATCTTTCAAATTTGAAAAGTTACAAATCCAATTTCGAATGGCCATATCAAATTCTCCCCTGATTTATAATCGAAAACGTGATTATAAAGCCTTCTTATGGTCATGAGAATGATCTTGAATGGATAAAAATTAACGTGCTCCCCCACGACAAAATGATATATACAATGAAGTATAAAATCCGAAAAAGTCATGAAAATTTTTCGTTATCACGAAAAATGACTTTCCGAACCGCCAAGACTTGATGGAATCATTATTTTGCTATTCACGAAAAAATATGAGTGTTGAAAAATCCAAAACTGTTCACCGGCCCTCAATGTAGTAAACTTTTCTGAATATTGGGCCGAAACTGTCACTTGCTAAAAGACGGGGGCTGGAATGGTAATTCAGCATCAATATACCCCTTTTTTTTGAAGCAAAAACTAGAAATGATCCAAAAATACCAATCTGTGAAAACAACAGGGACCAAAAGTGCCAATGCGTTGAAGTTGTAGGGACCAAAAATTAAACTTTACTATCTTCTTCCCCATTTAGACGTAGATGAAAGAGCACAACATCATACTCCAGTTGATCTTTCAACGATGACTTAAACCAGACGTGAAACCTTGAAATTGGCACATATAAACATCGACTGCAATAGGTTCGCTCTGAGTACAAGCAACCGAAACCAAGTTCGGTCCAGGTTCATTGAACCGAAACCATGTTCGGTCTGAGCACAGGTTCGCTTTCAGTTCATCCTCCTTTCCCTCCAACCATTAACAAGCAAACCCAAGGTCGTTGTTCCAGGTTCGGTCCAAGTGCATCAGCTTTATCCCAAGGCGAATTCACTCATAGGTTCGCTTATTGTTCTCACTCTACATTCGCTTCAAGCCCTTTCGTTCCAAGAGCTACCAACCGAACTCAAGTTCGTTCTAGGTTTGCTTTTTCTGATGTTTGAGGGAGCTACGAATCCGATAATTTTTGCAGGTAAGAACATTCGTTCCAAGTCAGTCGTTCACGACCCCGATGCGAATCGCAGTCAAATTTTGACTTTTCGATTTTGAGATCCAATTGCGAGCAGGTACACAATCATATTCCCCCTGATTGAATTTTGATTCACAATTCATTCGTTCACATTACACATCCAAAAGCAAACGTTCGTCATAGGTTCGTTTTTCGTGGAAAGCACAGTGAGATTCAAAGAAAGTTCAACCCAATTCACAGTTAATTTTGACTTTTGCAATGACCATTGTTCATCCCAATTGAATACCAATTCCGATTTCTTTCGTTCTCAGCGAGTTTGCTCACACCAAGGAGTTTGCAATTTGGTCGTTCGTCCATAGTTCACCTTGTTTCACAGTCAATTTTGACTTTTCGTTTGACCACCAAGAACATCCTTAATTCAATCCAGTTAAATTCCAAACACGATTTCATTCCATTGAGTTCCCATTCAAATTGCGAAGCCCATCACCAGTACAGAAGACAACAAACAGCGAATCTCAAAACAAAGAATAAATTTTAGATCAATAATTGCCATATTCTTCATCAGTTCTTCAAAGAACAACTATGAACACCATACAAAAATCATCACTCTCATAGTGACAAAATCGAAATAATCATCAATTTCTAACAGTTAATAAATTAACCTTGAAATTAATTGAATAAGGATGAATCTGATGGCTCAAAAGAAAAAAATATGACGTGATAAGAAATTCGAATAACCCAGATCTTGTCATCACTCATGAACCAAATCAAAGATAGAAGGAAACAGTCGAATCTTAACATATAATTGATTTTCAAGCATAAATTAAACGAATGAATCCAAGAATAATAGTCTCTGATTTCAAGATGGCATAATCAAAGATGAGCATGAATAAAGAAGAACTGGAATGAACAGGAAATAGGTTTGGGCTTATAAAGTTGACATGAAGCGCTTAATGGACTGGAATCAGTGGATCCAAAGTAAGAATATGATAGAATATGAAAACGACCCACAAACAGCTGGAAGATGACGAATTAAATCAGAATCAGATTAAAAATACCAGATGAACATTGAGCATAAATATCCATGAACAATAACTTGAACAGAATTTTGATTCCAATACGCCAAAACACCAAAAATCTTCAATAGCTTGTGTAGAAAATCATCAAATCAAGAACCGATACTTCAAAAATCAATAGATCTTCAAAGACCCACTTTGATACCACTTGTTGGGATGAAAACCCTAATTGAGATTTGATGAACAAGATGCGGAAAATAAGAACAAACACAAATATATGAAGATATGTTGAATGATCACTCGATTTATTCAATTATGAGGAATAGATTACACTTTAAGGAATAAGAATCTAACTCTACAAGAAACCTCACAACGTGGCGGCTACATTTTGCCTCACTCTCTTAACCCTAATTGTGAATAATACATGACTATTTATAGGGAAAAGACAAGTCTTGGGCTTTTAACCTAGAATTCATCAAAAGGGCCCATTGCCATCATCCATGGAGTGCTTTGAAACCCTACAAAGTCTCGTGAAAATCTTGAACCATCCCATCCAACGGATATGTCACATCCCCCAATTAAAAACGAATCGCCATGTCTTTCGATCCAGCTATAGAACCATCCTTCGTTATGGAGGCAGGGCTCATTCACTTATGGGAAGGATAAGCGAAATCATTTGCTAGACTTTGCAAAATCTAAGTTTCAAGTCGGTAATACTCAAAACCTCAAGGATTTCAATACTTATGTATGCCAAAGAAAACGATATAAGGAAAAAAATTGGGCACTATGATATAAAAGAATCTTTGATATAAAAGTAGATAGGTCTCGGGAAAAGATACGCTTCATTTGACATCAAGAGAGATGACAAACTGCTTGTGTGGTTTCCCGTGAATTACAATTTAAAACTCATTGAGGAGTGTTAAAGGGCCTTTTTTGCATAAGGTTCATGGGTGGTTTCATTTTCACACAAATTTTTTCACACCCCCGAACCAGGCGGCGGAAACGTCCGGAGGCTTGTGCGTGACTTCATCCTTGTAGTATCATCACATAGTATATAACTGATACATAACATCATCATCATCACACATGTAATATAACAAAATACATTGTTTACATCGAGTATTGTGTTTGAATATTACATGCCAAAATAATTAAAGTATGATGAAACCAAATATAACAAAACATCCATTAGTTTGTTCAGCCCAACCTGCTTCAACGGTTTCCTGAGAATACAAGTTAATTTAAAAAGGTCAACATAAAAATGTTGGTGAGTTCATAAGCATGTTTGAGAAATGATTTGTATAACTTTGTAAACACAAGAAAATCCTATATTTTCTTAAAATAGTTTAGTATGTTTGTGTCCGATCTTGTATTAATGCATGCATGTTATTGTTTAATAGAATGCCAAAAGTGAATGAATAGAATGTAAAGAGAATGCCGCCAGACAACCCTATGTTGCCTATAAAAGAGAATGCTAGTATATCAACCCCCGAGATTGAGTGCCGGCGAAAGTATGTTCCCGAGTAATCCAAAGAGAAAAGAGAATGGTCTCCCGTAAATTTCATGATGTTAATTACTCTAATTGAGCCGTTATAACCATACTAGATAATAACAATTTCGCCTGTCTTGGCCTTTAAGGACGCCGACGAAAAATAGAATAAGGTTTTCCTCACCCTAGACTGGTTTAGTCTAACTGTAGCGAACAGCTCAGGTGTGGAGTGTCATCCCCAGATAGATCTATACACAAACCCCTGCTCTCCCTCCAAGAGACTCTGTTTATAACTACACACTATGATCGTACACTCAATAGGTGTCAACCGACACGTCTCACTAGATCCTTAATCGAATTTACGCGAAGAGAAACATATAAAACACATTCCAGGCCCAATGAACCATGTAAGTGAACAACTAAGGCTCACTAAACATGTTAGTCATTTCCAGGCCCGAAAAGAATGAGATTATATAACATGGGCCCGAAATATTGGTAAAAGGATAACTAAGGCTCATTTCACATGTAATGTATTTACAGGCCCAAATAGTACGCAAAGAGTATCCAAGGTGCGTCGAGCATGTTAATAGGTCAATGAGGCCCAATAAACATATAAAGAGTATTTAGGACCTATCAAGTATATAAATGGGCCACTAAGGCCCAATAACATGAGAATGGCAAAATTAGCCCGTTTGTTATTATATTGCTAGTATTAGCTCAAATATTTACCAAAATGGCATAAAAGGCCCACTTTTTGTTAAAAATGACATTCTTGGCCCATTAAGCCAAAAGTGTACAAATAAGGCCCAATTTTAGTAAAATAACATTTTAAACTCACTTTTGTGAAAAATATCATTTTTGGATTGATTTATATATATATATATATATATATATATATATAGAGAGAGAGAGAGAGAGAGTAAATTACACAAATGGTCCCTATGGTTTGGGGTAATTTGTGTGTTGGGTCCCTAACTTATTTTTTTAACTCGGAAGGTCCCTACTGTTTGTTTTTGTTACGCACTTGGTCCCTACTGTTTGTTTTTGTTATGCGCTTGGTCCCCGTCTTACCTAAAAAGACTATTATTTAAATAGGAAAAAATGGTGGGGTAGGCAAGATAAGGTGAGATGGTGGGGTTGGGGTGTGTTTATTTAAAAAAAAAATTAAAAAATCACGCGAAAAATAGTCTTTTTAGGTAAGACAGGGACCAATCGCGTAACAAAAACAAACAATAGGGATCTGCCGAGTTAAAAAAATAAGTTAGGGACGAAACACACAAATTACCATAAACCATAGGGACCATTCGTGTAATTTACTCGTATATATATATATATATATATATATATATATATATTCGGCCCATTATAGAAAATTTTATCTTTTTGGCCCAAATTTTTATATTTTCACAACTTTAACCCTTCTTATAAAAAATTTACATTTTTGGCACAACTTTCTTGAAAATGACATTTAAGCCCACAAAAGATCAAAAATTACAATTTTTGGGTTCAAAACCGTGAGAAGCCCAAATAAGGCCCATTTATGAAAATGTTTACATTTTTAGTCCTTGTAAGGTCTCAAATGTCGAGAGTAGCCCTTCTTAGCACAAAATTTCCTTTTGAACCCCTTACTAGTCGTGAGTTACATAAATCACCCATACTTTTGTCATTTTTTCGATTTTAGCCCCCTTTCATGAAGTTTTTCTTAGCTTCAAGTAAACTAAATGTATTTTAAACCTTTTTCTTGTAATATGAGTTTAAATAAGTGTTTTGTCAAACCAATATCATCATCTTTTAGTGGATCTTTAAGTCCATGAATTTTATAACACATAAACACATATATAACTAGAAAACACACAAATTCATGCATACATACATAGAACTACATAAAACAACGTGTATTCTCCCCCAAAACCAAGTAAAAGTCGAAAATAAGGGGTATGAACTCACATTGCTTTGAAGTTTTCGGTTTTTGTTGAGGGGATGAGAAGATCTCGGCCCTAGATGTGTTCTTGAGAAGATTTTCGAACTTAGAAAGTTCTAGGAAGAAAGATTCATGAAAAACATGTGTTTAGGAGGAGTGATTGAGCTTAAAATGAAGTATATCAACTTGAGTTTGCATGATCTTACCACAATGTGAAGCTTGTAGTGATCTTCTTTAAAACACTCATAATACTCATGAATTTATTGAGAGATAGAGAGTGGAAGAGTGTTGAATGTTGAGAGAAAAGGTGTTGAATTTGAAATGGTGAGTGAGGTTGGAGAGTCGAGGAACTCATCATGGAACGAACCATATCCAACAAGGTTCGATTACGCCTCTCAGCCACACCATTCAACTGCGGTGTCCTGGGAGGTGTCAATTATGAGACAATCCCACATTCCCTAAGATAGTCGAGGAACTCTGAACTAAGATACTCACCACCTCGATCGGATCGAAGCATCTTAATGTTCCTGCCCAATTGATTCTCGACTTCCTGTTTAAATTCCTTAAACCTTTCGAAAGTCTCTGACTTATGCTTGATTAAGTAGACATATCCATATCTATTGTAATCATCAGTAAAAGTCAAATAATAACGATTAGCATCCCTTGTGGCATGTTTGAATGGTCCACACACATCCGTGTGCACAAGATCCAACAAACCTTCACCCCTCTCACAAGAACCTGTGAAGGGTGACTTTGTCATTTTTCCAAGTAAGCATGATTCGCAACTATCATCAGACTTTAGGTCAAATGACTCCAAGACTCCATCCTTTTGGAGTTGGCCTATGCATTTCTTGCTTATATGTCCAAGACGACAATGCCATAGTGATGCTTTATCCAAGTTATTATTATTAACAGAATCAACACACAATACATTATTTCCTAAGTTATCAACCACAGATACAGTTTCATACACGCCATCACAAGGTATTGCTTTAAAATAAAGAACATTATTAAAGAAAGCATTAATCGAACCAACTTCATTATCAAATGAAAAGGTGAAACCTTGTTTATACAATGCATGAAAGGAAATAATATTTCTTGCCATTTCTTGAGAATAACAACATTTATTCAAATCTAAACTAAACCCACTACTTAGCGATAAAGTATAAACTCCAATCTTGGTGACAGGTGAAGCTTTCCTGTTTCCCATGATCAAGTTTATTCTTCCTTGCTCCACATTCTCACTTCTTCTTAGTCCCTGCAAATCAGAACAGATATGAATACCACAACCGGTATTAAAGACCCATGAGTTAGATTGGGGTGAGTTATTAGATAAGATAGTCTAAATACCTGCATGGTTGGGTTTAACTTTCCCAACCTTCACATCTTGCTGGTACTTTGGGCAATTCTGCTTCCAATGTGCCTTTTCATGGCAATAGAAGCATTCAGCCTCTTTTGGGTCAGAAGAAGGAGTGATGAAACCTTTCTTGGTTCCACTTGAAGAAGAGCCATCAAGGGTCCTAACCTTGGTACCCTTCGAAGAACTCTTTCTCTTCTTCCCTCGTCCTTTCCCGATTGCCAAGACAAGGGCGGAGTTGGTAGGAGTAGGAGTAGTAACAACCGCCTTACGCTTAAGACCACTTTCCGCGGTCTTTAAGAGTCCTTGAAGTTTGCTGAGAGTGACCTCTTCCTTGTTCATGTGGTATGTCATGCGGAATTGATCATAACATGAAGGTAAGGAGTGCAAAATAATATCTATTGCTAGCTCCTCGGGGAAGTTCACATTTAACTTCAACAAGCGGTCCACAAATCTTTGCATTTTCTGCATGTGGCCCGTGATGGGTTCTCCATCCTTCATTCGAGTTGTTATCATGGAGGAGATGATTTCATACCTCTCTTGTCATGCACTTTGATGGTATCTTTCCATCAAATCTTGGTGCATTTCAAAAGGGTAGTAGTCCTCGTAGGACTTTTGGAGATCGGCTGTCATAGTGGCCATCATGATGCATGCCACCTTGGTGGCATCCCTTTCATGTGCCCTAAAGTCAGCGATCTCTTGAGGAGTAGCAACTGTCTCATCAATCTCCTTAAGCTCCTTATCGAGGACATATTCTTTGTCCTTGTAGCCAGTAATCATTCGGATGTTTATGATCCATTCATTAAAGTTGGATCCATCAAAAGTGACTTTCCCACACAAGTTCATAAGAGAAAAGGAGCCATTAGGATTAGAGCCAGAAGCAGCAGTGTTTGCAGACATCTGAAAAGAAGAAAAGTTTAGTTTAGAAATAGAGATAGTCCTTAATAAAACACCCAAATATAGTATTAAGGCTAGGACCCAATCACAATATATTATACTTAGAAGAGGTATGCCGTAATCTAAGTAATAACATATTTGAAAGGTAGGTGAATGACGATTCACCAATTTCCACCAAAGTTGAAATATTAAAAATATTTAATTTGGTTCTTAGAAACTCCTAGATTCTTTTGAGATTCAATGAACTTTTCAAAGGCATGTTTCAATCTCGAGTGTGCCCTCCAAGTTTTGTGACTGGGATGCCGAGGATCACAAAACGAGGTGTGAAGTAACCATGCAAATTACTTGGTACCCTTAATAAATTACCCCTCAATCGATGTGCTGGTTAACCACACACGCTCCATCGATACTATGATAAATATTAAGTCACCATTTACCTACCTTGTTAAGTCCAAGTTAGTGTGCCGGTTAACCACACACGCTCCACTAACGACTTAGACAAAGTGTAAAGTGTAATTTCAAGGATTAGCACCTTATTCACATTTTTCCTAAAGTAACTAAGATTGGGAATTTAATAAAACATTTAGTTACTTTATAATATTCATCATACTCATAATGAAAATTTATAAGTCCTTGTCTTACCCGTTCGGCTAACGACCCTCCACCAGTCAAGCAAGCGGTGGGTGAGAGTGGACACCCATTAAGTTGCCATTTTATAGGAAACAGCCTTATACCCACCTTATAGACCGGCTTCGTGAATGAGGCGTACTAGCGGTAAGACGACTTTAATCTTATATATATATATATATATATATATATATATATATATATATATATATATATTATTAACTTATAATATTATAAGTATAAGGGTTGAATTTTAACTTTTAAAATTCTAAGGGTTGGAACTAAAGTTTTAATCAAGACTTTACTTGTTCCAAAACTTGAGGGCAAGTTTTGTAAACTTTCAAAACTTTTCATTTCTTGTAACTTATGAGTTTATTAGGGTATTAAAAATGAAGACTCTTCATTTTTTATAACCCATGGGTTCTTTTAATGGTTTTTAAACAAAGTGACTTTTGGTTTTCCATAACTTGAGGACAAGTTATGGACTCCATTAAAACACATAATGATCATGAATTAATCTACCACATAGGTTACAAATAATTCCTATGATCATCTAAGCATCATAAGATCAAGAACATGAATATGAACACTTTCATGAATCAAAAATTACATTTAAAACTTTGTAATTTTGATAACTTGTTGTTGTAAATGGATTAGCAAAGACATTATACCATCTAAAACAGGTTTTCAAGTACCAAAACAGTTTAGGGTAATGTTTCTAGTCCATTTCCAGCAACTAATTAAAGTCGAAAATCTGCATTCTGAGGCTCCTACTCGCCAAGTGCATGAACCTACTCGGCGAGTAGGTTGAAGATTCACATGAACTCGGCGAGTCCCCCCATGGACTCAGCAAGTTCATCAGGCAGAATGCACAAAATCGACCTTTTCCAACTATTTAGCACAAATAACAAACAAACAAGCCCTGACTTTGATACCATTGTTGGGTTTTGAGCATTCTAACACTTCCTAAGTGTACATGCAACCCTAATAACCTTGGATCTATGTTTGTCTAATTATCATGCGAAGTTGATTTCCAAGGCTACGATCCTATCTAGCATACATGGGGAACAATTTTAACTTGAATAATAGATAGAACTACATACCTTGTTGTTGTAAGTGTTCCTTGAAACCTTGTGAGCCTAGCACCTCAAGTGTGATGCCTCAAATGCTTCACACAACACCAAATGCAAAGTATAAACTTGAGAGAATACTCTAACACACTCAAAATCGGCCAAGCCCTCTTGTTTCTCTTGTGTAGCCGATTTTGGGGAGAGACATGGTCCTTATATAGTGTGTTGCATTAGGTAAAACCCTAATGTAACATGACTCTTCATTTCTCAATCCATGGGTTAACTCCATGGAGCATCCATGGAGCATCCTATGGGTGAAACCCAACTTGATAATCCATGGAGCCTTTTAGTCCACTATATAAGATATGGAAGACTTACATAATCTGCCCATATATTTAATTAGTTATTCTTTTGATCACTTAATTAATGCTAAATTTAATTCTTGATCAAAACTAATTAAATAATATTATTAATATATTAGAACTTATAATATATTAATAAATCATATGTGTTATTTCTCTCATTTAGTTTATCCAATTGCATGGTGCCATGCAACCCAAATGGACCATGCTGGGTCGGGTTAAGTATTTACCAGAAATAGTTATGGACTTAGACACCTTATCCAACAATTTATGCTCAGAAACTATTTTAGGCCATGTAAGTTGCAGACTTTCTTCACCTCTATATACAGTACTAACATGTAAATTCCCCTGTAAATCAGATTTATCATTACATTAATCAAATTAAGCCTCAAATCATGGTGAAATTGACATCATGTTACATGATACCCTATTAGTTAAACCTGCTGGAAAAGCATCTAGGGTGTGGACCTCTTCTTTAGTTTCAAATTTGAGTTCCTAAAAATAGACAAGTAAAGATTATAAAATATTTAAAAACCATGCATAAAACAATACATAACTGCACCAGAAATGTAAGAAAATATTTTCATGGTGTACCTGGTTAACTATTGATGCGTCTTTGATCCATAGGTGAAAACTTGCATGAGTTTTACCGATAAAGGAGGTGTGGTAGATGTAGATCCTCGTATAGTGATCACTTTGACCTGTATGCAAAAGCTATAGGATAAGTGACAAGCTAGAACCTAAATTCTAAATAGAAATCATTTATAAAATTCTATATTAGTGATTGAAATGTAGGAAAATTCTAAATAGAATGTGATTCACTTTCCTGTTTTGATCTAAGTAATCTAAAGCATCAATTTGGTGATATAAATCCTTGCTATTGCCAGGGATTCCAATCCCAAGAAAAAATCTTGCCAAACCCAATATCTTGTCCCCTAGTATCTGCAAATATCAAATAAAAAGAATTATAAAATTTAAAATTATAAGCATAGGAAATACAAGAGGTGTCTAGAAACATAATAAGATTGTGTCATATATTAAAACTTCCGGAAGCGGAAGCGAAAGTTGTCAGCCCACGAACAACTGATGAGGTGGCTGAAACAAGACCTTGATGTTGATCATCAAAGAAATTGGCCCCATGATCTACAAAATTGTATAAAAACAGGAAGCATGTATATAAAATAATGATATCTCCCATGTTAGAATATAATTCATGCACTAATCATATTTATCTATATTTTCAAATAGCTTCACAACATCCTTTTTCAGTGCCTTAATCTGCAAAAAGAAAAGGATAATTAGAACATATAAGACCCTTAATGCAATAATATGTCCAGTAAACAAGAAAGTTAAGAAAAAGGCACAAGCAGCTGAAATTTGTCAAATTCTTCAGTGTACAACTACAATTGTAAAAGTTTATAAAATTTTATAAATGCCACAACATTTTAAACCAAGGGAATAAACTTGGTATTAGCTTCAAGATTGGTTTGCACTTATGTAGAGTAGCTTATCATATATAAAGCAGAATGTGAAATTAAATTACCAGATTGCCATCAAGTTTAGAATAATTCAAAGTAATAATTCCAGAAAGTGTTTCAAGTGCTACTCCTGAGTCAAATAAGCTTATTAAGTCAGTGTCATATAAAATAAAACAACCCTTTATAGACTAACAGCAACCATATTACAACAGTCTGACAATAACAAAAAGTCTAAAATACATCTAATTTGATATATATATATATATATATATATATATATATATATATATAATTAAAATCAGAAGAATCCATATTACATCTTTGGTTGCAGACAAGAAATGTATCATGGCTGATGCGATACGTTAAGTGGTCTACTAAAGCTTAAAATTTGGTTTAGACATTTTGATAAACACATAATGTGCACATTATGTTGATCAGAATACATGGCCTTTCAATTCTCACAGAACCAAAAAAGAATTAAGAAATAAATACAGGAAAGGAAACCAAATGACATTTTCTAACAAAAACTAATCAATCATGAGGAACACAGCGCAAGATGAAAAAAATGAAGTAGTACCGATGAAAGGGGGACGGCGGCGGCTTTTCGTGTCCAAACTTACATCTGGTATCGTTCCAATTTGGGAAAGCATGTGAAGGGTCTTCTTGAAAGATAATATTGCAAGGTACAGGGAAAAAGAACAATATTACAATTACTAATGACAAGGGGAGACCTTCAAAGGATAAGATTGAGAAGATGGTCCAGGAAGCTGGGAAGTATGAGTCTAGAGATGAGGAGCCCAAGAAGAAGTTGGAGGTGAAGAATGCTTTAGAGAATTATACATTTAACATGAGGAACATAGCGAAAGATGAGAAGCTTGGTGAGAAGTTGACTCCGGTTGATAAGAAGATTGAGGATGCGATTGATGAGGTGATTGTGTGGTTATATACAAATCAGTTGGCTGAGGGGGATGAGTTTAAGGATAAGATGAAGGAGCTTTTTCTGATTTTTGAAACTTTTAGGTTAGAGGGAGATAGAGAGAAAGTGAGGAGTAGAGAGAGGTATGAGATTGAATGAATAAATGTTGGAGGCGCTGGAGGTGGGTGAAGGCGGAGGCCCTAGGGCTTCTTGTTGCTAATTCAAAGATCAACATCGATGGTATAAGGTGGAGGCATCAGTAGAGGGAACAAGTTAAAAAAAGAGGAGATCAAACCATTTAGTGTGAGGTTCGATTTGGAAGAAATCTCAAACCCTTAACCTTAAACATGATGTGAAGCGATTGATCCATAATCTTCTTCGTCTCCGTCAATTCCTTGGGCTCACATAATCGGACGATGGTGGTAAATGAATCATTCTTCGAGAAGGAAGGTGCATCGCTGCAGTTTGAGGCTAGAAGAGGCAACGACGATTGGAGGCAGTGGATGTGGGTGAGGGGTGGAGACGAGGAAGAAGAAGGTGGGGGTTTAAAAAATTTGGGATTTCATTTTCCCTCGGAGACGCGCGTTTCTTAAAAAAAAATATAAAGTGACATTCACAGAGGACGCACAAGTGCCCTCCGTGTTTTTTATATTTTTACATAAGACACTAATTTAAGGGCACGCAATAATGCGTGACCTACATCCATAAATTTTTTGAAGAGATGACACTTTTTTAATGTCACTCTCTTTTGCGTAACATAAATCAATGAGTGTCGTGGTTTGCACGTCGTAAAAGGCTCTTTTTCTAGTAGTGACTTGACGCTACTATGCTCCGTCTTCTTGAAAACCTATGTGGGTACTTGTCTACTAATTTCCTGAGAATACAAGTGGTTTCAAAAAGTGTCAACATTTAAGTTGGTGAGTTCATAAGCATTTTGTATATAAAAGTGCATTCTTTGTTTCTTGAAAATGTAAGTGTATTCATCCAGAAAATCCAATATTTTCTATATAAAAATGAGTTGTACTCTTAATACCTTAAGGCCAAAATGTATAAGTTTCTTATGCTTATAATATCTTATTCGAAGTTTAAATTTATGTAAGTGGTGTGACCCATACTGCTTCCTCCCATGATTACTTAAAGTATACAAGTTATATATAATCAAACTAGAACGAACAGTCGAATGAGTGACTTTGCCCTAAACCCACAATCAAACAAGGAACAGGATCTAAGGTGAAAACACACATTCTGATGTATGTAGGATTTTTATTATATATAACCCTAACGTATACGTTAATTAAACATGGACTAAACCATAATAGTCCTTTTAGAAATGTAAGTTGCACTGTACTAGGAAAATAGTATATTATAGTTGTCTTAGTATGTAATACCTTTAAATGTATGTTTCTAGAAATGTAACCTGTGTTATACTTGTTGTACTGAGAAGTCATGTAATGTAGTTTTATTATCATGTAAAACTATCTGAAAGTATTTTTACCCCGTAAACCAAATGTATAATTAATGTTCAAATGAAACTGTCTGAAATTATATTACTCCGTAAATGTGTCGCTGTTTTCTCTATGTGCGTTCTTATAACCATACTATAGCCTAAGATGGCCTGAACATGACGTTCTTCAGGCATCAGAAACGTTAACGACATTTGTCACCCCAGGCCTGCCAGCCTAACTGTAGCTAACAGTTGAGGTGCGAGATTGTTAGTCCCGTATAGATCTATACACAAATATTTCGGTCTCCCTACAAGAGACTCTGGTTATTAGTCAGGACTTTCATTGGAACTTGGATAAGTACTTGAAGACGTCTCACAATTTATTGCTTCAACGAGTTTACGAGAAATGAACTAAAAACCCTTTTAGTAAATGAAAATGTAATACCCTTTAGTAAATGAAATGTAATACCATTTAGTAATGAACTGAAAACCCTTTTAGTAAATGAAATGTAATACCCTTTAGTAAATGAATTGTAATACCCTTTTATAAATGAAATGTAATACCGTTTAGTAAATGAAAATGTAACTTTTCCACAGAGATTTCTAGGTGTATAATTATTATAAAACGAACCATAAACTATACCTATTATAGTTTATATAGTATATTCTGCTGAAATGAAAACCATAGCGTTTTAACATGTTTCGTAAATGTTTGTAAATTTGGTAGTAACGTTGTTTCACATATTTAGTAATTTCACGTAAAAATGCATATAAACGGTAAGAAAATATAATAAGCGATTTATATTTTTAAACACAAGATTTCTTGTGTTTTACTTGTATTCCCCCTAAAGCAATTGAAAATCGTGAAAACGTAGGGGTATGAACTCACGTTATTTGTATATGCGGTTAGGTAACGAGGTAAAAACAATGATCTTCGAGTCTAGAATACGGGAAGGTGATCATATCCTATGAGTATTTTAACACACCATTTGTGGTGTGTGTTAGTTAAACTTATTCTGAATATGATGTAAACACTGGGTAAATGAAGAAAATACTTACTATAATCCTTAAGGGATTATGTTGAAGAACTAATGCCTCCTGGGGAAAACTTATTCTCTGAGTTAAAAGGAAAATGAGGCTTTTGATATTGGAGAGGGAATTTGTGAAGTGAAAAGTGTTTACTGGGACTGAATTGTGAATATGATCCATATTTTGTGTATATATATGAGGAATAAGATAAGGTGAGGGGATGTTTACATTGAAATGTTTGTGAAGTGAAAAGTGTTTACTGGGACTGAATTGTGAATATGATCCATATTTTGTGTATATATATATATATATATATATATATATATATATATATATATATATATATATATATGAGGAATAAGATAAGGTGAGGGGATGTTTACATTGAAATGTGTTATCTATCACATTGGGAACTTAATCTGTCAATCGAGTGGCACCTTATCTAAATGCTAAAGGAGTTTTCTGCCTAAGTGGGAGGGATTTCAGTCTAGCATGACCGAAATCACTTTTCTTGCACTCAAAGATATTGATTTCGGTCCTAGCTTCATCCATGAATGAGATTTCGGTCCGTGTTGAAAGAATTTTGGCCTTATTGGGCCTTAACCAGGTGTTTTCGGTTCTAGCATTCTAAAAGCAAGTGATTTCGGTCGTAAGGTGTTCTAAGATTCCCTAAACCGAAATCCTTAAAGTAGTTTACAATTTCATGCTTTTAGACTTGTTATCTAGACTTGTTTTAACCTGTATTAACTTATTTTGACATGGGCTTCATCATGCATATATATATATATATATATATATATATATATATAAACATGCTTTCATATCTAATGGTGATTTAGTGTAGCTAGGTTAAAATGTGGTTTTACTTATCCAAGACATCTTTTGACTTGGCTAGGCTCGAAGTTTTCCAGTTGTCACACAACCAAGGCCCAAGCCCAAAACCAACAAGGCTCAAAACTATAAGACCCATAAAAGCCAACTAATGGCCCAAATTTCCAAATTGGGCCCAATCCGATATGGGTCTTATCCTAAGCCAATATTTTCCTTGAATATAATTCAGGTTACCTCAAACACCTCTTGGGACAAACTTGGTCAAAATCATAAGACAAAAGTCTAATTCAACGCCAAAGTCAACGGTCCAGGTGACCCAACTTGTCGAGTTGGTCCTTCAACTCGCCGAGTTCTCATTAAACCGTAGAATCACAAAGAATCGATCCAACTCACCGAGTTCCCTTCAACTCCTCGAGTTTTCCCCTCCTTTTTATCAGAACCAAAACAACCCCAAACCAACTCGCCGAGTTCTCCTTTGAACTCGTCGAGTTCTTCACTCAGCAAACCCACTTAATCATCAAGATAAGGCTTCAAATTGTAGATCTGGTCCCTTAAGGATGTATTGATGAGTAAAGTCTCCAACTTTACTCTAATGCAAGGCTAGAAGAAGCTCAAAAGATCAAAATAAGCTAGAAGAAAGGCTTAATGGATGCACAGAGCCCTTAAGACCGTAAAGTTGGCACCTTTATGCCAAAAGAGCTCCCTAGGACCCTAAATCTGAAAGGGTTTGTCCAAATGGGACGTCCAACTCCCAACAACCACTCCATTTGGACCAAAACATGCAAAAGAACCCTAAGAAGGAGATATATGAATTCACAAAACAAGGTTGAGACTTTTTACCAGAAAAGTGTCGAAAATAAGGCAAGGATTCGAGATCTACCAGCTTCTTCTTGAGTCACCAACTCTCACCAAGCTTCCCTTCATTCCAATGGCTTCAAACACACCACAAAAGCACTCAAAAACGCTCACAACACTCAACAATGCCTTAGGGTTTCGAGGTTAGGGTTTAGGATAATGGTGGCTGGAAATGAGGCCAACATATGGGGTTTAAGTTATTTAAATAGGGTGAAAAACCCCGAAATTAGGGTTTCCCAAACGAAGTCCAACTCGTCGAGTTAGTCTTGTCCAACTCGTCGAGATGGTCTTCAAAACACACGCAGCCAACACTTCCAACACGTCGAGTTGCTTCCCCTAAACTCGACGAGTTGGCCTTTAGAAATGAGGTTTTATTTTGATAATTGACCTTCTAGATTCCAGATGTTACAACTCTCCCCGACTTAAATTAGATTTCATCCTCGAAATCGATGCTTATTAACACTAATATCAAAACAATCAACCTGATGATCATGATCGGAAATTCTGCGCATAGAATAACCTTCCCAAGGCAAACGAAACGCCAACCGAAACTTCTATCCCAAAAATAACACCCAAACCTTCAACCCTTGCAAACCACCTCTACCTTCTGAGACCTGAAATCTACAATGCGCTGACTTCCCGAAAGATCGCCCATGCTGAAACAACCCATGGAATCTCTCAACGAATAGCAAATCCAATCATAACCCTTCCAACTCTGATCATACAACGGCCTATCCCGATCTACTAAAACCATCCTTAGAATAATTCTTCAAGCTCGACGAAGAACGAATCCTCAATATTTGAATAAAACCTAGTCCTATCTCGCCTACATTCCGAAACCTACAATCTCAATGGTCTGACTCCCTGTTAGACCTCTCACACCAAACCGCCACCAAGCCAACCCCATAGAGTTTTGAACCAAAGAAATGCTTCAAAGGGGAAACAAAATCACTAACCATATACAGTTACAAAACCCTTATACTCAATAGAAGGCTTAGATAATTGTTCGAGTAGAAGATTCATACCTGCAACGGTTAGACTCAAACAAGAGTTGCACAACAGGGTCATATCAATTACTTTGAGATTATTTAGTCCTGCTATGAGTGACTTAACATTACCCAAACACCCATATACTTCTCATATACACTAAAACCCAAATCGCTAATACCGCCCGAAACACAGAAACCGCTCAAAACACTGAAACTACCCGGAACACTGAAACTGCCCGAACACTGAAACTGCCCGAAACAGTGAAACTGCCTGAAATACTGAAACTGCCCGAAACAGCAGGCTACCTTCTGGCTATTATCCAAAATCCACCGAGACCTCTGTGGTCCCATTTCGCCAGCCATTCACCTGAAATACCGGGTTCCAGCATGGTTGCTGAGCCAAAAGACTCCCACCTAGTCGCCCCTTGCAACTTCTGACAGAAAGCCTTACAGGCAATAACTACCCAAACCATCTCGACACTAACCCGATGCTAAGCTAAACGCTACAGGACCAATTGTAGTATTCCTCTTACCCGGTCTCCCACGACCTACCATAACCTGATTCCAAACATGTTGTAGCCCTCCCTCAGCTTGGCAAAATAACCTATCCTGGCCTAAACCATCCAAAGAAAATCGCGAACAAATCACAATTTGCCACACCTTCAACGCGACACAGGGACCAGTGAATATTATGGGCCACCCCACAGACTTAAAACATTCCTACACTATCTACAAACTAGTGAATGCTACGGGCCACCCCACACCACAACCGCAACCCAAAGCCTTACTGCTAATCTAACAATCCGAACGTCTCCTGGTTCAAACACACAGCTAACCATGCTCCCAAACTGCACTCGAATCATAACTGGAACCCCACCCTGGGTTCCCCCTCCCGCAGCCTGCTAGTTGTCACCAAGAAAACGCGAACCCAATGTTGAAAAGTTTCCCGAACATCCAACTCGCGCCATCTTCAATTTGGACAATCACTTGGCCGCCCTCCTCCCCGGGGGATGTGAAACTCACCCTAGTTCCACACTTGCTTCTGATGTTGAATACATGCACAATTCTCCCCCACTTAGATTCAACTAATTCTTCACAATAAATGAGAATTGAAGGATACCCAATCCTTTTTACCCTCTAATAACCAAACTATTGACAACCCGCGTTTACCCGTACTAGTGTTCCATCACTAGCCAAACCCCAAAAGACCGCACAACTTATTAAGACCATACAAATACTTCCCAAATCCTAGCAAAACTGATAAACCCAGACGCCTTGAAATGATACCACACTCAAATCTTGATTTCTAAATAGCCGACGCTCAGTGCAAAACCTCGCAATAGACCATTTCTCTCGACACTTCCAAAAGCCAACCCAAGCAAAAATACTGAACCCACTGAACCCTGACGATGCTGGATAACCACCCCACTGAACCCTGACCGCATACCTTCCACATAATACCCCTGAACCGATCCTCAACCACAACCTAAGATAACGTTGAACACTCTAAACCCGCAAAAAGGAAAAAAACCTTTCACTAACCACTAATAATTTACGGCATACAAATGGCATATGATAATATTTGAAAATATAACCCAAAAATGAGTAAAGAAATGAACCGAATATATGCTTACCCAAACTGATGCAAGATTCCAACAATCACAAATACTGATATAAATAACCTGGAAGAAGGCAAAAGATATATACCTACGATATTTCCTGTTGGAGTCACGACCTCCCTTTTCTGACATTACAAAGCTCAACTACTCTCTGCTGGGGATCCTGCCCTAAATTCTCGTCCGTCGGTGTTCCTGAAGGTAGCCGGAGCAGGCGTGCTCACTGCTCTTCCCCTCAACATCGGACAGTCGGCCTTCTTGTGGTCCACGTGATCGCAGTGAAAACATAATGGGCTTGCCCCTTGAGGACAATCACTGCTGACGTGACCAACACTCCCACAATCATAGCAGCCCAAACCCCTGGATCGAAAAACTCCTTTGTGCAGTTTCCCGCACGTGTTACACTGACTCCGGCCCTACTGGCCTCTCAAATGCTGGTCAGAAGTCTTGGGTCTCTTCCCGCGACCCTCCAAAGTCTGCACCTGATCTGACCCCCTCTTCCTAATGTGCTCCAAATCAATCTCCCGCTCTCGGGCCCTAGAGATCATTTCATTCAGGGTCGCACCCCAAAATACTCATGAAGTCCCTAATATCATCCTACAGCATATCATGATACCTCACTTTCTTCATCTCCTCATATTTTTCATACTGCAGTACCAATAAAGCCCTCTCCCGGAACTTGGCAGTGATCTCTGCCACAGTCTTAGTACTCTGGCGGAGATCTAGAAACTGTCGCGCCAACTGTTGAACCTCAATCGTTGGAGTAAACTCCGATCGGAACCTGGTCGAGAAATCATCCCATGACATAGCATCAAGTGCATCATCACCCAACTCGTTACCAATCTCCTCCAATCAATATTGTGCCTTGTGCTTAAATAGGCAGGAAGCAAATATGACCTTCACCTCTTCGGGGAAGAAACTTGTCCTGAACGCGTTAGCCATATCTACTAACCACCTCCTACTGACAATGGGGTCCCTCTCCCCATGGAATGCAGGAGCTCCACAAGCTCGGAACTCCCGAAAAGACAGAGTACGAGCTCCAATGATAGCCATAACCTCCACATGAAACACTCCCACGTGCTCATCCAAAATCTCTAAAACACAATGAGAAATCTCTAATGAAATGAACTCCCTCAACTGCTCTCTAATCGAATCAGCACCCGCACCTGAGCCAGAACCAGAACCCGAACCTAAACCATCTCCCTGAGAGCTCATCTCCAAACTGAAATATGACAAGCCAACAATCAGAACATACCCAAGAATCCTCTTCCCATCAACTTCTTAGATTCTCCAAGACTTTAACCGATTTGAGTATGGATCCTGTGCTTTCAGTAGTATGGGACCAATACTACCTTCCACACCTATCCATACTTTCCTCAGCAATCCTTCTGAATCCTCTAAGTCACTTCTTCAAACCAGTGCACCAAAACTCACTAAA
The DNA here is from genome assembly GCF_051521515.1 of Lactuca serriola. Lineage (NCBI taxonomy): Eukaryota > Viridiplantae > Streptophyta > Magnoliopsida > Asterales > Asteraceae > Lactuca > Lactuca serriola. Next base: position 120,527,053 of record NC_136409.1, on the reverse strand, counting down.
CCGCACCACTAACCCACTAAAGCATATCCTAGGCTTTCCTAGGTTCTCGACCTCACCCAACCCTTAGCTGCTGAAGGACTCCCACCAATGTCAATTGACTTCTTCATGAATATAGTCACATACAATAGAGATCAGATAATCCTTCGAGTAAAAGACACAACCCTTGAACGGTTGGACTCAAACAAGAGTTGCGTAATAGGGTCAAATCCACCACTCTAAGATTATTTAACTTATGCCACATGTGACTTAACATACTCTGTCACACCCTGAAACCGATGGCGGAAACGTTCCGGGGCGGAGGTGACGTCATGTATAGCATCACAACCATTGAATAAAAACAATCATAGTAAACACAACCAGACATTGAATACATATGTGAAAAAAAAGTTTACATTGTTTAATACATAGTTTTGTTCTTATCAATGGTAAAATAGAAATTCACGACACTAACGCTTCGACTTCTCCGAACTCCTGGAAGTACCTATCTACTAATTCCTTAAGAATACAAGCAGTTTGAAAGTCAGCATAAAGTTGGTGAGTTCATAAGCATTTAGTTTTGGTGGAAAAGTGTTCTTTGAATCCTTTTTTTTTTGAAAAGTGTTCCTCAATAAAATCCTATATTTTCTTATGAAAAGCACGTTTGAAAACCCATTCATTCCATGATTTCCAGGTTCGTACAGAACGTGTACAATCCAATGTGTCGTGGGGTGAATATGAATATCCGTTGGTTGAAAAACAATCCATTTTGAATAGCCGGTTTATCCTGGGAAAATCCTATATTTTCCCTAAAGGTAGTTGGTTGATTATCCGTTTTAAACTGAGGTTTGCAAGTATCTACCTTACTCGTGTATATATATATATATATATATATATATATATATATATATATATATAAGAAGTTTTCCTTTAAAGACCCTGGTTACACCCAGAGATATATTAGTCTTAAAAGCTAAATAAAAGAAATCATGATGAACTAAGTCCTGAAGGTATTATTAATACCCTCTAGTAATCTAACGGTTGTTAATTTGAGGTTAGCTCATTTGATTCATTATTAAAAAGTAAATTCCCGTTATCTAGGTTGTGAGATTCGTAACCATAACTGACTGGAGATGGCCCGCAACAGTCGATATCCTTAATGACTTTGTCACCCGTAGACCTACCGGTCTAACTGTAGCTAGCAGTGAGGTGCGGGATTGTCAGTCCTGTATAGATCTATACACAACAGTCATGCTCTCCCTACAAGAGATTCTGGTCGCGAGGGCTAGTCCTCCACTCTGAAGGCGAGTTTACGGCCTTAGAACACGAGTTTACGGTTTCTGCAGTTTGCCGAGTGTACGACCGTAAACTCAAGAACTGAGTTTACGGTCTTTGAAGGCTGGACCGTAAACTCGGAAAATGGGGTTTGGATGCTTATTTCGACGAGCTGAGTGATTCCAGACGTTCCAAAAGACTCCAAACGTGGTTTTCTCGATGCTCTCCGAAGTTTGAAGGCGTTTTGAGTGTTTATGGTCGAGGTCTAGAGAGAGAGAGAGAGAGAGAGAGTTTTTGGCCAGAAATGTTATAATGAAGGTGGAGGCATTGTATTTATAGGGGTGAGGTGAGGGGTCCACTTTCCATTGATCGTAAACAGGTTTACGGTCGTAATCCCATTTTAGACCAAAAATGTAGTTTTCTCGAGATTTTCGGGTTTCCGCGCGATTTTTGGTTCCGACTCATAAATAATTTAATTTATATAACTAGATTATTTTATTAAACCAAAATTTTGACGGAAAAGTTTACGGATCTGAAATTTCATTAACGGAAAACACGTAGCAGAAACGGAAAAAGTTTCGGGTTGTCACATACTCACTTAGCAGTCAACTCACCTCACTAAGAGTCCCACAAAGCACAAAGCAAGCAACATTTAGGCAACGTATAATCCAAAGAACATACACTAAACAAGCCATTCCATCTACTTATTAGATATACAGGCTAGCATGCAATACTAAAACTCATACAATCAGGCATATAAAGGCATCTCTCCTATCATATAATACTTAGTAGATCCTTAGCCCTAATCTAGCATGCGATTCACATAGTCATATCATATCACATAATAAACATGTATTATTACTTTGGGAGCCACTTACTTGAGCTCGGCCGATTGTATGCATCACACCCCTTTCTTTGATTAAAATTACTTTTTAATTAGATGTTTATTTTGTAAAAAAATTCACCAAGCCCTCAGTTTGAGTTCAGGCACACCCGAGAGTATGCCCGAATCCTTCTAACCAAGGCTCTGATACCAAATTGAAGCAACCAAAAAATTCAAGGTAAAAGTTTCATTTTTCAATATAATTAAAACACTTTGATAACTTTGTTCAGGACATTGAAAAGCATTTCAAATAAAACGAATATCAGAGTCTAATCCCGAAGATACTTATTGCAGAAACACAAATGTATGCACTGCGATCGTCCTGTGCTCTTTCATTTGAAAACTGGAGTACCTGAAACAAAACTGAAAACCGTAAGCACAAAGCTTAGTGAGTTCCCCAAATACCACATACCATACATATCAAACGATCCATACATGCTCTTAATAACCGCGAGCAATACATAGCATTCATATATCATAATCAATAAAGGTGCTATGTGCCGCACATAGTCTTGCTATTATGCCATGAGCCACCTCGTGGTCTTTCTTGCCAGGCCAGGAGCCATAACCCTAGGTCTTACAAACAAGTGCCAGGAGCCACCTCCGGGTCTTCCATGCAAGCTTCACAAAGGAAACTAGCATACAATCTACAACTACTTAACTAATAATTACCAGAGTTCAGACTCTGGTCTTTCATACAGTATGCTAGGAGCCGCTTCCTGGTCTTTCATACAATACATAAACTAAATGGGCCAACATTGGTGTCTTCAACCCGTACGAATAGTGAGGAGACTCACCTCGAATGTTGAAGCTCACTGCACAAAACCCTAGATGCTGGCCTGAGGACATCCCAAACTAGCAATACCCAAACAACATCTAGTTAGAAACTGAACTCCAAAATATGATCCATAGTCCAAACTTGGGGTAAAATGACCATTTTACCCCTGCCCATCAAGACTCACAACTAAGGCCCTAGCCCAAAACCAACAAGGCCCAAAACAATAAGATCCATAAAATCCTACTAATGGCTAAATTTTCCAAATTGGGCCCAATCCCTTATGGGTCTTATCCTAAGCCCATACTTTCCTCGAATACAATTCAGGTTACCTCAAACACCCCTTCGTACAAACTTGGTCAACGCCAAAGTCAATGGTCCAGGTGACCCAACTTGCCGAGTTCTCATCAAACCGTAGAATCGCAAAGAATCGATCCAACTCGCCAAGTTCCTTTCAAGTCGTCGAGTTTTCCCCTCCTTTTCATCTGAATCCAGACAACCCCAAACCAACTCGCCGAGTTCTCCTATGAACTCGTCGAGTTCTTTAGTCAGCAAACCCACTTAATCTATTAAGCCACTTAATCATCAAGATAAGGCTTTAAATTGCAGATCTGGTCCCTTAAGGTTGTATTGATTAGTAAAGTCGCCAACTTTACTCTTATGCAGGGCAAGAAGAAGCTCAAAAGCTCAAATTAAGCTAGAAGAAAGGCTTAATGGATGCACGGAGCCCTTAAGACCATAAAGTTGGCACCTTTATGCCAAAAGAGCTTCCTACGACCCTAGTGTTGGAAAAGGTGTCTAAGCACATAAGTATAATTGGTATGTACTTGACCCGATAGTAGGATGGTCTATTTGGGTTGAATTCATCAAAGCAATATGTTATGAAGGATATTTGGGTAAGAGGTTAATTATGATTTATTAATATATTATAAGTATAATATATTAACTGAGGAATTGTATTATTTAATTAGTATTGATCAAGAATCAATTTAACAATTAGTTTAGTGATCAAAAGAGAGTAATTAGAATGATACATATGAGTTGGGATAAAGATCCATGATTTGATTTGTGACGGGCTTATGGGCTAATCCATCAAGTGGTTATCCAAATCAAACGGATGGGTCATGGGTTAATGTGTATGGATTAGGGTTACACGTGACCCTTGATATTCTACACACACACACACACACACATATATATATATATATATATATATATATATATATATATATATAAGCTTGAAATTGGTTACACCTTACACTCCAAGAAGTAGAATCTGATTTTAGAGTCTCCTTAATCTCTCTATTCCTCCTAAATTGTTCTTGGCGTTTTGTGATTCCATTTGAGGCATCACACTATTGGTGCTAAGCTTTCTTGAGGCCAAGATATTCAAGCTACTACACAAGGTAATATTCTAACTAGTTTTTATGATTTCGATATCACCTTGCATGCTAGTTTAGGTTTCATGCTTTGGAAAAATGTTTATTGCATTTATAATAGAGAAAACTTAGATCCAAAGCATTAGGGTTGAATGTGCACCATAGGAATGTTAGAGTACAAAAAACCCAACAACGATATCAAAGACTAGGATGTTTTCTATTGTATTGATTCAACTGTGTAATTTTCAAAGCTGAAAAAACTGCATTTTGGGATTCTGGCAGGGACAACTCGCCGAGTCCATCATTGAACTCGACAATTTGGATGATGTTTTCCTTGAACTCGAGGAGTCCTTTATGGCAGTCTACGATTTGATGCTTCTGTTGGCAGGATTTTCGAGTTTTCAGCCTGTTTTGGATTACGAACATTACCACAAACTGGTTTGGTTTATAGAATTCGATTTTAATGATATGGTAATGTTAATCCCCATCCAATAACATGATGTTTGTTAAATTCTAAGATAACTACTTGATTTTTGTGAAATACTAGTTATTTGTAAAATTTGAAACTATCTTGAAAATGAATCAAATTAGGTCAAATGGGTAAATGTTCTTCATATCATAATTGGACTATTTAATTTGATCCATAAGTGTTTCTTGAAGAGTTCCATAACTTGTCCTCAAGTTATGGAATGTGAAAAATCACATCTTTAATGAAACATTAATTTTCATAAGTTATGAAATACCAAAGGTCTTGTAAAGTTCATAACTTGTCCTCAAGTTTTGGAATTGGAAATGTCTCTTTTATGCAACTTTAAAATCCATAAGTTATGAATTTCAAAAGTCTTGACAAGTTATAAAACTTGCCCTCAAGTTTTTTCCACTTGAAAAGTTACATTAATGAAACTTTAATTCCATCCCCTAGAATTTTAAAAGTTTAAAATTCAAGCCTTATACTATTATAATCTTAAGGTTGAATACTTATATATATATATATATATATATATATATATATATATATATATATATATATATATATATATATATATGTATAAGAGAAGTCATCTTACCGTTAGTAGATCTCATTTACGAAGCCGATCTATAAGGGGGTATAAGTTTACTGCCTATAAAATGGTAGTTTAATGGGTGTCCACTCTCACCCACCGCTTCCTAGACTGGTGGAGGGTCGTTAGCCGAACGGGTAGGATAGGACACTAATTGTCATTAATAAGTATAATGAAAATTATTAAAGTAACTAAACTTTTATAAATTCCCAATCTTAGTTACTTTAGGAAAAATGTGAAAATGGTGCTATTCCGTGAAATTGCACTTTGCACCTTGTTAAGTCGCAAGTAGAGCGTGTGTGGTTAACCGACACACTAACTTGGGATTGACAATGCGTGGTAAAGGGTAGCTTGGTGTTAATCATGGATCAATGGAGCGTGTGTGGTTAACCGGGACATTGATTAGGTGATTTGTAACTTCGAGAGTACCAAGCTAATTTGCATGGTTATTCACACCTTGTTTGTGATCCTCGGTATTCCAGTCACAAACTTGAAGGGCATAATCGAGATTTAAACATGCCATTGAAAAGTTCAATGAATCTCAAAAGAATCTAGGAATTTCAAATTCATTTAAAACCTAATCTTCAATTTCGTTTTTCATGGTGGAAATTGGTAAATCATCATTTACCTACCTTCAAATATTTTGCAATTGGATTACCGCATCCCTCTTCCGAATTGTAAAATATTGTGTTGGGTCCTAGCCTTAATATTTCATTTTGGGTGTTATATTATGGATCCTTATCTAATCTAAACTTGGTCTTTCTTTTCAGATGTCTACTTCAAAAAATGCTTCCAACCCAATCCCTTCAGGCTTTTTTTCACCCTCATAAACCTATGTGGGAGGGTCATTTTTGATGGATCGAACTTCAGTGACTGGATTCGAAACATCCGAATGGATATTCTCTATGAGGACAAATAATATGTCTCAGATAAAGAGCTTAAGGAGATTAATTTCACCACTGCTACTCCCTAACAAATCGTTGAACATACTACTTATGAGAGGGATGCGACAAAGGTCTCGTGTCTAATGATTGCTACGATGACTGCTGAGCTATAGAAGTCATATGAGGACTACTATCCTTATGAAATGCATGAAGACTTGATGGAAAGGTACCATCAAAGTGCTCGGCAGGAGAGGTATGAGATCATTACCTCCATGATCACGACCAAAATGAAGGATGGAGAGTCAATCACGGTCCACTTGCAAAAGATGCAAAGGTTTGTGGACCTCTTGCTAAAGCTAAATGTCAATTTTGATGAAGAATTGGCAATTGACATTATCCTTCACTCCTTACCTCCTTGTTATGATCAGTTTCGTGTAACGTATCATATTAACGAGGAGGAGGTGACTTTGAGCAAGCTTCAAGGTCTCTTGAGAAATGTTGAAAGCAGTTTGAAAGGAAAATATGTTGTACCTACTCTTACTGCAACCGCCCCTGTCCTAGCAATTGGACATGGAAAAGGAAAAAAGAGGTAGACTCCTTCCAAGAGTCATAAGGGAAAGTCCCATACTGGACCCTCTTCCAGTGGAGCCAAAGTTGGGTCTGTCACACCCTCTTCCAACCTTAAGGAAGTTGAGTGCTTCCATTGTCATGATAAAGGGCACTGGAAGCGAAGCTGCCCCAAGTACTTGCATGACATAAAGGATGGGAAGATCAAGACCTCCTTTGTAGGTATTTATACTATTCTATCTAATAACTCATCACATGCTAATTCTTGGGTCCTTGATACAGGATATGGCTTACACATTTGTTCTGATTTACAGGGACTAAAAGGAAGTATAGATGTGGAGCACAAGAAGATAAACTTAATCATGGGGAATAGGGGAAAGTCGCCTATCACCAAGATTGGAGTTTATTCTTTATTACTTAATAATGGTTTAAAATTAGATTTGAATAATTGTTGCTACTCTTCTGATATGGCGAGGAATATTATTTCTTTTCACAGTTTGTATGAACAAGGTTTTACCTTTTCTTATAATAATTCAATTGGTAGTATTAATGCTTATTACAATGGTGTATTTTATTTTGAAGCATTACCTTGCAATGGCATATATGAAACTGTGATGGTTGTAGATAACTTAGGAAATAATGTATTGCATATCAATTCATCCAATGATTTGGATAAAGCATGCTTATGGAATTGTCGCCTTGGACATGTTAACAAGAAGCGCATAGTTCAACTCCAAAAGGATAGAGTGTTGGAGTCATTTGACTTAATGTTAGATGAAACTTGTGAATCTTTTTTACTTGGAAAGATAACAAAGTCACCCTTCACTGGAACTTGTGCAACGGGTGAGGTTCTGTTGGATCTCATGCACACAGATGTATGTGGACCCTTCATAACTGCCACAAGGGATCTAACCGCTTCTATGTGACTTTTACTGATGATTACAGCCGATATGTCTATATCTACTTAATCAATCACAAGTCAGAAACCTTTGAAAAGTTCAAAGAGTTTAAGCAAGAAGTGGAGAATCAGTTCGACAGGAAGATAAAGATGCTTCGATCCGATCGAGGAGGAGAGTATCTTAGTATCGACTTCCATGACTATCTTAAGGAATGTGGAATTGTTTCACAATTGACGCCGCCTTAGACACCATAGCTTAGGTGTAGCTGAGAGGCGCAATCGAACCTTACTGGACATTGTTCGTTCTATGATGAGTCGAGCTTCGTTACCTATCTCATTCTGGGGGTATGCCTTAGAGACTGCCGCCCATATCCTTAATATAGTCCCAACTAAAAAGGTTTCCAAAACACCTCACGAGATGTGGACAGGGAAGGTTCCCCCGTTAGCACGCATCAAGGGTTGGGGTTGCAAGGATTTTGTGAGAAAAGAAACTCACGACAAGCTCGAACCTCGAAGTGAGTGGTGTATTTTCATCGGCTACCCACATAAATCCTTTGGAAATCTCTTCTATAGACCGAGTGACAATGTTGTCTTCGTTACAAGGAGAGGAGTCTTTCGTGAGAGAGAACTCATATGCCAAGGAGACAGTGGGAGGAAAATTGACCTTGAAGAGCTTCAAGAGTTAAGTGATGAAGGAACCTCAAACACTAGCACTCAACCTGAGGAGGAAACACCAGTTGAACCGATTGACAAATCCTTACGTGTGAGGCGTTCCAGTAGAGTTAGACATACACCTGAGTTTTATGGTTTCCATATTACTTCTGAGGGTGATACATTTATCAGTGATAGTACACCGATAAATTTGGATAAACCTAATAACTACAAGGAAGCCATGACAGTTCCTGAGTCTGCAAAATGGAAAGAGGCAATGGACAGCGAGATTCAGTCCATGAATGACCGTTAAGTTTGGAACTTGGTTGATAATGTACCAGGCCGTAAGACAGTTGGGTGCAAATGGAGCTTCAAGAAGAAGAACGACATGGATGGGAAAGTACACACATATAACATACGATTGGTTACGAAAGGGTTTACTCAAACTCCTGGAGTTGACTATGATGAGACCTTCTCAGCAGTGGCTAAAATTTTATCTATAAGGGTTATGCTAACCATAGCTGCATTTCATAATTATGAAATATGTCAAATGGATGTGAAAACCAATTTTCCTAATGGGAAGTTGGCTGAGGATATTTACATGAATCATCCATAGGGTTTTGTCGATGCAAAGTACCCTAATAGAGCGTGTAAGCTTGAGAAATCCATTTATGGATTAAAACAAGCATCTCGCAGGTGGAATCTTTGTTTCGATGAGAAAGTCAAAGAGTTTGGCTTTTCGAGAAGTGAGGATGAGTCCTGTGTGTATGTCAAAGCTAGTGTGAGTATACTTAGTTTTTCGTGTTGTATGTGGATGACATATTGCTCATAGGACCTCAGAGTGTTTTGGTATGAAGGACCTCGGAGAAGCTGCATACATTCTAGGGATAAGGATATAGAGAAACAGGAGTAAAAGACTAATAGGACTTAGTCAAACTACCTATTTGGACAAAGTGCTGAAACGTTTCAATATGCAAGATTCCAAGAGAGGAGAATTACCTATCCAAAGCAATGTCAGACTGAGTAAGACTCAAAGTCTGAGTACCGATGCTGAAATAGCATAAATGAGTCGAATACCATATGCATATGAAGTTGGTTCGATCATGTATGTTATGACCTGTACTCACCCTGAATGTAGCCTTTGCATTGAGCATGGGTAGTAGATATCAAGGGAATCCTGGTAAATCTCATTGGATTGCGGTAAAGAAAATTCTTAAGTACTTGTGAAGGACTAAGGATTGGATCCTTACCCTTGGTGGGAGTGATGACTTAAGAGTGGTAGGGTATAGTGATGCCAGATTTCAGACCGACAAAGATAATTTCCGCTCTCAGTCGGGCTGGATATTTATCCCAAATGGAGGAGCAATAACTTGGAAAAGTTCCGAACCGGAGACTACAGTTGATTCAATGTGCGAATCAGAGTATATAGCAGGTAGTGAAGCATCGAAAGAGGCGATATAGCTGAAGAACTTTATCAGAGACCTTGGAGTTGTACCAGCTATAATGGAGCCCATGGAGATTTTATGTGATAGTGATACTGCAGGTGCCTTATCCAAGGAACCAAGAGATCATAGCAGATCAAGACACATCAACAGAAAATATTACTTCATAAGACATCAAGTAGAAGAGGGACTCCTCGTGGTTAAGAGGGTATCATCGGAAGACAATCCAACAGATCCCCTTACGAAGGTACTGAGTAGGGTTAATCACTTGCGGCACGCTAGCTGTGTCGTGCTGAAGGACGATATTAGCTTTAGTGATTAGATAGAATTTTAGAAACTTGTAATAGTCAAAATGTAATTGACATATTGATGATTGAATAAAAGGTGTTTTTATTTATAACTAGTGTTACTTTCTTTTGTCAATTGTTTGCTATTGTTTCGTTTTGCATGTTTTGACTTCCAGAATAATAAGATTATTCAAACTATCCACAGTCGATCATACTTTGGAAGTAGGTTATGAAAGAATAATGTCATGAATGGGTTTTTGTATGATTGTCTAAGGTGTTAGACATAGCAAAAGATTGCTACAAACATTCATGAGTGCTCTTGAAATAAGATTTAAGTATTAGACTAAACCCACGCTCACATATCACTTCATGGAATATATCACGAGTGATTGTGAGACGATAATATTGTATAATCTTCAAATTAAGATATATGAGTTGGCGATTATTTGTTGATTGTACATTAATAGTGAGAAAACGCATCAGTAACTCGATGTTATAAAACGTGCTGTTATGTATGATTCAATGAATGGTTAGTACAAGTATATAAGTCGAAGTTTATTTGTTCCTTTTATCCTTAGAGGATTAAAAGCGGTATCTTGGGCCCCTCGATGATTTTGTTTTGACTTATGTGTTGGGCCCGGTCAGATCTCTATTGATGTGTTCAATTAAGTTCTATGTCAAACCAATCGGAAATAAGAAAACAAACTACATGAAAATATGTATGACTATGTTCCATGTATTTTTCCGCATGATATCTTGTAGAACAGAGGATTATATTATCACTTATCTAATGGAAACATCAGAGTATGTCAGCGACTTTTTGAGAGCTACGATTGTTAATCGAATTTTAAGTTACATTGGCAATTGCAGTTATTAGACTTATCCAAGTGGGAGACTGTTGGAAAAGGTGTCTAAGCCCATAACTATAATTGGTATGTACTTAACCCGATAGTAGCATGGTCCATTTGGGTTGCATCCATCAAAGCAATATGTTAGGAAGGGTATTTGGGTAAGAGGTTAATTATGATATATTAATATATTATAAGTATAATATATTAATTGAGGAATCATATTGTTTAATTAGTATTGATCAAGAATTAATTTAATGATCAAAAGAGACTAATTAGAATAATACATATGAGTTGGGCTAAAGATCTATGATTTGATTTGTGATAGGCTTATGGGTTAATCCATCAAGTGGTTATCTAAATCAAATGGATGGGTCATGGGCTAATGTGTATGGATTAGGGTTAGACATGACCCTTGATATTATATATATATATATATATATAGATAGATATGTATGTATGTATCTGTAAGCTTGAAATCGGTTACACCTTACACTCCAAGAAGTAGAATCCAATTTTAGAGTCTCCATAATCTCTCTATATTCCCCCTAAATTGTTCTTGGTGTTTTGTGATTCCATTTGAGACATCACACTATTAGTGCTAAGCTTTCTTGAGGCCAAGATATTCAAGCTACTACACAAGGTAATATTCTAACTAACTAGTTTTAATGATTTAAATATTATCTTGAATGCTAGTTTAGGTTCCATGCTTTGGAAAAATGTTTATTGCATGTATAATAGAGAAAACTTAGATCATAAGCATTGGGACTATATGTGCACCATAGGAATGTTAGAGTACATAAACCCCAACACCTAGATCTAAAAGGGTTTGTCCAAATGGGATGTCCAACTCCGAATAACCACTCCATTTGGACCAAAACATGCAAAAGAACCCTAAGAAGGAGATCTATGAATTTACAATACAAGGTTGAGACTTTTTACCAGAAAAGTGTCGAAAATGAGCAAGGATGCGAGAACTAGAAGGTCCTTGTTGAATCACCACCTCTCACCAAGCTTCCCTTCATTCCAATGGCTTCAAACACACCACAAACACACTCAAAATGGCTCACAACACTCAAAAATACCTTAGGGTTTCAAGGTTAGGGTTTAGGACAGTGGTGGCTGGAAATGAGGTTTAAGTTGTTTAGCATTTGTGAATCACCAAATCAGTTTGTTGTTGTGATTTAAACCAAAATGGTTTGCAATTGTGTGGATTGTTGATTGATACTATAGCCACAAGGCATATTTGCAACTCCCGAACCATGTTCTATATATACTAGAAAGTCTCTGATTTTTAACCCATGTTTATGGGGAATGGCTCTACTGCAAAAATTGAAGGAAAGGGAAAAACAAAGCTACAATTGACTTCTGAAAAAGAACTTGTTTTATGTGATGTCTTGCATGTTCCTAAAATTACTAAGAATCTAATTTCTGGTCCTATTCTTAGTAACAAGGTATTCAAACTTGTATTTGATTCTGATAAGGTTGTTCTCACCAAGTGTGGGATGTATGTTGGAAAGGGATACCTTAGTGAGGGTCTCTTCAAAGTCAGTGTCTTACCTTTGTACTATGGTGTTGAAACACCAAACAATGATGTAACCAATATTAACACTAATGCAATAATGGGCACTACTAGCCCATCTTCTATGTATATGCACGATCCTTGAATTTTGTGGCATTCTCGATTGGGACATATCAATTTTCGTTATGTTCAAAGAATGGAAAAACTTGGCATGTTACCAAAATGTTCATTAGATAAAAACATAAAATGTGAGGTTTGTGTGGAATCAAAATTTTCACAATATCCTCATAAATCAGTTGGAAAATCTAATGAAATACTTGGCTTAACCCACTCTGATTTATGTGATTTTATAGCAACATGTACAAGAGGAGGAAAGAATTATTTTATATCTTTTATTGATGATGGCAGCAAGTATTGCTATATTTATTTGTTAAATACCAACGATGAAGCCTTGAATTATTTTAAGAATTACATGGCTGAAGTTGAAAATCAATTTTACAAAAAAAATAAACTTCTAAGGTCTGATCGAGGAGGAGAATATGAGTCCAAAGACTTTGCTGAATTTTTTTCTTAAATGGTATTATAAATACTACCCCATATACTCCTCAACAAAATGTAATGACTGAAAGGAAGAATAGAACATTGAAAAACATGATTAATTCAATGTTAATTACTTCTGGAGAACCACATAATCTGTGGCGAGAAGCATGTCTTGCAGCAAATTCAGTACTTAATAAAATTCCTCATAAAAGGAGTGATAAATCGCACTATCATTTATGGAAAAGGAGATTACCCTCTTTCAAAAGGATGAAAGTGTGGGGTTGGCTTGCTAAGGTACAAGTACCTCTTCCCAAGAGGACTAAACTTGGACCAAAAACCATAGATTTCATCTATCTTGGCCCTGTCATGAATAGTGCAGCCTATAGGTTTCTTGTTTATAAGTCACATGTCGGTGATATCCATAATCATACCATCATGGAATCAACATAGGCTTTGAAAATTTATTTCCTTTTAAGGATAAAGGTATAGAGCCCCCCTGCTCTAGGAAAAGACCTCTAGATGATGGACAGAGTGAAAGCATTCTTGGCAAAAGTTTCCAATCAAATGAAGAGAGTTTTTCCACGGTTCAAGAAGAGAACTTCGAACCTAGAAGAAGCAAACAGGGCAAAATTGCCAAAGATTTTGGACCTGATTATCTGACCTATGTAGTGAATAAAGAACCCTAAACTTATAAGGATGCTATGGATTCTTCTGAAGCTCCTTTTTGGAATGAGGCAATCAAATGTGATGGTACCATTAAGAAGAAGTTTAGACATGATGGTACCATTAAGAAGTACAAAGCTCATTTAGTAGCTAAAGGGTATTGTTAAAAGGAAGGTCAAGACTTCTTTGACACCTCTTCACCTGTTACAAGAATTACATAAATTCGTACATTGGTAGAAATTGTAGCCATTCACAATTTGGAAATACACCAAATGGATGTGAAAACTACTATCTTGTATGGTGAACTAGATGAAGAGATATATATGAATCAGCCAAAAGGGTTTGTGGTTGATGGTCAAGAAAACAAAGTTTGTAAGTTGGTGAAATCACTTTATGGACTAAAACAGGCTCCAAAGCTATGTCAGGCGAAGTTTGACAACACATTACTTTCTAAGGGATTTACAATTAATGAATGTGATAAATGTGTTTATATCAAATAGTACAACAATGCTTGTGTCATCATATTCTTGTATGTGGATGATATACTTATAATGGGTACTAGTTTCGATGTGATCAATCATACCAAGAAAATGCTACAGTCCTCCTTTTCCATGAAGGACTTGGGAGTAGTAGATGTGATCCTTGGTGTAAGAGTTCAAAGAAGACGAGATGGTTATACTCTTACTCATTCCCATTATATTGAAAGTGCACTCAAGATGTTTGGACACTATGATGACAAGCCGGTAGTCACCCTTTTTTATCCTTCAATTCATCTTAATAAGAATAAAGGTGATAGTGTAACTCAGTTAGAATATACTCAAGTTCTTGGTAGCTTAATGTATATTATGAATTGTACTAGACCAGACTTGGCATACAATGTAAGTAGATTGAGCTGTTACTCCCATAATCCTAGGAAAGATCATTGGTATGCATTAGTGAGACTGCTTAGATATTTAAAGCACACAATGGATTATGGATTTCATTACACGAGATATCCTCCTGTTCTTGAAGGGTATGTAAATTGGATTTCCAATACTTCAGAGGCAAAATCCACAATTGGATATGTGTTCACTTTTGGTGGAGCCGCTATCTCTTGGAAATCATCTAAGCAAACTTTGAATACTTGTTGTACAATGGAAGCAAAGCTTGTTGCTTTAATAATGTTGCTAAAGAAGCTGAATGGCTTAAAAGTTTCCTAGAAGGTATTCTTGTGTGGCCTAAACCTATTACTATCATTGATATACATTGTGATAGCATGGTTGCTCTCACTAGAGCACAAAGTAAGATATACAATGGCAAGTCAAGATACATTAGGCGTAGACACATTATAACAAGAGACTTGCTAAAGAATGGAATCATTTCCATTAGTTACCTAAAGTCAAAGGAAAATATAGTTGATCCATTGAAAAAAGACCTTAGTAGAGATAAAGTTCTCTTCACTTCGAGGGGAATGGGCTTAAAGCCAACACAATGAGTCACGACTTGGTGGAAACCTAACCTAGTAACATTGAAGATCCCATGACCTAGGTTCAATAGGACAACTAGTTGGGGAAGACTCAAAGTAGCACTAACACAAAGGTATACTCACTGCTACGATATTTATTTTGTGTTTTTCGTTGATGGTATAAGGATGAGTTTTATTCTTTATAATGTTGATAGATCTTATAGTGGAATAGTACAGATTATTCCAAATTAGCAATACCTATGTGAGATGGATGTGAGGTCGCATCTTTGGGAGTTGTTATGGCTAATCTCTCTAAAAGTCTCATGAAGAAAGGACTGTTCACGACCGAAATGAACACAAGGGTAAGAAATAATCTATGTTTAGATATGATATGTGTGATACTTCTTGTTTTTGATTCTACTATCACTACTAGAAAAACAGCATTTTACGACGCTCATTGCGCGTCGTAAAAGGCTCAGACGACGCGCAAATGCGCGTCAAGGAAGGCCCTGTCATAAAGAGAGACGACGCGCATTTACGACGCACGTTTACGACACGCAATGCGTATCAAGGAAGGCCCTGTCATAAAGGAAGACGACATGCATTCGCGTGTCGTAACCTTACGACGCGCGTGTTAATGACACGCAATGCGTATCAAGAAAGCCCCTGTCAAGAAAGGCCATGTCATAAATGAAGATGACACACATTTTTGCGTATCGTAAATTTAAATGTTTAAAAAAATTATATATTTATTAATTTTTAAATTAAATTTGCATTTAATTTCTCATAATAGGAATAAAATACTTTTTTTGATAGATTTACTAATTTTCAAATTAAATAACACATTAAAAGTCTCATAATACAAAATAAAATATCATAAACAATAAAGATAATTCATTGCACTGAGGACCATGTTAACAAAAGAATATAACATTATATACCATAAGTACCCTCAAGTAATCAATCTCTTACAATGTTACTAAAAATACCCTCAAGTAATCAATGTCTTACAAAGTTACTAAGAGACTTAGATACTCAGTTGGTATGTAATATAGCACTAAGAAGCACAAGAATTGTTTGTGTTTTTCCTGTTCCTGGTGGATCCTACATGGACAAAAGGTAAGAATTAACATTTTCAAAGTACAATGCCTCAATAAGGAAATCAATGGTAAAAGGCAAATATGAAAAAGAACAAACTTTATACATATATACATGGAAGTATTGTAATACACAATAACAACAACAAATACCAAATTACCCTTTGCTTACCTTTTCTTATGGCCACCTCCAAAAGTGAGAATTTGATAAAAGATTTAGGTCACGCATTCTCTCATCAAGCTCTATATCCAAAAGTGAGAATTTGATAAAAGATTTAAAAAGTGGGAAAATATCAAGAATATAGAGGATAATACATTAAGAAAAAAAAATTACCTTCACAAAGAGCAAGTTTCAACCTTCTTCCCCAACAATGTTTGAAAGCAAAAAGCTCATATATATCGATCTTTGTTAAAAGGATATCTATTACTTGATGATCTTTCTGCAAATTGAAGTACAAAATATATTAGGCATATGATAATAAGGAGAGAATTATATTTTTGTTTTCGTTTTTTATTTTTAATGCTCCTTTCACTGCTATAATCCAACACATAACAGGATAAATAAATAAATAAAAACTAACAGAGATTAATGTTCTCTAAAATGAAGAACATGATATTTGATAAAAGAGAGAGTTAATTCAAAATTGATGGATGTTTACCTTTAAAAAAGGAAAAAAGACCATGAAATATGTATATTCCTGATAGCAGAGAAGGCAGTGACAGTGAAAATTTTCATTTATCATGACAGATAACCATCCCTCAATCCTTCTACCCACTTATATACTCTGTTGCAACAAACAAAATATATAAAGAATTACCCAAAATGCCCCTCCCATTAATAAGCCCTTTATTCGTAGGATTTTCCCATAATACCCCTATCTAAAATATGTGGCAGGCTTTTTTGGTTAACTCATCAAGTCATTATGTCCAAATTAAGTCAAAAGGAAACAAGTATATGTAGCTTTCTGGATTAAGTGCTTAACCCATTAAGCCTATTAAGATAAAAAAAAAAAAAGAAACAAAATAAAACTAATAAAATATCATATTATTTTCCATTCAGATTCCATATATATATATATATATATATATATATATATATATATATATATATATATATATATATATATCATTTCACTTTCAAGACTTCAAGTTTTTAAAAAAATAAAAAATGCCAGTTTACAAAACTAAGCAATTTTAAGTTTAATAAAATATGGGAATACAAATCATCAAACTCACATCTGGACTTGTATGGCAATGATTCTTCTCCATTATGTATTCCATGTATCCCATCAAAAACCACACTAGGAGAACTTGTATAGATAAGCCTCTTCACATTAAGTTTAGTACAAGCATCAATTATGTTCTTAGTACCTGTAAATCTAAAAACAAAAGTTAATACTCTCTTAGAAATTAACTAACTATGTTTATTATCTTTCTTTTTACCTGTAATTATTATTATTAAATAATAATTAAAACTTAGGATGTGTACAATATATATATATATATATATATATATATATATATATATATATATATATATCCATGGGTCCTACACAATATTAAATAAGGAAACTTAGTAGCCCAATTACAGCAGAGACTACAATGGCTGCTAGAGCACACTGTAAAAAAAAGTCAACAAGAGGTGAAGTGAAGTCAAGATAGAAAATAAAAAGTTTTAATAACTGTATTATATGTACCTGAGGTATAAATTCAAACAATGGTGTCATGAATAATAAAGCAGAGCAGATGATAATGCCCATGACAAATCCTGACAAACTGGTTTTCGCCTCACTTTCATTATTAACTGCTGACCTTGAAAAGGAGCCTATAAAACATATTTAATTCCAAACTGGTCCTTTTAGAAGAATTTCAATATTTATAAAACCTAGCATGTATTACTATTGTTAAGTTATATCACTTGTTCCTTTCTTACCTGTTGCAGGGTATGCTGAGAAAATGGACCCAACAATATTAGCTACTCCTAGGCCAAACAACTGTTAAAAAAACATTGAATGATGCAGCTGGTAGTTATTAATGGAGGAATCAGGTGCAGCCATATGGAAAACCGCTTCTGCCCCTTCACAAGCTGCATAATGGCAAAATCACACATCAAACCATGTCAAATGCTAGAAACAATGACCATGTAGCTAAATGATCATAAAAAGTCAATATCTATAGGAAGGATAGATAAAGCTGAATTACAATTTACAAAACTAATTGAGTTACCTTTATACGCATGTACATGGTGGTACTGAGGCAGATGTTGGATTTAACAGACAAAGTAAGTACGTTCCACCATTTATGCAATAGCCATCATCACAGATGCAGGAATCTTGATTCTTGGCCTGCAAACTACATAAAATCATAAATAAAGGCAAAGTGGAGCTTAATCTTTCCATGAAAACAAACCAATAAGAAGAATATACCTTTCATAAACAAGACCTACAAGAATAAGTGACATGAACTCCCAAAATTGTATTGGTTCCATATTCGTTATAAAGTAAGCCTGAAAAACTAAAAAATAATAAAAACTTCATATATTATCTCAAGTAAAATTGAAAAAGGTTTATTTAAATTACATCTCCTGCAGCTCCCTTTAATGCAGATCCATCTAAAGCTAGATCTCTTTCAGCACATAAATGAGAAGGATATTGAGAAGTTGTTGAATCCCGGAGCAGGTCCTCTTATGTGAATTTTTAAAAATATATAATATTTCTTTTATTAGTATTTTACTATTTACTATTTACTATTAGAAGATACAAAAAGTTTTGACCTTGATCTGAAACTGGAGCAGGTCCTCTTATGTGACTTTTTAAAGGAAGTAAAGGGCACCCACAAGCTTTCATAATTCCTTCCTCGTCGATAAATGTAGAGTGGTATACCTATTCACTTTCTATGATCAAGAACAGGAGGGATAAAATCGTCTTTTTACCATGTTTTCAATAGAAGGGGGGATTGCTTGTCGCCACAGGAAGGAATACTCCCGATTTGATTTTGCGTCCACTTCCTGTGAATCAATTAACCATAAGCCCAAATTAATCAAATACAAATCCCATTTCTAATAGCTAAATGATACCAATATGATACCAGTGTTACAGTAGAATTTATGGTTTTCCTCTTTGAAACAAGTTGAAATCAATGGGATATGGGATCGTAAATGGGAAGAAGATGAACTCCGGTGGTGTTAGTTTTGAACCAAATTCCAATGAAAGTATTTAACCCAGAGAGAGGTAAACAGAAGTACCTGTTGGAGTGGGTTTTCGCTGGTGTAAGATTTATGATCAGATCGGAGATGGGTTTTGTTGATGATGGAAAGCTACGTTTGTTTTATCTGAAACCGGGTGCTAAGTGCTAACTGAAGTGATGATTTGGAACCAGGGCGCATTCTAGGATCCATGGATTTCATTTGTCCAAGGAGTGTCTGGTCATCTTCTTCCTTGAAACAGAATAGCTCTAGAGACTTCAAAGGATTTTGACCCGAAACCACAACTAATTCCTCCGAAGAATTGTTGAGAGCGAATACGGACACACCCGCTAACTGCTGTTCGATATCCTGATCCGACATGCCAACACTACCACCAAAAAAAGTCTTATCGGTGGCAATTCGAACCCCTAAAGGTCTCTTTGCAAAGGATAGAGAACCGGTTGGCCTTTTAGAGACATTCCCAACCATTACAACCACCATCTGTGCAACCATAACAATCAGAGCATGTAGGAAAGCAAGGTTCAATCCGACCTAGGGCTTGTAAGAATGACAAAAAATCATGAGCAACATCTTTAGCTCTATGAGGGATGAGAAGTTGTAAGGCCCTAAATCGTCGGCTCTAGGATAGAAGTAGATGGAGGAGGTGCGATTCGGATGGAAACCGTAGCCTTTTGCCGATTCTTTCAGGGTTGAGGCGGAAATTGAGAAAGAGTTAAGTAAATGAAGAGTAAAATGCCCGTCCTTCTGCTTCGATTGACATTTTCTTGATTTTTTTGTGGAATGAACTATAAGATCTTCGATTGTTGCATAGGTCAGAGAGCACCGAGAGAGTTCGTTTGAGAGTCGGCATATGTAGCATTTGTTGAATAGGGTTATGAGTTGTCGGAGGTGTATAGCAGTTTTGGTATCATGATTAGGTTTTGTAGGAGAAGGGGAGAAGAGAATGAACGGGATCTTGAAGCGGGCTATTAAAAAATTTAAGAATTTTAAGAGATTTTATTTCCCCCCATTGAGAACGCGCGTTTTGAAGAAAAAATATAAAGCGACATTCACAAAGGACGAACATTTAAAAATAAACGCCCTCCGTGTTTGTATTTTTTTTTGTGGGACAATAATTTTAGGGCAAGCATAAATGCGTATCCTCTATCTTTCGAAATTTGGAAGGCTGACATTATTTGTAGGACGCACAGAAAATGTGTATCGTAAATCACTGTGTGTCATTGTTTGCGTGTCATTAAAGGGTATTTTTCTTGTAGTGTATAAAATGTAGTTAATTCAAGACTCTAGTTCACTACCCACAAAGTAGATCCAAGTAGTACTCACTGCGAAAGGTTCAAGTTTTACAACATCTATTTAGATGCATGTAATATCTTACTTCCCTTATTTGAATATCAAAGTTATCTTATTTTCTATTCAAATATGGGTTATTTTTTGAGTTTGAATAGAAAAATGTGGGGTATTGTTGGAACTTTGTTCACTAATTTACTTTGTGGGACTTGCCCCACATTGAATGAAAGAAAGAGAAAAGCTCCCCTTTATAAGTCTAAGCCTCATTAGTTTATCAATATGGATAAAACATTGGGCTAAGATTGATGGGCTTGGTTTGTGGTGTTGGACTAGCCTAATTGCACTCAAATTAGGCTAATAGCAAAAGAATATTTAATGGTCAAAAGATGGGCCTTAGGCCTTGGGGCTCTTGGGGTCTTCCTGATTAATTAAATATTTTTTTAATGAGGTGACAATTCTAGATGTCACTCAATGAGTGAAACTTTACCATTGTGATATGTTACCTTAACATTTAATGGTCGTTGAACTCTTCAATGAGAAAATATAGAAATCGGAATTAGGTTTCTATATTTCTTGTTAAAATAAAAGTAATTCCTCAAAGGGTATATATACAAGTTGAATAAAAATTTTCGACAAAATATGAAACTAGCAAGCTAGATAATAATAAGGATTTGAATCGGGGAATAAGAAAACTTGTTGAGAAAATAAATAACGATTCCCTTTACTCCCCATCAAGTTGGAGCATGGAGATCACGAACGCCCAACTTTCCAAGAAGATAACTAAATTGCTTAGCACCAAGGGGTTTATTGAATATATATCAACAACTTGTTCAGTGGTGCTAATAGAGCAAGTCACAACCTCATGGGATTCAATATGTTCACGAACGAAGTAACAATCCATCTCAAAATGCTTTGTACGTTCATGATAAATTGGGTTATTTGCAATATGACGTGCAACCTGATTATCGTAATAAAGAGGAGTTGGTCTAGTTTGTGATGCACTGAGTTCATGTAACAACCAACATAACCAAACAATTTCATTAACAGAAGAAGCCATGACACAATATTCGGATTCAACAGAGTATCAAGACACAACCGACTTCTTCTTTATGTTCCACGAGACAAGGGCATTTCCTAATGTGATAAAATATCCAATTTTGGATGTCTTGTCAAAGGAAACTTAAGCCAATCAGAGTCACAAAAAGTCTTTAGATTTAAGTCATTGGTAGAAGGCAGAAAAATGCCTTGTCCCAGAGTGGCTTTAATATAATGTAAGACATGAAGAACGACATCGTAATGTAGTTGTCGTGGAGTAGAATCAAATTGACTTAACGTATTGACAGCAAGTGTGATGTCTATACATGTAACTTGTAGGTATACAAGACGTCCAATAAGTCCCCGAAATTGATTTGCATTGGCAAAATGAGTTTCATCTCCTTTATCAAAAAGAAGGTTTTGCTCCATTGGAAAGGCACTAGGTCGACAGTTGTCACACCCTCGAACTAGACGGCGGAAACGTCCGAGGGCTCGCGTGACTTAAATTGAATATCATCATAATGAATACACATGAATCATAACATAAACATCACCATGCATCAATGTGTTACAACTGACATTGTTCACTTCAAGTGCATTGTTTTAACATTACAAATCCATACATAAATTGTTTGATAGTTTTCAAAAGCAAAACACACTAACAAACTTGGTACTTACTCCTCAGCTTACCTGTTACCTGAGAATACGAGTTATTTTGAAGAACGGTCAACATATGAAATGTTGGTGAGTTCATAAGCAGGTTTGGTATGAAAAATGGTTCGTGTAGTTTGAACGAAAACACCCCAGAAAATCCGATATTTTCTGAAAAGACCATTGTTTATAAAAAGTGTGAAGATCCGTAATTATATGCATGATGATTTCAAAACATATATAATTGAAAAACTTTGTATCAAACGTACAAGTGAAAAATGTTGAACTTCCCCGGAAAACCCGATGTTTTCCAAAATAAAAATATCATACAACGGTTCGATTTGCTATCCCATAACCTGAATGATTTTGAATTACCTTGATTACTTGATTTATATCGTATTTATTTATGTGAGTCGTTATAACCATGCATGATAATGACTAGTTCCTCTGTCTTGGCACTCTGGTGAACGCCAAAATTGATCTTAAGATTTTGTCACCCTAGACTGGCCAAGTCTAACTGTAGCGAACAACTGAGGTGTGGGGGAGTCACCCCCGTATAGATCTATACACAAATTCTCACTTTCCCTTTAGGAGACTTTGCTTATAACTACAGACTACGACCGACACACGTTGGTGTCACCCGTTATTACTCACTAAATCCCAATTGACTTGATTACTATTGATTATTGACCTGCATTTGTTTACTTGGACCTTATTAGCAGTACTAATGGGCCACTAAGGCCTAATAGCACTTAAAAGCCATTGAGGGTCCCTTAAATATGAAATTGGGTCGTAGGAGGCCGAATAACATTTATTATTATTCTTTAGGCCCAAAATCATGTTAATGGGTCACAAAGGCCCAAAAAGCATGATTGGACTTTCAAGCCCAAAGTTTGGATTGTTTACTTGTTTTTAGGAATTGTATAATTGTTGGAAGGTTTGATTGGACGATTGTTATTTTGAATTGGCACGAGGCTGCTCGGTTATTGTTAACGATTTTTGGGATTTTACATATGTTGATCTTCATGAGTTGTGGTTTTGTATTTTTGACTCAAACATCTTAATAGTAAAAGAATTGATTCAAAATATTGGTTTGGCCCATTTAAGCCCTTCTTTAATAAAGATATCAATTTTAGTCCCTTATATATAAAAAAAGATATTTTAGCCCTTAAACCATTTTCTTGACACATTTGAACCATAGACTTGTTCAATTGATATTTTTAGCCCAAAAATTATTCTTTGGCAGTTTCAGCCCTTCCAGAAAAGTGTTTTTCGGTTAAAGCCCAAACTTTTGCAACTTTTACAATTTTGGCCCAAAATCCAAAAACTTTACATTTTTTTTATCCTTTTTGGTAAAGAAAAGCATTTTAACCCTTGAAATAATTTTTTTTAACTCTTTATCCCATGTTTTGAGGAATTTATCATTTCATCCCTTCGAAAATTATGTTTTTCGCAACTTTGGGCTTAATGGGCCGAAAAGCCCAAAAATTGGCTCATTGAGCTAATATTTACATTTCAAATCCTTTGAAAAGCATAATTTTCATAAAAACATTTATTTTAACCTTTTTTTTACTCTTTTGACCCTCAAGAAAACCGTGAATGGCAACTTTTCACACAACTTTTGTTTATTTGACAATTTATGCCCCAAAAATTTGTTTTATGTTACAATATGTTTATTTTAATCTTAGAGGGTATTTTTCTTGACTTGTTTAGTGTAGTATACCTTAGATCATGTTTTTTTTACCTCTTATGTCATAGATCTCGAGATTTCTTCTCTTTTTGTTGCATATTTACCACATAAACACTTACAATCACACATACATGCATAAAATCATACATAACACTCACATACACATAGATCTACACATTTTACTTGTATTCTCCCCCATAAAACTTGTAAAAACCGAAAAAGAGGGGTATGAACTCACCTTGAGTTTGTGGGTTTGGTTTTGAAGAAGAATGGAAGAAGTTTGATGCTATTCTCGGCCTAGCAAGCTTATTGGAGGATCTTTGGCTTAGATGTGCTCTAAGATGAAAGATCACGAGTTTGAATAGATTAGGAGGAGATTTTTGATGAAATGAAGTAGTTAGATCATGGATTTAAGCACCAACTTACCTTGAATGATGATTTGTGTGGAATAACCTCCTTGAAAAGCTATAGATCTCGAAAATTTTGATAGAGAAATGAAGAAGTTGTTGTGAGCTCTTAAGAGATGTTTAAGTGAATTTTGGGTGTGGGTTTTTTTCCCTTTGGCCGAGGATTAAGAAGAAGAAGAAAAAGAAGAAGAGAGAGAGAGAGAGAGAGAGAGAGAGAGAGAGAGAGTTGCATGGATGTATGGGATGGTGCATGGAAATCCATAAGGTAATAAGGAGGTGGCTAACCCTCCTTATTTCGCTAGTTTCTCCTTTTTTTTGTTTTCTTCTTGGGCCGAGAAAAGGGAGAAAAAGGAAAGATTTTGGGCCCTTTTGTGCTTAAGTCCATATCATGGGCCCATTTTGATGATTTTTTATGGCCCATTAGGGCTAATTAGATTAGTTATGGCCCAATAAGGTTCATTAAGGTATTTTATTTCATTCTAGGCCCAATATGGCCCAAATTATTAAAATAAATGGAAGTGGGTTCAATTAGAGCCCATTTAAGAGTTCTAAGCCCAAAATAGTCAACTTGGAAGCTTATTGGCCCATTAGGTCCAATAAGGAAATCCTAGTCCATAATGGACTTAAACCGAGATTTCTAGGGTTTCCAATTATTTGTTGGCTATTTGAAGTGCTTGTAAAAACTGGTTGATGGAAGTTTTGTTGTTATTGAATAAGCATCATACATGCTTTCACAATTTTGGTTCACAATTGTTATCGTTGTTGTTGTTACAAAGCATCAAAATTCCTAGTTGTGACATCATCCCCCCGTTAGAGGGAATTTCGTCTCGAAATTCTTTTGAAAGCTAGATTTGAGAACGCGAGAATAGGTGAGGGTACTTTTGTTTCATCTGGTCTTCGCGTTCCCATGTGAATTCTGGCGCACGCTTCGCGTTCCAACGTAGCTTCACAATCGGAATGCGACTTTGCTTAGTACGCTTCACCTCCCTGACCATAATTTCGACTGGTTCTTCGACGAACAGAAGATTCTCGTTGATTTCTATTTCTTCAAGGGGAATGACGAGGGTTTCGTCGGACAAACACTTTTTAAAATTGGAAACATGGAACACAGGGTGTACATTGCTGAGCTTAGCTGGTAGCTGCACACTATACACCACTGGACCGATTCAGGCAAGAGTCTCGAAAGGTCCGATATATCATGGATTTCAACTTTCCCCGTTTTCCAAAACGAATAACCCCTTTCCAGGGAGAGACTTTTAACAACACCCAATCCCTGACTTGAAACTCCAAGGGCTTCCGCTGTTTATCAGTGTAGCTCTTCTGTCGGTCGTGTGATACTTGTAGTCGAGCTCTGATTTGAACTATCTTTTCCGTCGTTTCATGTATGATATCTGGTCCCGTTAACGCACCGCCTGATGTCAGTTCTCTCGCTAGCTGGGTGTCACCTACCTCAGCCCAACACAACGGTGATCTATATTTGCATCCATACAACGCCTTGAAAGGAGCAAATTTAATGCTCGTGTGATAACTATTGTTATACGAGAATTCAATTAAGGGTAAGTGGGTATCCCACGACTTTCCAAAGTCTATCACACATGCGTGAAGCATGTCTTCAAGTGTCTAAATGGTTCGTTCGCTTTGACCATCCGTTTGCGAATGATATGCAGTGCTCATGTCGAGATGTGTTCCCAGTGCTTTCTGAAGTGATTGCCAAAACGTGAAGTGAATCTACTATCTCTATCCGAGATGATAGATACCGGCACTCTGTGAAGTCTCACAATTTCCTTGATGTATATCCTCGTTAACCTCTCCATCTTGTAGGATTCTTATATTGGCAGGAAATGAGCGGATTTCGTCAATCTGTCGACTATTACCCATATGGTGTCCAATCCATCTGTTGACTTGGGTAATTTGGTCACAAAGTCCATAGTAATCCTTTCCCATTTCCAGTCGGGAATTACTGTTTGTTGTAATAATCCCGAGGGCTTCTGATATTCCACCTTCACTTTAGCGCAAGTAAGGCATTTGCTAACATAGGTGGCAATCTCTTCCTTCATGTTGGACCACCAATAATGTTGCTTAATATCCAAGTACATTTTATCTAAACTCGGATGGATGGAGTATCGTGTCTTGTGGGCTTCATTCATGACTACTTCTCTGAATCCCCAAGTTTAGGGACCCAAATGCGGTTCATGAAATAATATGATCCATCCTCTTTCACTTCGAGATTCTTTTCCATTCCACGTAACGCTTCGCTCGTTCTGTTTTCTGACTTCATGGCATCCGACTGGGCTATTTTGATTTGTGAGGTCAGATGGGATTGGATGGTTATCGAGAGAGTTTTCAAACGGCGACTTGAGTAATCCTTCCAACTCGAGGCATCGACTACTACGTTAGCTTTAACTGGGTGGTACTTGATTTCGCACTCGTAATCGTTCAACAATTCAACTCATCTTCGTTGTCTCATGTTTAACTCCTTTTGATTTAAGATGTGTTGGAGACATTTTTTGGTCCGTGAAAATGGTGCACTTTGTACCATAAAGGTAGTGCCTCCAAATTTGTAAGGAGAAGATCACAGCTCCCAATTCTAAATCATGGGTCGTATAGTTCACCTTGTGTGTCTCTAGTTGTCGGGATGCATAAGCTATAACCTTCCCACGCTGCATAAGTACGCAACCTCGACCCTGATTCGACGCATCGCAGTAAACCACAATGTCCTCTGTTCCATCTGGTAGTGATAGTATCAGTGCACTGTAGAGTGCTTGCTTCAGAGTTTGGAATGCAACCTCTTACTTATCTGTCCATTCGAAGGGAACACCCTTTTGTGTAAGCATGGTAAGTGGCTTGGCTGTCTTAGAGAAGTTCTGGATGAACCTCCTGTAATAGCCTGCGAGGCCTAAAAATTGGCGAATTTTTGTGGGTGTCGTTGGATTGCCAATCCTTCAATGGCTTTGACCTTAGAAGGATCCTCGTGTATCCCTTCTTGACTAACAACGTGACCCAAAAGGTTCACACTACGGAGCCAGAACTCACACTTGGAGAGTTTTGCGTATAACTTTTCGATTCGCAGGGTTTCCAGGATTCGTCGGAGATGTTGGCAATGCTCCTCGCTTCGAGAGTAAACTAGAATGTCGTCAATGAAAACGATGACAAAGTTGTCGAGGAATGGTCGGCATATTCGATTTATTAGGTCCATCAATTCGGCAGGGGCATTTGATAGACCGAAGGGCATTACGACAAATTCATAATGTCCATAACGAGTTCGGAACGCGGTTTTAGGGATATCCTCTTCCCGGACCTTGAGTTGATGGTATCCAGATCGTGGATCTATCTTGGAGAAATAGCTTGCACCTTGAAGTTGGTCAAATAGATCGTTGATTCGCGGAAATGGATAGCGATTTTTGAAAGTGAGCTTATTTAGTTCCATGTAGTCGATACACATCCTAAAGGAACCGTCTTTCTTCTTAACAAAGAGAACCGGAGCTCCCTAGGGTGAGAAAATGGGTTGGATGAATCCTTTGTCCAAAAGTTCACTGAGTTGGCTGGACAATTCTTGCATCTCCGCAGGAGCCAATCTGTAAGGCGATTTGGCAATAGGAGTAGCTCCTGGCACAAGATCAATTCAAAACTCGACTTGTCTTTCTGGGGGTATCCTCGGAAGATCTTCAGGAAAGACATCCGGGAACTCACAAGCTACTGGAATGTCTTGAATATTAATCTCTTCCTTGGATTTATCCACTATATGAGCCAGAAACATCAAGTCTTTCTTTTGCAGATACTTCTGTGCCTTAATGCACGATATAAGACAAAGGTTTGTGCTAGGTTTGTCTCCGTATATAATTAGGGTTTCGCGATTCGGAAGCTGAAGGTGAACGGCCTTCTCGTGACACATAATTTCAGCATGGTGGGGGCTTAACCAATGCATGCCAACAATCACATCAAAACTCCTAATGGAAACATGCATTAAGTTTATTTGAAAGACATGTTGGTTCACGGTTAGGGTACATCCGATATAGATTTCCCCAGTGGATTTTATTTTCCCATTAGCTATTTCCATCGTAAAGGTTTCATTAAGCTTCTGGGGTTATTGTTTTAACAAGTGTTTAAACCTGTTGCTCATGAAGCTTCATTCTGCTCCGGTATCAAATAGGATGCATGCATAAGTGTGGTTTAGGAGAAACGTACCGGTGACAACAGCAGGATCCTGAACCGCTTCTCCCTGACCCATGGTCAACACTCTTCCTGTTCCTCCATTCCCAGGGTTGTTGCTGTTAGGTCAGTGTCAACGGAAATGCCCAGTCTTTCCACATCCATAGTAGGTGTGGCTTGGTCCTAACACTATAAGGAGCGTCCTACGACGGAAGCAAGATCATATACCAAAATGTTATGCCAACAAATGGGCCATCTCAGTCATTTCTCCAATGACTTCATCCCTTTCCTGCTCATCTTTCACTGCTCATGCTTCCATGGCGAATAGCTGTTGCCGCAGAGCAGCAATTCTCAGCTTCTGGAGAGAGATTCTCCCTTGCGGGATTCCCTGGTGGGGCGGGGTGGTCCTGCTACGCCTCGCTGACAGGTGATGTGGCAGAGTCCTTGCCGGAGTCTGGTTCTTCCTCCATGTCATCATTGGTCCCGTCAAACTCGTAGTCTGAGTCCGTGTACTCATCAAGCCCCACGTCGTGTGCTCCCCCCTGATCTCCCTCAGGCTCATCTTCGATCATCCTCTTGGCCACTAAGGCCTGATGAAACTGAATGCCCTGGTGCTCTCCTTCCATGGTGTCTGAGAGAAGGTGTATGGATAAGCTATCATAACTCCTAAGACGTTTTAACTGCTATGTAAATTGAGTTGAGGTTCTCTTCTTGAAAATAAAGGGGGTATGTTTTTAGGTTTACCTACCATCGCGATTTCCTCGGGACATGTGATATTTGTACCTCGGAGGAAATGTAGTTGATCAGGCTACATTCACTCCTTAATACGACTATGAACATTCCCGACTTAACCGAGATGCTAGCATTATCTTACTTGATTTGGTATTATGTTATTTTTCCTATGTCTTACGAGTAGGAGTGTTTTATCGTTGTGTTTTATTTGTTTTGTTTTGTTCAGAGTTGTTTTGTCCCTCTTTGGTTTATATTTGCATATCGATGTGTGGTTAGATATGCTAGTTCACTATAAATAGAGCTCTGATACCAACCTATCACACCCCTGAACTAGACGGCGGAAACGTCTGAGGGCTCGTGTGAGTTAAATTGAATATCATCACAATGAATACACATGAATAATAATATAAACATCACCATGCATCAATGTATTACAACTGACATTGTTCACATCAAGTCCATTGTTTTAACATTACAAATCCATACATAAATTGTTTGATAGTTTTCAAAAGCAAAACACACTAACATACTTGGTACTTACTCCTCAGCTTACCTGTTACCTGATAATACAAGTTATTTTGAAGAACGGTCAACATATGAAATGTTGGTGAGTTCATAAGCAGGTTTGGTATGAAAAATGTTTTGTGTAGTTTGAGCGAAAACACCCCAGAAAATCCGATATTTTCTGAAAAGACCATTGTTTATAAAAAGTGTGAAGATCCGTAATTATATGCATGATGATTTCAAAACATGTATAATTGAAAAACTTTGTATCTAACGTACAAGTGAAAAATGTTGAACTTCCCTGGAAAACCCGATGTTTTCCAAAATAAAAATATCATATAACGGTTCGAATTGTTATCCCATCACGTGAATGATTTTGAATTACCTTGATTACTTGATTTATATCGGATTTATTTATGTGAGTCGTTATAACCATGCATGATAATGACTAGTTCGTCTGTCTTGGCACTTTCATGAACGCCAGAATTGATCTTAAGATTTTGTCACCCTATACTGGCCAAGTCTAACTGTAGCGAACAACTGAGGTGTAGGGGAGTCACCCCCGTATAGATCTATACACAAACTCTCGCTCTCCCTCTAGGAGACTTTGCTTATAACTACAGACTACGACCGACACACGTTGGTGTCACCCGTTATTACTCACTAAATCCCAATTGACTTGATTACTATTGATTATCGACCTGCATTTGTTTACTTGGACCTTACTAGCAGTACTAATGGGCCACTAAAACCCAATAGCACTTAAAAGCCATTGAGGGTCCCTTAAATATGAAATTGGGTCGTAGGAGGCCCAATAACATTTATTATTATTCCTTGGGCCCAAAATCATGTTAATGGGTCACAAAGGCCCAACAAGCATGATTGGACTTTCAAGCCCAAATTTTGGATTGTTTACTTGTTTATAGGAATTGTATAATTGTTGGAAGGTTTGATTGGACGATTGTTATTTTGAATTGGCACGAGGCCGCTCGGTTATTGTTAACGATTTTTGGGATTTTACATATGTTGATCTTCATGAATTGTGGTTTTGTATTTTTGACTCAAACATCTTAATAGTAAAAGAATTGATTCAAAATATTGGTTTGACCCATTTAAGCCCATCTTTAATAAAGATGACAATTTTAGTCCCTTATATATAAAAAAAGACATTTTAGCCCTTAATCCATTTTCTTGACACATTTGACCCATAGACTTGTTCAATTGATATTTTTAGCCCAAAACTTATTCTTTGGCAGTTTCACCCCTTCCAGAAAAGTGTTTTTCGATTAAAGCCCAAACTTTTGCAACTTTTACAATTTTGGCCCAAAATCCAAAAACTTTATATTTTTTTATCCTTTTTGGTAAAGAAAATCATTTTTAACCCTTGAAATAATTTTGTTTAACTCTTTATCCCCTGTTTTGAGGAATTTATCATTTCAGCCTTTCGAAAATTATGTTTTTCGCAACTTTGGGATTGATGGGCCGAAAAGCCCAAAAATTGGCCCATTGAGCTAATATTTACATTTCAAGTCCTTTGAAAAGCATAATTTTCATAAAAACATTTATTTTAACTGTTTTGACTCTTTTGACCCTTAAGAAAACCGTGAATGGCAACTTTTCACCCAACTTTTGTTTATTTGACAATTTAAGCCCCAAAAATTTGTTTTATGTTACAATATGGTTATTTTAATCTTAGAAGGTATTTTTCTTGACTTTTTTAGTGTAGTATACCTTAGATCATGTTTGTTTTCCCTCTTATGTCATAGATCTCGAGATTTCTTCTCTTTTTGTTGCATATTTACCACATAAACACTTACAATCACACATACATGCATAAAATCATACATAACACACACATACACATAGATCTACACATTTTACTTGTATTCTACCCCATAAAACTTGTAAAAACCGAAAAAGAGGGGTATGAACTCACCTTGAGTTTGTCGGTTTGGTTTTGAAGAAGAATGGAAGAAATTTGATGCTATTCTCAGCCTAGCAAGCTTCTTGGAGGATCTTTGGCTTAGATGTGCTCTAAGATGCAAGATCACGAGTTTGAATAGATTAGGAGGAGATTTTTGATGAAATGAAGTAGTTAGATCATGGATTTAAGCACCAACTTACCTTGAATGATGATTTTTGTGGAATAACCTCCTTGAAAACCTCTAGATCTCGAAATTTTTGATAGAGAAATGAAGAAGTTGTTGTGAGCTCTTGAGAGATGTTTAAGTGAATTTTAGGTGTGGGTTTTTTTCCCTTTGGCCGAGGATTAAGGAGAAGAAGGAGAGGAGAGGAGAGAGAGAGAGAGAGAGAGAGAGAGAGAGAGAGAGAGTTGCATGGATGTATGGGATGGTGCATGGAAATCCATAAGGTAATAAGGAGGTGGCTAACCCTCCTTATTTCGCTAGTTTCTCGTTTTTTTTTGTTTTCTTCGTGGGTCGAGAAAAGAGAGAAAAAGGAAAGATTTTGGGCCCTTTTGTGCTTAAGTCCATATCATGGGCCCATTTTGATGATTTTTTATGGCCCATTAGGGCTAATTAGATTAGTTATGGCCCAATAAGGTCCATTAAGGTATTTTATTTCATTCTAGGCCCAATATGGTCCAAATTATTAGAATAAATGGAAGTGGGTCCAATTAGAGCCCATTTAAGAGTTCTAAGCCCAAAATAGTCAAATTGGAAGCTTATTGGCCCATTAGGCCCAATAAGGAAATCCTAGTTCATAATGGACTTAAACCGAGATTTCTAGGGTTTCCAATTCTTTTTTGGCTATTTGAAGTGCTTGTAAAAAGTGTTTGATGGAAGTTTTGTTGTTATTGAATAAGCATCATACATGCTTTCACATTTTTGGTTCACAATTGTTATCATAGTTGTTGTTACAAAGCATCAAAATTCCTAGTTGTGACAACAGCCTTGAAGTCTACAATCTGCCAGAAAGAACTTCAGTGGGCCCAAGTCTTTGATGCAAAAATGTTTATATAGATAAGCTTTAATTTTAGCAATACATTCAATATCATTTCTAAGGAGAATTATATCATCGACGTAGATAAGAGCAGCCAAAAAAATGGATGGTGTTTTGAGGATGAAGAGAGAATGGTCGGGTTTAGAGTGTTGAAAACCCATACTCAACAAAGCATCAGTAAACGTTTCATACAAGTTATGTGATGCTTGCGTAACCCATACAAGGAATTTTGAAGTTTGTAGACGTATGTATCACCTGTTTTAATGAAACCTAGTGGCAATTTCATATAGACTTCCTCCTCTAAATCACCATGCATGAAAGCATTGTTAACGTCGGGTTGATGGATGCTCCATTTTTGTTTTACTGCTACTGCCAATATTGTTCGAACTGTCACAAAATTTTCAATCGGTGCAAATGTTTCATGAAAATCAAGAACTTTAATTTGGGTAAAGCCTTTCACGACTAAACGTGCTTTATAACACTCAACTACACCATTGGCTTTGTATTTTATCATGTAAACCCATTTGGAATCAATTGTTTTCTTTTTTTTGGGAGATTTATCAAGATCCAAGTTTTATTATTTTCAAGGGCATGGATTTCATTTTTCATAGCTTCTCGCTATTTCGTATCTTTGAGTACATGAGAAAAGTGTTTCAGCTCATCGTGTGTGGAGATGGTAGCCAATAAAGATTTATGAGTGTTAGAAAAAAAATTTATAAGAATGAAAATGAGGAAAGGGATGTACCGTTAGGGATGTTGAATTGGGATTGGGAAGATAATGATCTATAGAAGGCGGGAGTTGAACTTCATAGTCACCAAATCATTGAGGCAGTGTTTTAGTTCTTTCTGGTTGATGGTGTTGCATGGGAATAGTGTCTGGCATGGGATCATGCTGCTCATTTCCTTCATTTGGACTTTCAATAATAACATCTTCCTTGCTCTTGGTTTGTGTGGGTTGTGTTTAATCAATATTTGTCTCAGGTTGGGCATTAGTGTTTCTGATGTAGACGATTGTTATTGGTTGGTTGTCATTAGCCAAAAAATGGAACTAGAAAAATCATTCTTGATGTCAAGATTTGGAGTTTGTTTGTCTTGGATGGTGTGAAAAGGATATTGATACTCTATGAACTTCACATCTCTTGAAACACACATACTTTCTCTTTTAGATTACAAACTTGATAACCCTTTTGCACTGGTGGGTAACCGAGAAAAACACAATGGCTCCTCTTTCTTCAAACTTATTCTTTGATGATTTGTTTTCTTTTGCGTATACCAAACAACCAAAAACTCTCATATGGTCATAATGTGGTTTTCGATCAAACAAGAGTTTATAAGGAGTTTTTTGTTCTTCATGACTTTGGATGATAATATATTGATGATGTAAGTGGCTGTAATACATATTCTCCTTAAAACTTTATGGGTAAATTTTCCTCAAAACGCAAGGGTCTTCCCACTTCCAAAAAATGCCGGTGCTTTCTATCAACAACCTCATTCTATTGGAGTTTATGTCTACACGATGTTTCATGAATGATTCCATTATCTTCATAATATTTTATCATATGGTTCGAAAAAAACTCACCACCATTATTACTCCGGGTTTTCTCAACTCCCTTTCCAAATTGTGTGTTTATAATTTTACAAAAAACCGTCAAACTAGTTCTTGCATCAGACTTATTTTTGATCAAATATACCTAAATGCATCGACTAAAATCATCAAGAATTGTTAAAAAATAATGAGCCCCTAAAGTAGAGGCTAATCAATATGCTTCCCAAATATCGCAATATATAAGATCAAAACAACTAGTAGATTTAATAGAACTATCTGGAGGTTTGTTTTGCCTTTACACAAGAATCACAATGTTCTATGCTAACTATTTTTCCAATGGAATCAATTTGATGTATTTTATTGTTGGATGCATGCCCTGACGTTCTGTGCCAAAGATCTGAGTCGACTTTAACTGCCATTGCTGCAATTCTTGTATCCGTTCCTTCTAATTAATATAGACCATTCTTACATCTCCCCGTGCCAACCAACTTCCTCGAATGTAAGTACTGTATGAGGCAAGAATCTGAGTAGAAGGTCATAAAACAATTGAAATCTTTTGTAAATTTACTGATAGAAAATAAAATGCATCTTAAATCAGGAATATATAAAACGTGATCAATCTTTGTACTGTTTGGTAGACATGCGGTTCCAATACCTTCAACTGGGACATTATCGCCATTTGGTATGATGACTGGGGTTGCTTCGTTTGAATTCCTTATGCTTGAGAAGGTTGATTTGATGCAGACAATGTTTTGAGTAACACCAGAATCGATAATCCAAGGGGTATTGAAATTAAACTTACCAACCATGTTGACTTTTGTTTTTGTTGAGGGTCAAATTAGTTGTTTGATTAGTCTTGAGTATTGTTCAAAGTTGGGCCCAAGTATAGGACTAGACTCGACTTCAACATTTTTTTCCCTTGGTTTCGGTTTGGATGTTTTTCGTTGATCCCGTGGTTGCTTTAGCTAGTGCGAATCCCACCAATCTGGGTATCCGATCTTCTCGAAGCATCTATCTATAATGTGTCCATTCTTTCCACAGTGATTGCATTTGGAGCCTTCATGAGATTTAACCCGTTTTTCTTGATTTATTTTCTCCGACATTTGATTTCGCACCTGATAGGCTGCAACGTCGGATGTTGTTCTTCTCGACGCTGGGTTGGTTCGTTGTTGTTCATCTTCTGCAACTAGGTGGTATGTAGTTCCAAGGCTTGGCATCGGTTTGGTGCTTAGGATTCGGGTTTTAACAGTCCCAAAGATCTCATCGAGTCCCATAAGGAACTTGTAAACGCGCTCTTTTTCTCATGAACCAATGATTCGTTTTCCAAGGTCACAAGTACACTTTCCACAAGTGCACCTTGGAATTGGCAAAACAATTTGCATTTCGTCCCAGATGGCTCTCAACTTAGTGAAATAAGTTGATACGAAAGCATTATCTTGTCTCAAAATCATTAGTGCCCACTTCAATTCGTAAGCGTGAGATGCACTTTCTTTTCCGAGGCGTTCTTCAAGATCTTCCCAAACTTCTTGATATGTGTTGGCGAATTTGACGTTGTTGCGTATATCTTTCTGCATTGCAGCCGTTATCCATCCTCGTATTAGAGCATCATTATATACTATAAATTAGCTTTTATAATTCTGTCTTGAAATTTGTAAAGTTTAATATTGTAGGAGAAAATTGAATGAATTGTAAGGAATATAGAAAAATAATTTGAATATCCATTGGCTCTATAAAGTTTAATGCATTATGGATTGCACTACAAATGAACCGCGTGAACAACAATTAAACCAAATATCATAAAACTAACGAAGCAAAACTTAACCAAAACTTAACCGTTGAATCGTACAAAATCGTTAAACAAAAAATAAGAGATGAATCTTTTTTGCCTGGGAATGCATTTCTGATGGGGAAAGGAATGTTGGAACTTCGTCGCAACAGTAATTAAGATTAGGCAACTTCAAATTAAGGCTATTAACTGAAACGAGGAAGAATAAAACATCGATTATTTACGGGAAGAGTAAGAAACTAATTTTTAGAGATGCATGGGGGGAGATGGTGATGCATGATTAACAGAAGCTGGTGGCCAAAGGGAAAGGGGTAGAAGGTGAAGAGAACACATATGGGAGCAAGTGGCCAAATTAGAACATGGTGTCAAAAGCAGAGGTGGCGGAAGAGGAGGGGTTGGGAGAAGTATGAGTCGGGAGAAGATGAATAAAAATGAGCACTATTTACAAATTTGGTAATTGTTATACAATGGCCACAAGAATGGTTATAAAATAAAGTCATTTTCTTTCCAAAATACACTATTAATGCCGGCAATAAACACGAGGGTGTCTAATGTAGGCTAATTTATTAAGTGTAACAACTTTAAAAACACAAACATTGTTTTTATGGACTATAATCTGACATATTCTTTGTTATCAATAAGTTACGATTTTACTTCAACAGACATAATGATTTTTTTTATAAAACTATTACACAATTACATATCTTTATCCAATTAAAACAGGTTTCCTATTTTCGAATTTCAGACCTCGTCCAAGAAAGCTAGGATGTTCATGGTGGATGATCCGCCATTGTTCAAAGCTTCTCTTGCTAACTCCCTCCATTTCACTGCATTTTTCTTTATATCATCATCTCCCATCACCATTTCCACACACCTCTCAATCTCCTTCCCTTCCACCACTCCATCTCTCTCCCTCCTCTTCACCCTAACCCCCGTTTTCCACACATCTTCCAGCAGCTTGGCGTTCGTCGGCTGATCCGACCACTGTGGAAACACCACCGCCGGAATACCAGCCACCAACGTCTCCGCCGTCGAATTCCACCCACAATGCATTACAAAACACCCAATCGCTTGGTGGCTCAACACCACCACCTGAGAACACCAACCCACGATCATCCCATGTTTTTTCAGTTCCTCTATCTTGCTCAATCTTCCCGCTTGCTCACTGTCTCTTATCACCCATAAAAATGGCCGCCGGCTCTCCAGCAACCCGATAGCCATCTCCTCCATTTGTTCCATCGAAAAACTCGCTATTGTTCCAAATGAAACATACACGACAGACGATTTGGGTTTTGTGTTTAACCACTGGATATACTCATCCTCTTTTTTGTCGAAGAAATCTTCCCCCAAGGAATTGTCCGATGAGTCTTCTCCGTTCAAGAACTCCGAAGGGATTAAGGGTCCAATCGGAAGGTACTCAATTTGCTTGATTGCTCCGAGGGATTGGACTTCTAGCTCATTAAAACTATTAACAAGTATTCTTTTACCTAGTTTGAGGACATCAACATGATCTTTCATAAGTGGTATAAGAAACTCGTATTCCTTTGGGTTTGAGGGTAAAAGAAACGACGGTAAATCACCGATGGTTAACGGTGGCATTCCAGGTAAGTTGATCGGAGAAGTCAGGTTGCTTCCGTTACTGGATATCAGTTCTTGATATCCATTGAAATAGTAGTAGTAACTATCCAAGACAGCGGCCGGTTGACACCAGAGAAGACTCGCTTTTACACCATGGGCATCTGCAACACGCGCCGCCCAGGGGATGACGGTTGTGTAGACCAAGTGGTTAAACGGTTGACCTGCAGCTGCGGCGGAGCTGATGATTTCTGCGACCGCAGAAGCACCGTATGTAGCAAAATCGGAGACGAACTGTTCCAGTGGCGTTGTCGGTTGTTTGCCACCGTCGTGGCCGTCGGAAAATGGAGCAAAGGTTAGGCCGTGAGGGATGGTTTCTTTGTCGATGCGGCGTACGACGGAGAGACTGGTGCAAACGGTGACAGCGACACCCACCTTGATTAACCGGGTGGCGAACCGGATGGCTGGGTTGACGTGGCCTTGCCCTGAGTAGGCGACAATAAGGATTTTCCGTTGGGTTGTCATTTCGGGTGAGCGTTTTGGTCGAGAAACAACCCGGCAATGTCTAACATAGATTATATAGTCAACTGGATAACGTTTAGTAAGGTTATATTGTATGCTGTTGTTAATTAAATAAATTTTGAGAATATTATTTTAATAATTACTTTGACAATTTATATTATTTTTCTAATTAAGCCCGGCCCATTAGGGTGGCTAAGTATGCTGCGATCGCACTGGCCTCACGATAATTGGGGAACCAAAATTAATTGGTACATTTAGTATAAGTTTCTTGTGTTGAAAGTTAATAGTATATTTAGCCTTTTTTTAGGGCCAGCAAATTTTATTAGTAAAAATAAGAAGCACCACCTAGCAAGCAATTATGTAGAGAATAAGAGAGACAAAACCAAACATCACGGTCACAACCCCTCCCCGAAGAAAAAGAAGCCTATTACATAATAAACTTTTACACCCACATCCCCATTGGTCCTATGTTTGAACCAAATGAAGACGTTGACTTGATAATGCCTGCAACATTTGTAGGAGTTATCCGAGTTTGATTGAAAGTTCTTTTGTTTCTCGCTTTCCAGAATTCCAAATCGTTCTATAACAAACACTTACCAAAAACTTTTGCTTCTTTGGGCAGTTTTCTTAGGCTGCAGCAAACTCCAACACATCACTTGTTTTTATCGAAATGAGGCACCAATATACCGCACCATCTAAAAATCCACTCCCAAATAACTCTATCGAAAGAACACTCACACAACAAGTAATCAGTAGATTCCTCTTCCATGTTACATTCCCCAAAAGTCACCGAAGCTACATTAATTCCACGATGTTTGAGAACCAAGGAGGGGATACGATTTTGAACAACAAGTCAAATAGGGCATGACACCTTTATAGACATTTCTTTTAGCCTAATAAAGGAGCAATTACCCGACCCACCTTGTGTCGATTTCAGCCAACGCTTACACACATCAATAGAGAAGCAACCATTTGCTGCTAAACCACAAGCCCATGAGACTCTGTTTGATTGTAGACATATGGACACAAGAGTTTTTATAAGCTAGATGACTTGATGTGGATGCGGTTGACATGACCAAGACCAAGAGAATCCTCCATTGTAGATTTGATCATTGATCTCGTATTTCTTTTGCGATTCCAAAAGACAAAGCTCAGGAACTGTAAGTTTCAACGGTTCGCTACCTAGTCAGTCGTCTCTCCAAAATAAAGTTTCTTCTCTAGAGTTAAATGTTCTTCTAATGATTGCACTCATTGGAATGTCACATTTGACCAGCTCGCCCTTGACTCTGGCTATGTTGCCTCATACACCCAATATGGAATTATTAGATAGATTGTATGCTGGTCTAGAATCCAAGTTGTGTATGTTTGTGACTAATTTGTTCCACAACGAGTTTTTCTCCACCTTTACTCACCACCACCACTTATATGAGAGCAATATGGAGATCATCTATCAAACTGACCCCAACACCTCCATCCTCCTTAGATGTAGTTATCTTACTCCATGACACCCACCTGATATTCTTGTTGTCTTTCGTACTACCCCATAGAAATTTTCATCTTAGCTTTTCCAACAGAAAAATCACACGTATAGGTGCAACAAAAAGAGAAAAATAGTAAGTAGGGAGATTGCCTAACACCGACCAAATAAGTGTTTGATGCCCTAAAAAAGATAAGTTTTTGACCTTCCAATCTGATAGTTTGCTTTGGAATCTCTAGATGATTGGTTTCAAATTTCTCTTGAGGTTCATGTTCGCACCGACCTAGAAACATAAGTATTTGAAGGGGAGGTAAGCGGGCTCACAACCGAGAATATGGGCCCAGATGGTTCTTTCCAGTGAGGTAGCTCCAATACCGAAAACTTTGGACTTGTGAAAATTAAGTTTATGTCGAAAAGAAGCATGAAAGCATTGACGTATCCGAGCTAAGTTCCTAATATTCCTTTTCAACCATTCACCAATAAATAACGCATCATCTGGGTAGAAGAGATGTGAAATCATCGACCCATTATTAGGAAGTTGTACGCCATCAAAGATACCTTTCTCTCTCGTCAACATTCATCCCTTCCATGGCTAAGATAAAAAGAAATGGAGAGAGCGTGTCTCTTTAACGAACACCCTAATGTCAAACTCGTCAGTTGGGTACCTGTTCACGATCATTGTAGCTCTAGATGCCCGCGGGCACCCCTTAATCCATGTTCTCAACTTATACCCATAAATCATTTGCGAGAGAATGGAGTCAAGATAGTCTCAATTCATCGATTCAAAGTCTTTATCAAAATCTACTTTAAAGAGTAGAGTTTCATGCATTGTTTTCTTTGACCTCGGATGAGATGTAAAGGCGTCTTCTATTTATTTAAACGAGTAGTTCGAGTTTGAGTCCTGTTACATTTATTTAAACGAGTGGTTCGATATTGATTCATGTTACATTTGTATATTTTTTTAAACAACAAGCAATAAAATTAAGCAAAAAGAGCCAAAGCGAAGACATCTAGTGATTACAGAAAATTGTTCAAAGTAGGAGACATACACCAAATATACCAATCAAGTCTACTAAATTTTGATGTATTATTGATCCAGTTAAATGTGAACACACTAATGTTGCCTGCTAAAGTCATAATTGTTCACCGATCATTCTTGAAAATAGTAGAATTTTAGGCCTTCTAAATAACCCGTAACTTTGTGTACACATAAGAGAGCCTCATTTTTTTCATTTTTACCCCACTTGTACTCCAGTTCACCATCCTAATTAACTCCGAAAAAAATTAGGACGCAAGGAAAGGATAAAAGACCAATCTAATAAACATATGTTATTTTCCCCTAGTACTTTTACTAGTGATATTCTCCTACTTTCTTTAAAGTCATAATTGTTCACTATCACTCCCAAGCACACGTTCATCGCATCATTCATGAGCCTTTCTTCCCGATCACCGATCATTCATGAGCCTTTCTTCCCGCGGTCTTCGTTCCGAATTGTTCTCAAATCTTTCCAATCCGGAGAGTGAACCCTTCCCAGTATAAAGGTAACTTAGTAGGAACGATCCCCATCTTATGGCTTTTCCGATACTCA
Source organism: Lactuca serriola (assembly GCF_051521515.1). Classification (NCBI taxonomy): domain Eukaryota; kingdom Viridiplantae; phylum Streptophyta; class Magnoliopsida; order Asterales; family Asteraceae; genus Lactuca; species Lactuca serriola. Next base: position 120,485,745 of record NC_136409.1, on the reverse strand, counting down.
TACTCCTACCTTGAATACCCGGACTACATCATAGGGATGTAGGTCGACACTCAGACAACCAATATCCGAGGCACGGGAAAAATTTATGCCTAATTCAGTAAGGATAGATACGTCCAGGGTTAACCGTCGTCTCTCATCGGCTTGTGTTCCTTCTATGTAAGAAAACCATGCCTCCAAAGAAGCGTAACCGATCCACAGGCAAGAAACGACTCTCCTACTCGATGAAGCTACGTTCCGAGCTGCAGTCTCGGCAGCCGTAGCAGCTGTCATGGCTCAACTGAATGCTAACAACGACAATGTTAGCAAGAGTCCTATCGGGAATTTCGATCCTAGTAATGGACAGCAGCAACCAACACCTGCATACCCAGCCACCCAAGAACCTCAACCAACTCCACCGAAGAGAAAGTTTAAGAACGAGGAAGGAAGTATCTCGGCTCAAGGACCTTTCGTAGGGAAACGAGTTGAGACAGTCAATACCCCTACCAACCCTTCCATCCCAACACATACAAGACCATACCTAGGAAACCTTCCCCACTGCAGCAGGTGTAGCTACCATCATCATGGTATATGCCGAGAACTCTTTTGTGCTAGGTGCAACATGAAGGGGCATACCACTCGCGCCTGCAGAACCCCGATTGAGTTTATTATATCAACCACCAATGTGACGATCAATCAAGTATGCCACCTATGTGGTGAGATTGGGCACCTAAAGCGAGATTGCCCAACGGAAAGAAAAGACAAGGACACAGGAGGAGTCTAACTCTAATGCTTAGGGAGAAGCATCAAGGAACCCGGTAGATTTTGGTACGTCTCTCAATCCTAGATAACTAACCGAAAACATTAAAAGACTAATTCTAAAAGTAAATACATCCCCGTTAAGGTGAAAGTCGCGGCACAGTTATAAAATTTAAAATTTCAACAGGTAAAAACTGTAATGGCTAGATATATATGTTACGGCCATGTATAATTCAGATGGACAGACCTAGAGTGAGTAAATGCCGCCTCATTTCCCGTTCCTCGTTTGGTTGTGGATTTAGGGCGGAGTCGCTCAGTCAACAGTCCTCCCCACCTTAATTATACATGACTAGTATATGTTAGGCGATTATAGAAAGGCCTCGTGAAAATCCATTCATGAAAGGTACCCTATTCAGAAACACTCAAGACCCTCTATAGTTCCGCGTCAACTCTATCAGCCCAAGTATCCGCGACAGTGATACACGGGACGAAACCCAAGACGCCAAGAACTGGTGTGCCCGTTCAGCACATGACCCTATCGACCATCATTCTATGTCATGTCGATGTATGCCAACTTCGACGCCTCTATCAATCATGGTTCGACTTCGTACAACCGTGTGTAACTCCCTAGTGCTGTGTAAAAAGAACTTTCAACGTAGCCATTCCGGCAAATAAAGGTTCTTCCAAACCGAAACATAATAAAAAATAATAAAGACTAATGCGATCCGTTAGTCGTCACTCTTATTTCAAACTTTCTGAAGTACCCAGGAGAAGGGTACCGTGCGCTGTTAACCAACGCTTCTTAGACAGAAAGAAACCAAAGCAAAGACACTGCAGGTATTCCAAAAGACGATAACCACTTGAAGCCTACCCCGTAGATCTCCCAGGAAGACCCTTCACACCTCGTAATCAGGTTCGTGAATCCAGAGGATAGAACTCATGGGACTGACTACTATAACTGAGTATATGCATAAGAGTGGTATATAATTGAGATCAAAAAGATTTAAGATGTGTGCTACCTCCCTACTCCCTGTTCCTCGTTGGGTTGTGGGTTTGGGGTAGAGTCGCACAACTGAACATCCTGCCGACCTCAATTATATACGGCTTGCATACACCAAGTATTAGTGGTTAAGCCAAGTTTGAGCTCTACCACGAACCTCATAGTAAAACCCGTCATCCTATTCCATTGAATAGGAGCTAGAGTCAAGAGAACTACGGCGGGTTGAGCTACTATAATGACCGCAAATCCGAAATTTGTTGTCATCCCGGTTAAACCAACATAGTAGCTAACACCCTCGGTTGGTAAAGAAATCTGAGTCATAAGAGTCAAGGACATTGACTATGACCATCCATTCACGCTTAATCCCCCGAATTAAGCATCTCAGCGGATATCCCAAAAATTTGGAAGCTGCGATAAGTTAAACTCTGAGAAGAGTGGATGAGGAGATTTAAGTTCCGAGTGATGAGACCCTATACTCACTAGATTTGACCTAGATCGAGAAAACTCAGAACCTTTGGAAGAGTAGTTGCGGAAGATATTCGCACCACTCAGGCACTTCGTCCACCCTGTTACCGACGAGTAGTGCCTAGGACACTCCGCCCCCTTACGTGGAAGAAGTCATCGTCGCCCTGTAGATGATAGACTACATTCTCCGAAGTGAACACTAGAGTACCAAGAACCACAGCATAACCTCTGCAGCCATGAATACTTGAATAAAAGTATGAGAGTAGGTTGCATTAAGCCTTATAACCAAGATCCTGAAGAGATTATAGACTTGACACCAGTCTAGGTGTTAGTCGATGGGTTATACAAGAGCACGCGCTTTCTGCAACTAAAATAAACCAACACCATGGAGAATATGGCATGTCTTAGAGATTCATTGGACTACTAGGTGTTCCACGAATACTATCCCGCGCAGAAATAGTAGAACCACCTCCTGAGATAGTCCAACACTTCAGAAAATCTCTAAGGATTGAGTTAGCTCTGAGCAGAGCCTGCTATTCATGAAACAGCAAGGCAAGTAAGAGCATGATCCTTTCCTGTTAAGGATTATATTGTGAAAGCGCTAACTAGACGATAATGTAAAGTTTAAAAACTTTCTAAGCACTCGTCTGGTGAAACCCTATCTCCCCGACCCTAAGAGTTTCCGTTCGAAACATCTCAAGAATCAGAAGTGCAGGTTCATTTTGCACAAGATTGAGATAGACACTCTACAGCAAACAGATACCCGTAGACATGCAATCCATCCGATGATCCAGAAAACCTCTGATAGCCAATTGACAGGAAACACGAATCCAAGCACAACCCGAGCTTTCTAAGAACCAGCCTGAAGGACTACACTTCCAATATGAGAGATAACGTTTGGAACTTCGGAATGGAAATCACGCCAGTTATTATCTCGCCATTGAAGTACACTATGTTCTTAGTACTGAAAAGCTCCACCCTTCCAAGAGCTTAGGACCATCTGAGATTCTTTACAAAGATTGGTCCAACCCTTGTCAGACCACTACTACTTTCGGAAATTCCACAAGTTTCACCCCAGATCAATCCACTTCTTAGACTTGATAAGTGTTTTCCCGACGTCACTCTTTGTATCCCACTCATCTTGATAGAAACCATTGGGAACCCTAACTTCGTAGACGAACCAGTAGGAATCGCTAACTGCTCGAATCAAAATCCGCATCCCGTAAGTGAAGGTTGTTAGGACGCCAAGCAGTGGCCAGAGTTCACGTGGGAGCGCGAGGACCAACCAAATAGGAAGTACCCTCATACCTCTACCCAATTGTTCATGATTACTTCCTTGCCTAAATGGTGTGGTAGAGAGGCGTAATCAAACCTTGCTAGACATGGTTCATTCCATGATGATTCGTGCTTCGCTAACTATCTAATTATGGGGGTATGCGTTAGAGACTGCCGCCCATATCCTTAACTTAGTCCTTACGAAGAAGGTGTGACAACCCGAAATTTATTTCGTCATTTTAACCCCTCCTTTCGTTAATAAGCCTCGTTGTATTAAACTGTCCGTTAACCTTTTTGGATTGGTTAATTAATTTGGGACTTTTATAATGAATTATTATGGGTTGAAACAAATTAGAAACACCCTCATAAATCCCTAGAAAAATTTTACTTTCGAACAAGTCAAAATACGACCGTTTAATCGGGTGCGACCAAAAAGCCCCGTTTAACGTTAGTATCGGGTAGATTTCCACTGAGCCCCAACTCAAACCCATATATAAGGGTGAGTGGAGTCCATTTGAGACTTTCTAGTCTCTCACTACACTCTCTCTCTACAACTTGTTTTCGAGCCAAAAACGCCCATTCTGAGCCCCAAACTAGTAAGTAATCTATCCTAACTTGTTGTGTAGCTTAGTTAACCTGCAAATTCGTGTTTAAGACATCAAATAGGGGAAAATTCATGTGTTTACAGCCCAAGAACACTCTTGGACCGTGAACACCCTTGAGTGGGTTTTTGAAGCCCCAAAACCCCTCTAAACTACCCCTAGGGCTTAGATATGACTTGTGGACTTACACCTTCGAGCTTAGAACACCAAAACCTTGCATTATGGAGAGTAAACATGAGTTTACGGCACAAGAACACTCTTGGACCGTAAACCCCTCTTCATAGGCTGTGAACACCTATAAAGGTGTTAGAAATGCCCTAAAACACCTCCTATGTCCTGGGAAAATGTCTAGAATCAACCACAATAGAAGTAGGGCTTTAAACATTAAGGAACTATGGACATAGGAGTTTACGGTCGTAAACCCCCCAAGAATTGGTCCATGGGCCGTAAACTCCCCTAAATAGGCCAAATGGTGTCCTAACTCCCCTATATGTCTTGGAAAAATGCATAGAACTTTATTCTCTACCATTTAAGACCTTAATACACCAAAGGAATGGTCTATTTAGAGCCTTAAACCCCTTCATATGCCTTATATTTGGAACTAGCCTAACTCTATAAGTGATATAAGACCTTGAAGCATCCTAGAACACACCACCCATGAGTTTACGGCCGTAAACTCATGGGGATATGGTCTTAGGACCGTAAACTCTATAAAGAGTTTACTCTTGAAGAGTAAACTCCCTAACTAGGCCATACACTCCATTAGATGTTACCCGGGACACTCCTAGCACTTGACTAAAGTGTTTTCCGCATTTTAGGATGCGTATACGTGTTTAATTAGTATTATATTTACTAATTGTATGTAAACATATGTCATCATATGTTAATAGGTCACTAAGCGTGTTCAAGTCTTTACTTGACACCGAGCACCCAACTGGCACCTCCGCCCGATCCACTTACAACAGGTGAATTCATACCCCTGAATTAACCATTTAAATGTTTTTACATGCTTTTTTTGGGGGGGGGGGGAATATAAGTTAAAACATGCTAGTTATCATATCAATCATATGTGATTGATAACCCGCATGCACAAGGATTATTACACTGTCAGCTGTGTTACCAAGTATGGTGCTATAAATGGTTTTCCAAACGTCTTTACTTGTTTAAATCTTTTCTCAAATTGACTCTCACGCTGTATGTTTTACTTCAAAACCAGTTACAGCAGTATTTTAAACAAAGGTTATCTTTATTTATATTGTTTTATCAAAATTTATATTCAAACTTATATTACAAAAGGTTATCAAGTCACGATTTTCTTAAGTGTAAAGGTTTTCCAAAGTTTTCGTCAAAGTTTTCTTCCATGCTTCTATGCTTCTACTTCGTGAAATGCTTGTACTTCGTGAAACGCTTCTACTACGTGAAACACTCCTACTTCGTTAAACGCTTCTACTACGTTAAATGCTTCTACTTCGTTAAATGCATGCCTATACTTGTATAGTTATATAAATAATGTTTAAAGGACTTAGGAAGGCTAGTTCGCCCTATTTCCTTTTCCTTGTTTGGATGTGGTTTGGTGGGATCGGATATCCGTCCGAAGGTCGTTTAATCATTAATTATATATCATGTATACATGTATAGACATAAAGGTTTACATCGGCCAGTTCATTTCCCTTGGGTAGCAAGGGCATTCTCCTACTCGTCACTCATAAATCAGAGACACTAGTAACTATTATAGGAATAGTTAGGAAGCTCTATTTACTCTTTCTAGTACGCAAATTCCAAAGGAGTCAGTTCAGTTGTGAGTCTCTATCGTTAGTCCAGTACCTACATCAGAATTCACTATACGAGATGCATCTTCAAGACACGGATCTCCCCATTGTCGAGTTAGTAACCAGAGTCTCCTGTAGGGAGAGCGGGCATTATGTGTATAGATCTATACGTGACTGACACTACCGTGCCCTGACTGCTAGCTACAGTCCACGGCTTACCAAGCCAAGGGGTGACAAATGTCACATTTATTCCGACGCTTGCAGGGCGTCAAGTACTCTAGTGTCAATCAATATGGTTACGAGTATCTCCATGTTTACCTTATAATTCATGGCCTTAAGGTAACGAGAATTAACACTGCATTCTTGAAACAACACTCTTAGGATTACTCTTTGTTTTAGACCATGCTAGCTGTATCTTTCATTTGATACCATCTGGGGTCTGTGTTTCCTTTTTTTAGACTGAGCCAGATGTGTCGTTCATTCGATACTCTCCTGGAGTATATGATTTCCTTTGCCTTAGTGAGCAATGTTTTTTGCTAAGGCATATGTTATTTTCCCTATTACTTTTATTAGTGATATTCTCCTACTTTCTTTAAAGTCAAATACTGTATTTTGGTATTGATAACATTTCAGGGAAAATTTCTCTTTAAAACATAACACTGTCGAGTCTTGGTAGAAGACTGCTTTTAATTAGAAAATATAGGATTTTCTTGAAAGGACGCTTATACACCGTAGATTCTAAACTACTACTTTTATAAAGTTATTTTGAATAAAATGCTTACTTACACAAATGACACTAAATACTTATGAACTCACCAGCATTTATAAAAATGCTGATACTCGCTTTCAAAATAACTTGTATTCTCAGGTCAGCAATAGACAGGTACACCTGGGAGCTTCTGTGAAGCCAGCCAAGAACCGAGCTGCATCTTTAGTTGTTTCTGTATTACTTTAATGTCTCTATGAATTGTAATTTATGTAAAACTATTACTATTAATGCAATGGTTGTTGTACTTTGATTACTATACTGCATATGTTGTGATGCTTGACATGACGTCATCCACCCCAGAATGTTTCCGCCGTTCCGGTTTTGGTGTGTGACAGAAGGTTGCCAAAACTCCTCACGAGATGTGGACAGGGAAAGCTCCCTCGTTGGCACATATCAAGGTTTGGGGTTGCGAGGCTTTCATCATACGAGAGACTCACGACAAGCTCGAGCCTCATAGTGAGCGGTGTATTTTCATCGGCTACCAGCAGAAGTCATTTGGATATCTCTTCTATAGACCTAGTGACAATGTTGTCTTCGTTGCGAGGATAGGGGTTTTCCGAGAATGAGAACTCATAAGCCAAGGTGACAGTGGGAGGTAAATTAATCTTGAAGAGATTCAAGAGTCGAGCGATGAAGGAACCTCTAATGCTGGCGCTCAACCCGAGGAGGAAACTCAGGTTGAACCGATTGACGAGTCCTTACCTCTTAGACGTTTTGAAAGAGTTAGGTTTCAATCTCAGTTTTATGGTTTTTATATTACTACAGAAGGGGATACGTTTATTAGTGATAGTACACTAGTGAATTTAGACAAACCTAACAGCTATAAAGAAGTCATGGCAAGCCCGAAGTCTACAAAATGGAAAGAGGCGATGGACAACGAGATTCAATCCATGTACGCTAACCAAGTTTGGAGCTTGGTTGATAATGTGCCAGGTCGTAAGAAGGTCGGGTGCAAGTGGATCTTCAAGAAGAAGACCGACATGGATGGGAATGTGCACACTTATAAGGCGCGATTGGTTGCGAAGGGCTTTACTCAAACACCTAGAGTTGACTATGATGAGACCTTATCACTGGTTGCGAAGATAAAGTCTATTAGGGTGATGCTGGCCATTGCTGCATTTCATGACTATGAAATATGGAAGATGGATGTCAAAACCGCTTTCCTTAACAGAAAGTTGGCTGAGGATGTTTGCATGAATCAGCCGGAGGATTTTGTTACTGCAAAACACCCTAATAGAGTGTGCAAGCTTGAAAAATCCATTTATGGATTGAAGAAAGCGTCTCGCAGATGGAATCTTTGTTTCGATGAGAAAGTCAAAGAGTTTGGTTTTCTGCGAAGCGAGGATGAATCATGTGTATATCTCAAAGCCAGTGGGAGTATAGTTAGCTTCCTCGTATTGTATGTCGATGACATACTACTCATACGAAACGACGTCCCGACATCGTAGGAAGTCAAGTACTGGATTGGGAAGTGTTTCAGTATGAAGGGCCTCCGAGAGGCTGCCTATATTTTGGGAATAAGGATAGTGAGAAACAGAAGTAAAGGACTAATAGGACTTAGTCAGAATACTTACTTGGACAAAGTACTAAAGCGTTTCAGTATGGAGAATTCTAAGAAGGGGGACTTACCAATCTAAAGTAATGCCAAGTTGAGTAAGACTAAAAGCCCGAGTACCAAAGTCGAGATAGCAGAAATAAGCCGAGTACCATATGCTTCCGCAGTTGGCTCGATTATGTATGCTATGAGTTGTACTCGCCCTGATGTGGCCATCAATTTGAGCATGGTCAGCAGATATCAAGGGAACCCTAGAAAAGCATATTGGACCGCAGTCAAGAATATTTTTAAGTACCTTCGGAGGACCAAGGAATGGTTTCTAGTCCTCAGTGGGAGTGATGACTTAAGGGTGCGATGGTATAATGATGCCAATTTTCAAACCGACAAGGACAACTACCGTTTGCAGTCAGGCTGGGTCTTTACCTTGAATGGACGAGCAATGACTTGGAACAGTTCCAAGCAGGAGACCATAGCTAATTCAATGTGCAAATCATAGTATATAGCATCGAGTGAAGCATCAAAGGAGGCGATATGGTTGAAGAACTTCATCGAAGACCTTGGAGTTGTTTCAGCCATAAAGGAGCCCATGGAAATTTTCTATGATAGTGAAGGAGTGGTTGCCTTGACCAAGGAACCGAGTGATCATGGTAGATCTCGACATATCGACATAAAATATCACTTTATTCGACATCGGGTGGAAGAAGGACTCCTCGTAGTGAAGAGGGTATCGTCGAAGGATAACCCATCAGATCCCCTTACGAGGGGACTGAGTAGGGTTAAGCACTTGCAGCATGCTAGGAGCATCGGGCCAAAGAACGATATCGGTTTAGATTAGATAGCTTTGAAACGTGTAATAGATAAATGTAATTGACATTTGATGATTAAATAAAGGGATATTAATTATAAGTAAAGTTATTGTCTTATGTTGATTATTTACCTATTGTTTAACTTTGCATGTTTTGACTTCTTGAATAATACAATTATTCGAACGTTCCAAAGTCACTCATACTTTAGGAGTAGGTATGAAAGAATATTGTCGTGAATTGGTTTGTAGATTGTCTAAAGTGTATTAGACATAGCAAAGGTTTGCGGCAACGTTCATGAGTGCTTATGAATTTGATTTGAGTATGGGATTAAACTCGCACTTTCTGGTGTCACTTCATGGAATTTATCACGAGTGATCGCAAGACAATAATATCATGTGGTCTTAAAACCTATATATATATATATATATATATATATATATATATATATATATATATATATATGGTTTATCATTTGTTAGTTGGTTGTGCATTGATAATGCGTAAACGCATAAGTAACTTGATGTTATAAAACGCATTGTTGTGCATGATTTGATGAGTGAATGGCAAATGCATATAAGTCGAAGTTTATCTGTTCCTTTTATTCTGAGAGGGTAAAAGTGATATCTGGGCCTCTCGATGATTTGATTTGGCTTATGTGTCGGGCCCGTTCAAGACTGAATTGATATGTTCAATTAAGTTCTATGTCAGACGAATTAGAGATCGAGAGACAAACTGCTGGACAATAAGTACGACTATGTTCCATGTAATTGTCTGCACGATATCTAGAATGGAGGACTATACGATCCCTTATTTAAAGGAAAAGTTACTGATAAGATCAGAATTCGACAGCGTCTTTGAGAGCTAAGATTACTAATCAAATTGTACTTACATTTGTAGTTACTAGACTTATCCAAGTGGGAGACTGTTGGATTAGTGTGTAAGCCCGTAACTATATTCGGTATGTATTTGACCCGGTTGTGCATTGTCCTTTTGGGTTGCCCTCAACAGAGCAACTTGACAAGATTATTTATGGAGAGAGAGAGGTTATTATGGTTTATTAATATATTATATGAATAATATATTAAAAGAGAAATCATATAGTTTAATTAATATTAGACAAGAATTAATTAATTATTCTGTGGCTAAAAGACATTAACTAAATAAAGGGGACTTAAACTGTCAAATGTGTGATAGTTGAATATTAGGCTGAGAAGCCTTATGCATTATGCATTGACGAAATTAGGGATGTGCCCATCCTAGTTTCGGCCATAGAGGCCCTATTCCAGAAGGTTCCTTGGACTGCTTAAGGCCTAAGCTGTCCATTAGGGTTTTGACTGAAACCCTAGCTGCACATGTATAAATAAACCCCTAGGGCATCAGATTTCGGCACTGGAAACCCTAGAAGAGTTCATAGCTGAAATTGTGCCTCCTCCCCTCTCTCCAATATCATCCTCTTGCTTGTGTGGTGCTTGTAAGCCATTAGAGGAGTGACATTTGTGACTCTAAGCTCCAAGACAAGAAGATTCAAGCCATTGTTAAAGAGGTAATCATCTAGATCTGTTTTCATATGGTAATTTTGAAATATGTATGCTAGATCTAGGGTTTGCATGAGCACATAGGAAGTTCTTTTGGCTCAAACCCATCAAAATGGAACACCAACCATAATCATCGAGTGTTTCAATTTTACATCACATTCAAAACAAAATACGTTTAGTTCCATACTATGTTGTTTAGTATAAATCATAAACAACAAACATAACTTATGGCAGTGTATTTAAATGGGTCGCTGAACATTCCCTGAAAAGCATGCAAAATGAGGGTCAACTATATAAATAGTTGGCGAGTTCACAGGTTTATAAGAGTAAACAATTTTAGAAAAACATTTTTGTTCATATAAAATTTCAATTCAGGAAAATGATGAATGCTAATGCATTCCGTTCACAACCAAGCCTAATGATTGTTTTGCTCAATCCATCATGTCTATGGTTCTCATGATGTGTGATGGCGTAAATATGCACTCACGGCCCTCAGCGAGTAGGGGTTTCCTTCCTCATATAGCGATATCCATAAGAACGTCATCTCGAATACGACTTAATAGGTTTTATTTAAGTTCTAGGGGACTGAACATACAAAGTTCATAACTTCGAGTTCATAAAATAACATCGTTCCAACTTCAATAAGTTCATAAAACAAAGTTCAGCAAGTCCACACAACAAAGTTCATCAAGTTCATAAAATAGTAGCATGCTTTCCAACCCAAAACATAAAAACAGTAAAAAGGGGTTGTGAATACTCATAATGACTCGCGACAGTGCTAGAGGTGACTTGAATTAGTGTTCCACTCACATTACTCTGAAGTCGTATGATAGTAGTACACAGTAGTGAGTCCTTAGTCGAAAATCTAACACTAATATACTTAATTTCTGCAATAGAATTATCTCAATATTGTTTCAAGATTAGGTTTTGTATAAGTTACAAATGATTTTTTTTTAAAAACTCAGTGATCTATGAATCAATTTGTTTGATACCAAATATAAGTGGAAGATTACATTTTTGCAATGTTAATTGTAATGTAATTTTAACATTTTAGGAGGTACTTCAAAGGTTAAATATTAAAATCCAACCAAAATAGGTCTAAAATTTATCAAACTATATATTTCAGTTTTAACTAAAACCAATGACGACCTCAAGTTAAATTTTCATGAATATTTGATATATCTATCTATTTTTCACCATTAAATCCCTTGAATAATCAAAAAATCATGAAAAAATCAAAAATCATCATGAAAAATTCTTAAATATTTTGTATAACAGTTTCACAACATTTATAAACTTGGAAAAATATTAAAAGTCATTTTTAAAAAAGTAGAAACAAATTTATATAATTTTTGTGTGTTTAATACCAAGAAATCTGAAATAAATGGCAAACAGTAAAGAAAAATTACTAAACTGTGTCTTTTTTGATATATCCGTGATTAAAGGTCTCCCGGTAAATCTTCATGACTTTTGGTTTAACTATTTTTCCTCAATTTACTCCTTTGAATAACCATTATATAGTTGAAAAAAAGTAAACAATTATGGAAAAATCTCACAAATTTTCTATAAAGGTAATATAATGTCTAGAAGCTACGAAAAATAATAGATGTGGTTTGTACAACTCAAAACCCAATTTTGTTATTTATTTGAGTTTAATAACAATAAAATCGAAAATAATAGAAGACAGTAAGTCAAATTTCTCAATTCATGGAAGATGTTTATTTACAGTTTAAAGCATTTCATAATTTTCCTAGAATTTATTGGCCTCGGGAAGAATTTTATGTGATTTATGGCCTTATTTTCCTGCAAAAATTACAATAAATAAAGAAAAATGAATTAATACTTAGAGATTTCCAGATCATCTTGTTATATTACTGGGATTCTGGGAAAAATCATGTTGAGATAGAAAGAAGTTTTGATATATATATATATATATATATATATATATATATATATATATATATATATATATTGTCAACAAAATCTTTTATAAACATATTTGAAAGCTTTTTAGAATTGAACTTTAAACATCAAGTATTTAAGCTTGAGTTCATCACATGCACTATGGTTTGAATAACATGAATGGATTTCATTTTTCAAAATGATGTTTTTAAGAAGAAAACTTGAATGCTTGTGGTTGATGACCATCAAAAGTTGTAAAAACTCAAGTTCTTGGATTTGACATAAATTTAGGTTATGGGACTTCAGTAACACCCATAAGAAAACACAAGAACTTTAAACTTTTTTAAAACCAACCTAAATTCACAAATTGTTTACAATCATAGTTTTCAAAAGGTTTGAGGATCTATTTAAAGCATTTTCTATTTTTTTTTCCAATTTCCTAAGATTAAACATCCATAAATCCGAAAATCGGACTCCACTGTTTGAAAATCACTTTTGATATTTTTCCTAGTTTATAAACATTTTATAGGTGTTGTAGAAAAAGATTGATAATTTCTCTTAATTGCTAACTATTTTTTCATGAATTTGTGATGATTCAAGTGGTTAAATATGAGAAGTATAGTTATACATATCTAAAATTCATGAAACATTTTCAGGAAATCTTTGACTGCAATTGGAACATTAATAAAACGTTTTGTGAATTTTAATTACTATTTTCTATTTAATTAAAATTTCTTTGTGTAAAACACAATTAAATTTCAAAACCCGACCTTTTATTGAACAAAAGTAGAATTTAATAAATTTTCCAATTTAGCGATATTGTGAAACAGTTACAACAAAAAAATTCTATGAATTTTTGATGATCATTTACTATTTTTGCATGATTTTGTGATTATTCAAGGAATTAAAATGGTGAAAATAGTTAGACAAATAAAAAATTCAATAAAATGTATCTTAAGGTCATTGATTTCAGTTAAAATTCAAATACAAAGTTTTGAAATTTTATAACTGATGTGATTTAGAATATTTAATCATTTGAAACATGTTCCAAAATGTTATAGTTGTACTTCAATTAAGATTGCCAAAAACGAGATTTTTCTCTTCAATTTGTTATACTACAAATGGAGTCATAGAAATCTAAATTTCACAGAAAAATGTTTGTAAATTATCAATATCAAAAATTTGACACAATATTGGCATCATTTTATTGTAGTAGTAAGTATACTAGCATTTGATTTTCGATTACAGACTTACTAGTATGTAACATTATCGTAGGGAAGCACTAGTAGGACGTGAGGGAAGTTAGCTTAAGGCATCAAAAATACGTTCACACATCATTGTGAGTATTCACGCCTCCCCCTATTTCTGGTTTTATGTTTTGGGGTGGAAAAGCATGTCCTAAATTATTTATGTTCGTTGTACTTAATTTGACTTGTATCAAACTTGGATGCTATATTTTGCATGTATGTGTATGCTACTTTAATTCATGAGGCATGTGTCACACCCCCAAACCAAGGATGGCGGAAACGTCCGGGGGTGGAGGACTTCATGTACAGTATCACAACAACGTGTATAATAATGCTCAAAGTAAATACAACCATCATAAATATAATTGAAAAAGTTACACCAAAGTATATGTTTACATGTTTCAAAATCAATTACATTATGATGACAAAAATAAATTGTTGACGGTTTAACGTCCCATCCTCAAAGCGCTGAAGTTTTCCTGTTTCACTGATTTCCTGAGAATACAAGTAGTTTTGAAAGAGTGTCAACAATTAAGTTGGTGAGTTCATAAGAGTTTTGTTTGGAGTAGAAACCGTTTTCCTTATAAAATCGATAGAGTTGATTTCCAGAAAATCCAATATTTTCTTAGTTAAGTGTAAACAGAATATTCCTATATGATGTGTTAATGAACCCTAGATTGACCCGTAGATTTCCCCTATAATCGTCCAGCGTATATAAGTTATATAAGATTTAAGTTAGATAAAACGTTGAATATAGTGGGTCTGCCCTATGTCCACAACCCAACGAGGAACAGGAGATGAGGCGGGCACCACCAATTCTAAGCCAATCCAGACTAAATTCTTGTATGACTCAAGCATATACGCTCAACGATTATAGTTGAAGTCTAACAATGCGAAAATTTAATGCGGACTTAAATCCAAAAACCGGCACCAAACCCTAGTGTAGTGTATGAAATAGTAATAGTGACTGTGAACATAAACTATACATATCATAGTTCATCGGATAGTGATAGTGACTAGTGAACATGAACTATGCATATTATAGTTTACCAAAAGTGGTGGTGATGGGGAATATAACCTATACATATCATAGTTCATCAAATAGTGATAGTGGTAGTGAACATGAACTATGCATATTATAGCTTATCAAAAGTGGTGGTGATGGTGAATTCCTTTCTTGTAATTAAGTTCATAGTGTAGATGAAACATAAACTATACCTATTATAGTTTATCACTTTGTTTGTAATATATAATGCCATAACTATACCGAATATAACTAGCGTGTTCGTTTGTGGGGGTATAATGGTTTAACTATACTTATTATAGTTTATCATAATCATCCATAGTGGTAATAACCCTTTTGTATGTGTAAACCTTTAATAATGTGTTTGTTATGTAAAATAACCCTAAACTATACCTATTATAGTTTATTAAATATTTGTGTGGGTAGTGAGCATAAGCCTTACTTGTCATAATTTACCAATGTTTATATTTTAATGGATATAGCCTTGTAATATCATTTATATATTTGCCATACTTGTGGAGGTGAAAATCCATTTGCTTTCTGATGTATGTCTATATAAGAATACAAAATTGTCATATATTGCAACAACACATAATCACATAATGATGTATACCTTGCTCAACATGTTACAAGGTGAAATGAAATTTATAGTGTTTTTCTATTAATAACGTTTTCTGTAACTGTTATTGGAAAATTTGTAGAAAAATCATAAGAGGTCCAAATCAAGTTCTGTAACTTCTGAGAGTTTGGAAGATGAGTCTAGTTTGTTCATAATTTTTATTATAATTTTTAATGACCTCTTACTTGTGCGAAAAAGTCCATAATCACAGACTGGTCCGGATTGATGTTTGAAATTATAGGCAGTTTTGTAAAAATCACCATAAATTGTAGAAAAATCGTATGGGGATGTGAAAGTAGTCATTTTAAATCTAAGAAGTGGAACTACATGCACCTAAAACAGTTTTGAAAACTAAAATGTTTAAGTTGTCCAAAACAGTCCGTGAATGGAGTTGAACTTTTCTGATGAAGGTTGTTAGAAAAGTTTAGTTATGTTCTTGGTGTTTTAACTTGTATTCCCCCCCTAAAAACTTGAGAAAACATGAAAATGTAGGGGTATGAAATCACCTTGAGTGATTTCAGTTGGTAAGTGTTGAAGAAGAGAAGTGTTCAACCCAAGAACACTTGAAGAATCACTTGAAGATTCGAAGATCTAACAAGAATGTGATCATGTTTGTGTAAGCAATCTTTGATTTTGAGTAGGAGGATGTGTAATAATCATAAGAAAGATGATGATACTTACTAATTGTAGGAGAAGAGTCTTGTAGTATGCCTTGAAATTCTCGAATTAGAGAGAAAAAGATGAGAGAGTTTGGAGTGTGATTCTTGATAAAAATGAGAGAATGATTAAAGTGTGAGGAGAGAGGATGGATGTTCCAGCCCTAAGAATGTGGGAATAGTTGAAAATAGTGAGAAAGGACCTATGAAGTGACTAGGGATGGGCTGGTGGTGAATAGTGACATGGAGTGGGTATGGGAGTGGTTGTTTGTGTCATAGAAATAAGTAAAGTCAACACTCTACCTTTGTACTTCACCCACCCTCTTTTGGATAAGGTTTTATCCTTAAAAATATGATTAATTAATAGTTAAGGGTCCTTATATGTTAAAATAAAGTTTTGGGTGAAAATCCCGTGTTAAAATAATTAAAAACGGGCCTAAAATGCGAATTTAGTCGAAAACCGGGAGAAAAAGCGTTCCCAGCGAGACCTCTCGGTCCTAGGCCGAGGTTCGGTCCTTGCTGGTGCTGAGCCGGAAACGAAGTGCGAACCAGAAGAAGAAGGCGAAGGCGAGGGGTTCATCCGAAGGCTCGGTCCGAAGGGTTAGAAGCGAAGGTTCGGTTCGGTTCTTTGAGTGAGGTTCGGTTCGGTTCTTTGAGTGAGGTTCGGTTCGGTTCAGCAGCCTTCTTCATCAGGAGGGTTCGGTTCCTAAGGGGACTTTCGGTTCCTAAGAGGGGTTTCGGTTCCTAAGAGGACTTTCGGGTCCTAAGAGGGGTTTCGGTTCCTCAAGCCCGTTTTTCGCGTAGACTTCCGCTTTTGGGCTGTTTTCGCCAAATTCGAGGGTCGGAATGCCCCGAGTGATTATAGAAAGTTGGGAGAGATTTCAAGAGAGATTTGAGAGAGATTCCACATACTCAGAGAGATTTGGGAGAGATTTGACATTCTTGGAGAGATTTCTCATACAAAGAGATATGTGGGAGAGATTTCACATTCTTAGAGAGATTTAGGAGAGATTTGACATACTTGGAGAGATTTCACATACAGAGAGATATTTGGGAGAGATTTCATATTCTTAGAGAGATTTGACATTCTTGGAGAGATTTCTCATACAAAGAGATATGTGGGAGAGATTTCTGATAAGAAGAGATGGAGTGAAAACGATTGAGAGAGGTTTCATTGGTGACCTTTTTGAGTGTCCGGCTTCGCACTGCAAGGTCCGTAAACCCCGTTAAGCCTTGTTTAAGGATCTTGCATACTCCCGATGAGTATGTAACATTGTTTTATCGGTTTGGCTCGCCACGTACCACAGTTTTAGGTTAAGGAGATCTAGATGTACGCACTTTTCGATTTATGATCTCTCATTAGAATAGAGAGTTGTTTAGAAATTACATAACGTAAACTCTAGTACCTACGGGCAAATTGAGTTGACCGGTTTGACTTGTTGACTTTATTTGACTTTGAATTGACCAGAATTTGACGGTTGTCACAGCATGTATCACGGTTAAGCCTCTAGAATCATTTGACACAACGCCTTAACTTTTTTGAGCCCATGGTTATTATGGATAGCACTATTAGGAGGTAGTCAACTCCTCACTCGCACGATTTGTTGAATGCATTTTACCATGTTATTCATTATGTTTGCGATACACATAGTAGTCAATAGGGCACAATTCGGTCATTAGGCTTGGGTTGTGAACTCATGAATGGAATATTTATGCACATACGAAACTTGTATACTTATTTTGTCAATGAAACTTGTATACTCGTTTTAGTAATGAAACTTGTGTACTCAATTTAGCAACGCAACTTGTATACTAATTTTAGCAACAAAACTTGTTTACTCGTTTTAGGAACGAACTTTATTTCCCATGAGAATATGAACTTTGCATCTCATTTTGGTACCGTACTTTATTTCTCATGATGACAACGAACTTTGTTTATGCAAACTTATTTACTTATTTTAGCAATGTTCTTTTATTTATGAAAACTTCTATCAAAACTTTGATTATGATTCATGAAACCAATATTTTTTTAAACTTGTGAACTCACAAACTATTTTTATTGTTGACGATAGTTTACATGCTTTTTCAGAATCATCGAGTAAGTGGCACATAAAGACATACCACATGTAGGAGAATTCGTATGTGTGATTATTTTTATACATTGTAATTACTTTTAAAAGTTGCTCAAACTTATTGTAAATTATAAAGCTTTTAATACTATGATTGGTGTTGTCTTTTAACTTTTGCTACGAGACATGTTGTACTGTCACGTCCCGTGTTTCCGCTTTAACGGGGAGTGACAGGGAGACCCATCATAACATTGCTTGAAGAGAGAGAACAATGTGGGACTTAATGGAGTTTCTTAGTCTTAAAGCAAGACAAAGTCCTTTGCAGTCTTCGAAAAGTCAACATCATAAAAGAGATTAAACCATACTTTTGCTTAATGATCGAGAGAGAGACCATCTGCGACACATTACTTTGATGAAGCATCACTTTCATCCTTTTCATACATGCTCATATTCAACACCCAACTGTCAATTCGCTTTTTCGGACTCATCAAAGGTTCTTTGCTGCAACAATTCAAGTTGTTGTGCGTATTATACTAAAGTGCTAAACATTTCGGTCCAAGCATCCTTCTTGTCTTCTTCTCATTTGGAGTACCTATATTAATACCATCTCTAGGAGTCGTTGAATTTACTGACTAAAATACCCTGAAGACTTGTTATAACTTCTTTAAGACAGTTTCCTTGTTATTTGAGAACCAAACCACGTTCAAATAACTACCCGTAGAAAAAATGTCGAATTAAATTTTTTTATTATTTATGAGAGCTAATTAAATAATACTTAGAAATACGGAATTTTTAATTAAATAAAGGAAACAATAATAAATTATTTTAACTAGAAAAATTTACATTAGATATTTTACCTGTTTGGACAAAAATTCAAAACCTAATTCTTGACCAGCAGTCACATATATATGTACAAACTGTATATGTTGAGATAACTTCTTGAATATGACTTGAAGCATACTAGGACATAGCAGCAAGCCCTTGAAATCGTCATATGTTCTACAAAACCATCAAAACAAAACTTATAGAGATCTATTAACGTTAGAAAAATAGAATATATACAAACACACTTTTTCATGCTTTTTGGTTAATGAGAAAGACATCAAAATATGAACTTTGAAAATTCAGAGTCTCTCATATCATCATATTAAACAAAAAGACTTAGGAACTTATTTGAGAATGAGTTTTGAAACATACCATCCTTTTTCTAAATGCCTTTGACTAGATGAATAAATGTTAGTTCCAGAACTCTGAACTCCCTTTTTCTTTTTGTAGCTTTCTTCAACAAACTTTTCAAGACACTTCAGATTCCATTTTTTTGTCTGACTTCTCAACATGGCTTTGTTTTAGATTGTGAAGACAAATTTTTGGGAACCCACACTTGCTTCAACTTCCTTGGATCTAGAGATGGATTATTTGGAACCCACACCTTCTTTGGCTTAGAGTGATTCGAATTCCTTTTCTTTGCAAATGATGACCTGTTAGGACAGTTATTAAACCAAGAACATACATTAGAAAACTTACCAACTTGAGCTATCATAATGTTTGAATTTAAAGCTGTAGTTTGAGTCTTGACACGGTGAGATGAAGTCTTCACAGCTTGACATATCTTCACAGTGCCAAAAGTTTTGTTAGCTTAAACAAACTTATCTGTCACACCCCCAAAACAGAACGGAAGAAACGTCTGGGGGCGGATGGAGTGACTTCATGTATTGTATCATAACAGTTGGATATAAATGAATCATAGCATCACAAACATTCATACATTGAGAATACAAGTTTACTATGTTTACATACTTCGTTTGCTCAAAAGTTAAGTACAAGAAATTGAAAAGTAGAAATCATGATGTAGTGACTCTTGTCCTCAGAAATGTTTTCGTAATACCTGCTCACTGGTTTCCTGAGAGTACAAGCAGTTTTGAAAAGCATCAACATATAATTGCTGAGTTCATAAGCGTTTTTGTATGAATAAAATCTATAATGTTTCCTTGTAAATGATAGCGTAAAGTTTTCTAGAAAATCCAATATTTTCTTAAATGTAAGATGTAGTCTTAAAACCCTAGGACCAAAAATGTAAGTAATGTTGGATTATAAAGTAGTATCATATAGTTTTATTTGTTTTATAAAACCGAATGAAGTTGCATTAGAACAGTATACCAAATGATTGTTAATACCCTATGTGAGTTATTATAACCATACTTAATATGACTAGTAGCCTGTACGACGTTCTTTAGGTGTCGGAGTTGGTAGACATTTATTACCCTAGACTTCCAGTCTAACTATAGTGACCAGCTTAGGTGCGGGGTTGTCAATCCCG
The DNA here is from genome assembly GCF_051521515.1 of Lactuca serriola. Lineage (NCBI taxonomy): Eukaryota > Viridiplantae > Streptophyta > Magnoliopsida > Asterales > Asteraceae > Lactuca > Lactuca serriola. Next base: position 120,465,400 of record NC_136409.1, on the reverse strand, counting down.
TATAGATCTATACCCAACGGTCTCACTCTCCCTCCAGGAGACTCTGGTTATAATGCAGGACTGAAGGTGTACTTTAGGAAAAGTACGTGAAGAGAGTGTGTCTCACAAATTGTACCAACAACTTACGTGTAATGTAGTGAAATCCTTTTTGTATGTAAAAGCATTTAGTTTATAGAGTGACATAATTATAGTTCGAAATAATTATCTATAATAAGCCCGAAAACTGGTAACTAGCTTAAAAGAACCATAAACTATACCCATTATAGTTTAACTGAAAAAGTTATAGACTCAGAGGAAAGTAAACCCATTTATACATTTTGTTAAACCAAAAATAACAGGTTTAGAAAGTTCATAAGTTGGTTTAACCCAAGAGAATATTGTCTTAGAATAGTTATGAAACCTCATCCTTGATGGAAAATTTCCTTTTATCATAAAAGTCATAATTTTATTCTTTGTTCATGTAGTAAAGTTTAAAACTTGTTTTTTTATATAGTTTCATACTATAATTTAACCATATTGTGCATGAAAGCTTGAAATAACTAGTAAAATCACATAGCATGCACATAAAACCTTACACACAACATACAGATGAAGACATATAACAACATTTTGTTATAATATAGTTTTGCTTGTATTCACCCCTAAAAACATGATAAATCTAGAAAAGGTGGGGTATAAACTCACCTTGAGTGGGTTTTTTGTGGATGAATTAAAGGATTGAGATGAGGATTTCGAACTTGGCACTTGAAAGGGAGTGGATGAACTTCAAGGAAAGGTTATTATCCTAAGAATGTCAACATACAAAAATGTGTGTAAAATGGTGAAACTAACATAAAATCATATATAAACACTACGGTATTATGAAAATACTTACCAAAGAAATCTAAGGATGAACTTGGGGCTTAAATCCTTTGAAACTTGGACATGGGTTCTTGAGAGATGTAGGAACTTAACAGGGAATAGAATGAAGTAATGGTGAGGTTTTGTGATGTTAATCTTTTTTAAATAAAAGGAGTGGTATTGATGTGAAGTTTACTTGGATAACTGGACGTTAATGTATGGATGTTTGGTGGGTAATACATGGATACTTTTATTGTATTGGAAATGGGTGAGATTTCAAATCCTAAAGTCAACCTTCCTTGATTTTTCCTTATTCTAGACTGAAAACCCCATTAAAACACCCTAGTGTGACCGAAATCACATGTGATTTTCGTCCTAGGATTGGCTCTACTTTTTGATTTCGGTCCCAGGCCTTTTCCCATGGTGATTTCGGCCTTAATACGTTCTTAAGGTGTGTTTTCGGCCTTAGTGGGCTTGCTTAGGGTTGATTTCGGTTCTATTGTTTCCTAGACAATGTGATTTCGGTTTTGAGTAATATAGATCACAAAGATCACGGCCTTAAAACTTAAGATTAAGTATTCCAAGAAAACTTTGTACTTGTTTCTTATCTATCAATTTATTAGGGAAATCAGTTATTTTTTCAAGTTTATGACTGTGGAGTTCTATCCCATTACCATCAATTTTCATTCCTAAAAATTCTATTTGGTCTTGTAATAATTTAGTTTTCTTTTCAGATAAAGCTAATCCATTCTTAATGCATAAATCTGCAAAAGTATTTAAATGTCGTAAATGTGACTGTATATCATTTGATAATACTAAAATATCATCAACATAAACAAAAATAAAATCATGATTTTTAAATATATTATCCTTTTTTCTTTGAATTATTTGTGTAGTATTTTTTATTCAGACAAAGTCATAGTCTACATAGTTCTCTTGACTTTATGGTTAGGAAACATGCTGAAATAACTTGAGGAAAAGCTCGAATGGTGATAAATTTTAAAAAACTAAATGATAATAATGTATTTGATGGATATTTTTTACCACATAAAGAAATTCTAATCAATTGGACTAGAAATAAAAGGATATTTTCAAAATTCGATTGTAAAAGTGGATTTTAGCAAATAAAAATGCATCCAGATAGTATTGAATAATTTGCATCATATATAGATAATGTTGCTGTCACATTTATGTGTAGACTAGAATGCTTTCCAAAAGAATATGACCAATAGTTAAAACCTACAAAAGGAAAAGATAGAATTCAAGGTCCTTGCATAAATACATGTTGTTATGTTAAAACTATTTGATTCTTGTTTGATTTGCACGAACTTTTCAAGGCTTAATTTAACATGAAATTCCAAGTGTTTATTATCTTTAATCATAAAAATGGTGCCCTCTTGGCTTTCAAATAACATTATTGCATCAAGTTACATAGATATACATTGTGGATACCCTTATATGCAATACGCCTTAGACTTTGTTTGACCCAAAATTTTCTAGTTGGCACATCATCCCCCCGTTAGAGGGGATTTCGTCCCGAAATTAGTTTAGAGTGGGCGCTCATGAACTGGGGAATAGATGTGGGAACTTTTGTTTCATTTGATCTTCACATTACCAGGTGAACTCGGGCCCTCGTTTGGCGTACCATCGGACCTTCACAACGGGGATGCGGCTTTTTTTTGTCCGTTTCACCTCCATGTCCGTTATTTTTATGGGTTCCTTGACGAAATGGAGATTTTCGTTTACTTCAATCTCTTACAGAGGGATGACAAGAGTTTCGTCTGACAGACATTTCTTCAAATTTGACACGTGGAAGGTAGGATGTATGTTGTTGAGTTCTTATGGTAACCGAAGTTTATATGCCACTGGACCGATCCTAGTGAGGATCTCGAATGGTCCAATGTACCTCATATTCAATTTTCCATGCTTCCCAAAGCGTATCATCCCTTTACAGGGCGAGACCATTAACATCACACGGTCGCTGACTTGGAATTCCAAGAGTTTCTATCGTTTATCTACATAGCTCTTTTGTCGGTCCTGCAGTGCTTTTATGCGCTCACGGATTTGGACGATTTTCTCCGTGGTTTCTCATATGATTTTCGGGCCTATGAGCGTTTTATCAAGTACTTGTCCCTTGGCAATCTGTGTGTCACCTACCTCGGCCCGACACAAGGGAGATCTGGACTTGGGTCCATAAAGGGCTTCGAACGGAGTGACCTTAACGCTGATGTGATAGTTGTTATTGTAGGAGAAATCAACAAGTGGAAAGTGGGCATCCCATTCTTTACCAAAGTCTATCACACATGCCCTCTACATATCTTCCAGTGTTTGTATGGTCTTTTCGCTCTGGTCGTCGGTCTGAGGATGATAGGCGGTGCTGATATCAAGTTGGGTTCCCAAGGACTTCTGTAGGGACTACCAAAATCGTGAGGTGAATCTACTATCTCTGTCGGAGATAATAGATAGTGACACACCATGCAATCGCACTATTTCCTTTATATATGTCCTTGCCATCTTTTCCATTTTGTAGATCTCCTTTATTGGCAGGAAGTGGGCAGATTTGGTTAACTAGTCAACGGTCATCGAAATTGTGTCAAGTCCACCCACTGTCTTGGGTAACTTGAATATGAAATCCATGGTTATACGTTCCCACTTCCACTCAGGTATGTTTGGTTGTTGTAGTAGACCCGAGGGCTTCTGATACTCTACCTTAACTTTGGCACAAGTCAGGCACTTGCCCACGTAGGTAGCGATTTTGGCCTTTATGTTCGGCCACCAATAAAGTTTCTTTGGATCCCTCGCAAGGCTTCGTTTATGACATTTTCGGGTTTCATGGCATCCAATTGAGCCTCTTTGATCTGCGAAGAAAGGTGGGAATGGATAGTCAGGGTTAGTGTCTTTACCCGGCGACCCAAGTATTCCTTTCGGCTCAAGGCATCTACGACTATGTTAGCCTTGCTCGGTTGATATCGGATTTCACACGCATAGTCTTGCAGTAGCTCTATCCATCGTTGCTGCCTCATGTTGAGCTCCTTCTGGTTTAGGATGTGCTGGAGGCTTTTGTGATTTGTGAAAATGGTACATTTTGTACCATAAAGGTAGTGCCTCCAGATCTTTTGAGCGAATACTACTGCACCTAGATTGAGTTCATGCATGGTGTATTTTACCTCGTGGGTCTTTAGTTGTCTTGATGGGTAGGCTATTACCTTTCCTCGCTGCATGAGTACACATCCAAGTCCTTGATTGGATGCGTCGCAATAGACCATGAAATCTTCCGTCCCTTCTGGAAGGGACAAGATCGGGGTGCTGAATAGAGCTTATTTCAAGGTTTAGAAAGCAGCCTCTTATTTCCTTTCCTAGCTGAAGGTTACACCCTTTTGAGTTAAGGCGGTGAGCGGTTTAGCGATTTTGGAGACATTTTGTATGAACCTCCTATAGTAACCAATGAGGCCTAACACTTTCCTGATCTCCGTTAGGGTTCTTGGTGTTGCCCAGCCCTCGATTGCCTTTATTTTGGCAGGGTCCACATGTATTTCGTCTTTATCGACCACGTGCCCTATGAAATCCACTATGTGGATCCAGAATTCGCATTTGGAGAACTTCGCATACACCTTCTCCGCCCTTAATGTTTCCAAGATTTGTCATAGCTGCTGGTTGTGATCTTCTTCACTTTGTGAGTAGATTAGTATGCCATCAATGGATACTATCATGAATTTTTCTAGGTAGGGTTGGGACACCTAGTTCATTAGGTCCCTAATTGCCGTAGGCGCATTTCTCATACCAAAGGGCATTAATACGAATTGACAGTGACCGTAGCGAGTTCGCAATGCGATCTTGGTGATATCTTCTTCCCAGACCCGTAGTTGGCGGTACCCGAATATTAGATCTATCTTGGAAAAATAGCTTGATCCCTGTACCTGGTTAAACAGGTCGTCGATCCGGGGAAGGGGGTATCGGTTCTTGATGGTGATCTTGTTTAGTTCTTGGTAACCGATGCACATGCGAAATGATCTGTCCTTCTTCTTTATGAATAATACTGAAGCTCCCCAAGGCGAGAAGCTTGGCCTAATGAACCCCTTGTTTAGCAGTTCACACAACTGACTGGAAAGTTCTTGCATCTCCACAGGAGCTAGACGGTAGGGCGATTTGGCAATGGTTGTGGCTCTGGGTATCGAGTCGATTCTGAATTGGACTTGTCTTTTGGGTGGCACTCACGGAAGATCTTCGGGAAATACATCAAGGAAATTACAGACTTCGGGATGTCATTGATGCTCTTTTCTTCCTTCTTCTTATCGACAATGTGAGCTAAAAAGGCGTGGTTCTTCTTGTGTAAGCACTTTTGGGCCTTGGTGCACGAGATGATGCGGAGGTTCGTTCCGGGTTTGTCACCGATAATGACCAAGGTTTCGTTGTTTGGTGGGTGAAGGCGGACGACCTTCTCATAACACATAATGTCGGTACGGTGAGGACTTAGCCAGTGCATGCCGACGATAACATCAAAACTCCTTATGGTAACCGACATTAAGTCAATTTGGAAGGAGTGGTTATTCAAAGTTAGTGTGCATCCTATGAATACGTCGTTCGTTGTTTTGGTTTTTCCATTTTCCATTTCCACAGTGAATGTTTCGTTTAGTGTTTGTGGGTTTTGTTTGAGTAGATTATTAAACTTATGACTCACAAAGCTTCTCTCTACACCGCTATCAAATAATATGCATGTATAAATGTTATTGAGGAGGAACGTACTAGTGACCACTGTAGGATCTTTCATCTCCCCCCTCGTGTCCTATTGCTATGACTTTCCCATTCCCCCAATATTTCGGTTGTTGTCCTTTGGGTAGTTCCTCTTGTAGTGGCCCGTTTCCCCATAATCATAGAATACTTGGCTCACCCCAGTATAGGGGAGTAAGGTAGCCTGTTGTGCCGATGGCATGTAGTATCGGGTAGTGTGCCCCTTCTTGTTGTAGATTATGCAGTGCAACTCTCGGCAGGCTTCGTGGTGGTGAAAGGGGCACTTGTCACACTATGGAAGATTACCGGCATATTGCTTGGTAGTTGCTTGTGCAGCAGGGGCGGTAGTGGCGTGAACCGCCACAATCTGTTTCTTCTTGGAGGGTTCCTGAGTTGGTTGACCTTTCTCCTTGTTTCCAAACTTCCTCTTATTGCTACTCTCCTTCGTCTTTTCGGGTATGGGAGTCATTACGCCTTGTCGAACTCCATGATCAATGAGCTTTTGAGCAAGGCGCTTGGCGCTGTCGAAAGTTGTTGGGTTTGCAGCAATTACATTCCCTTGAATCTGGGGAGATAGTCCCTAAATGAAGTGTTCAACTTTCTTGATCTTCGAAGTGATCATTCCAGGGCATAGGATTGTCAGGTCACTAAATCTGGCGGTGTAGGCTTCGATGTTAGAGTCGTTCATATTGAGATTCCAAAGCTCCTATTCTAGCTTATGCACCTCACCCCTTGGGAAGTACTCTTCGAGCATCATGATTTTGAGATCCTCCCAGCCCATCGAGTTTGCTACCGGGAGTGTTAGGGCTTTGATGTGGCCATTCCACCACGAAAGGGTCCTATCAGAAAAAGTGCAGGCTGGAAACCTTGCTTTGCTTTCCTCGGGGCAGGCACAGATTTCAAAAACGGATTTTGTCTTTTCGAACCACCGCATCAGAGTAATGACGCCACCGCTTCCATTGAAGGGCTTGGGCTTGCATTTTACAAAGTCTTTATAAGTGTATTCCCTTGGGTGCCCCCGGTTATCACTTTGATTGGAGCTGTTTGTTCCTTTTCCACCTCCTTTGTTGCTACTGCTTATTTGGGCCACAACAGCGGCTACAGTAGTGGTCACTGCAACATGGAACATGGTAGTGTCCATTTGTGGAGGAGGTGGTGGTGGTGGTGGCGCCGTGGTATTTCTTTTGCGCCTATTGTATCTTCGGGGGCGGCATTTTCTTCCACAAGGTGCAATGATGATAAGTTTTTGATATAAGTTGTGGTTCATATATTATTGTAATGGAACATCTTGTTTGTATTGAATCTAGTTGTTACTGAGAGTCGCTTGTACCAAATAAAATGAAAAGAAAAGACATAGCAGATATCAGTATCCAATAAAATGAAATACATATTCGTTTCATTGAAGATAAGGTATTAGTACATAATTTTTTGGAAAAATTTACCCCGGGGGGGGGGGGGGGGGTCTACAGTACATCAACAGATAAAAATTTGGCAGCATAACGACCCTCTAAATAGTGTAATCACTTAGACGTAGGGTCGATCTTACATTCATGAAAAAGAAAAAGGGTAGCACCAACATGTACCCATAAACCTAATCTATAACAAATTGTGAGTAGTATGGATCCTACTCACGACTAGTAGTCCTCTACGGTCCCTGGGATGGCGTAGAGGCGCCATGTAGCTCAGCCAATCCACACTCGGCTTCGATCACTCTCTCCTCGAGAGTCGCATGCTTCTCCTGATAATCCCTTACCTTCACTCGAGAAGTGGTAAGGTCCTCAATGAGCCTATCCATGGGATAGTAGTCTCTCTCCAAATCTCATGTCTGCACGTATCATCAGTGTATAACGATCAGCATCAGGACACGCTGATTAGTCTTCAATAGATGGTGTCTTCATGCATTTGGTGCTGATAAAGTCTTCAGGGTCTTCCAGTCATCAGGGGATGTTCTTCAGTCTTTGACATATGAATTTCTATTAGCATATCTTTAGATTAGCTAACTAACTATAACCATATAGTATACATTTTGCATCATCAATGCAATACAATTAAGTGACCCAATAGTTTGTCTCTAAACCACCAGAGTCCATTAAGATGTAGTATACCCTACAGACAGGGGACTATACTCGAAGGAATACAAAGAGTTTGGAAGTGGATTTCCTAGCAAACTTATAAAAAGCATTAGTGTAAAACCCCGATCTAGGTATCAATCTAAAACACAAGATTAGTGCAGAATCCAAATCAAGTGATAAACACAAAACAATAAATACGAATCAAGAACACAAATATGAATCTTCAGTGCACATTGTTATTGATTAATAGTCGGGCACATAAGATCAAACGATTTCTATCTAATTGTTAATGCTCTCTAAATCTCTCTCTGATAAAACCGAATGACTAACTCTCTTCACGACTGAAAATAACACAATATATACTAATACCTAATTACTAATGCCCAGCCCAACCGAAAATATCATTAAGCCCACCAAAATCACATGGGGATTTCGGTTCAAGTACCACTGAGATCATATAGATTTTGGTCCTAAACCAAGAACTATAAAAGCCTTGAGAAGCAAAGTATAATCCACAAATTTATGTCCTAACAATCCCCCCCTTGGTTTATAGCTTTGTTTTCTTTTTAGTCTTCCTTGATCTTGACTTTCATCTCTTTCCTCGATCTCTTAATGACTTGACTACAAGATGTACATATGAATGTTCTACATGAATAACTACATATTTAGTTGTTGGACTTCCTTCAAAATTTGACTTCTAATACACACTGGGCGTAGAGGCTTCTTGAATTGGTTCTTCAAGATCAACACATTTAGCTTTAAATTTCTTCCTTGATAATTACATAGAGTTCAATGCTTCTTGATCACTTCAGCAGGTTCATAGATAGTACCAAAGTGATTGAGGAGGCTTGAATGCAATTCTTCACATAACTTCAAATACAGCTTCACCTTGCTTCTGGTGTTGAAAGGTTGTGTGTTGAAAAATAATTTTCACTTCTTGTTCCTTCGAATGAATATTCTTCATCGATCACAGATGCGTCTAGAAAAGTAACCATGACTAAAAGTCATTGTGGATCACAGAGTCATAAAGACCCTTCTCACCACAGTTGTTCAAGGACCCAACCTTGGTCCAGATGGAGACTACTCACAATATTTGTGTGAACACAGAGGAACGCACTACGATTTGTTGAGTATTGGATAAGAACTCGTGGATATTTTGATGTTAGCCCATGCATATCCTCGATCAAAGATCTCAATACAATTTTTCAAGTTAACAAGTTAACTTGGCCCTTGGCGAGACGTTCAATGGTTTTTGAATCTCAGCTGAGTGTAACATTTTAGTGCCAGTGAGAGTTAATGAGGAATAACTCACAAAAACATTCATGTGACAAATGTATACGAAGAGATATTTCCATAGTTTCGCATGACACGAGGTCAAGGCCCTTGGCAGGACATTCAGCAATAATCGTGCCTTGTGAGGTGCATTGCCCTAGTGTCATGACAGTTCTTAGGTTACATGAACTAACAAGACCGACATGGATACGTAACTCCTAATCACTGCTCTTTAATGAACATGGTCAGCCTGTAAAGGGTGACACCTGTCTTAACATGGTATGACATGACAATTTGTACAGTTTCATGCCTTCAATTCCTTAAATATAACAGTTCTTAGGAAGATACTTCCAAAGCTGACTTGAACATAAAAAGTTCTCATCTTCTCTCGCTTATTGAGTGTGAGTGCGTGCCTTTCGACTGCGTTGGATTAACCAAGGCAATTAAGCTCGGACATTTAGAGCAATTTGTAACAATGAGACCAAGAAACTTAAACAGTTTAGATCCGCAAGCCGTCAATTCCTTGTGAAAGCCATGTGAAGTGTAATGTTCATCAATTCCTTTCCAGGTCTGTTCTCCTTGCTCCTCCACGTTTCAAGACAAAGAAATTTTAGAAATAAAAATAAAAATAAAAATAACTATAAATTAAAATACGCTAAAAAACAATACAATATTTTTGGATTTTTTTTTTCTGAAAAAGAAATAAAAACATAAATAAACATATTTTTGGAATTTTGGAATTTTATGATTTTTTGTAATTCCCTCCCTAAATTTGTGCATAGAGGAGAAAGAAAAAAATATGAACAAATTTAACGAAAACAAAAATAAAATACAAAATGTACAAATTTTTTTTTGCCGGTCATCAAAATGAATCATTTTAAGAAAACTCACAAGCACATCAAAATGAGCTTTTCCAAAAGGTTTTGTAAAAAAACCGGCCACATTATTATCAGTGTCAATTTATTCCAAATGAACAAGTTTACGCTTAAAACAATCTCGTATAAAATGAGCATTAATATCTATGTGCTTGGTTTCAGAATGATGAACTGGATTTTTAACAATTTGAATAGCAACAACATTATCACAGAAGATATGAGTGTCAAGAAAATTCAAACCATAATCCAACAGTTGATATAATCCCTATTTGTGATCTTTCCTTTTCCTTTCCCACAAAGGACACATGTTCTCCATTAGAATTCTGAATGTCATGTAGATGAGAGATGTCTACTATCATTTGCCTGGAACAACCACTATCAACATACCAAGGTCTGATGATATTCCTCCATAGTTGCTCGGGAACAGAGTGCGGTAATAATTGGTTTTGGGAACCCAGTCCATTTTGAAACTGGGTTGTCCTTTGCCATCTACGCGTGATATGCGTTCCCAAGTCATGTCCAGTTTATCAAAAACTCAAAATGAAGAGATGTTAGAATTTTTAGGTGATTTGGGAGTGGAAACTTTTGGTACCCATCTATAGTCAGGTTTAACCATTTTCTTGTTTAATCGGATGGATGCTTCAGCACTTGTTTTGGAGCTTAACATTGATCACCAAGAGGACTTCGACCTTATTGATCTTGATTTGACTGAACTATTTCTCAAATTAGATCTCTTGTTACACATGACCTTTCTGTCCTTGAGAGTCTGATTTTTGGTCTTGGCGGTATTCCAGTCACCATCACATGATCTCGAGGAGTTTCTCTTAAAAGATCTTCCTCGAGATACGTTTTGCCTACCTTGGGCATAATAGGGAATATATGCATGATTTGGAAAATTTCTGGCAATGTAACCAGGAATTCCACAGTTAAACCAGGTTTGTCTTTTAGAAGGAATACGTTCAGAACTTAGTCCCTATCCAACTGAATTTCCACAAGTAGAAGCACATTTATCAAACCGTTTCACAACTCTATGTTGCTTAAAATTGTTAGCAGCGTTATCATAAGCTTTTGAAGCAACAGAAGATAAAATGTTAGTTTTTGAAGAGTTTTCATTATAACAAGAATTATCTTTGTTTTTCTCGCACCTGTCTTGCACTGTTACTTTCTCTGCACATGTAGAAGAAACATTAGTATCGTTCACCTCAATACTATCAGTTTTGTCGGATTGTTCAATCTTAATTGAAATACAATAGGCTAACCATGTTGAACATATTTTTTTGGCTCAATGGTTTCAGAAGCCGGAGTATAGTTATCATTAAAAGGAGGTGGTACACTATGATACCCCAAACCCTCTTTCTGGTTACCCTTCCACTTTAACTGTTTTTCTATCATAGATTTAACTATCTCACTTGACACATCAAATTTCTTAAAGTTAAATTCAGCATCTTTAAATTTAGCTTTTAACGCATCAAGTTTGGCAGTTAATTTGGCAATTTCCTCTTTGGCAAAATGATAGTGAGCACATTTGGTGCTATATTCTTCTTTAATACTGCTTAGATCTTTATTTTGAGCATCTAGTTTTTCATTAAGAGGCTTGTTCACTTTCTTAATTTCATAGATTTCATTTTTAAGATCAAAAACTTCACTAAATAATAACTCTCACGATATTTATTTATTTTATCTTTACAGGACTGAGAGCATGAGGTTTCACTTACGTCCTTGGTACTAAAAGTGGTGATTGAAGTGTTGTAAGAGCTCACTATTTACCAACGGTAAATATCTGATTGTGCAATTTGATTTTAACCAAAGACCAAGATGAATGCCCTTTGACCGAAAACATTGACCGAGAACTCTATTTGACCGAGATCGTTGACCGAACACAATGTCAGACCGAAAACTCTGATCTGAAACCCTGTCTCGCCCAAAACTAGACGGTTGACCGAATTGCTGACCGAGAACTCTAGTAGCCGCTGAAATCACTTTGACCTAGCCGAGAAATCAAGTGTGCCACCGAAATCACTCAGGCTAAACCGAAATCGATGATTCTAATCTCAATTTCCAAATAAACAAAGAACACGATGAACTCTTATGAGAAGAAAAGGTGATTTTTCGCCAAAGGACACCAAAAAACACCAAAAACTTCAAAAAAATTATGGATTGTTTTGAAAATTGATTGATACCAAAACAACTTTAAGCCGTTTTCAAGCTCTGATACCAATTGTAAAACTCCAATCTAGGTATCAATCTAAAACACGAGATTAGTGAGGAATCCTAATCAAGTGATAAACAGAAAACAATAAATACAAATCAAGAACACAAACACAAATCTTCAATGCACACTATTATTGATTAATAGTCAGGTACATAATATCAAACGATTTCTCTCTAATTGTTAATGCTCTCTAAATCTCTCTCTGATAAAACCGAATGACTTACTCTCTTCACTGCTGAAAATAACACAGTATATACTAATACCTAATTACTAAAGCCCAATTGAACCGTAAACATCATTAAGCCCACCGAAATCACAAGGGGATTTCGGTCCAAGTACCACCGAGATCATAGAGATTTCGGTGCAAAACTGAGAACTCTAAAAGCCTTGAGAAGCAAAGTATAAACCACAAATTTACGTCCTAACAATTAGAATACTCTAGATCAAACATATACGTGGGAAGAATCCTTGAAGAAGAGTCTAGTAAATTTTGTTTGTGTTTGGAAAACAACACATGGTTGTTGTTAGAGCAGCTGAAAAAGACACAAAACGCCTAGTGGAGTCTAGGAAAATTTGTTCCATGTGTTCCATTGGACACGCACATATATGCTAAACTGTTTTCTGGTTTTCATGTTTTGTGACTTGGAAGTGTGAGGTAGTTCTTGGGATGAGTATGCATAGGTGTGGAAGGTAGTATAGGCCTATACTACTAGAAGCACATGATTCGTACTTGGATCAAGAAGATTTGCAAGGTTACTAAGGCACTGGTAGTTGAGTTTGTTTTGTCTGCTTCCATTATTACTTGCATTATGGTGATGAATAGGAAGAGGATTTTAGTTCAGGCCAAATGGCCATGGAGAATCGAGTCCGATAAATTTGAGAAGTGAGTTGTAACGACCGAAAAATTTCAACCAATTTAAAATTTTCAAAAACAACCCGATTGCATTATTACAAAAAGGTTTTCAATACAATTTATTTAGAGTGTTCCCAGAATCTCATCACAACATAAACATGAGGAGCGGTACGATCATGCCTTCGCCTTGCCACGGTCTCCTAAAGAACCTGAAAAAACATTAAACCACAACTGTAAGCCCGAAAGCTTAGTGAGATATCCCCAAAATACCAACCACATATACCATACACGCATAACATACCATAACATATCCGATCACAAAACAACCATGCACTTCGGGTCTATTGTGTGACTGGTCCGCCGCACCGGCCAACAGTCCACCTGGTCCACCCTCCGAGTCTAGCCATATACATCTAGTCTACAGTGTGATTGGTCCGCCCGCACTGGGATTTCAATCCACCCGGTCCACTCTCTGAGTCTACAATGTGACTGGTCCGCCCGCGCCGGGCCTTCAGTCGGCCTGGTCCACTCTCCGAGCCTCGGCACGTCTGGTCCGCCCTCCTGGGGCCTACAGCCTATCCGGACTGCTCGTTGGGCCTTCGGGACAACCGGTCCGCCCTAGGTATCTTGGCCTACAGCACAAAGCAGGACCCGCCTCAACCCAACTCCAGTCCAAATAACCATGTGCACATAAACATACAATCATATAACAATTCACAGTCAACAAATCAATCAAACAGATCACATAACATATCATCATCCTAACCAGGATACCGACCTAACCGGTCACTAGCATAACATCACTCTACATCTCAGGATACCGATCTCAACCAGGTCTCTAACATATACCATCCTAGCTACCAGGATGCAACATATCAAAGCAATAACATAAAACAAATACCCAGATCTCAATCCGATAAAGGGCCGGCCTTGGTGCCTTAGACCCTGTTGATATAGTGAGGATAACTCACCTCGAAACTGCCGACTGAACAGATAACCCAAGTTGCTCCGATCACTGATACGATCTCCACCACTAGACAACCACCAAGGCACTGAACTCAAAACAATATCCAACAATTACCAAAATGCCCCTGTAAATCACTGGTCAACCCTTGGTCAAAGTCAAAGTCAACCCCTGACTGACTCTACTCGCCGAGTTAACCCGATGACTCGCCGAGTCCCCATTCTCAGAATTTCCACAATCCGCGACTCAAATCGCCGAATCACCCCGAGACTCGCCGAGTCCAACAACTCTGAGTCCACCCACACACAACTCACCGAGTCATCCCTTGACTCACCGATTCTCGGCTCAACCAGAAAAGATTGGGACTCTTCGACAAGCCTCGCCGAGTCCAAGAACATACTCGTCGAGTCTAAGGCTATCTTCAACTTACTCGCCGAGTTGTTCTTCCAACTCGCTGAGTTCCGGGCCATCTTCATCCAACTCACCGAGTTGTTCTTCCAACTCGCCGAGTTCCAGCCTATCTTCAAGCAACTCGCCGAGTCTACCCGTGTGACTCGCCGAACACCACCGGGTCTGACTCCATACCAAGGCTTTCCAAGCCATGCAGATGATCCAAACCATATATCTACCCTTCCTAAGGCCATCCGTCACATAAAGTGGCAAACTTTACATGAATCCAAGGAGATCTAGGCATTTTCACTCTAGGGTTTGGGCTTGGGACAAGATAGCTCCACCAATCACTCAGAAGCAGGGAATTTTATGCATTCTAACCCTTCTCCATTCCAGATCTGAGGTAGCAAACTCAGATCTAACCTCTAAATTCCAATACATCAAAAGATATCATCTCTAACACTTCCAAAATGATGAATCTAGATAATAGCAGCTCAAACAATGAAATAATACCTCAAAAGGAAGCTCCAAGAGAAGATTAATCCGAATCCTTGCAAAGCCCCTTGACCCAAGTCTCTTCTCCTTCAAGATTTCTTCCACAATCACTTCTCCAAGCTCCAAATGCATTCTAATCCCTCAAAATCGCGCCTCAGGACTTTTTGGACTTCTACAGGGGTAAAGAGGCTGGGGAGAGGGTATAATGTCCTTTAAATAGGGCTCATCCTTCGGGTTTAGTGTTTTCTCCACTCATCGCCTACTCGCCGAGTCCAGCTTCCGACTCACCGAGTAGTCCACTTAACACGCGACCAAGTCGCGACCCTACTCGCCGAGTCCACCCATGGACTCGCCGAGTTCTCCTTTCATACTTACACTTTGAACCCTGAACTTGCACTCTGAACTCGGGATGTTACATGAGTTGATTGGTTCAGAGAATCATGTATTGTGTAGTGACCGAATTTATTCGGGAGATTGAAGAAGGTGATGATCGAGGTCAGTGAAAAAAGTATTGCAACCATCGTGGGGGCTGAGCAACCAATAGCTAGATATGCTACCTTCTATGGTGTGGTTGTAGGTCACTATTCCTTTACCATAAAAGAAAATATTAAGTTCTTAACATAATATGGAAGGTGTCTTCTGTGTTAATATCTTTTTGTAGATGAAAGAGTTTAGTTCGTTATGTAATAAGTTGCTTCACACAATGGAAGGTCACTAGAGTGTGACTGTTCGGTCTTTTACTATAGCTAAAGTGAGAACCTTATCATGTGTTGAGTTTATGACCCAATTTAGAATGGATCAGTAGTCTACAATGAAAGTCAAGGTTATGACTCAACACATAGGACTAAAGGTCCATATGTGGACAAAAAACAAGTACAGGTTCAACCACCACCATCAGCAAATAGGTTCAAACCTATTGATTTTTATTTAGGAAGCCAGGGGAGCTTTAGTCATTGTAGCTAGTACATGAGGCACAAGCAAAGTGTATTTTGTATGTTTCTACCCATATGCTTCAAGAAAAGATCAAAAGGATAATTACAAGAAGATCAATTGTGTGAGAAGGTTAATCGACCCAGAATAGAGGAAAGAATAATATTGAGTTTGACAAGTGTTGTTGTTGCTAATATTTCCATTACGGTAGTAATATCCTCTAATACCTATTTTGCATACGTGCGTGCTTATCATGATCTTGATTAGACTACGATCGAGTTATAAGAGAAGATCACTCCTTGAAAACACAAACATTGATACTATGTTGAGGATGCTAAAGCGATTAATATGACAATCATGAGTTTATTATAGTAGGAAAAGGAGCTACAAATCACATCAACCGAACCAGTAGGATTTGATCGATTGAAAGTAGCAAAAAATGAGGGTTTAAACCCAAGTTGAGAAGACCAAACCCTTAAGGAAAAAGTGTGAAAGGCAACTCGACTTCGGATTCGACATCAAGATCCAAAAGATTTTTAGCACAAGAAGCTATGAGAAGAGTTATTAGCTTCCATTGTTGTTATGTAGATGATAGAACGAATGTTTTTGTTGGAAAGGAAGAAAACGACATCAAATATGATGAGGGAACTTGAGATCTTTACCTATGCCTGTTAGTAAATGGAATGATCTTACCTAAGATCTTATCATCAAGTGTCCTAGTTTTATGTATAGTCACAATATGTTATGGGTCAGAATTGACCAAGCGATAAAAGTATACCTTCCTAGGTATCACATATGTAAATAAATTTGTCTATAGAGAATGTTTTCATAAACTTGCTATCAGGAATAAGTAAAGATTTTTGGTCTAAGACCTTTCTTTGACCTTCTTAAAAATAATTATGATGGTGATAATGTGAAAACGATTCTAGTCTGACAAAGTCGAACCCTGAAAGCGCATGGAACAGTTAAGTTAGTGAACTTTCTCAAATTTTGGATTAGAAAAATGGTCGAGTGTGGAATTCGACGTAACATGGTCGCTTAAATGAGACCTAAAATCAATGAAGTTAATGTTATGGAATTAGGACGAGATGTTTTTAAGTTGTCATACAGGAACCTAAAACATTTGTGATCTGATAAATAAATATCGTATACACGTTAAGTGCACAAATATTAGGAGCATATAATATATGTAGGAAATCATATTATAAATATTATCGTGAAACAATAAAATAACATTAAAAATAAAATATTGATAAATAATCCTAACAAAAGCTCTGGTAGTCGTGATCATGAGCCCGTGTATATAAAGAGTGATTAAATCTAACTTCAAATGAGGAAGTTATTATTGATATATGTTTCGCGTTCGACACGATACAATGTATGTGTCATAAAAAGTAAATCAGAGATAGGTTGATTATTAATCTATGTGATCTAAACTAAATTCGGAGTACTCGTAATTAGGAAAGCGTGCATAAAAAGAACGCCTAAATCTGACTTCGTATGAGGAGGTTATGATTTTTCAAAGTTTCTAGTGCGACACAGTATAACCGTGTGTGACATAGAAATCAAATTGAAAATCTATTGATTCTTAGCTGGAACTATATAAATGAAAGTTTTAGTACTCTTCAATATGAAATCAACGACATAAAGAATGTCGTAGATATAGCTTGTATAAAGAAGTTACAAATTTTGCAGCATTATTTACAATCTAAGTGAAACGAAAGATAAAGATGAAGTCTAAATGAAATTTGTAGTGCTCATTGACATCTGCGCATGGATATAAAAAACATCAAAAATGGATTTTTTATGCAAAAGTTATGATTTTTCAAAATAAATCCGACCGTCCAGAAGTCGACACGCATCGAAAACGGAGTTCGTATGCGAAAGTTATGATTTTTCAAAAAACATTTTGACTATCTAGAAGCCGACACATGGCACCACTAGATGTCGATACATGTCACGATATCAAGCCTCCCTTCCTCCTAACAAAATGCACCCAATAGATAAGACGTGGAAAGAAGCGGCACACCATCCTAAAAGTGCAATAAATAGAAGCGTTTTCTTGCTCATTTGGTGCTCAATCTTCTTCGTTTCTCTCCCACACTCTCCCGATTTCTCGAGGCCCAATATTAGGACTTATTAGGTGTGAGTAGAAAATTTATGGAGTGCTAGAGAGCCCAGACAAATAAAGCTTTCGGTTTCGAAGTTCTTCTCACGTAATATATGATGTTTCGTCAAACAACCTATAAGTTGAGTTATGTTTAATGTACTTTGAGTATAACTTATATTTATATTCGTAAAAATTATTATGAACTTATAAATAAGATTTATCAGTAACACTAATTGTTTTATTGACCGATCTACTTATGGGAGTCATGTGTAGGCTAGATATATGAGGTGTTTAAAATCGATTTCCAAACAATATATAAGTCTATACCAAACAGATCCTACCTCTGATACGATCTTACCTGGTTGTTACTTATCAGCTATACGTCAATGGTCTTTTCGGATTATTGTTAAATATAATTTAAACATTATAACAATTAATCTTTATAAATACAAACGAATACTAAGGCTTAGTAATATTTGTGTTTAGGACATTTTAAAAGGGAATCTGAAGTGTCAGTCAAAGAACTGACTTCCAACGAGTCTTCCACCTATGTCAGATGAATTCATAGTTACTTTCAAGAACATAATTTTAATATAAAGTATTTATCAAAAAGTATTAAGTATTTGTTGAAATATTATTTGTGATTTAATTGTTTATTATCTAGAATATTTGTTGAATGTATATTTGATAACATATATCGTGTGAATCAGATATGGTTAATTATGTGTTAAATGTTTATATTATATTATTACATGATAATCTTAAAAATAAGTATTATTACATAAAATATTACTGTATATTAAAATGCATGATACTCTGCGTCAAAACTATACACTAATTTACAATAGTATTGTCTAAACAGAGTTAGTATTAAAAGTTGATTTCAATGATTGTAATCAGATCTAAGTTTAAAACTAAGACATATAAAGAATATTTAGATATAATTAAGTTCGATAAAAGTAATGTCGGATACTGTATCATGATAGTATGGAATAAATAAGAAAATGTTTTGGAAATCAATTATAAGCATTATAATCTTACCTAGTAACGAAATAAGATTTCAATGGATGCTTAGTTCGAGTTAAATCAAAAGAGTGTTTAGTTACACCATGTATTGTAAAAAATATTACATAGGAAGGAAATTGTGTTGATTACAGACATTGTAATATTGTCTAGTTATACACTAGGACTAAAAGGGGATGCTTAGTTAAATTAGGTTAGGATATTGGGTAGCATTATATTAAAGGTGCATGTGATAGGAACAGAGAATAGAACTTTGGTTCTGTGACACTATCAGGTGTCAATGTACGAATTACGTACCATAGTATAATAAAGTATTGCTTTGGATGACCAGAAATGATGGGTCCATATGTGTTAATTGTAACGGTATGGCTGGTCATCTCCTAGAGTAAGATGAAAACATTTAATCATTCTAGATGGTCTTGTGAATTACATTGTCAGTGTGAGCTCATTACCCACAGACGTGTATGAAATGGGATACCATATTAATCATATACTCTGAAGGCTTAAGTTGCCTTTATGACTTACACCAGCTAAGGAAGCCCCTGGCTATGTAGTCAGACCATTGTTAACAATTCATCAAGAGAGTTGATAATCATGGACTAGGATTTGTGAGAATCGATTGGGATGGGTTAGTATGAGTATAATGTTTAATAAATATCTAGGGTAAGGGATATATCTATATTGTTTGAGAATAGTTGGTTTTGTAGGTTTGATAATTATAAATTATTATCATAATAATATTATGCGATTGAAAACCCTAGGTGTCACATCTGGTTTTCAAACCTAACCCACTCAAATTATATACATCATAGGCAACAAGGATAAAGCTAGTGGAACTTCATTAGGATGCCAAACGATTAAGGGAAAAGTTGCAATAGTGTTTAGGACCATTAGGTCTTTATGTTGTAACAATGTTATGTATTGATTATGATATCCTTAGATTTGTTGTATTTTGAAAGAACATATTTACTCAAATATATTTTAATAAAATTAGATGGTTTTCACAAAAATGTTTTATTATACTAGAATTTTCTATAAACGAAGATATTATGATGTTAGAGCGTAAGGAAAAGTAGTTTTTTTTTATGAAAAATAGGGGACGTCATAGAAGCCCTTCACATGGCCATCCATTTACTAAATATTCTCCCTTAATCCACCTCCATCCAAAATGCCACCCCTACTTCCACCTATTCCAAACTCATCTAACTATACTCAACTTCATTTTTTCGACTCTTTATGCTACCCTCGTCTTATCACATTTTTCAAACTTGCACCCCGACCCTCTTCATGTGTCTTTTTGTGATATCCATACAATTATCACAGATATCGATGCTTAGACCTATCTTCTAAAAACTTAATATTTTCCTGATACGCCATATTTAATGAACCCACCTTCCCCTTGAAATCTATCACCCCAAAAGAATCACACTCATACAACTACCTTGAAGATACATATCGCACTTCAACTTTATTCCAAAACATCACCAAACTTTAAAACTCACCATCTCAACCCTTGGAAGCCCCCTCACCGAGAATCAACCACAAGTTACACCCTCTCATTCTTCACCACAATCTCCCCTCTTCTGCCTTACCTCCAACAGTTTCTCCTGAAATCTTTCATCCTCGAAAAACAAAATCCATGAAAACGCATGCCAAAAACGGGATTGTCAAACCCATTAAATGTCTCAACCTCTTCATCTTATTTCTCTCTACTATTCCACAGTCTCATTTATATTCTTTACTGGACCCAAACTGGAAAAAAGCTACAAATGTTGAATTTAATGCCCTTATGACTAACGGTACATGGCAACTTGTTCCAAAACCTCAATGGGTCAACATTGTGAGGTGTATATGGATCTTTCATCACAAATTACATGCAAATGGTACCCTTTCACGCTACAAAGCAAGAATTAAAGAAAATGGAAGAATTTTGCAGCATAGTGTGGATTATTGTGAGACTTTTAGTCTGATTGTCAACCCAGACACCATTTTTATTGTTCTCAACATAGAAGTTTCTTGCTAGCGACCCATCAATCAGCTCAGTGTATAGAATACATTTCTTCATGACCATCTCCAGGAGATTGTATATGTAATGCCCGCATATTCAGGCTAGTCAATTTAGAGACAATAAGCGTTGAAAACGACTTTTTGATAGAAGATTATCTCCGATAAATAATATTAAAAACATTTGTTGTATATGTCACAAGGATTTCATACAAATAAAGAACGCTGAAATTCGACTTATAACGAAGAAGTTAAGACCCATTGAACTTTAACGAATAAACCAACATGGCTCTTTGTACCATAAAAAGTAAATTATTGATAAAGTACTTTTTAGCCTTATTAATCAAAATGAAAGTTGTAGTAGTCATGAAATCGAGAGCACGCATATGGAGAACATCAAAATCTGACTTTATTTGAGGAAGTTATGATTTTGCTAATAGGATTTAAAAGATAAAAATATAGTCAAAACGGAACTCATATGCGAAAGATATGGACGAAACTTGGTCCCTACTTTTCAAGCAGCAAATTGGATACATATTTGTAAATTTGAGATAGAATGAGAATTGGCCGATGAAGTCTAAATGAAAGTTATAGCGCTAAGAAACACCAACAGATGGAGATAAAGAGAGTTAAGAATAGAGCTCGTATGTTAAAGATCTGGACGAAACTTAGTCCCAACTCTTCGAGCGCGATGAATTTGATACAGATTCGTTAATCTAAGATAGAATGAGAATTAGTCGATGGAGTCTAAATGAAAGTTGTAGCACTCAGAAATACCAACTTGTGGATAAAAAGAACGTTGAAAAATGAGCTCGTACATGAAAGATGCGAACAAAACTTAGGGTCTACTCTATGATCAAACCCTTATAAATAGAGGATGAATTCTTCATATTTCCTTACTTAATTCCACTAAACTCTCTCTAGAATTCTTCTTTCTTTCTTGTTCAATTTCTACTAGTTTTAGGGTGCAATAAAGAAACTCTGAATCCAAAGACGTCGTAATAAGTTTTTAGAGTCGGAGTTCTGCCTATGCAATTTCCCGGTTTTTGTTAAAAGCCTTGTAAGTTAAGCTACACTATTCTGTTTTCAGTGTAACTTTATATTTATAGTCATAAGTCGTTATTATGAACCTATAAATAACATTTATCAGTAATTCCAATTCATTATACCGACTGATCTACTTACGGGAGAGGTGTCTAGAATGGTCACGTTGGCTAGGTTGTTGGATTTCAGAAAAGCTATACGCCGAAATAATCCTGCCTCCCAATTGTTATGCCTGGCTGATCCTTGCTTGATAGATCTTGATGTAGAAATTGGAATTAATGATGAATCTAGACTAATAATTATTTACAATAAATATTTGAATAAGACTTAGTGATAATGATACTAGGTTACGTCAAAGGAAAAGACAGTTGCTAGAAGCGAAGCGCTGTTCGAATTTCGAGTCGTTACTTTAACAAGTGAGTGCATAGTTACATTCCTCTTACACATAGATATGAAGTATTTAATATAAATACAAGCTATAAGTGCCTAATATTTGTGTTCCTAATATCTATGCTAGATTAAGAATTGTTACATGTTTTACTCGATTTAAATTGTATATGTATTTTTATACCAATAAATATATTGGGTAAAGATGGGTAGATGAAAGATGATATAAAGAGATGAAAGATGTTATGGTATGATGAAAGATGGGATGACAAAAGAAGTAGGCAATGATAAAGTGCCACGACATTGGAATTGTTATTTTACCAACAATGTAATGACTTAGCAAAGTATAAGCGACAACTATCGGACTAATTGATGAAAGTCCCATAGAACACCGACAACTATGGATTTAGTGTCTATTATATATATATATATATATATATATATATATATATATATATATATATATATATTAGCAACTATGGACATAGTGCCTGATAGATGAATATTGGTAGCTACGGACTTAGTGCTCGATAAATGAGCATTGACAGCTATGGACTTAGTGCCCTATAGATGAACACTGGCAAATTTGGACTTAGTGCCTAATTGATAAACACTGGCTGCTATGGACTTAGTGCCTATTATATAAACACTGGTAGCGATGGACTTCATGCCTATTCCTTAGGACAAATCCTTAGGAATAAATATAGAAGAGAAAACTATTGACACGTATCATGGAGGAATCCCTGAACTGGTACTATCAGTATAGTTGATCATTAGGGAAGATCCTTATGAATAATAGAAGATAATGGGGATATGGAAATTGGTTTAATTGTTTGATGATTATATTGATTATAATTTTGTAGGTTGAAAACCCTATGTACTCACTAGGTTTCCCAACCTGACCCACTCAATTTATTGTATCACAGGTAGCGATATTAAAGATACATTATGCTGAGAGATTCAAGGAAATGTAGATCATTAGTGTAAATTAATGTAAGGTCTATTTCTGCTTATGTTTATGTATTGACAATAACATCCTAATGTTTTAATATAACCAAAATACATTTTTCTTCGGAAATGCTTTGATAATATCATTATAATGTTTTCTAGGAACAAATTCAGGAATGTTATTCCTCAAAGAAAGGATACTCTAATTTTTAATAAGCATAAACAAATCCGTCTTTTTTTGCTGTAAATTTGGGGATGTCACTGTATATATGCACACGCCACCCGAATTCTAGGACTCATCTTTTCCTGGCCATGTTTGTTTATTGTAGAAATTTCCTTACGATGTCAAATAGGCATCCATAGCCTAGTATCATTGATTTTTTTAGCATGCTACAAACATTGGTTTTCAAAAAAGCCACATAGACCCTCTTCTATTTATCCTGCAAACTACCATTTTCACAACATATATTTTACTCTATGCTCATGACATTATCCTGGACGCATCCACCACAAATCTTCTTATCCAGATCGTCTCTCAGTTCAGTTATGAGTTTTCCATTACTAACCTTGCTGACCTGAACTACTTTCTCGACATTTAAGTTGTTCGATCTAATTCTGGTTTGTTTCTCGGTAAAAAAAAGTATGCTACACACATCTTGGAGCACACCAAAATGATGAAATGCAATCCATGTCACACCCCAGCTGAACCAGCTCATAAACTAGACTCATAAGGACCTCCAGTTACTGACCCCACTTTATATCGCAATCTTGTTGGTGCTCTTCAGTACTTGACTTTAACCAAACCCGATATTATTTTTGACGTTCAAAAAATTTGTCTCTACATCCATGACCCTAGGGAGCAACATATTCATGTCCTCAAACTTATATGGAACATTCACGACACCCTTAACCATGGTGTAAAGATTCATGTATCCCTCACTACCAATCTTGTGGCCTATTTAAATGCAAATTGGTGGATGTGGATGTTCAGTATCATGAAAATCTACGTCTAGATACTATACTTTTATACTAGAGAACCCCATATCTTGGTCTTTCAAACGTCAAGGGGTTGTCTTGATATCTATTGAATGTAACACCCCGTTTATAAAATAAATAAATAAATGTATAGAAGCCCTAAAATGAATAATAATTGAGCGAGGCGTTAGTTTCGAGGAGTAAAAGTCATAATTACAAAAGTCAGGGTGCGTTTGGTAATTAATGGACTTAAATTGAAGATATTTGAAGGCTTAAGGGTTTATTGGTAATTTAGGGATCTATTATGAAAGAAATTTATGGGATTAGGGCTTAAAATGTAAGTTTTAGATTCAGTTTGTAAAGATTTCGGAAGGCAAGGTTAAAAGTGTAACATATGAACTTATTTTGAAAGAAAAGAAGGAAGGAGGGATCGATTATGTTAATATGGGAAATGTTTTGAGAGGCATCGGGTATATATTTGTCTTAAGGAACCCTAACCCCAATACATGTTGCAGCCGTCCCCCTCCAACCTTATACCCCCCCCCCCTCACCGACCGCCGAGCTACCATGGTGCTTTCTGTCGTTGCTAAAGGCGGATCCATCATGTGATGTCGCCGTTCAACGAATAATGAAGGGAAAACAGGTAGTAACCTCCATCTCCGGCTGTTAGAGCCTTTGTTGCCGCTACCTCGCGACCGGAGCGTCGCCACCACGACCGTATTCCTTCAGTCGACGATGTGTGCGTCGTGTGGGTGTCGCATCTGTTTGAGAGACCGAAAGTAGAAGATGGAGATGCCACCCTCGCTTCTCGTTTCTCGTAGTTGTGGGTTCCCCGAACGCCGCTTTCTAGCCGCCGCACCGCCGCCACCGCTGCCTAGCTACCGACGAAGATAATGGATTGCTGCTCCTTCGTGATTCAGTTGTAGAGGTCGGGGGACCCGCTGTTGCAGTGTTGTCGTTCTCCAGTTGAAGATTGCGAACCCTAGCCGCCACCCCCGCTATTGGGGGTTGTTGAAGACGATGAGCCGTTGCCGCCTCTATTCGCCGCCTTCCTGTCGCCACCAGCCACCGTGGAAGGTGGCTGTGTGCGTGTGCTTCTATGTGTTTAGGTGTGTGTTGGCGTGTTGTGTTTTAGTGCGTGATGTATGTAGTTCCGTTGGCCAGAAAATTGAGAAAGAGCCACCGCCACCACTGTGAGGTGGTGACTTCCGCCAACCATCGCCGTCGGCCACCATGGTGTGGCTGTGTGTGTTAGTTAGTGTGTGTGTATGTGTTTATGTTTGGATTAAACATTGTAATTGTAATTAGATTTGGTTAATAATAAAAATAATAGTAACCACCACCGTAAGGTGGTGGCCGCCACCGTGAGCCGCCATTGACCACCACTACCCGAGGTGGTAGTGGGCGGTGCCCCACTAGCAAAACCTAATTGGCTTAGAGATTGGTTTTGGGCCTATTGGTCCATGTTTGGGTGGAAAACCCTAATTATGAGTACTAAGCTTTGTGCTTACAGTTTCAATTTTTGGTTTCAGGTACTCGATTCTCAAAAGAGGAGCTCGGAAAGATTGCAGTGCACACACCATTTGTTCAGCCTGGGATGTTTATACTCTGATATACTTGACAGTTGTTATAATATTTTGTGATACATTGCTTATGATTTTTATATGAGGTTTATCGAATATGGTTTTTATTATTAAATTAAACGAAATTTTCAGATTGTGTTTTTAGGATGTTTCAAGTTGGTATCAGAGCCTTGGTTTGAGGGATTTGGGCAAGCTTTCGAGTGTGTTTGAACTCAAACTGAGGAAATGGTAAAAGATTTTCAAAAGAGGAACATTTTCGAAAAGAATTTAAAAAAATAATTTAGAATGAAAAAGAGTTTTCCTGAAAATAGAAGGGTGTGGTGCATGCAATCAGTCGAGCTCAAGTAAGTACTTCCAAATTATCCATACAAGTTTATGCTATGATTTTCCGTTTCAGTAGAACAACATGCTAGAATAGGACTAAGGATCTAGGAGGATGCCTTATGTGCGTGCTATATGTGTTCCAACTTTATGAGAATTGCATGCTAGTATTAAGTAGACAGTAGTAGGATAGCCTGTTTAGGTTTTGCCTGATAGTATAAGTTTAACACTGCATGCTAGTACAGTTTCTTGTCATGAGGTTAGATTTTCCTGAGTAGTTTCCTATGTCTGAATGTTGCTTGCTTTGTGCTTGGTGGGACTCTGAGTGATGGGAGTTAGCCATTAAGTGAATACGTCACATCACATGTGATTAGGGTTGAATAATCTCAGAGTGTTGGATTTGGCCCTATTGCGCAGCTCTCGTTTGAGTCTAACTGTTTTAGGGACGAGTCTTTTACTCGAAGGATTATCTAAGCCTCGTCACATGCGATGGTATTTAGGTGATGGCTAATTGGTATTACAAGGAGGCCTTCAGCAGCTTAGGACTGGATTATGTAGAGTCAGAGATTTCCCTACGGCAAGCCTAGGATGAGAGTAGCAGAGATCAGTAGTAGTAGAAGTGACTTGGTGGAGTCAAGGCAGTTCTTGAGGAAAGTACGGATAGATGTGGAAGGTAGTATGGGCCCGTACTACTGAAAGCAGAGGATCCGTACTTGAATCGAGGAGGGCTGAGATGAGACCAGGAAACTAGTAGATTGGGAGATCCCTCGAGTTTGGATGAGTATTATGATGTTAGTGATGGTATGTTGCTGAGTCTAGTGGCGCTACATGGTAGACCAGATGGTAGTTCTGGTGTCGACGAGGGATCAGGCTCGGACTCTAGAGTCAGGCAGATTGATGATCAGATGAGGGAGTTCATTCAATCTAAGAATTGTGCGTAGTATCATTGACAAGACTCCTGTGATCCTTAGTGTGATCAAGGAGGACATTATAGAGATTTGTGATAAGAGGCCAAGTGCATTATGCACTGAGATAGCAGTCATGATAAAGACCCGTACGTTGATGTTTCGGGAATTCAGAGTTTGTGAGGCTTCAGATTGTCATGGGGTTTAGGGACCCCATTGTTAGTAGCAGATGGTTGGCAGATGTCACCAACACTTTTCTTACCAGACGTCTCGGCAGGAGATAAGATCTGACTTATTTCCTGTCTCTTGAGGGATAGAGAAAGAGATTGATAAGAAGAGGTTGGTAGTGAGTTGAGTGATGATGCAGTTAATGTTATGTCATGGGATGACTTTTAGACTAGATTCTGGGCAGAGTGTGCCCAGCCAATTAAGGCGCAACAGTTGGTGTAAGAGTTGTTTGATCTCCACCAGACGACTGAGACTGTGGCAGAGATCGCTACCAAGTCTCGAGAAAGAGCTTATATGGTACCACAGTATGCAGCAGATGAGGAAATGAAGAATGTAAGTTATCAGAACATGTTGTAGAATGATAACAGGGACATCATGAGTATATCGGGGTGCAAGACCCTGAATGATATAACTTCTTGAGCTTGAGAACGAGATATGGACTTGGAGCACATTGGTGTGAAGGAATTAGATCAGTTGCTTATATAGAGGTGTCTCAGGAGAAGACCCTAGATTTTGGATCAACTTTTGAGGGACCAGCAGGGTTAGATTCAATACAGTACATGCGGGAAACTACACGTTAGAGTCTTTCGTTTCAAGGGTTTGAGTAAGTGTAGCCTTGAGTTATCCTTGGTTTGTGTCTGAATTATATTTTCAAGAGATGTCATATGCCAATTGCATACCGAGAAGCATTAGTGAATAGTGATAGAGCACCTCCTAAATTACAGGATTGGGAGAGTACAATGTTATCTTGGTTTATTCCAAACTGAGGAGCATCACGAGAAGCACCTGAGGGAGGTGGTAGAGACTTTGACGAGAGAGAGACCTTTTTCAAGGTACTCTAAATGTGAGCTCTGGTTGCGGGAGGTGCATTTTCTTGGGCACCTTGTCAATCAGAAGGGTATTCTAGTCGTTCTGGACGAGATAGAGGTCGTGATGCAGTGGGAGATTCTGAGGTCTCCAATTGAGATTCGAAGCTTCTTGGGTCTAGTGGGTTATTCCCGGAGATTTATTCAGATTTTTTTGAAGTTGTGTAATCTTTTGGATTAGCTGGTGTTGAAACCCTAGCAAGGATAAGCATGAGTTCTAGCAGATTGGTCATGGGAGGGTAGGAAGAATTGAGATTTTTTCCAGTTTTGGGTGTTGTAGGGAATTAGTTGAATCAAGGTGGGGGAGAATCACCCAAGGATTCTGAAGCAAGAGCGGTTATGAAGATAGGATAAGTTTCACATCCTTGTCAGGAAGGAAAAAAGCCCAAGTGGCTGTATGATTTGAGGATAGTGTGAGATGGAAGTTCAGAAGAACTTGCCAATAAGGAGATCGCGTCCCCGTAATGCTTGCTAGCAAGCCTTAGGGAATCAGGTTGGGGATTCCAGTCAGAACATGAATACAGTTGAGTGCGGGTGTAGCCGTAGCATTCACTAGCAGTCAGACAGTGTTAGAGTGTTGTAAGTCTGTGGGTGTAGTCGTAGCATTCACTAGCAGCCAAACAGTGTTAGAGTGTTGTAAGTCTGCGGGTGTAGCCGTAGCATTCACTAGCAGCCAGATAGTGTTAGAGTGTTGAAAGTCTACGGGTGTAGTCGTAGCATTCACTAGCAGTCAGATAGTGATAGAGTGTTGTAAGTTTGCAGGTGTATCCGTAGCATTCATTAGGTTGGTAGATAGCGTGAGTGCGTTGTTAGGACGTGAAAGGAACAGTAGTACCGACCAGTTCGGGTGTAGCAGTGAGGATATGGAAATCCACGGATTGGATTTTGGAATTACCCAGACATATTAGACTTGGTTAATCTAGTGATAAGGCGGTAGAAGCGTCACTACAACTATGAAGCAAGGAAGCAGTGGACTGCTTAAGGTCATTCATGACATGAGGCTACTAATGGTCATGTAGCAATCGCTTTTAGCCTTGGGTTTGGTGACGTCAGGATTCGACGTATGGACTCGATTAGTTAGATTAGAAAGTTATTAAAGCCTCAGGGGCATGGTAACTAGTGGTAACTAGTTCTAGAGAAGGAATTCATTCAGAAGACGTGTGGGACGACTAAGTGGGAGTCCTATTGACTCCGCAGCCGAGCTGGAACCTGATATTTCAGATGACTAACCAATGAGTTAAGACCACGAAGGTCTTAATAGTTTTGGAAAACAACCATGTAGCATCATGCTGCTTCAGACAGATCCGTGTTTTAGGTAGTTCAGTGTTTCAGTTAGTTCAGTGTTTCAGGTAGTTCAGTGTTTCAGGCAGTTCAGTGGTTCGGGCAGTTCAGTGTTTTCAGGCAGATCAGTGTTTCAGACAGTTTTGGGTCTCCAGTAATAATGGTATTTTGGGATTTTATGTGCGGTTAGAGTCACAGATAGCTTGGGTTATGCTAAGTCACTTACGGCAGGATTATCTGAGTTTTGGCCAAGTATAAGTGAATCATAGGGATAAGTAGATCTGTGATTTTGTTTACTAGTGGGGACCTCGAGTTGTCAGAAGTTAAGTAAGCAGCTGAGAGACAAGTGGACTGGGTGCAGCGATAATGATTTTAGTATGGGTGATCTGTCAGGGATTCAAACCAACTCAAGACATCAGAATCCAGAGGAAGTAGATGTGAACTTGTTGCAAGGGATTAGTTCGCCTACAGATGTTAGGGCTTTGTGATGATTGCTCACAGCTACCCTGAGAAGGTTAGGCTGCGCCCAGGATGGTGACCATGTTACTTGGGTGGTTAGCGTGTAAGGTATGATTAGGAGTGATTTTGAGGACAAAATCTAATTTAAGTGGGGGAGAGTTGTAACACCCCATTTTTAAAATAAATAAATAAATGTATAGAAGCCCTAAAATGAATAATAATTGAGCGAGGCGTTAGTTTCGAGGAGTAAAAGTCATAATTACATAAGTCAGAGTGCGTTTGGTAATTAATGGACTTAAATTGAAGATATTTGAAGGCTTAAGGGTTTATTGGTAATTTAGGGATCTATTATGAATGAAATTTATGGGATTAGGGCTTAGAATGTAAGTTTTGGATTCAGTTTGTAAAGATTTCGAAAGGCAAGGTTAAAAGTGTAACATATGAACTTATTTTGAAAGAAAAAAAGGAAGGAGGGATCGTTTATGTTAATATGGGAAATGTTTTGAGAGGCATCGGCTATATATTTGTCTTAAAGAACCCTAACCCTAATACATGTTGCAGCCGTCATCCTCCAACCTTATACCCCCTCCCCCCATCACCGGCCGCCACCCTATTCTCCTTTCTTCTCCGACCACCGAGCTACCATGGTGCTTTCCGTCGTTGCTAAAGGTGGATCTATCATGTGATGTCTCTGTTCAACCGGTAATGAAGGGAAAATAGGTAGTAACCTCCATCTCCGGCCGTTAGAGCCTTTGTTGCCGCCACCTCGCGACCGGAGTGTCGCCACCATGACCGTATTCCTTCAGTCGACGATGTGTGCGTCGTGTGGGTGTCGCATCTGTTTGAGAGACCGGAAGTAGACGATGGAGCTGCCACCCTCGTTTCTCGTTGCTCATAGTTGTGGGTTCCCCGAACGCCGCTTTCTAGCCGCCGCACCGCCGCCACCGCTGCCTAGCTACCGACAAAGACAATGGATTGCTACTTCTTGGTGATGCAGTTGTAGAGGTCGGGCGACCCACTATTGTAGTGTTGTCATTCTCCAGTTGAAGATTGCGAACCCTAGCCGCCACCCCCGTTGTTGGGGGCTGTTGAAGACCATGAGCGGCTGCCGCCTCTATTTGTCGCCTTCTTGTCGCCACCAGCCACCGTGGAAGGTGGCAGTGTGAGTGTGCTTCTATGTGTTTAGGTGTGTGTTGGCCGGAAAATTTTAGTGTGTGATGTATGTAGCTCCTTTGGCCGAAAAATTGAGAAAGGGCCACCGCCACCACCGTGAGGTGGTGGCTGCCGCCAACCATCCCCGCCGGCCACCATGGTGTGGCTGTGTGTGTGTGTATGTGTTTATGATTGGATTAAACATTGTAATTGTAATTAGCTTTGGTTAATAATAAAAATAATAGTAACCACCGCCGTAAGGTGGTGGCCGCTGCTGTGAGCCGCCATTGACCACCACTACCCGAGGTGGTAGTGTGTGGTGCCCCACTAGCAAACCCTAATTGGCTTAGAGATTGGTTTTGGGCCTATTGGGCCATGTTTGGGTGGAAACCCTTAATTATGAATGTTGGGCCTTAGACTTACTGGGCCCACTTGTGGTCCATTGGGATTGGATTGTGAATTAAGCCCAAATTATTCCATGCCATTTATCTAGTAGAGTAAAGGAAGTAATGGATCAACTCCTTAATGGGCTAATTGAGAAAATCCTAATATTTGAGAATTTATCAGGACACACACGAGAATTATTTAATAAGTGAAATATTAAATAATAATCATTGGCAGAAATTAATCTAAGCAATAATGGACTTAATGGATTAAGTCCTTAATGGATTAAGTCCTTAGTTGGTTAAGCCCTTAATGGGTTAACTGAGAAACACTTAACCCTAATTATCATTTTATGTGAAACCCTGATTTCACTTGGGCTTTGTGTTGGGCCATCCAAGAATAATCAAATGGACTAGAGTAATTAGTTGGGCTCTAGGGTATGGCCCATATGAAGGATTGGACCCAATTTGGAAAATTGGGCCATAGTTTGGGCCTAGATGGTTGTATGATATTGGGCGCTAAGAAGGAGACATGTTGGACCGGACTGAGCAATTAGGCCTTAAGGGAAGTCCATGTAGAGGTTTGGGCCTATTTGGAAAATTGGGCCATATGTTGGGCTTTGATCCCTAGTTGACTTTGGGCCTATGGATTGGGCCTTGGGCTTGGGTAAGCCATGCTAGGGGTAATGTTGTAATTACCCAAAGTATGTATTTATAGTTATGTGGTGGAGCCCAATTATTAATTGGGTGTTATTTTGATATTGACAGATCGGGAATTAGTCATCCAGCAGCTATGGTTTTGGTCAGTGGGACTTCAGCAGTGTGAGGTGAGTTTTCCTTCCAGTAGGAATAGGTCTATGGCCACAATGCCGGCCCGTTTAGTTTGCAATAGTTCCGGACTTCGGTTCGATGCAGTAGTGAGAATGTTTGATGTCTTTGTGATTCAAGCATGTTTTATGTTCCGGACTCCGGTCCGATGCAGTATGCAGTATATGTGTTCATGCTAGTTGATATGTTTATGTTATTAAGTCAGTTCCGGAATTCGGTCCGATGCAGTTAGTTCCGGACTTCGGTCCGATACAGGGGACAAGGTCCCAGTCAGTTCCGGACTTCGGTCTGATGCAGTTAGTTCCGGACTTTGGTCCGATGCAGGGGACAAGGTTCCAGTCAGTTCCGGACTTCGGTCCGATGCAGTTTCCGAACTTCAGTCCGATGCAGAGGGCAAGGCCCTGGTTAGTTTCCGGACTTCGGTCTGATGCAGTTCTGGACTTCCGTCCGATGCATTGGGCAAGGCCCAGTATGTGCTTATTATGTTATTGTATGGTATGTGGTAGTTTTGGGGAGCTTACTAAGCTTTGTGCTTACAGTTTCAGTTTTTGGTTTCAGGTACTCAGTTCTCAAAAGAGGAGCTCGTAAAGATTGTCGTGCACACACCATTTGTTCAGCCTAGGATGTTTATACTCTGATATACTTCACAGTTGTTATAGTATTTTGAGATACATTGCTTATGATTTTCATATGAGGTTTATCGACTATGGTTTTTACTATTAAATTAAACGAAATTTTCAGACTATGTTTTTTGGGATGTTTCATTGAAGATGCCTAATACAGAGGAGTTGCAAATGCAGTCGCTGAAACTAGTTGGATATGTAATATGCTTTGCGAACTGCGTTGCCCTAAAAACAATGTAATGATTATCTACTGTAAGTGGAGTATACATGTCTGCGAACCCAATCCAACATCAACGAACCAAACACATAGAAATTGACATTCACTTCGTTCGATATCAAGTTGCTAGAGGCCAAATTCGCGTTTTACATGTTCCCTCCACTACTCAATTTTGCCGACATCTTCACAAATGGGATGTATACTTATCTTTTTAATGAGTTCGATCTAGCTTAAGTATCTGCTTCTATTCTCCTGTTTAAACTACAGGGGGTGTTAGTAAACATGTATATATGTATGTATGTATGTATGTATGTATGTATGTATGTATGTATTTTTCAGTCCATGTATTACACATTAGCTTAGCCCCATTCGTGTATTTGTGTTTGTAAATATTCTCTGTAATATCTCAACTATTAATCAAGATACTTCATTCCGCAATAATGTTTTGTTTTTATTTTTATTTTTTTTAATGTTATGGGTAAATTGCACAAATGATTATTTGTTGAATTTTTACTTAGCAGGCCAAATACAATTGTGGTTGATTCTTTGTATTACCTACTTATTTATTTCGGAGAATTTCATATATATCTTTTGTAAACTTTCATAACAACATACACATTCTTGTAAAAATTCACATTACGCATATCATGCCCAGTGGTAGTGGTAGGGGAGAGGGTGCAGAATATGCCCAGTGGTAGTGGTAGGGGAGAGGGGCTTCTGCACGAGGCCCTTTTTTAAGGGGTGATTTTTTTTAACTATATTTAATTTCAGCACAAATTAATGCAAAGATTGTTCATTTTTTTTACTATATTCAATTTCATTCCAAATCTTAAAAATAAATAGTTCATGTATTTTAGTTCATTACACGTTACAGTTAAGGGCACTTTATTTTTGTTTGTCCTGGACATTTGAATCCCGAGGACTAACCTTGACGTATATATCCTTGTAAAACCTAAAAATTCACATACATATCTAAATACACAATTTAATCATATTTAAAACATAAAAAAAACACCATTTTTATATTGTTTTTTGTTATTAAAAATAATTAATTTGTAACATTAGAATATTATCTTTCACCCACAATGCTATTTCCATTTTTTTAGTTCATGAATCCTTACAACATATTGACATTCACATTAAAATTAATTATTCTTTAATTATTTTACCTGTGACGTAACTGAAGAACCATGGAAAGAATAAAATTGTTTAGAAGATAATAATCACAGGTCTCATAAATTGATTGTATGAAATGAAATATATTGTTTAGCAACCGATTATTAATATTAAATCTTTGGGTTTTACTAAATGATTATGCATAATATGAAGTGACAAAGAATCATGTTGTGAATAAGAAGATCGAGTATGGGAAATATTCCAAATGAATATTTTAGTATGGCATAGACATCTTGGGGCGTACCAAGATGAAATGTAATCCATGTCGCACCCCAACTGAACTAGTCCATAAACTAGACTCATCGAGACCTCCAGTTGCTGACCCCACTTTATATCGTAGTCTGATCGATGCTCTTTAGTACTTGACTTTCACCAGACCCGACATTACTTTTGTCGTTCAACAAATTTGTCTCTACATGCATGACCCTAGGGAGCAACACCTCCATGCCCTCAAACGTATTTTGTGGTACATTCAAGACACCTTAAACCATGGTCTACAGATTCATGTGTCCTTCAATACAGAGGAGTTGCAAACGTAGTCGTCGAAACTAGTTGGATACATAATCTACTTTGCGAACTGCGTTGCCCTACAAACAAGGTAACAATTCTCTATTGTGAGTGTCGTATACATGTCCGTGAACCTAGTTCAACATCAACGAACAAGCACATAGAAATTGACATTCACTTCGTTAGCGATCATGTTGCCAGATGCCAAATTTGTGTTTTACATGTTCCCTCCTATGCTTAATATGTCGACATCTTCACGAAAGAGTTGTGTACTTCTTTTTTTTAATGAGTTTTTATCCAGCTTAAACATTTTCCTCCCTTCTCCCATTCAAACTGCCTAAGAGCGGAGGGATGGGGGTGGGGGGGGGGGGGGGTTGCTTAGGCCCATTCGTGTATACATTTTTGTATATATTCTATGCAATATCCCAATTGTTAATCAAGAGACTTCATTGCACAACAATGTTTTATATTTTACGGGTAAATTGCACAAAAAATTATTAGCTGAATTTATGCTTAGCTGGCCAAATATAATTCCAATTGATTCTTTGTGTTGGCTATAATATTTGGGAGCATTTCATATATATATATATATATATATATATATATATATATATATATATATATATATATATATATATATATATATATATATATATATATATCATTGTAAGCCCAATTTTTTTCTTTATTATATTCAATTTCATCCGAAATCTTAAAAAAATAGTTTGTGTATTTTAATTCCTTAGATGTTTGGACTAAAAACTTTTTTTTTCGGTTCACCATGGACATTTGGCTTATTTATCATTCTATAACCTATAAATTACATATATATCTAATTACATAATTTCATCATATTTCAAATATTAAAAAAAAAACACCATTTTTATATTGATTTTTTTGTAATTAAAATACAATTGACTTATAACATTATATATATATATATATATATATATATATATATATATATATATATATATATATATATATATTAAAGGAGGACACTTCTTAGGAATAGTGTCTAACCATGGTACTGTTCCTCGGGTTTAATCCTCAACCATGGTAACCGCCCCCACCTCAACCCACCACCTCATCTCGATTCTTCCAGATTATCCTTCTCTCACCTCGCTCTCTGCAATCTCCAGGAACCTTAAATTCATCTCTACCGGAACCGGCGTCCGCCACCCCTATGCTTCCTTGTTTCTCGTTGCTGCACAGGTTTGTTTCATAGTAACCGAAATACTTGTGTGTATGTGATCTATAGATGACACTCCCGATTTCTTCCTTACTTTACCACCGCTCAAAGGCCAGAAGATTTGTCAGCAACAACCGTCGGCTTCTTGCGTAGCCTTCCCAGTTCCCACCGCCTCTCTTATCAGGTTCGCCTCGATCCACCTTTCCTTCCCCCTTTCTCTACAATCGACCGAGACCCTAGGAACAACAATTGTGAGGTAGTGTCACATGTTCTCATTCCGATTCTCCACTCACTGCCTCAACTGCTGGTAAACACTTTAATCTAACACCGTACTACCGTCTCCGCGCCATCTCCATCTTCACCAACAATCACAGCAACATAAGCAGGACCTCTTTCTTCCATATGTTCGGTGGTGGTGAGTAGGGTTGTGGAGGAGGACACCGCTGAGGCCGGAACAGAAGGTTATTGGCTTCGAAGCAAGTCAGATTCTCCACCGATATCAACTATAAAAAAAGAGAAGCAGTAAGAACGAAGGTAGCTCCTTCAAGCAGCAAACAGTTCCAGGTTTGAACTTTGTTTTTGCCAAATTAACGATTCTGCAGTCGATTGCTATGGAAGTCATTTGCAAAACTGATTTAATTTCCTCACTCTACAGTTCCGTGAAATTAATTTTATGTATTCACTTCTACTAAGAGGGTTACCACACGTGGTATGCACTACAATATATGGTATCAATTTTTTCTTATGCTCTTATCTCTTTTGGGTGATGTTTATTTGGAGTTTGTTCTTCCTAATGTTCGTGTTTGTTAACTTAAGCCCTAATTACAATGTGCGCAACAAAACTGCATGTAGCTATCTCTATAATCCAATGTTTGGATCCGTATTCATGTAACTATTATGAAGTTGGACCAAAGGCGATTCATTGATTGGCAAGGTCGAGCAATTGCACTAAGTACTGGTAAAAAGTGTTTAAGTGCCTCAATAACTTGTCTAACTTGTAGAATGAGTAAGTACAATATGTACTTATTCTCATTTACAGGTGATATCATGACTGTAAAAAATAGACTTCACAACTTTCTTTATTTGGGTTTCGTGTGGATTGTAATCTTAGTTTTTGTATGTATTTACTATTTAGGATGATGGTGGCGGTGAAATTTGTAGAAGAGACTTGAATGCAACAACTTGCATATTTAGTCATTCCATAATTGTTCCTTTGTAGTTATCTCCAGGATTTCTGCCTATATTTACACAATATTTTTCATTGGAATTCTCACATTTATAAGATTTTATCTCTGTTTCACATGTATAGATTCCTAAAAAAACACAAACCGGAGGTTGGAAATCTTTAGGGGGGTATCTTATTATGCATCACATGTAAGCGTTTTTTTATATAAATTCAAAATTGTCCTTCTTTTGTCTAAAGTATCGATTTTTAATACAAATTTTTTGTTGTTTTACTTTTATTTCTATGGTCGGTGGCCATGTTTGCTGATCTTGGGCACTTTTCTCAGTTGACTATCCAGGTTTGCTGATTTTTACTTCTTTTTAAGGCTAAATAGTTGATATAGATATAACAATTGAGGTAATAACAATTCATTTGGAATTGGAATCCAAGATTCCATTCCGTGGCCTAATAAACAGAATTCAATTCCGTCTTTTATATGTTATATACAGTTTTTTAGTTACAGAACTATTTACCAAAATGTATCTCAAAGCTGCTGCTACATACTATTTTTATTGTTACAAATTTTTGATTCTAACATTTTTGGACCAAACTTCCCATGCATACTATTTCTATAGTTAAAAATTTTGATCTTAAGATTTTTGGACGAAACTGTCCCTGCATATTGTTTTTAAACTATAGAAAAATTGTTTTCAACAATTTTAGACAAATTGCCCCTACATACTAATTTTATAGTTACTTTTTTTAACAGTTTTGGATGAAAATGCCCTTCCATAATATTTTTATACTTAAAAAAATTTGAATTTAAAATTTTTGGATGACACAACTCTTGCATATCGTTTTTATAGTTAATCTTTTTTTGATTTCAACGGTTTTGAATTCAGATTGATGTTGAATATATTTATGTAGTAAATTGAGTAAATAGCGATATACTTTGCA
The DNA here is from genome assembly GCF_051521515.1 of Lactuca serriola. Taxonomy (NCBI): domain Eukaryota; kingdom Viridiplantae; phylum Streptophyta; class Magnoliopsida; order Asterales; family Asteraceae; genus Lactuca; species Lactuca serriola. Next base: position 120,427,435 of record NC_136409.1, on the reverse strand, counting down.
TTTTGTTTTTATTCCTTGACCAAAAAACAAAGTACATAGTCATTTTTTGTTTTTCTATCTTTCGGTGATAAATGCAATAAATAGCAACGAGCTTTGAATTTACACATTTTTTCGGATTTTTTTAGTTTTTTTTTTCCAAAAACCAAACTACATTGCTATTAGGTGCATTTTCCATTTTCACGAGTAAAATGACCCAAATGGCAACATACTTTCAATTTATATGTATTTTTTTCCATTTTTACTAGTGAAATGCCCCAAGTGCATTCTCATTTAGGAAAGAAGAACCATAGATACACCCGCCGTCAGATTTAATCTCTGATTTCACAACTTCACTATTCTTTATGGTAACTTCTATACCGGACGTATGGTATGTTTGTTTTTTTTGTTGTCTAAGATTATATTTTCTAATTTTGTTTTTATTTTTTATTGTTGCTCAACAGCTGTTCGCTCGAATACCTACATGAATCTACATGTCAAGAATGAAGCTTTTTTTAGGTGAATTTGTCACCACCATTTTTCGTTGATTTGTAGAATCACCAGGTAACTTTTGTTAATTTTTATGTTCCTTTTACTATGTTTAATATATAGATTGGTAATAAAATGAATGAACATTAATAGATCATAAATTTGAGAAATTGAATTTATGAAAATACTTTTTTTTAGGGATAGCTGTTGCCTGGAAAGCTGCAAATGTGAAAACTGGAACTACAGTGGTCATATTTGGACTAGGTGCAATTAGGCAAGCTGTATGATTATATAAAGATGCAACTTTAAAAGGGCCCATAACAGTAAAATGGGACGGTGTATGTTTTTTAAATTGACTTGCCCCATAACAATAGTTGATCAAATGACATTTATAAAGTACAAACAACGGAAAAATTGTCGCATTTGACCCCCGCAACGCGGGGGTCCCCACCTAGTTACAGTATTATCTTTCACCAGTATTTCTATTTTCACGTATTTAGTTCATGAATCCTTACAACATATTAATACCTACATTGAAATTATTATTATTATTATTTTTATGATTTTACATGTGACGTAACTGAAGAATAAAAAGAAGAATAAAATTCTTTAGAAGATAATAATCGCATGTGCCATAAACTGATTGTAGAAATGAAATATATTGTTTAGCAACCAATTATTAATATTTAATTATCGGGTTTACTAATCGATTATGCATAATAAGAAGTGAAAAACAATCATGTGGGGAAATAAATAATCGATTATGAGTGATATTTCAAATGAATATTTTAGTAATTTAATTATAATCTAATTTAAAGACGTTTTTAAATTTTAATTATATATCAAATATGATTAAATTGATTATCTGGGCACAGTGTTGTAAAATTCATCGAGTTTGCCGATTACTCGACCGAGTACTCCCTACTCGGCCCCTTACCAAGGCGAGTTACAGAATCTGAATACTCCCTGATCGGCCCCTTACTGAAGTCAACAACGTTGTAAAACTCGGTCAACTCAATGATTAATATGTATTAATACTTAATGATTTATTGTTTAACACACATTTAATTAATATTTCATATATATGTCAAATTTTCAGTAATTATCCACTAAGTGAAACCATTATGTGTTTTCAGGTTTTGTGTATAAATATGTATTTAATTTTATTATATATTTCAATCAAATTATGATTGTAACTTATGATTTTGACATGTACTAATACTTAATGATTTATTGTTTAACATACACATTTAATTAATATAACATATATATATATATATATATATATATATATATATATATATATCTTAAATTTTCAGTAATTATTCACTAACTCGCTACTTGACAGTCGGACGAACATATATCAAATAGCGAGTTCTACAACCTTGTCTGGGCATATATGTGAATTGATAAGTTTTATAAAAATATACATTTAATTTTTTTGCAATATAACTTAATTATAAAACTTTATATATTCATAGAACAAATTCTCGGTGTTTATTTGGCCAGCTAATTAAGCAAAAATAGGACATGCTTTGTCCTATTCAGTTAGGAAATCAGAGTTATAAAGTCGAATATTGTAATGTTAGATTTAGGCCTTCAAAGAAAAGGAGAATTTCCCCTTCTATTATGGACACATATAGGACATCAAAGCAAAGATAATACATGACATGTGGTGTGTGGTGGATCTAAGATGCAATCAATAAAAGAGACAAAATCTTGAGAACACGTATATACTACGTCATCGCAAACGTTCGATAAGTCGTCGGTTTTCAGAAATATAGCAAGTACAAACAAACCAATATAAGATCATATGGGGTTTTCGCATGACCCACTACCTGCGGTGATGACTCGGATGTCTCGTGTTAAACTATACATGCCTATTATTCTTATCATAGATGGCATTATTTTGCAAGAAAATAATTGTGTAATATTTTAAAATTTCATTCTGTTGGGGACTATTTATGAAGAAATCGAACTCCATTTTATCAAGGGATTTTCTAATATGTGCCCTAAGGGCACATATAAAAAGTATTAATTAATCACAATTGTTACCATAATTAAATGTTAAACACATTAATTATAAGAAATATGTTTCACATTTAATTATGGTAACAATTGTGATTAATTAATACTTCTTATATGTGCCCTTAGGGCACATATTAGAAAATCCCTTTTATCAAACCTCATAAAAGTTCAAAAACTAGTTATTTGGTGATACGATTACATCTTTTTTCTTTTTTGGTAGTTTTAGTGATTCCATTTCCTTTTACGATTACATCTTTTTCTTTTTTGGAAGTTTTAGTGATTCCATTTTTTTACATTTAAATATGTTTGATGACATAGGTATTGTTTATGGATATTGATTGTATAATTTTTTTAGGGATAATCACAAAACTTATCAAATGTGATCGTTGATTATTGGAAAATGACCAAAGCTTTAGGCGTTTGTAAAAATAACCATGGTATCCAAAATGGTCTGTTTCATTATACTAAGGGAAAACATACCAGAGAGTACCTTTGTTGACAAGCTGAAACTCGAAATGTTCCGGACACTGTATTTCGGACAACTTTTCAGAAATTACATTTCGAGTGCACTGCATCTGAAATAGATTGAGCTTAAAGTATTTTAAAGCCGATATTTCGAACAAATATTTTGAAATGATATTTCAGAAATGCATTTATGTCTTAAAAGTTTTACTAGCATATGTATTGGTTAAGTTTTTATAAGCTTATATCAAGCACCACATATACAATTCATCTCCGCATAAAAAATTTGTTATCATAAATGACTTTATCCAAAATAATTCATGAAGAAAGTTTTTCCAGCCTTCATATGTAGTGTTATAATTTTGAAAAAACCTTTATATGTAGTGTTACAATTTTGAAAAAAAAAAACAATAAAATAATAGGTACCCATATAAAAAAATAACTCCGGTCATTTTAAATTCTTATTTGTTGTCTTGGGTTGAATGGTAATTTTCATTTGAATACAACACTAGTTTGCAATTACAATTTTAATAAATAGTTTTTTGATTGATGTTCCAATAATTTTTTGATGCTGACATTTTTAAGTTGCATATGTTAGCTAATCTTCATATATAGCCACCCATTAAACAAAAATATTTATGTATCATGTTCTTAACAATCAGCATTAGAAGGAAACGATCAGATCAAGGCCCTGGCATATGAAGTGGGAAAAACACATGTGAAATTATGGTTTAGGAGGATTTTTAGGGAAGCATGTCTAATATTCTCAATGCTGATATCCACTAACATGGCGATTAGACATGTTTTTTCAAATGCAATAGAAGACCAAAATAATTATATAGGGAAAAGTTTATTCCGGAAAACATACAAAGGGTATAAAATATCTTATTTCGAAGAGATTTTAGCTAGATTTTAACATGCAATTCCATGTCAAGATGAATGACTTGAAAATGTTAGTCATGATAAATTGGGTAGGGTGTGCTTTACTATTATGTGTTACCGTATAATGACCTCTAGTCCTCTAACATTGTCGATTCCATGTATATGTTATCCAAATGTGAACGAAATGTAAAAATAACAAACCTATTCTGGTTTTAAATGGCACGATGCAATGATGGTATCACAATGCCATGACGGCAGAAGGTAATAATATAAACATCTACAAATAACCGTTCTTTAGTATTGTGTGGCATGAATCTAATATCTTATGCACCCAAAATTTATGATGAAATCACTCGATGGAAGGTATATGTTATTGAGAACGACATCTTTGAAGTAAATGATTAAATGAAGAATGTTTGTTTCAATCTACATAATATTACACTTATACATATCAAAAATGAAAATGATATGGTGTTGATAAAAGAAAGTGACCCTCGGCAGCTAAGAAAGACCCGAAGACCCAAAAGCTTTTGTGAACCGGAAATGAGGATGCCGAAGACTATTTGTCATCATTTGGAACCCGAAGACGAGAAGAAGACCCGAAGACATCCTTGAACATGAAGACTGTGACAATTTATCTTTACTGACTATGTGTGTAAACTTAGTATTATCCGGTGTACCTTTCAGAGTCACCGAAGTCAGTAGCTTTGTAATTGTTTATTATTTCTTGTAACTTTTGGACCACTATAAATAGAGGTTTCCACTTCATGTTTATGTACCAATTCAGATCTTATCAATATAAGATATATTCATCTCTATTCTATCTAAAGTTATCTAATTGATACTTTATCCGAGTCTCTTTTCACTTATGTTGTTCATCATCTACTAACTTGTGTTTGAGTGCAAACCATGTTACGATTCAACTAAGTGTCTACTTGTTTATGGTTATTGATATAACTTCTGCTATTTACATTCCTTACTTTTCCGCAATCTAACTTTTATTGTTGAGCTAACAAAGATCCATCGAGATTAACTTACATTTCCGCAATATATTATCTCGTTATTAGGTTCTTCTCTCAACAATTGGTATCAGAGCTAGAGTTGTTGCCTTTTAACTCCTTTCAGAAAATCGAAGTTTTTTTTTCTTTCTCAAAAACTCTTATTTAAAAGGCATTCTATACCACTAAAAGCTCATTAAAACAAGGAAGAATGGCACAAGCTTATTCTTTAAACATTTGTAACAGTGTTCAAGTTTCTAATAGAGCTCCAATACTCGTTGCAAGTGGATATCATCATTGGTCCAGAAAGATATTTAAAGAGACTAGGAAGAGATGTTTGGAGATCTGTAGAGGAAGGACCTCATGTCCCTATTCTCACTCCCATTGATGCTGATGGTGCTCAAGCAAGACTCGGAGGTGGTCCGGCGGCCATGAAAAGAACCACCAATGATGACCTCGATAAGATGGAGAAAGATGTAATTGCCTTCTACGAAATTTCATGTGGTGTTGCTCCAGACAACTTTGATATCATCATCAACTGTAAATCTGCCAAAAAGATTTGGGAGGTACTAAAAAAATCTCTACCAAGGTTTTGAACAAGCACAAGACAAAAAGCTTACCACTAATCTCAACGAGTTCACCAACTTCAAACCTCTACCTGGTGAAAGTCTTGATGACTCCTTTAAGAGATTCAACCGCATAATCACTAAACTCTTAAATGCTAGTATCGTTAGAAGCAACCATGAAACCAATCTGTAGTTTCTGAATGTGTTAGGAAGACATTGGACGACTGCAATAATGATAGTTCAAGGAGATAGGAAGATCCATACTCTTTCATTATTTAAACTCTACGGTGAACTTCAGGCTCAAGAATCTATGGTGTTAAAAGAATGGGCAGATATAGGTGGATCACTTGATTTAATGGCTCAAGCTCCTCAGTATTCCATCAAAGTATCGCAGTATCCCTATCTCGGAGAGTCATCATATCAACATACATATGAAAACTCACTGCAGTCATATGAGGCAGATGTGAGGAAGATTTCCAAAATGTCATAGCCCTTGCCAGTCAACAATTCAATCAACTCCCACCACCCACTTTTCACAAAAATAAACAGTTCACTAAACCACCTTTCAACAGATCCTACATCCCGTAGAACAATCATCAACGATATCCCAGAAATCCTCATCACCAATCTCAGCCTCAGAACACTCCTCAGATGTATTCCAATCACAAAGAGATTATGCAGACTAACAAATCACTGGACTTCGGTACTACTACCGAAGATAACAAATATGGAGTCCTTTTCTGTCACAAATATCACAAGGAAAATTACTTTGCAAGAGACTACAAAGCGAATATAGTGAAAGACAAAGCATTCTATCTTAGAATGGATCTAGAGATGCAAGATAAGGAGAAGGAAAAAGCGAAAGCATGTGTAGCTCAAGTTCGCGGGATCATCAGTTTTGGTCATTGGGTAATGAAGATGAGGGGCGTGACAACAAAAGGAAGAGAGGAAAGATATGCATGGTGGCAGCACATGAAGAAGATGGATCAACCAACCTGAAGAAAAACTATTGCTACATGTTAAGGGAAGGGACCCTCAACATCTTTGAAACGGTAAAACTTATGATTCATTCTAATAATTATAACATGCATGATTGTTAATCTCACCTAGAAACACTTAACGAAACTTGTGTTGTTGTCCTTAGAGACTACAACAAAGCCATAGATGAAAAGAACATAGTGACCCAAGAGCTGTATCACTTGAGAGGAAGACTAGAAGACAAGAATCTTAAGGTCACAATGTTAGAAAAAGACTTGTTGTTAGAAAAGGATGCTAACTTACTTAGTGAAACTTAGTTAGAAATTGCTTTCAATCAACAAGATTTAGCCCGTAAGGAAATTGTACGTTTGAATCGATTAATTGAAAAGTTGTTTAATTAAAGCGAGACCATTGAAAATTTAGTTAATAATTGGACTGTTGATAACACATATAACTAGGGATTGTCAAATGACTACTCCACCGAAGAGAATTCTCCTCCTCGGTTTGATGTTGAACGTCCATATGTCCTACCAGACCTGACCTTCCAATACCCAGTCAATGAGAAGAACTTTCCCGAAGACATTCGATGTCACTTTGGTAAACACAATGACCTTAGTAACAATTGTGTGATTAAGGAGATTCATCCAGAATCCTCTGGAAACTCAGAAGGTTTCTTGCTATCATCGTTACAATTAGTTATGATTCTCAATCCAGTTCTGATGTGGACGAGGAAATTGTTATGGAAAGACCTGAATCATTCTCAACCTCTATTGAAGGACCATCTAAGTCCTCTAAGACAAATCATAATCAGGAGTTACCTTAGATCTAATATGCAGTACTTCAATCCTCATTACCAACAAATGTCATCCCACAGATCCTAGTGAAATCCAAATCGACTCTTCAGCCTCTCCCACATGAACTTGACATTAACAACTTTGTGTTTGGATAGTGCTCCCAAAATCATGAACTCTATAGTTTTGATGATTCAACACCTAGGTTAATGTCCAAATCAAAGAATTTCAAGGCGGGAAGTTGAGTCAAAAATTAAATCTTCCAAAAATCAGGCCAAATTTTCAAACAAAAGAAAGTTGGACAAATCCACCACAACAAAAATGTTTCAAAATAACACTACAGTCAATGGATCTTGTCAAAAAGCATGTACAGTGGCTAAATCTTTCGAAATCAACAACAATGTACCCACTCAAAACAAGGTCAAGTGTTTGTCACAAACATCCTTAAAAGAATAAAAAATGAAGGGTATTTTGCACACTCCACACTTTTCAAAATCCCATTAACCCATAAGGAAGGCAACACCTATGTTTAGGTGCTTTAGCAATTCGTCTTCAAATATAACAGACTCTTCAATGAGGCACAACCTAAGGACAAGGAAAAAGAACCAAACCTCATCCTCTAGACCTTTGACCAAGTACATTATGTGGGTCAATGAAAATAAACTCACATTTGGTTTCTACCTACTAACAAAAAGGACACGTCAAACCCCAACTTGAAATGTCCAAAAGAACGTGAAACATTATGGACACTGTAACATACACGTTCTGAAATTGTGTATTGTTATTATTTAAAGTGAATAACATTGAGTGCTGAGTTCTAATGGATAGTTTTTACTAGAAATGAAGTCAAACAATGCTTAGAATCATTCAGAAAGTATTGGAAGTCTTATGAGATTCCAATTAAAAGCCAAATAGTGAAATTTAGCAAAAATATAAAATTTGAAATAAGTAAAATTTTATTATTGAAATTTGTAGATAATCTCGTTAGAAACATTTAGGCGAAAACCTCATCGAAGCTATAACGAAGAAGTTATGACCAATCGAAGATCCACGATAAAACCGGCACGGCGCCGAATGACGTAAAAAGTGAGTTTTTGATAAACAACTTTTAGCCTTAGTAATCTAAATGAAAGTCGTAGTATTCGCGAAACCAAGAAATTCGATAAAAAGAACGCCAAAATCTGACTTCGTATGAGTAAGTTATGATTTTTCGAAGTTTCAGCTTAGCAGTAGATAGCTAAAAACTCGAATTTTAGATCGAGTGATTTTTATCCGACACAACCTAAACGAGAATTGAAGGTCTCACCATTTGTAGTACAACGGTAAAAAGTCTGACGAAAACGGACGTCGGATGAAGAAGTTATGAATTTTTAACGGATTTTCCTGTCCCGATCTGTTAAAAATAATAATACTAAATTTAAATTCAAAATTAGCCGACGAAGTCTAAACGGAAGTTGTAGAGAATAATTTTAGCTACGCGTGCATATAAAGAACTTCAAAAACAGAGCGCGTATGAAAAGGTTATGGATTTTACAAGATTGGGCACATTTTCATTTAATTTTCGCATGAATAGTGTTGATCCACGTGGCATCTTCTGATTGGACCGCAGCCTCGCCTGGCACCCTTTGATTGGTCCGATGCCATGTCCGCCTCGTTTCCGACGTCGTGACTCACCCTTGCCCAGATCCGACGCGTGTCGCGATGAGTCGTCTGAAGCAGCTTAGTCACCCGGTGACTCCTCGCATCCGAAGACGCCTGTCGCGTCCGAACCGAGCCACCTGGAGCCCTCGCATGCGCGCCGTCTGGTCCTATCACGAGCTACCAGCTGCCCCTCCTCCCTTCGGCCGAAGACCTTCGCCTCCTATAAATAGGAGAGTGCGAACCCTCCCGACTAAGGTTAGAAAATTCACACTTTTTCACTCCTAAACCCATTTTAAAGCTATTTCAACATCCCCCGAAGCCCCAGTATTATTTTTCAAGCCCGAAATACGTCCCGAAGTGCCCAGAGAGCCCGAGAAATTATTCTTTTCGGTTTGAAGCTCTACCTTTTTAGAGCCCGGTTTTTAGCTAATTCTCCCGGTTTTCAACGAATAAATCCATATTTGGAGCCGATATGCTGCTCAAATTACTATTTTAACCACCGATTATTTTAAGGTGAGTTCAATATATAGGAACAATTGTATGTTATGTGTTATATGTGCTATGTGCTTTTCAGTTTTATTATTCTGAGTTATTTTCCCGTGTTATTTTTATTCGCTATTTTTAATAGCAAAGTTATACCTTTGACCATGTGATCAGTGAATGGACTTAGATTCATGGTGGTACTGCTATGTAGCCTCTGGCCATGTAGAACATGTCTCATAAGAGAATGACTTCTATTCCATGGCATTGGCAGAAGGTTAGATAGGACTGGTATGTAGCCTCTGACCATGTAGAGCATGACTCCGTAGGAGAATGACCTCTATTCTATGGTATTGGCAAATGGTTAGACAGAGCTATAAGCCTGAAATCTATCAAAATGTTAATCGGAAATTATATGTCTTATGTGCAATTTGGGCCAAAGCTTTATTGATGCATATCAAGTATTGAAATCGTTATGTCTCATTGATCGTAAATCTTTGAATCAAATTTTGAGTTGATATTGAAAGCCTGACATATGATACGCATATGCTATTGTTGTTCTTATTCCCTTTTGCTTCTGTCATATTGGTGTATATAAGGCATACGATTATATTGTATCTATTTATTGAATTCACTAAGCGTTATAGCTTATCCCTCTAAATGTTAAACAATTGCACGTGATGAGTATCCAGTATAGTTTTATACTGCTGAAAGATTTAGAATAATTAATACTATTTCTTTGTATTTTAATGTTCATGTATGTATATGAATAGTAGATTCCTGGGTAGATATGTAATGTAATAAAACTTAGTTGGTTTGTATTCAATCTTTTGTAATCACTTTATCAATATAAAATATTGTTTTATAAATATGCATGTAGCATGTTTTGAGGAAGTAACTTAAGAATAATGTTGGAATAGTATGAAAGTTTGGGTCTTTCAGAAATAAGAAAGTTGGGGTCTTTCAATCATGGTATCAGAGCAATGGTTTAAGTGAACTAAATATCACGGATTGGTATTTAGACTTAAACTTTTGGAAGCTCAATATATGAGCTGATTCATAATAAGTATATGGATACAAACCATAGGAAATATTTAAGTGGGGGATTGGATAGTGATAAACCCTAGTATTCTAAGATATTAAGTTACTTCAGAATTTTAAGAAAATTAGTTTAAGTGAACTAGAAATTTTGAGAATTTCTAAACTTAAACAAGAATTATTAAGTAAAGATGATACGATATGTATCTGGTATATATTAGGTTGAATACCTAATGAAGACAAGCACTAGAATATTAAGAGGAGATATGCCTTATATTCTATTATGTGCTAAATGATAAATGAATATAGCATGCCTTAGAGTGCTTATCTATAAGTGCTATTATTTGAGAAAGTTTAAGGTTTGACATCGATATGTTTATAAATAAACGATCACAGAATATCATAAAATGATATTTATGAAGTGTTATCGTAAATAGTGTATTAATACCTATAGAGTGGTATTGTACCTTCAAAATATGTATAATGATATAATAACATCTTTGGAAGAATGATGTGCGTTTGAAACACGTTTGGGCGAGATAAATGTGTTGGTGCAAATCTACAAAGTTGTTTCCACCGCTGTTCAGATTGAAGCAGTGATTGTTTAGAGAGTCAGAAGAACTGAAGATGGCGATCAATACTTCGATAGTATCTCAATTGATGTGGTACAAGATTACAAGAATTAAATGAAGATCAAAGGAAAGGCTAATGAAGTTTTTCAGATTTAATAGGAAAAGACCTTGTGATGTAGTATGTAGTTCAAGTAGTAATATTATACATGATGCTCAGGCTTAGTATTTAATAATACTGAGTGATGGCTAACTACTATCATATCCTTATGGAAGTTCCAAAATGTGTTAAGTCGACTTTAGCATACAATATTAGGATGGTGAATTGAGTCATTTAGTGGTAAAAGGTTAAGCAACTTGTCTAAGTAAGGTAGAATGCTTAATTGAAGAAGAAATACACCCATAGTATCGTATGAGAAGAGATGTTGTAGTCAGAAATGACAGAGAACCAAGTTGAAGCTAGTAGAGCTTGCTAAGATGCAGCTATGATGCAGACTTCTTAGGATAGACTCCTATGAAGTAGACTTAGACTTACTCAAACACAAGAATAACGATGTCAAGGAAGAATAATGAAATGAACAAATGTGCATGATGGTTTGCATGAGTTAGAAGATGATGCAGGTAGTAGAAGACCGTTTGTCTCCATGCTGCTAGAGTAAATTTTGGAATAGTGTGTCTTGTAGAGTAGACACTACTCGAGAAAGAATTTATATGAAGAAATGGAAGTAAAATTTCTATAGACCTATGGAAAAGTATTAGGATATATTAAATTCAGCATATGCATGAGAAGAATCCTAGAAGGCGAGTATAGGTAATCCAATATATGTTTGATAGAAATGTGAAAACCCTAGTTGAGTCTAAGAGAAACTGTTGTATGTATTTGTTTAAACACATTCATGTGTGATAAGTTGCTTTGTGAAAACTTTTGAATGGTGACTTGGGAACTGCAAGACAATACTTGGGATGAGTATGAGTAGGTGTGAATAGTAGTAGAGTCCTATACTACTGGAAGCACATGACTCACACTTGGATCAGGAAAAGTCACAAGGTTACCAAGAAGCTAGTAAATGATTCCGTTTTATTCATGTGTGTCGTTACCTTCGATTCGGTAATGACTAAGAAGATAAGTATTGTTCAACTCTTAATGTCATAAAGAATCGAGTCTGATTAGTATAAATCCGCGAAAGGAGTTGATTGGTTCAGAGAACCATGTCTTATATAGTGACGAAACTTCGGTAGGAATACTGAAGAAGTAAATGGTCAAGGTAGTCGATAGAAATATAAGAATCTTCATTATAGAATTGAGCAATTGTTAGCCAGAGATGTGACGTGCTATGTGGTGTTACTGGCCACAAGAAATGTTTCTGCCCTAATCTTACTAGTCAAATGGCGGTGAGTCAAGTTTCCGTTCAACAATCAAAGAGTACTCCAACTAAAAAGGAGGAGGTGCCAAAAGCTAAAAGATGTGTATATCCGAAAGCATGAATTAGAGATACATGGTGCTATTCTTTCTATTCTGAAGCATCCACGTGTTGATCAAACTCTTTTGTTTTCGCTATTCTATCAGCTCGATTTATTCGATCTGATTCTAATACAAGAGTTTGGATCGTTATGTGTCTTATGCGAGATAAAGTCAAAGGTCATTAGAATATGACCATTCGAGTTGTTATTATAGCAAAAGTAAAGACCTTATCTTGGGTTTAGTCTATAAACCAAGAAGGAGCAGGAGTCTGCAATGAGAATTGAGTTTTAACTCAAAGATTAGGATCAAACATTCAATAGAGAATGAAGAGCGGGTGCAATTTTGAACAACGCTAGTAACTAGGAAGTTTGAAGAATTTGACAATCGTTTGGCAAATCTTAAATATCATACATTTTAGATTACCACAAAGGAAGTAAGTTAAGAACTCGAATGTTGTGACTAGTAATTTTCTAGTAAACTCTAGATCTACTCACATCTTATTTGATTTCAATGCCTCAGATTCTTTCGTGCCTTATAAATTCACTCATTCTTTTCGAATTTCTTGTTACGCAATTGTCCAATCATTTCATATAAATAACATAGGAAGTGATGGGTTTTGGTCATAAGAACATCCTATGTGCTCATACAAACCCTAATGCTTGGATCTAGGTTTCTCTATTGTACATGCAAGTTATCCAAGACTGTAAACACTAATTCTAGCATACAAGTAATCATATTAACATGAGAATGGGTTTAAGATATTACCTTGATTGTTATGTAGCAATAACAATCCAATTCCTCTTTCTATTGACTTTAGAAAGCTTAGAGTCACAGATGTCACTCCTCTAATGGTTCACAAACACCATAAGCAAGAGGATAAAGAGGAGAGAGGATGGAGGCTGCCCAAAAACGTGAGAAACCCTAGAAGGATGCTTGTCCACGTTTTTGGGTCATAAGGGATGTATATATAGTTAGGCTATTAGGGTTATCTAACAAGGAAACCCTAATTTTGATGCTTAAGCCCTAAGCAACCCATGGATCCCTTTCCTTAAGGCCTTGGACGATTTCCTAAGGGTTTCCCCATAGAATTCGTCCACTCCTTAATATAAGACAATCCATAGCCCAAATTGCAATTATCTTATAATTACAATTCCAGTCCCTTAAGTTTAATTAATCTCTTTTAGTCACAAAACTAATTACTAATTAATTCTTGACTAATATTAATTAAACAATATGATTTCTCCTTTAATATATTATTCTCATAATATATTAATAAATCATATTTAATCCTTTCTCTCCATAATTCATCCTATCAAGTTGCTTTGGTGAAGGCAACCCAAAAGGACCATGCACCATCGGGTCAAGTACATACCAAAATAGTTGTGGACTTAGACACTAATCCAACAGTCTCCCACTTGGATAAGTCTAATAACTATTATGCGTATGACTTCAGATCCTGATCTGCAATCGTAGCTCTCCAAAGCCACTGTCAACTTTGAACATAGCAGATACGCGTGTCCTTAGATAAAGGATCATATATTCCTCCATTCTAGATATCATATGAGATATGATTTCAAATCATTCTCTTTGTACTATATCTCGAATTCCGATTTATGACGACTGACTAATTGAACAAATCAAGTTAGCCCTAGCCCGGCCGAGCATTTACATTTGTCATCACTAAATCATCGAGGGGCCCAAAGATATCGCTTTTATCCTACTTTGGATAAAAGGAACGGATAAACTTTGATTCAATGCTCACTTGCACTCACTCACCGAATCACACACAACAATATGTTTTATGACACCAAGTTACTGGTGCGTTTACATATTATCAATGTGCAACCGATTTGCAAGATACAACTCACACATCATGGTTTCAAGAATATAAGATGTTATCATCTCACTAATCACTAGTGATACAATTCATGGAGTGATCCAAGTGAGCGTGGGTTTAATCCAATGCTCAAATTCATATTCATAAGCACTCATGAACGTTGCAGCAAACATTTGCTTATGTCTAATGCTCTTTAGACAATCCACACACCAATTCACGACAGTCTTCATTCATACCTACTTCCAACATATGAACGACTGTGGCCCGTTCGAATAATTTAACTGTTCTTAACCAATTAAATTATTCAGGAAGTCAAAACATGCAAATGTGAAACACAAGAATAATACTAATCCCATATGGCCTCAAACCTTTGAGTATAAATAAAACACCTTTTATTTATCACCATATTGATTACTCATTATTTGTCGTTTCGGGTAATCAACTTCTTACTTGAATTATTACACTTGTCCCATGCTCCTAGCATGCACACAATGTTTACCTATGGTTCTTACTTTGTGAAATAGATCAAATTGAACACATTTCCAATCATTCTCATTTCACAACTCCAAATCCTTTTAATAAGTGAAAGAATATCAAATTCTTGCTACTTATAGAATATGCTAGATTCTAACACTTTATTCAATGATCCCTTCATAATGTTATAGCAAAAAAAGTCACAAAGACTATTGCCAATGATATTACAAAGTCCTCTATCGGAGATTGTTACAATACAATTCCTTAGATATGATGTCTCTCACTCAAAGTACATTCCTTTGAACATCCTTTTGAATAAAAGTTTCTAATCTAGACATAGATTTTCAATATTCAATTCCCAATATGGACACGTTTCCATATTTTCCATATGACAATTCATTCTTAATAGAATCTTATCTATTCGTAATGATGTCGATATGGTCCATCCAATATGGAAACATTTCCATATTTTCCATATGACAACTCATTCTTAATAGAATCTTTTCTATTCATAATAAAGTCGATATGGTCCATCTAATACCATGCTTCCAACTACTCACAAGCAACCAATCCTCGTCGAACTTTGGATTGTCCTTTGATATTTGTTTAATTATTTTAGTCAAAACCGATTGTAGTCCTTTTTCCATCTAAATGCGCCAGACATTTGGAAAATTTTAGAATGGTCAAATATTAAAGCATTTGCAATCGATCCTATACCCGAAGTGTATGGGACACGATGCATAATGTCTTACATAAAGATATGATACTTTATCAATCTTCTGCCATAATATTTTATTTGCTATGTTCTCAAAATTCGAACTATGAAGAGGAATGCCGTAATCATAGTCAAAAATTGAGAACACACTATGTACCTTTGACTAAATTTATTAACATTCCACAACCTAAGCCTTTAGATTTGAAATGAAGCATAATATTCTCTCCCTTAATTATAGCAAAACAACTTTACAACCCTTACGACTTTGCAAGGTATAACTCTTGTTTTCTATAATTAATATTGCCAACTTGCAATACGTGCCTTAATAATCATACAATCATAACATTTATGCTCCCACTATCATGATGATTATTATAAATATAACACTTATGCTCCCACTAGCTTGGACATGTATTCAGAAACGGCTTAACTTTCAGAAAAACAATACTTATTCAATTTCTTAAGTTCATGTTTCTAATTCCTAATGCTTTGATAATCCTTTATCTAAGCTTATACACCTTTGCTCTTGATAGCTCATATGTGTGTCTAAACAATTCAGACTAATTGCCAAACCTCACAATTCAAATCATGGAAAGGGATACCGTAACCATAATCGAATTTTGAGAATACAATTTTACAATCACTATCTTCTTAAAATATTTCTCAGTGAAAGCATTTCCTCACAATCATTTTCATGAAGGAGGGAATCTTATGACACTTAGATTTTAATGGTGTATGTGTTCCTATCCATGTGAATTTGTTAAAACCAAAGTTTATGACAAATTCAAACTCATATGGACCGAACTTTCTTAATCTTGATTTCTTGCCTTATGGTAGCATAGCTGCCCACCATGTCTTCCAAGTAGTTAAGCAGCTCACCTTTTCCTATCAATGTACCTTTCATTGATCAAGGTCCTTGCCTTTTATGCATTCAAATGAGAACTCATAGGACTCACATGCATAATTAACTCAATTGGAACAGCACAGAAACAAAATAATGTCAACACGATAGGTTGTAAACCTCAACTCGTGTGCTAGTGATGATCAATAAGGTTTATTTGATTTGTTCTTGAAACCTTTCAAGACCATTAAGACTCCCACTAACTCCTTGACATATAAGATTCTCTTGTCAATAACCATTTCTTGACAAACAAATATTCAAGAGTTAGTGTATCTTTTATCAAAACACTTCATAAATTGGTCCTAGTTGGTCTTTGTCTTATCCAAGACATCACAACTTTCCACATTTGATGAATGTTATAAACCTTTTAATACTTGTCACTCATTGTCACAATCTTAACTCTAAGACTTGTTTTGGAACGAAGTATGGTTGACTTCATGATTTAACCACTTCTTCAATTCTTGATTCCTCTTCTTAGACATACAATTGTACTAAGACTCACTTAGAGGATCAATTAAGATATGGTTCTTAATCATTAAGACCTATCATAAAGCATAAAAGGTACTCTCCCTTCTTCTTAGAATGGAGAGACTTTTATCTTTCCGCCTACTTGATTCTTCTTATTCGTTCTGCTATTGATTTAAACTTTTTCAATCAATTCAGAATTACACTTAATCTTATAAGTATAATCATATTTACTAAACCTTTAGTAAATCACGACGAATGTCTTTATTACTCTTGTGGTGGACCTGATCAACACACAACTTTGTGTACTCGATCTCTTAGTCCTTCACTTGACACTTTGTCAATGAATTAGTCTAATTTCCAAATATGAAATTTCTCATTCATCGTGCAACCAAGTTGCATGATTCCAAGTTTCTGTCCAATTGAACCTTGGGCGATGAGAAACTCTCCTTATTTGGTAAATTTTCGACATTTCCATAACTAAGAATCAAATCCATTATTGCTAATAATAGAAACATCCAAACATCAATTTTTCATATATGCCATTGCAAGGATAAATAAATAATATAACAATCAAAATTTATTTTATTGCGGAAAAAAATTGTCCTTACAATGCAATTCATTGAAAAACTATGTTAATACATATTTCTAATTCTAACTCTAAGTAGTAGCTCAAAATCTAATCTTCAAGTAATGCGATCGAAATCCATTTCTTCACGGTTAGATTCTGCTCACTTCTTCCCCTTAAGCTTCCTCTCTTTTCTTTGATTCTACAAAACATCAATTGTAATCTTATCACATTATGTATTAAGAATCTAGAATAGGAGCTTAAAAGAGTTAGTCAATGGATTTTACCTAAAGCAAAGCCATACGTTTTGACTCTCCCATCTCTTAGATCTCTTAGGTAAATAGGGCAGCTTCGTCTCCAATGCCCCTTCTCTTGGCAATAAAAGCAAATCGACTCTTTTGGAACAGGACATGGAACTACTTCAGACATTTCCTTTCTCTTATGATCAAACTTTTCGATCATAGCATGTCTTTTGTTGCCATTGTCTATATCCATAGAGGTCTTGAAGGCAGATTCACCAATCAACTTTGCTTTTCTATTGCGCCAAACCATTGCTGATTCAGCAGCAATAAGCATATAGGTGATATCTATAAGGTTCATGTCGCAGTTCATCATATAGTACTCTCTTACGAACTCACTATATGAGTTAGGAAGTGACTGAAGAACCCAATCAACAGCCATCTCCTCACAGACAACGGATCCCAACATTCCTAACCGATCAATGTGTGACTTCATCCCTACGACGTGTGCACACACTGACTTTCCTTCTTTATGTTTACTTGCCAAAAGGGCTTGAGTGAGCTTGAACTTTTCAAGCCTTCGAACTTGTGGGTTAGGGAGAATAATTGGAGGAGGAGGAAGAAGTGAAGCATGATCTCTTGTTCCTCGATCGAATCGTGGAATATCATCTTCATGTGGAATGCTTGTTCCACGGGATTTGGGAAGACCATAGTTGTCGTACTTTGATATCTACAAAACGGGAGAAACAAATTCAAGTTAGTTGATTGATTGAGTCCTTAGTAAATCACCCAAATGAGATACTAAGGCCAGGACCCAACAAGGATGCCGTAACCCAAATTGCAGAACATTTGAAGGTAAGTGAATGACGATTCACTAATTTCCACCATGAAAAACGAAAAAGAAATTTAAGTTTTAAATCTATGAAAACTCCTAGATCCTTTGATATTCATTGAACATTTCAATGGCATGTTTAAATCTCGATATGCCCCTCTTGTTTGTGACTGGGATGCCGAGGATCACAAAGCGGGTGTGAATAACCATGCAAACTTACATGGTGCCCTCACATGTTATGGTCACCTATTCGATGTGCCAGTAAACCACACACGCTCCACCAAAATATGACAAACATTGAGTCGCCCTTTGCTACCTTAGCTTAGAACCATTTAGTGTGCCGGTTAACCACACACGCTCCACTAACGTCTTTGCAAGGGCACAAAGTGTAATTTCATGGAATTGCATCAATTCACTTTTGCCTAAGTAATTAAGATTGGGAATTTGTAAAACATTTAGTTACTTTTGTATATCATTATACTTATAATGGAAGGTTTTGTCCTATCCTACCCGTTCGGTTAACGACCCTCCACTAATTAAGAGTGCGGTGGGTAAGAGTGGATACCCATTCAATCGCCATTTTATTGGCAATTTCCTTAAACGCCCCTTATAGACCAGCTTCGTGAATGAGGCCTACTAACGGTAAGACTGACTTTTACTCATATATATATATATATATATATATATATATATATATATATATATATATATATATATATATAATGTTAGACTTTTAATGTTATATATATAGTATAGGGTGTATTTTACACTTTTAAAATACTAGGTGGTCTAATTTAACAATTATACTTTTAATTCAATTAAATTGTAAACATAAACTTTTATGGATTTATTAAACCTCTTTTAATTATACACCTTAATTAATTAATAAAATCATAAGGGTGTGATTTGAACTTTTCAAAACAATACTAGGCTTTTAGAATTTAACATTCCTAATTAAACCTTTAATCAACTTTTAAATTCCAAAACTTGAGGGCAAGTTTTGAAACATTTCAAAACATTAGGGTTTAGAATTTAAATATACATCAAAATTAAACTATTAATCCAAAATTTTAAATTCCAAAACTTGAGGGCAAGTTTTGAAACCTTTTTCAAAACATTAGGGTTTCAACTATTTAAATTTCAAAACTAAACTTTTGAGTTTTAATTTAAACTATAAAACCTAAAGGGACTAATTTGAAACTATTCCGAACTTTGTCAAGAATATTCTAGGTCACATAATTCAAATAAGGCAATTAACTATAATTGGTGGTTATCTAATTAGATCTAGTTCAAATTCTTGCAAGATAATGATCAAATAATTTACGTAACTTAACATATATCAAATAAGGTAACAATTATCTAATTAGATGACCAAAATCTTTTATTTTGACAAGGATAATCATAAGGGATTAACAAAATTCGAATTTTATTAAGTTTAAACAATTATGGCAATTATCCTAAGTCAAAATAGGTAAAAATCCCGAAAATCCGTCTGTCTGACAGCTAAACTCGCCGAGTCCCCTTATGGACTCGCCGAGTAGGAGCCTACTCGCCGAGTCCACAATGGGACTCGCCGAGTACATCAGGCAGGAGGCAAAAAACGATTTTTTCAAGCATGAACAAATTAACAAGGCATCAATACAATAGAAACCAACCAGGCTCTGATACCACTGATGGGTTTTGGTCATAAGAACATCCTATGTGCTCATACAAACCCTAATGCTTGGATCTAGGTTTCTCTATTGTACATGCAAGTTATCCAAGACTATAAACCCTAATTCTAGCATACAAGTAATCATATTAACATGAGAATGGGTTTAAGATATTACCTTGATTGTTATGTAGCAATAACAATCCAATTCCTCCTTCTATTGACTTTAGAAAGCTTAGAGTCACAAATGTCACTCCTCTAATGGTTCACAAACACCATAAGCAAGAGGATAAAGAGGAGAGAGGATGGAGGCTGCCCAAAAACGTGTGAAACCCTAGAAGGATGCTTGTCCACATTTTTGGGTCATAAGGGATGTATATATATTTAGGCTATTAGGGTTATCTAACAAGGAAACCCTAATTTGGATGCATAAGCCCTAAGCAACCCATGGATCCCTTTCCTTAAGGCCTTGGACGATTTCCTAAGGGTTTCCCCATAGAATTCGTCCACTCCTTAATATAAGACAATCCATAGCCTAAATTGCAATTATCTTATAATTACAATTCCAGTCCCTTAAGTTTAATTAATCTCTTTTAGTCACAAAACTAATTACTAATTAATTCTTGACTAATATTAATTAAACAATATGATTTCTCCTTTAATATATTATTCTCATAATATATTAATAAATCATATTTAATCCTTTATCTCCATAATTCATCCTATCAAGTTGCTTTGGTGAAGGCAACCTAAAAGGACCATGCACCATCGGGTCAAGTACCTACCAAAATAGTTATGGACTTAGACACTAATCCAACAGGAAGTATATCATTACTTGTTGATAAAGTTTATAGAGATTATGTCATAAGAATTGAAAGTTATAATCTTCTTGCTAATATCTCCTTGCCCAACTTTGATATTATTCTCGGCATGGATTGGTTGTCAAAGAACCAAGCAAAACTCTTGTGCTACGAAGAGATAGTATGCATCCTTATCGAAGAAGAGGATTCTATTTACGTCTACGTTGAAAATAATAACTTCTTTCTTAAAAACTCGTAAATTTATATCGAAGAGATATTTTACTTATCCGGCTAATGCAGTTGATATGTCAAGAGAGGGGAAGAAAATTGTAAATGATGTTTCCATTATTAATGAAAATCTTGATGATCTTCCCAACGAATTGCCTGGTCTACCCCGAATAGGCAAGTAGAATTCCAAATTGACCTTATGTCTGGTGCTACTTTAATTACCAGAGATTGCTATATAGAATGATAGCATTTGGTTAATTGTCGACAAGCTGACTACGAGTGCATATTTTCTCACCATACGTACAACTGTTCTAATGGAGAAATAAGCACAATTTTACTTAGACGAAATTGTGGCGAGACATGGTGCACCACTAAAGATTATTTCCGATTGTGATACTCGTTTCACTTCTCACTTTTGGGTGAGAATGAAGCATGAATTAGAATCTCGAGTTGCTCTTAGTACAACTTATCATCCTCAGACAAATGATCAGAAGAAGAGAGCAATCCAAACAGTAGAAAATATATTGAAGGTATATAAAGTACTGTATGAGCGTAAATGTCATACTCAAATATGTTGGCGTGACGTAGGACAGAAGATCTTTGGAGGATCTGAAATGATTCAAGACATCACTGACAAGATACAAATTTTCTGAGAAAGAATGAAAGCGGCCTAGGATCGAAAAATGTCCTATGCAGAAAAGAGGAGACGACCCGTAGAATTCCGGGTGGATGATTTAGTAATACTGAAGGTATTTCATGAAAAGGCGTTATTCTACTTTGGAAGAAAGAACGATTGGTAAGCAAGCATATTGCTTGGAATTGCGTGAAGATTTGACAGATATTCATGAAGTGTTTCATGTGAGCTATCTGTGTAAAGGTTTAAGTATATATGATGAAATGGTTCTATTATTCGAGGTGAAACTGGATAATAAGTTAAGTAGAAGAGATCGTAAATGAAAGAACGACTAATCTACAAAATAAAGAAGTAGAGTTGGTGCTTTTCAAGTAGAAACACCATCGAGGCCCAAATTATACTTGGGGAAAATAAGAATGAGATAAGAGCGAAGTATCCCCATTTCTTTTAATTGTTATGATTTCGGGGACGAAATCCTCAAAAGGAGGAGGTATTTGTAACATACACGTTCTGAAATCGTGTATTGTTATTATTTAAAGTGAATCAAATTGAGTGTTGAGTTCTAACGGATAGTTTTTACTAGAAATGAAGTAAAACAATGCTTAGAATCATTCAGAAAGTATTGGAAGTCTTATGAGATTCCAATTAAAAGCCAAATAGTGCAATTTAGCGAATATATAAAATTTGAAATAAGTAAAATTTTATTATTGAAATTTGTATATAATCTCCTTAGAAACATTTAGGTGAAAACCTCATCGAAATCCGAGTTATAACGAAGAAGTTATGACCAATCGAAGATCCACGATAAAACCGGCACGGCGCCGAATGACGTAAAAAGTGAGTTTTTGATAAACTGATTTTATCCTTAGTAATCTAAATGAAAGTCGTAGTATTCGCTAAACCGAGAAATTCGATAAAAAGAACGCCAAAATCTGACTTCGTATGAGGAAGTTATGATTTTTCGAAGTTTCAGCTTAGCAGTAGATAGCTAAAAACTTGAATTTTAGATCGAGTGATTTTTATCCGACACAACCTAAACGAGAATTGAAGGTCTCACCATTTGTAGTGCAACGGTAAAAGTCTGACGAAAACAGACGTCGGATGAAAAAGTTATGAATTTTTAACGGATTTTCCTGTCCCGGTCTGTAAAAAATAATAAAATTCAAATTAAAGTCAAAATTAGCCGACAAAGTCTAAACGAAAGTTTTAGAGAATAATCATAGCTACACGTGCATATAAAGAATGTCAAAAACGGAGCACGTATGAGAAAGTTATGGATTTTACAAGATTGGGCACATTTTCATTTAATTTTCGCATGAATAGTGTTGATCCACGTGGCATCTTCTGATTGGACCGCAGCCTCGCGTGGCACCCTTTGATTGGTCCGATGCCATGTCCGACTCGTTTCCGACGTCGTGACTCACCCTTGCCCAGATCCGACGCGTGTCGCGATGAGTCGTCCAGCTTAGTCACCCGGTGACTCCTCGCATCCGAAGACGCCTGTCACGTCCGAACCGAGCCACCTAGAGCCCTCGCATGCGCGCTGTCTGGTCCTCTCGCGAGCTACCAGCTGCCCCTCCTCCCTTCGGCCGATGACCTTCACCTCCTATAAATAGGAGGGTGCGAACCCTCCCGGCTAAGGTTAGAAAATTCACACTTTTTCACTCCTAAACCCATTTTAAGCTATTTCAACATCCCCCGAAGCCCCGGTTTGATTTTTAAAGCCCGGAATACGTCCCGAAGTGCCCGGAGAGCCCGAGAAATTATTCTTTTCGGTTTGAAGCTCTACCTTTTTAGAGCCCGGTTTTTAGCTAATTCTCCCGGTTTTCAACGAATAAATCCATATTTGGAGCCGATATGCTGCTCAAATTACTATTTTAACCCCCGATTGTTTTAAGGTGAGTTCAATATATAGGAACAATTGTATGTTATGTGTTATATGTGCTATGTGCTTTTCAGAGTTATTATTCTGAGTTATTTTCCCGTGTTATTTTTATTCGCTATTTTTAATAGCAAAAGTTATACCTATGACCATGTGATCAGTGAAAGGACTTAGATTCACGGTGGTACTGGTATGTAGCCTCTGGCCATGTAGAACATGTCTCATAAGAGAATGACTTCTATTCTATGGCATTGGCAGAAGGTTAGATAGGACTAGTATGTAGCCTTTGACCATGTAGAGCATGACTCCGTAGGAGAATGACCTCTATTCTATGGTATTGGCAAATGGTTAGACATGGCAATAAGCCTGAAATCTATAAAAATGTTAATCGGAAATTATATGTCTTCTGTGCCATTTGGGCCAAAGCTTTATTGATGCATATCAAGTATTGAAATCGTTATGTCTCATTGATCGTAAATCTTTGAATCAAATTTTGAGTTGATATTGAAAGCCTGACATATGATACGCATATGTTATTGTCGTTCTTGTTCCCTTTTGCTTCTATCATATTGGTGTATATAAGGAATAAGATTATATTGTATCTATTTATTGAATTCACTAAGCGTTATCGCTTATCCCTCTCAATGTTAAACAATTACAGGTGATGAGTATCCAGTATAGTTTTATACTTCTGAAAGATTTAGAATAGTTAATACTATTTCTCTGTATTTTAATGTTCATGTATGTATATGAATAGTAGATTCCTGGGTAGATATGTAATGTAATAAAACTTAGTCGGTTTGTATCCAATCTTTCGGAATCACTTTATCAATATAAAATATTGTTTTATAAATATGCATGTAGCATGTTTTAAGGAAGTAACTTCAGAATAATGTTGGAATAGTATGAAAGTTTGGGTCTTTTAGAAATACGAAAGTTGGGGTCTTTCAGACACAAACAGATATGGAGAGAAAAATCTCTCCATCATTCCCACACGCATACACTTGATAGTAATGTTTCCTATATTACTACGGGCCCCAAACTAGTTTGGGTGCCCAAATTAACCATCTGTTTATGCAGTTTATGTGCGAGGAGGACCATGAATAAGAATGATTGATTGATAGTTCCTACTGCTTGCACATGAAGGGAAGGTTAGACCACCTTCGTGACTTCAGGCCAGTGATGGGTGGTGGACACATCGCCTTCGGGAATAATGCAAATGGGATAATGAGGGGATATGGTGTGTTAACTACGGGAAGCTTCTCCATTCAACGAGTAGCTTACGTATAGAGTTTAAAACACAACTTGATCAGTGTCGGTCAATTGTGTAAAGTAGGTCATCGTGTAGAATTTGACAACGAGTACTGCTACATCATCACAAACGATAAAGAGAGGTGTTTCATCAAGTCCAAATCCGAAGGAACAATGTACCCACTAGATGTTCCTCTAATCATCGACAAACCATAACTATGCTTCTTGTCAAAGGCAGTTTCCGACGTCAGTTGGTTGTGGCATCGAAAGCTTGCACTTTTCAGCTTCAGATACATCAACAATCTAGTGACTGGAGAGCTAGTCTGATGACTACCAATTCTGAAATTCAACAACGATACTCTATGTCCTACGTGTAAGTGTATTAAACAAATCAAAGGAAGTCATCCTCAAATAATTGACTCTTCAATTGTTGAACCTTTGGAGCTCCTTCACATAGACGTCCTTGGTCCTTCAACTATAGCCAATCTTCATCATAAAAAATACATTTTGGTTATAGTTGATGACTACACTCGTTTTACTTGGGTCCTCTCTCTCTAAGACTAAAGTCAGACACACCATATATTCTAATCAACTTCATCAAAGAGATAGAGCTACATATCAAGCTTCTAGTCAGAAGAATAAGAAGTAACAATGGCACTGAGTTCACTAATAATCTTCTGAATAAATTTTTAGTATCCAAAGGAATCGGTCACAACTTCTCGGCACCATACACACCACAGCAGAATGGAGTAGTGAAGAGGAGGAACGGAACATTGGTCGAAGCTGCTAGATCAATGCTAAACTTTTTTAACTTACCTCTCTATTTTTAGGCTGAAGCAGTGGCAACATGTTGTTCAAAATGGAAGTATCGTTTGCAAATGTCTCAACAAAACTTCATATAAAGGTCTAAACAACAGAAAATCCAATGTACATTTCTTTCATATCTTTGGTTGTAGGTGTTTAGTGGTCAATAACAAGGATCATCTCAACAATTTTTCCCCAAAATCTGATGAAGCCATCTTTTTGGATTACTCAACAAACAAGATTGCATATCGTGTTCTTATCAGGAGAACAAGACTGATAGTTGAAAGCTTCGACGTCAAATTCGATGACTATTATGTCCTCAACACTGCTCCCATCGAAGAAACCAAGTTCACCTTGGAGAATGACATTCCACCGTTGTTGGTAGCCTTAAACATAGTTGAAGTTAACTATGACGTCCTCTTTGATCCTGCAGAGACTGCAAATCTTTTAGAGATATCGGTGTCTCCGGTAGCACAACAACACCAATTAGAGGTATTTGGACCAACCATTTCTGAAGGGACTTCATTCAATACTCATAGGTATTTAACTAATCATTGTCACTATACAACTTTTATGTCATCAAACGAGCCCAGAACCACGAAAGAGGCACTTCTAGATCCTGATTGGCTTATTGCAATGCAAGAGGAACTGGCAGAATTTGAAAGAAACAAGTTTTGGAAACTTGTATTGGAGCCTAAAGGCCATACTGTAGTTGGAACCCGATGGGTCTACAAGAACAAACTGGATGAATCGGGTGTTGTGATCCACAACAAAACTCGTTTGGTTGCCAAAGGGTATAGTCAACTATAAGGAGTTGAATATGATGAAACATATGCGCCAGTAGCAAGGATGGAAGCCATATGTATTTTTCTCAAGTATGTGGCACATAAGAAAATCAAACTCCATCAAATGGACGTAAAAAGTTCTTTCCTCAATGGCAAATTGAAAAAAGAAGTGTATTTACAGCAACCTCCAGGCTTCGAAAATTCATATTTTCCCAACCTTTGCTATAAGTTGGAGAAAGCGTTCTACGGTTTAAAATAGGCACCAAGAGATTGGTATGAAACTCTTTAAGAGTTTCTTTTCAACTCTGGGTACAAACGAGGTGTAATAGATCCTACTCTTTTTAGACGAGTGAATGAAAAACACTTAATACTTTTGCAAATCTATGTCGATGATATTATCTTCGGTTCAAAGGATCAAGGAATGGTGGATGACTTCCCTAAGCTCATGACCAAAAATTCCAAATGAGCATGAATAGAGAGATTAATTTCTTTCCAGGTCTTCAGGTCAAGCAAGTCCCTCAAGGAATATTTGTGACATCCCCATTTTTATGGCCAGAAAAGAATGATTTCATTTATGCTTTTATAATAAAATCAGAGTAATCTTTTAAGGAAAAGTGTTGTGGAATTTGTTCCCAAAACAAAATATGATAAAATTTTATCAAAACATTTCTTAAAGAAATGTATTTTCATTACATTACAAAAACTCAGGATGTCAATCATCGATACAGATCATAAGCATAAATCGATAACATCATAGGCCGCTAGACACAATCTGGCCTCAAATCCATTTATTTTCTAATAGCCTAAAATCCATAATCTCTCGTCAAGTCATTTAACTATGCTTTTGCCACTACCTATAATACAAGAATCTGAGTTGGTCAGGTTGGGGAGCCTGGTGAACATATAGGGTTTTCAACCCACAATAAATAAATTTATTATTTTCAACAATCATTAAACCCGATTACCCATTCCCGTTATCCTCACCTTACGTCCTTAAAGCATGTCTCGTAAGGCACCTATCCTAAGGAATTTCATCAGGATGGACACTACTGCTAAGGGGATTCCTCAACCATATGTGTCTGTAAGGCAACCATGGGGGGATGAAGTACACCAATGAACATATCATTCACAAACACCTACTGAATGCGAGCCTGTTAGCGTTCCACTGGACTTCCTAGAAAAGTCATTGGTCGTCATCCATACTCCGCTAGATGACTGGATCAACGTCGATAGCGAGGCCTCTCATCATTTTATTTCACCAAACACCAACTATTTCATCTACCAATGTTTTACCCAACATATTTGTAGACATAAAATACATATGCAGTTCAAATCTGGAAAACAAATTTTAAATCTTTCATACAACATAGATCTCAAAGTATAAAACATAAATATACAGTTTAGATCTGAAAATTTTAGATATGAAGTGAGAAAGTCTAGATCTGAAGGAAAAAGGCTCGTATCTGTAGAAAAGTTTAGATCTGTAAGCAAAAGTTCAGATTTGAGAAGAAAGAGGTTCAGATCTTTCATCCGACATAGATCCCAAGTAAACAGATAATATATATACACATAGCATGTATTCTATATAAAATACTTCATATCTTTGTGTAAGATGAAAGTGACTATACACTCACCTGATAAGGAGTGATTCGGACAACACGTCGCTTCTTAAACTAATCTTCTTTGACGAAACCGAGAAGTTTGCTTGAAAACCAGGCTCCGCGTGGGCAGAGTTTCAAACCAAAAAACTCTTTTCCTGAAGCCTTCAGGCGCTCTGGGGCTTTCTTCTAATTCTAGGGAGGTTTCCTACGCTTTAAGGTGGATTAGGGGGGCTAGAGAGAGAGTAGAGTGACAAAGAGAAGGTAAATTTGTGAAGAAAAGAGGCTGCCCTTGGTCCCCTTTTATATGCTGAGAGGCCTCGCTACGGTGGGCTTACTCGCAAAGCCGAACCATACACCTCCGAAGATGGCTGGGTCATCGTGGCTCAATGTGGTCCAAGGAAAAAGTCAATTCACGGGGCGTACCTCTTTTATACGCGGGGCGTATTGCGGTAAGCAGGGCGTCTGAAGGTACGTTGGGCATACCCCTCGCACCAGGTTTGAGATTTCCCACTACGACTTCAAAAATTCGTAACTTTCGCATACGAGCTCAGTTTTTGACGTTCTATATATCCACGCGTAGGCGGGACCATACTTTACGACTTTTATTTAGACATCATCATCTAATTCTCGACCGGGACATTAAAGTCTATTAAAATTTCATAACTTCTTCATCTGACGTCCGTTTTCATCTGTCTTTTTACCGTTGCACTACTGTTAACGAGATATTCGAATCTCGTTTAGGTTGTGTTGGCCAAAATCGACCGATCTATTATTCAAAGTTCGGGCTGTGCACTGCCGATCCGAAACTTAAAAAAATCATAACTTCCTCATACGAAGTTAGATTTGGGCATTCTTTTTATGCATGCTCTCGGTTTAAAGAATACTACGACTTTCGTTTAGATCGCTAGGGCCAAAAAGTCCTCTATCGTAAATTCACTATTTACATCACGCAGTGTCGTGCCGGTTCCTTCGCGAAACTTCGACAGTCCATAACTTCTTCGTTATAACTCGGATTTCGTCGTCTTTATATGTCTGAAATCCTTTTCACGAACACTACAGCTTTCTTCATTGATATCGGGTTTATCTAACATTTTATTTTTGACACTATCCTTTATTTATTATATTATTATAAACAAGTAACAAGCACACAAAAGCACATAATTCACATAATATTCAAGTAATTCATCTTTATTACTTTAAAATGGGTTATAATGGTTGACCTTGACTATTACATCGTCATTAATGCTTAGCCCAGAAACATGGGCGTTACAATTTTCATCCATCAAGAAAAGAATACTACGGAATTGCAGAAGAAATTCTCAATGGACAACTGCTCCTCGGCAAAGGTCCCCATGGCCTTCGGGTACAAGATCTAAGCTAACCCTACTAGAGAATCAGTTGATCAAAAGATATGTCAAGGAATGATTGGTTCATTGATATATCACTGTAATTAGACAACATATAGTCTTCTCTACAGGTTTATGTGTTAGTTACTAGGCTGATCCTAAAGTATCACACTTGACCACAGTCAAGCGGATATTTAGATATCTCAAAGGAGTAAAGCCTTAGGTCTCTGGTATCCAGCGAGGAATGACTTTAGTCTGCAAGCTTTCACTGATGCAGACTAGATAGAAAAAGCACCTTAGTAGAATGTCAATTTCTAGGTGTAATATTAGTGAGTTGGTCCTCAAGGATACAAAATTGTGTCACGCTTTCCACCGCACGGGATGAATATGTAGCCACAGCCAGCTGCTGCTCTGAAGTCCTCTGGATGAAAACACAGCTCATGGTTTACAGGTATAGGATGCTGCGGGTACCCATTTATTGTGATTCAAAGAATGCAATAGCCATCTCACACAATCCTATTCATCACTCTATGACGAAATACATCAAACTGCAGTATCACTTCCTCAAGGATGATATCCTCAAAGGTAATATTAAACTAATCTTTGTTCCATCTCACAGGGAATTAGTCGATGTCTTCACAAAAGCACTTGAATCCACAAAATTAATGGCTTTTAGAAATGTTAGGAATGATGAATCCAGACCCTCAGTTCTTCTTGAAAGGATAACGACCGAAGATCTCATGATCTTTGGGTGTAAATAAATCTGCTTCTTTTGTTTTAAACAATTTTTTATATAGTAAAACTCTTGAAGCGTTTTACTTACCTTATCTATTTCTATAATAACGGATGTAGTACATACATCATAAGTTGCTCCTCGGTATGGTTTGTATACTGAATATCATTTATGATCTATGTTCTCCTTAGGTCTCTTTATTATTTGTATTTGTAACCTTTGTGATCAAGTTGCTCTTCAGTATCTTCTCCCGCAGACCCACTCACCAACCCAAAGTCATCTCTCATAAGACCTATCAAAATTCATTGTGTGCTATTTAATGAATCTGAAACATCTATCTTTCAAAAGGAAAATGTTTTATTCTTCTTCATTTAATTTGTCACTCATGAAAACGGTTGCTCTTTAAAAGACTTTTGTTAACCAGATCTATTTTTGGTTAAAAGGATAAACAGCTTGATTTTCCTTCAAATAAATATTTTTCGAAAATATTTTTACACAACCAATCCCATCAAGTAACCCTTAGGGTCACATCTATTCAACTCCCCCATTTTATTCAACGGATGAAACTGTTTTCACCCCACGATGGTCCGATGCATCATCACGCGCCTGCAACTGCATTAAATGCTCCCTCTTTTCACAGAAACACTTTTGATTTAAATTAAATATGTAAAAGATGAAAAAATCAAAGGTTTCTACCAGCTGTAAAAGATAAAAACCCTTTTTTCATCCCTAAGAAAGCTTACGCTTTCTGAACTCTCAAGGAAATCTTCTTCTTCTTCTTCTTCTTCTTCTTGCAAAAACCCATTCCAACAAGTTCATCAAATCGCTTTTAGTTAACAATCGTGAAATCTGATGCTTCAAAGAAACAATCCAAGCCTTCCGGCTCTGCGAAACCCACTGGTTCAGGTTCAACCATTAAGAACATCACTCCTTACATTACTACAAGCAATTACAGCGGAATCTTCGATGATCATGACAGCTACAACTACTCCATCAAGATCATGATCAAATACCATCCATCGCATCCACTATTTAGTGCTTTTGACTCATTTACAAAAGCAATTCCCCAGGCGATCTTGTTCGAATGTGCCTTCTATACATTCAGACCTTTTGGACAAACGACATGAAGTTCATCTTCGATTGATCGATGATTCTTTGGTTGTTCTAACCAAAGAAATTTTTTTGGAAGCCATCAACCTTCGAGTTTCATCACCCATTGAGTTCTACACTCCTAGCAACAATGACATCTTTGATGCTCTTTACTAAATGGGGTACCAATCCAAACTGAAGGGGTAGCTGAATTCAAGAAGGGAAAATTACTAGGTGTTTGGAAATACGTTTTTGGCACTACGTTATCCGATGTTTGTCTGGAAGAACAGTTGGAATGGATAACATGGGTAAGCCTCTCCTCGACATCGTGTGGAGAATCTTCACAGGAAACGCTGTGAACTAAGGAAACATCCTTTCTGATGATTTCCTTCAGTATGTCAGCTAGGGGAACCCAAAGGAAGGAGTGATGCAGCTCACCTCTACAAGGTAATGATCCTTGTGCCTGATTGATCTTCACAAGGATGCAATGCTCAGCCTCAGCAATGACACCAACCTCTTCTGCTGCAGAGATCTAAAAAGGTACAATCCTTCCAAATACCACTCTCTCTTCGGTCCCATTAGACATCTTCCAATGTACATTCTAGAGTCAATTAGACTTAGTAACCTGTTGGATCTATATGCCCAAGAAGCAATATGGAGTGATATTGCTAATAATATATGATCCTATAGGGTCACACCTTTATCAAGTTGGCACATTTTGTATATTTATTATTAGTTTGATTATTAATAAATAATATCAATTCTTGTATTTTAATTAGGGAATAATTATTGTTTTGTGAAAATAATAACTATAAGAGAGTATTACTAGTTATTATTTCATATGGTATGAATTAATAAGTCATGCACAACATTTTGGAGTAGTTGGATTCTTTTGTCTTTTACCTAAAGACAAGTTTACATTTATAAACTTGGAGTTTATAAAAAATAAAGAATCTTAATTTTTTGAAAAGGCATAATGATCATGTAGGAGTTTGCTTTTTCAACCTTCCACCTTTTGTCTCCCATGCTTCTAAAGGATACCATTACTTTAGATTATTTTAATGGTTAGAACTTACTTTTCATGGGCTATATAAAAGATGCATGAGGCTTGCATTTTTGCAAGAGTGAAGCTCTTCTTCTTCCTTTCTTTCTCTCTAAAACCATGGGTTTTCTATTCCTCTCCCTCTCTCTCCCTCTCTCTTTTGAAGTTAGTTTGGAGGTTTAGAAGACCTATTGAGTTGTTCCCTTTAGTGCTTAATTGAGTTAAGCACTCAAAGGCTTTAGACACTCAAGAATACAAGAAGGAACTAGCATTCCAAGTGTCTTACTCTTGAGTGTGGATACTTGTAGAGAAGATCATACACTTTGAGCTTTTGTTATCTTCATCAACACCCCAAAACCAAGTGGGTTCAAAGGCTTCAAAGGTTATCTCTAAAACATCCTATGGTTGGTTTTATTTCATTCTACCCTCTATAAATGGATCCACAATAGTTCCGTTTTGTTATGAACTAAAAATAAACTTGTTATTTTAAAGTCTTCCATTGCCAGTGTTTGTGAAAAACAAACTTTTATTTCG
Organism: Lactuca serriola; assembly: GCF_051521515.1. Lineage (NCBI taxonomy): Eukaryota > Viridiplantae > Streptophyta > Magnoliopsida > Asterales > Asteraceae > Lactuca > Lactuca serriola. The sequence goes on along the minus strand of NC_136409.1, from coordinate 120,394,664 downwards.
TATCAAAACCCAACAATGGTATCAGAGCCATCTTTTATGTTAGAATATTTTTTTATGTTTGATAATCTTTGGTTTTTGGAAAACAAACATGGATTTCTTTTGGTTAAGAAAAATCCATATTTGTCTTCTTTGGCAACTTCTTGGTAAAAATTGTTTATTTTTATATATAACCATTTTTTTCATGCATTTTGGTTATATAAAAGTTGCCTTAGAAAAAAAAAAACAAAGAGTTGCTTGTTATAATATTTGATATGTTGTGTATAGACAAGCCATTTGGACATTTGTGTTGTGTATGGTTGATATTTATTTATTCATAAGATGTAATAGATAAATAGGTATTTTTCATTTGTTGATTTGATGTAACAAATTAGTTAGACTAGTTGTATTTACTTTAAAGATAACAAGATGAAGAAATTACCACCTTGAAGACCTTTTGAAGTGTCCATTAAGTCCTTTAGGAAAGACCAAATAATTCTTGTGATGGCTCAGAAAAATTATTACTAGAGATGACTTGGTCTATACACATTATAATGCATGTTTGTCATGTTTATTTTATGTTAAATGCATGTTATGTTTTATGTATGAAAATGGTTTTTACATGTCAAATAACATTTTTCCATAAGATAATATCACTTGGAGTTTGAGTAAAAAATATTTAAAAGATAACATAAGATGTTTATAAATGGATATTTATAAAAATATTTTACCGGTTACCTGTTTACCAGTTAAAACTAAATTTTGTTGAAAATAATTTTATTGTAAAACTTATAAATACTCAACTTTAAAATATTTGAAATGGTTTAAAAGATGTTTAAACTTTATATAAACTCCATGTCTTTATAGTAAATAATAAGTTTTTATTAAAAAGACTTAAAATCGATTTTTACCGTTATAACGGCAAATAATAAAACTAGTGATTATTTTTTTCATCGAGACTTAATATATGATATTGGTGTTTTAAACATAACACAACATGTTGATATTATGTTTTTATGCATGCTAATGAGATTTAAAACATAAGTATCATCACCCAAGTTTTGGTTTATCAAAATATGACTTTTATCATAAGATACATGAAATTGAGTTTATAAAATATAATGAGTTCATTGTATAAATTCATGAAGTCATAAGTTTTTTATTACTAAAAGGAGATTTAAAATAGTGATTTTATAACTCATCCAAAACTCCATGTCTTAAGCATAAAATAAAGTTTTATTAAGACTGTTACCGGTCCATAAAACCGATGTACGACTAAACTTTAAAATACCAGATTTTAGTTTATAATTAATCGCGGTTAATGGAAAATAAAATGAAATTTTATTTGGCACCTAAAGAACCTCATAACCAGTGATATGAATTTTACAAAATGGTACATGAATTGTTGGATGCATGCAACATTCATGAGACCATGTTTTTATAAACTATAATTGTAAAACATATATAAATCTTTATTTACAAAACTTCAAATCTATGCAATCCATTTAAAATTCACTTGGGATTTTTGTGCAGTTCATATGGATTTTTGGGTCAACTTATTCATTTGATTTGTCAAAAATAGTCAAGGTGTTTTTGTATTTGCTTATGGCATAAAGGTCACCTAACCATTTGTGAAATAGAACTCACATGTTTTTTAAATGGATGATTTGATAAATTTATTATGTGATAAAGGTCGACTAAGCATAAGAGTTTTGAGGCATAGATGGGATAAACATGTCAAGCTAAACAATAGTTGTTTAGGATCCCATAATGTAGGAGTTACATATCGTATGCAATTGGTAATCGCTATCTACCGAGTTCGATTAAGTTTATGGGATAAAGGTCGCCTAACCATTTACTTGTTTCGTTACTTGGATCCTAGACTTTAATAAATTAATGTTTTAAGAGACAATATAATGTATTAATTTTTAAAGACTAAATATTGAAAATACTAAATGAAACTTTGTCAAATTCTGTTGATAATTATTAATAATTTTACGCCCTACAAAACCTCTCTCTTGTTGAGTTTCAAGAGACAGTAACATTTGATGGTTATAATTTCTATAACTGGTATAATATCTTGAGGTTGTACCTTTACGACAAATAGAAATTATATATACTGAAAGATCCCATACCTGAGTAACCTCTGCAACCAGTTAGTCTGATCATGATACTTGATGGAAGTATTATCGTGATGATGTTAATGTGTCTCACATCATACTTGAGTGATTAACCATGACTTGCTGAAAGTCTTGGATGATTATGAAACATATCAGATGTCTCATCAAGTAAAGTAGATATTTAATCAGAACACTAGAAATATTTTCAAGTCTGTTCAAGCATTAAATAAAAGGAAGTCTAAGAGATTGTGCACTCATATAGACTTATAGTTCAGTTAAGGGAAATACAACATAAGCTCATAAATCAAGAAAGGACCAAATGATTAGTGTTGTTTCTATTGTGGAAGAAATTGGACACTATAGGAGGAATTGCTCCTCTCATCTCATCAAGTTGAAGAAGTCTGACTTGGACAAGACTTCAGATGTCTATATGATAGAACTGTTTATTTTTCCATCATTCACTTGAGTATGTAATACTTCATGTTACACTAATAATTGATATTATGTGTTGATGATTGGAAAAAATAATCAACCGATTACAAACGAATGGTATTTCGTGTTGAAGATATAACAAATGTTGTTATAGTCTTTTATTTAAACAATAGATTTATTGTACCTATCCTTATAGGGAAATGTAATAGTTGTAATTTATGAATAAATCTAAATTTACTTATCGTTTAGTGGATGTTCACATTCATGTTCTGAAATGATGTATTCTGTGTTAAAGAATATTTTCTCATAATGTTAATTGGGAAGTAAATCTATAATCTTTCATTAAATTGGATTAGATTTACTTATCTATATGATCAAGCAGATCCAACAAAACAAGTGGATTAGATACTTATATTAGACTAAGGATGAAATGATATATCCTTATCTAAAAGGAATAGAGTTATAGAGCTTATGTTAAACAATAAGCTTAAACACTATGGTATCTACTAGTTGCCTTTATGTAGAATATCCTAAATGATTGTGTAGGATGAAGTGTCTACTAATCCCACTAATTGTCATTCCATAAGACAAGTGATTAGAAACTAATAGAATACATAGAGATGCATTCATGTATGATTATCAAGTTTGGGCTTGATTAATCTTCCTCGATATAGTTTGACTATAAAGAATAAGTGAGTTCTCAAGGGAGAAAACATACATGATTGAAAGTCTTTTCAGATTTAAGCTAACATTTCAAAGTAAGAATATTCATTCTTATAAGATAATTACATAGTGTGATTTTATAATGAATCTAGATGACTCTTGTGTTTTCTACAAAGCTAGTAGGAGCATAGTAACATTCCTAATGTTATATTGTCAAGGATCTTAAAGGAGCTTAAGATAAAGGATTCTGAGAGATTCATCTTGTCAAATACCACATGACATGATTTTTAGCAAAATCCATCAACAAGTCATTGTGTGACTTATAGGAACATTCTAAAGTACTTACAAAAAGTATAGAAATATCCCTTATCTGCAGAGTATTTGAAAGAAAGCTATGTTTAAAGTTGTTACACATGTGCTAAATTTTCACATAGGTTGAGATGACACTAAATCACAATCGGGCGTGTTCTCATTATGAATGAAGAGATGGTTACATGGATAGTAGCTTCATGTAGATATTAATTATAGTTACACATCAGAGTTAGATTGCCTCGTGGTTTAGAGAACCACGTACAAAGATGCTTAATGTATAGATCATTATAACTATGAGCAATGCCATTACGCAAGTATTGGTATCTAAGTCATATTCAAGCATTTAATTCATTCTCAATAGTTTTTCTTTATATATGAATTATATATATATATATATATATATATATATATATATATATATATATATACATAACTAAAAATGATTGTATTCGCAAAGTTTATACAAATCAAGTTTGTCAAATATACTTAACAAAGTTGCTTCATTAGCTAAAGCATGAAAGTCAAGTTGGTGCTACATGGCATTGTTGATACAAGTAGATGCATTTTATTGAAATTTAGTATTTGTATATTGGAACAATAAAACAACATATATTGTAATGAACGATATAGTGGATATGAGTATTTCATTAAATAATTGTTATGTTCAATAATAGCATGTTTAAATCTTTGAATAACTAGGTTATTCAAAATGTTCATAATCATTCATAGTTGTGGGAGCATCTATGAGGTAAGACTAATATGAGTAGATTGGTGGATTCTCATGGAGATTAGAATGGCAAAGAGATGCTACCAACTTCATAGGTACTTGATTAGTAGAATAAGTATTGGACTTGACTCGCATCAAAACCACTTTATGGATCGTAGTCAAGAGTGATGTTTTGATCAAGGTTTTATCTTTTTAATCTTATACCTGAGATACATATTTGGGACTTGAAGTATAGGGATTATTGTGCTTATACATGGTTTAACGTAGTTTCGTAAAAAGGAGTCATAAGGGCCATCGTTGGGTATGACATGAGTTGCATTGATAGGTGTATGTAGTCAAGACGATCTTTGTATTCTTAGACCGGAGATACATATTTGGGACTTGAGGTGTAGGAATTTTCGTGATTTGTCATGGTTTAACGTTGTTTCGTAAAAGGCAGTCATAAGGGCCATCGTTGGGTATGACATGAACTACATTGATGTGCGTATGTAGTCAAGATGGGATTTGTCTCTCTAATTCGTTGAGAGGATGACATCTAAGGCCTTAGTTAAAGTTGAACACTCAATAAGATTGATAGCGATCCATATCTCATGTTCGACATGATGTCTGAGACAAAGGAATAATTGATACCACACCTTTAGTAACAATTGCAGCTTAGAACTCCTAGAATTGGTTGTTGATGATATAGCACCCTTCATATGTTTTTAGGGGCAGTAGCCCGTTGCTAGTCGTCAGAAACTTTCTATGCCAGTCAATAATGAATCTTGTGCAAGTAGGAGATTGTTGAATATATATGCCCAAGAATCATTATTGAGTGATATTGCTAATAATATATGATCCTATAGGGTCACACCTTTATCAAGTTGGCACATTTTGTATATTTATTATTAATATGATTATTAATAAATAATATCGATTCTTGTAATTTAATTAGGTAATAATTATTGTTTTGGGAATATAATAATTATAAGAGTCTTACTTGTTATTATTTCATATGGTATGAATTAATAAGTCATGCACAACATTTTGGACTAGTGGATTCTTTTGTATTTTACCTAAAGACAAAGTTTATATTTCATAAACTTGGAGTTTATAAAAAATAATGAATCTTACTTTTTTAAAAGGCATAATGATGGTGTAGGAGGTTGCTTTTTCAACCTTCCACCTTTTGTATCCCATGCTTCCAAAGGCTACCATTACTTTAGATTATTTTAATGGTTAGGCGTTACTTTTCATGGGCTATACAAGTGATGCATGAGGCTTGCATTTTAGGAAGTGTGAAGCTCGTGTTCTTCCTTTCTTTCTCTCTAAAACCATGGGTTTTCTACTCCTCTCCGTCTCTTTCTTTTGAAGTTAGTTTGGTGGTTTAGAAGACCTCTTGAGTTGTTCCCTTTAGTGCTTAATTGAGTTAAGCACTTAAAGGCTTTAGACACTCAAGAATACAAGAAGGAACTAGCATTCCAAGTGCCTTACTCTTGATGGTGAATACTTGTAGAGAAGATCATACACTTTGATCTTTTGTTATCTTCATCAACACCCCAAAACTAAGTGGGTTCAAAGGCTTCAAAGGTTATCTCTAAAACAGCCTATGGTTGGCTTTATTTCATTCTAACCTCTATAAATGGATCCATGATGGTTCGGTTTTGTTACGAACTAAAAAGAAACTTGTTATTTTTAAAGTCTTCCATTGTCGGTTTTTCTGAAAAACAAACTTTTATTTCGTATCAAATCCCAACATAACCTTCAGGTAGTTGATTACATTGGAGCTATGAGTGGTATTGCCTCATATTGCTCTACCCCGCCAAGCCCCCCACAGCTAATTGATGTCCAAGCTCCGCAGCCTAAGCCAAAAAGGGTCAAATCCTTGAGTAAAAAGAAAACAACCCTAAACATAGTAAAGAAGGGTGCGAGTGCTTCCAAGAAAAGGAAAGCCTCCACTTCAGAATCAATTCCAATTGTACAACCATCTCCCTCCGAGGTGCTTCATCAACCCATAAATGTGGTTGATGATATTTTGATTGAGCCTTCGAATTCGTGTGACATTTTCAGAAGAAAGAAGTTGAAACTCACCCCTACCTCTGGCCAAAAGCGTAACAAGGCGGATATTGGAGTCTCTCAAAAGACTCTAGCAACCATTCGAGTCCACACAAACTCACCCTAAGCAACCCTATCTATCCACTATGATACATTAAATGTATCAGTTTCATCTGAACATGGAGACAAAATCTAATCTCGATTCCAAGTGAATCCAGATGTCGATAATTTCCCTAGGGTCTCTAGCACGTTGCGTCTGCACTTTGTAACCCCCAAGGAATTCAAATCCATTTTATTGAGTGTCACACATTCACTTCAAACACCTGTTGCACCACAAGGTCCTTTTTCAAAGACCCCTTCCAAAATAAAGCCAAGGCCATACTTAGTTTCAAACCAGGGAAACCGAGGAAGCTCTGGAAATCCTTCGTCTTCGACATTACGACCAAGCGACATAGGCATGGTAAGCACCATTGTGCAAGGATCCATGAACCTGAGGGACACCTTAGTGTGAAAAGGAATTGACGAATATGCTTCTGATTATACTTAGTCTCGGTATAGACCAACCACAAAATCGGGGATGCGAAAATTTGAATCCTTTAAATGGGCACTTCTGGCCTGCAAAGCAAGGCAAGTTATACAAAAACAACAAAAAGAGGATTCTCTTCTCCATGTTTCCAATTATTGGGCCACAACAATTAACAATGCAAAAATTGTGTATGACCTCCTAAAAGCTCAGGAATTGATGTCTAACATGGAACAAACTGCTCATCAGGTTCAAGCCATGGAAATCAATGTAGGTGGATCAAAGCCTCCTCCCTCTAGCACTAAGGTGCATGATTCAAATGAAGGAGGAGTTGAGATTGATATAAGTTCCAAACCCCTTTTCGGATTGGATGATGAAAATCATGATGATGTCCAACAACCTCCTCCCTCTGATGATTTCATATTGGTTCTTGATGATGAGGAATCAAGCGGGTCACACCATTCCACCTCCAAAACCAAGAAAAATATGAAGAAGTAGTTGACAGTATCAAGGAAAGAATTCCTTCATCCTCAGTCTAAGTTTGATAGAAGTTTGTCTGCAATTACATCAGCAACAACCGTAGACGCATCTCATAAATCATTGGTTGACCGAGTTCAAGCCTTAGAACACAAGAGAGAAGTTTTATGTTGATAGAATGCTCCTACGGTTGGAAATGAGCATTCGTTAACTTGACAACCGAAGAACAATTGATCATTGGAAATTCATCTCACATGCCACAAATCTTATCAACGAGGTGAAGGAAATCGAGAACCAACTTCAGAAAAACCTGCTTGATCAAGAAAAAACGTCTCAGCAACTCATCAATGAGACTCATACGGCTTATGAAACGGGCTATTAATTTGTTCAAGACACCATCAAAGGCTTGAGAAGATCTCTTACAACAAAGGAAAGTGTTCATGAAATTCTTTGACTTACCATGGGAATTTATCAAACTCTTTTCAATCCTGACATGTCAACCAACAAGGAAGTGAGTGCTCAGCTGGAGACCCAATTCAATACCACCTTCCAGAACCGTGATGACTTAAAATATTGGTTTGAGTTCCAGATGGAGCCTGCTTCCTTAAAAGGGGGAAGTGATCCAAATCAAGGCATAAGGATTGAAACTATTTCATCCTTTGCATCTTCAAAGTCAAAAACTCCCTCGGTAAACCAATCCAAAACTCCTCCTTGGCATCAATATTCATCAGAGCACATCAAAGAACCAACTCCTCCCCACAATTCTCCTCGGCATTCAACACCACCAACTTCTCTGTAGCCTCAAACTCCTCCTCGCTTGAGAAACTTAGAGGAAGATGTTTCATCGATTCACTCCACTGATTCCCCAACCACAGTTCAAAGGAAGCAAGATTGGAGAGCTACAAAATTTAAAGATGAGATACAGAGAGCCCAAGGTTTCGATACCACTTTTGATGAAACCATGATCAACTCTTGGGTGAATCCTACCCGCAGACTTTTGGATTCTGACTATATTCCATGCCTCACTTATGTGGAACCTCCGTATGATGGGTACTGGGATATTCCTATGTCACCCAACTCCATGTACTTCACTGTTTTCCAATCTTTTGAGCTCATCATACTTAATGATCGAAGACTTTTCATGGAATTTGAAAGGATAAATCTTGTGCATGCCAAACAAGGTGATAAATTTGAAAACATCTAGTCGAATGATAAACCAGAAGGAGTGAAGATGTACAACTCCAGAAATTTCATGAAGAGAGAATTCTTCCAATACACTCTATCCCGTAGAGGGTGTGAGTACATAATAGTACATGCAGACTTTGTGTTCATGAATCCGGAAGAAATTTGCTTAATTTTTTTTCGATTATACCAACTGAAGGCTGAGAAGTACCCGAAGATGAATATTTCATTTGAAAGGGCATGTGAGTTTCATAAAGCCCTCGTATACGACTTTAGGAAAATAGATGCTAAAATCCATCCGATATTTGCTCAGAAATTTGACTTCCTTCCATTCGAACCAATTCCAACAATCACTGAGCGATATCAAGATATGAATCTCAGGAAAAAAAAAACTTTCCGAAGCTAGATATTGTTAACAAGAAGTCCCAATCGAGTCCAAAGTTCTTCATCCAAGACACTACCCTTCATTGTATAACTAAGAAACAATTGGAGATCACAATGACTGTGATCTAGAGATCCAAACACACCACTGAAGAGGTGAAGTTTGAAATAACCAAAAGAATCAAATGGCTCTCTGAAGTTAGGAAATCTTGATGGATCCTCATCAAATTTCTCAAACTCAATCAATGAAGAATTTTAGTTGCGAGGTCACTTTGGGGGAAATTGTTGATACAAGAAAGTGACCCTTGGCAGCTAAGAAGGACCCGAAGACCCAAAAGCTTTTGTGAACCGGAGAGGAGGATGCCAAAGACGAGAAGAAGACCCGAAGACATCTTTAAACATGAAGACCGTGACAAGTTATCTTTACTAACTATGCATGTAAACTTAGTATTATTTGGTGTACCTTTCAGAGTAACCGAAGTCAGTAGCTTTGTAATTGTTTATTATTTCTTGTAACTTTTAGACCTGTATAAATAGAGTGTTCCACTTCATGTTTATGTACCAATTCAGATCTTATCAATATAAGATATCTTCATCTCTATACTATCTAAAGTTATCTGATTTATACTTTATCTGAGTCCCTTTTAACTTATGTAATTCATCATCACTTGTGTGTGAGTGAAAACCATGTTACGATTCAACTAAGTGTCTACTTATTTATGCTTATTGATATAACTTACTGCTATTTACATTCTTTACTTTTCCGCAATCTAACTTTTATTGTTAAGCTAACAAGGATCCATTGAGTTTAACTTACATTTCCGCAATATATTATCTCGTTATTAAGTTCTTCTCTCAACATATTGTATATTTGGTGGTCATATAATAATAGTCATGAAATCAAATGGGTTTACACACTTTTATCATTTCGTTGATTTCTTCTTCATGTCTATGATCTATCAAGTTACATATGGAATGAAAATGTTGCATACTCTTCTAGAGTTGTTTGAATGGAAATTGTCCGATCGAGCGTTGATAGTTAATCCCTTTGATGGATTAATGAAAACAAAACCATTTGCAAGTTATCTTTATGTAATTGATTTATATACACTTTTTTCAAAAACTATTGTGCAATTTAACTTTTATGTGATTGAGTTTTATGATTGTGTTATAAATTTTTATGTTTATGTTATTTAATTTTGAACAATGAAATACAACTCTTTTAATCTAGCATAAATATTTATAAATGTACCAATGTCTCCCACCAAACATTGACATTTATGTATCTGCCTAAGTCGGATCCAATGGTGGACACGCAGGAGAAAATATAGTGCACAACATTTTAGGGTAGCATGTACAAAAATTACATTATGCTGAAAGATTTCCCAAAAAAAATTACACCGTGCTGCAAATATTGAAGGGTTACACCAGCCACAACGTGAACCTTGTAAATCCACCCCTGATCTTTATAATTTTCCCCCTAACTCTGTTTTTCTTGTTGGAAATTTTAGTATAAATATATACTAACTTTGGACATATATAAATATATACATATTTTGCATATATAATTAAATCTAAGTGAGTTGTTATTCTTCTCTGTGAGAGCTTCGAAACGATATATTGTATGTCCAAAATGGAGTATATGTGAATGAGATATCGATACTCAAAGTTGGATATTTTGATAATAAAAGTTAGCAATAGAGGTAGGTGTGGAAATGAGTCCCACATTTGTAGAAAGAAATAATCAAGTGAGTTTATAAGCTTGAATGAATGACATACTTACAAGCTTTTGTCTATGGTTTTAATCCAACTCATACCCACATGCATGGGGGTGCAAAATCTTGGATTTCGTAGGCCAAATTCATCGATCTTGTGCATGGGTGTGACATGCAGACACAAATGCAGCTCCGAAAACCTGGGCCCGTGCAACCCTCATTTTTGCTAAACTTTACAGTTTTGGTCCTTGGCTTGAATTTTTGGTAACTGATGCATTTATTGCCCATTCATTGTGCAATTAATGGCATAATCTCTTCCTTAATGACGAATTGATTTCTTCCATTATAAACCAGTTTAAAAAAGGACCACTAGTGCCTCATTTGACACACAGATAGAAATACTCATCTTCTTCCTCCTTTTCTCTGAAACTATTTCTAGTGATTCTTTCAGACAAGTAGCCATATCCGGTAGTACACACTGTTACGGTTGTTGTATCCTGGAAACATACGACAAATTTGTTTAAGGGAATCGAGTCCAATTCGAGCCTCAACAATTGCATTTATTACTAACGTTTTCTTGCTGATTATTGGATTCAGAAACAGGTTTTTCGATTCAAGAAATAGATCCCAATAACTAACATATGAGCTCTCATCTTACATATAAACAAATTAAAATCATACCATAATTCACACCAAAAGTTGTTGGTGTTGGAAACACCAACCAAAACATTCCTTTAATGCCTTATTTTTTTTCAAGTAAAATGCTATATTTTGGTGTTGAAAACTATTCCAAACAACCATCATTTAGCTGCCCAAAACAACTTTTAGCGAGCTTTCAAAACAGCTCCTAAAACTTATATTTATGTATTGACGATGGCATCTCAATGTTTTAATATAAACAAAATACATTTCTTCGGAAAGGCCTTGATAATATCTTTATCATGTTTTCTAGGAACAAATTCAGCAATATTATTCTTTAAAGGGGATACTCTGATTTTTCAATAAGCATAAATAAAAATTTTAAAATGATTGTTAATTTGGGGATGTCACATCTGAAGAGTTCGTATCAACATGTACTAGATCCATTTGTCTTTCACTTGACTCATATAAACATGTGATTAATGACTTAGTCATAATTTTCTAGTGGACAAGATTCTTGTATACTATACAATGCGACTTATACAACACCAGGTATCTGTCCAGTTGTTGGTGAGATTTCTTTTCACTTGATCAATTATGACAATACCACAAGCTATATCATAAGAATCAAATCCACAATTAATATTGCTAATATTAAAAATGTAACCAACACGTTCATAAATGTCATTACAAGGAAATATAAATAAGGCAACCAGATAAACCAAAATTTAACTTTTCTTGAAAATAAATGAAAAATAGGAACATGTCCTTACAATACATAAAATGAATAGTTATGTTTCTAGATATCTCCTAAGAGTAATATAAATCTATTAAATTATCCCAAATCCTTAGTAGCAGCTCCAAACTCTAATCTTCGAACCATGTGACTAATGTCCACTTCTCATGATCAGATTTAGCTCACCTTGCTCAAGCTTCCTTCTTTCTCTTAATTCCTTTAATACTATCAAAATGGGATCATCACATCATGTATTAAGAGTATATAAATAGAAACCTATGAAACAATGGAGTCGGATTAGGGGTGCAAACGAGCCGAGCCGAGCCCGATCCCGAGCCTGGTCAGGCTCCGCTCGGGCTCATTTAAGTTATACGAGGCTCGAGCTCGAGTTCAGCTCGATTCGAGCTCTCTTGTATCGAGCTCGGCTCGAGCTCGTAAATAATTATACACGCTCGGCTCAGGCTCGGGCTCGACTCGTTTTTTGTTCGACGTGCCTAAATAAGCTTACGCTCGGCTCGAGCTCGTTAAGAAGCTCGTTTATTAATACCATAAATTCCTAATTCCCCAAATATATTTTTATTTTAATATATAAAAATAATAATAAATTATATTATATAAAAGCTCGTTTAGGCTCTCGAGCCTAACCGTACTTAATGACATAGGCTCGGGCTCAAGCTCGTTTAATAAACGAGTTTAATATTAAGCTCGATCTCGGCTCGGGCTCGTTTAAAATCGGTTTTCGAGTCGAGCTTTTAACGAGTCGATCTCGAGTAGCTCACGAGTAGCTTGGCTTGTTTGCACCCCTAAGTCGGATAATGGATGTACCTGAAGTAAAGTCACACGAATTGACTCTACTATCTCTAAGATTTTTTTAGGTATTTTAGGTAGCTTTGTTTCCAATGATCCTACAATTGGTAGTGAAAACGAATGGTCTCTTTGAGGTAATCACATGGAACGATCACGGAACTAGCATTTCTCTTTAACATATGATCAAACAGTTTGATCTTGGACGACCCCTTTCCATTGGGAAGAGAAATCTTTTCTGGACCACCATTGTCACCATTGTCAATGTCCATGGAAACATTAGAATTAGACACAATAAGCATCTCCGCTTTAGACGTGCTCTTAAGCATTTCTGCTTTAGCAACAATCTAAATTTGGGTTAGATCAGTTACAATCATGTCGATATTTCTCATATTAAAGTTCTCAATGAACTGATCATATGACTTTGGAAGGGAAAGAAGAACCAAATCAATGGCTTTCTTCCTTGGGAAAACGACACCCGTTCTATACAACTTGTCAGTGTACGATTTCTTTTCAGAACATGTGTACACACAAGGTTTCTATCTTAATGTATATATGCCAATAGGGATTGAGTAGTATCGTATCTTTCAACTTGAGGAAAACATGAGGTTGGGAGAGTCGCATGATTAGGAGGTGGAAGAAAGATGATGTCTAGTTCAATTATTTCTTAAGGAAGGGAAAACAATTACAAATTTAATTGAAATTGGAAGACCATCTCTAGAATATAAAGGAAAATTATTTCCTTAAGAATGAAGAAGACCATTTCTATATTCACAAGATATTTTAAAATTAGGATAAAATGAGAATTCAAGTTAGTTGATAACTTGCCCTTCTCCCGGAACATCATCAACCGATAACTTGCCCTTCTCCCGGGCATCTACAACATAGGCAATATAACCGGCGCAACCCTGCTGGAAATAGCGCCTCGCTCTCGCTGCTGAACACAGAACTGGTCCGCGCTGTGGCTTCTCACCCTGAATCACTAACTCTCCCCCACCGGGAGTGTGAACCCTCACCAACTGTAGCTCACAATCTATCACCGCCCCATTGGGGCTCAACCAATCCATGCCTACTATAACCTTATTCCCTCGCAGGGGAATAGGGACCAAGTCCACCGGAAACTGCTTATCGAATAACTACAGGCAACATCCTCTATGTACCCTAGCAACCCTAATGGTCCTATCAGCTGCTATCTCAACCTCAAGTGGACAATCTAGCTCCCTGGAGCTCTGCTAAACCTCTTGCTAAGCGCAAGAGAGACAAATGATCAGGTAGCCCCCGAATCAAACAGTACTGTAGCCGAAATGTCGTTCACTGAGAACGACCCTATACAAAACATATAACCATAAGAAACAATCAATAATAAATGCATAGATAAAGGAGAAATACATACCCGTCACCACATCAGGAGTCGCTCGCGCCTCCTCAGCCGTCAGCTGAAAAGCCCTACTCTTCGCCACCGGCATCTTAACTCGGCCCTGACGGCCATCCGCAATCCTCAAGGTAGTAGGAGCAGGTGCTGACACCTTCCCTGCAGCGGCTAAACTCGGACACTGGGACTTTTTATGTCCCCTCTGATTGCACTGAAAGCAAGTTAGATCTGATGCCGCAACGGCGGTAGTAGTGGTTTTACAATCTCTGCTCATATGCCCAGTCCGGCCGCACTTGTAGCACCGACACTCTCTGCTTTGCACGCCCCATCATGCAATCTCCCACACTTGCCACACCGACCGTGGCTCTGATGACTCCTAGCTTTGTGATCTGAACCCTTGGGCTTTTTGCCCGAACTCCCTGAACCTGGAGCCGCCTCCGGCTTCCTCTTTCTCTCCATCTCAAGGTCAATCTCTCTCTCTCTCTCTCTCTCTCTCTCTCTCTCTCTCTCTTTCTCTCTCGAGCCCTAGAAATCATGTCATCCAGAATTTTACAGCTGGACCGGCTCACAAACTGGCGGATATCACTCCGCAACATCTCATGATATCGAGCCTTCTTCATTTCCTCATCAGCTGCGTACTGAGGAACGAGAAGTGCTCTCTCCCTGAACTTGGCGGTGATGTCCGCCACTGTCTCTGTCATCTGGGTGAGGTCCTGAAACTCTCTGGCCAACTGCTGCACCTCAATAACCGGTGCAAACTCAGCCCTGAACCTGGCAGTAAAGTCAGCCCAGGTCATAGCATCCAAAGCTACGTCATCTCTAATGGCATGTCCGACCTCCTCCCACCAATCGCGTGCCCTGTCCTTCAGAAGACAGGACGCCAATCTGACCTTGTCCCCCTCGGGACATCTGCTCGTGCGGAAAGCGTTGGCCACATCCGCCAACCATTTAGTACTCTGGGGTCCCACGCCCCGTGGTAATTTGGAGCTCCACATGCACGAAACTCCCTAAAGGTAAGCGTGCGCGACCCCATCATGGCCGCTACCTTAGCACGAAAAGTGCTCAATCTCTCGTCCATCAACTCTAAGATACCCTCCTTGATCGAACAAAAGATAACAGGAGTCTGCTCAAGTATGGTGCGAGTAATCTCTGAAGAGAGAAACTCCCTAGTCTGCTCATCTAACTGCCCAACCTCCGGGCCTGATCCTGATCCCCTTCCGGCCTCTGAATTGCCGACTGCTGGCCTAGGGCATAGTACCACCATTTTGAAAACACATCATAAAAAAAACTTCAGAAACATAGATATATCTCGAGGGATCACTACTACCACAAATTTCCTGATCTCATCTCAGCTTTCCTTAATTCGAGTACGGATCCTCTGCTTTTAGTAGTACGGGCCCATACTACCTTCCACATCTATCCGTACTTTCCTTAAGTATCGCCTTGACTCCACCAAGCCACTACTACTGCTACTAATCTCTGCTACTCCTATCCTAGGCTTGCCCTAGGGAAATCTCTGATTCTACCCAAACCAGTCCTCAGCTGCTAAAAGACCCCTTTTAATGCCAATTAGCCATCACCTGAATAACATCACATGTGGCGAGGCTCAGATAATCCTTCGAGTAAAAGTCCCGTCCCCACAACGGTTAAACTTATACAAGAACTGCGCAATAGGGCCAGGTCTAGCACTCTGAGATTATTCAACCCTGTTCACATGTGATGTGACGTAGTCACCAAATGGCTAACTCACATCACTCAGAGCCCCACAAAGCACATAACAAGCAGCATTCAGACACATGAAACTAATCAAGCAATTATATCCTCACTACAAGGAACTGTACTGGCATACAATGCTAAGCTCAAACTATCAGGCATAACCTAAACAGGCTATCCTACTGCTGTCTACTCAAAACTAGCATGCAATTCTCATAAAGCTGAAACACATATAACAGTCACATAAGGCATCCTCCTAGATCCTCAGTCCTAATCTAGCATGCTGTTCTATTGAAACTGAAACTGATAATCATAGCATAAACTTGTATGGGTAATTTGGGAGTACTTACTTGAGCTCGGCTGATCGCATGCACCACACCCTTTTCCTTTTCTCAAAACTTTATCTCTTTTTAGGTTTTTCTTTTCAAAATCTTTTTGAAAATACTTTTGAAAATCTTTCTACCATTTCCTTAGTTCGAGTCCAGTCACACTCGAGAGTGTGCCTGAATCCCTCAAACCAAGGCTCTGATACCAACTTGAAACATCCCAAAAACACGACCCAAAAATTTTTGTTTTTTTTAACATATAATAAATGTCATAACACTAAGTGTCATATAATAAAAACCACACATCGTGTGTCTCAAAAGACATAATAAATGTCATGTCAAAAACTATATCAAATCATGTCTAAGTATCTGAACAAAACTCCCAGGAATAAAGCTGAAGTTGTGGTGTGTACGATGCCATCATCCCGAGCTCTTCCCTTTACTTGCGGAAGTACCTGAAACCAAAACTAAAACTGTAAGCACAAAGCTTAGTGAGCTCCCCCAAACTACCTGATATCAAACAAACATATAAACAACTACTGGGCCCCCACCCACTGCATCGGACCAAAGCCCGGAAACTGCATCGGACCGAAGTCCAGAACTAACCAGGGCCCTGCCCTCTGCATCAGACTGAAGTCCGGAACTAACTGCCTCGGACTGAGTCCGGAACCAACTGCATCGGACCGAAGTCCGGAACTAACTGCATCAGGCCTAAGCCCAGAACTGACTGCATCAGACCGAAGTCCGGAACTACTGAACATAACATAGCATGCACATATCAACTAGCATAACAACATAGACTGCATACTGAGTCGGGCATACCCGAAACACATAACACGTAAAACCTGTCTGAGCCACGAAGGCATCAAACATTCTAACTACTGCAACGGACCGAAGTCCGGAAACTACTACTAATTAAACGGGCCGGCATTATGGCCTTAGACCCTTTCCTACCGGAAGGAAACTCACCTCGTAGCCTAGCTGCTGAAAGAACTGCTCCGGCATCTGTCTGCTGCGGCTCCGGCTTCACCCCGACTACAATTTCCATAAGTACCCTCAACTAAATATTGATAATAATACTGAGGGTAAAAAGACTATCTTACCCTTGGTCAAAGTCAACCTATCGGTCAAAGTCAACATTCAGTTGACCTGACTCATTGAGTTGGGTCACCAACTCATCGAGTCCTTACTCTCACTTTCTTGCTTCAGCCTGATACTACTCGTCGAGTTCGGCATAGACTCGACGAGTTCCTCTTCGAACTAACACTCAGTCAATCTGCATCTGACTTGCCGAGTTGTATGAACAATTCGTCGAGTTCTCCTTCAACATATGAACACTCATATTGTGACTCGCCGAGTTGTATGAACAACTCGTCGAGTCTGTTCTTGAGGCATGAAGACTGCCTTGGACTCGTCGAGTCAGGGCATTGACTCGCCGAGTTCTTCCATGAATGAGTCTAACCTCTAGCTCACTGAGTCCATCTTTCACTTACTGGTTCCACTCGGCATAACTCGAAAAGGGGAAAACAGGGGACTCGCGACTTGACTCGTCGAGTTCTTCCACGAATGAGTCTAACCTCTAGCTCACTGAGTCCATCTTTCACTTACTGGTTCCACTCGGCATAACTCGAAAAGGGGAAAATAGGGGACTCGCGACTCGACTCGCCGAATCTGAAGAACGACTCGCCGAGTCGTATACATGCAATCACTATATACTCGGTTCTGCTTGAAACCAGTTCATTCCATTCATAGATCTGGGTTCTTGGGGCTTGATTAACACGTAAAGTTTCCAACTTTACATGTAAATAACATCAAATGAAGGTTCTAAGGCTCAAAGCACACTATAAGAAGAGATCTAGAGCTTTCATGCAAAATGGCTCCATAAAGGTACTAGATCTAAGCTTCTGGAACTCAAACCTAGTTAGATCCGAAGGCTATTCATCTCAATGAGTCCTCTATGCTACTACCAAGCCAAGAAATGGTTCAAGAATAACTTTAATGGCTTTCCAAAGGGGATTAAAGCATAGAAACAGAAAAGGGTCGAGTTATACCTCACTATACTCTGAAATGCCACAAAGATCTTGGATCTCCTTCTTCTCCCCTTGATCTACCTTCCTTCTTCTCACAAGATCTTTAAAGAATCACACCAAAACACACAAAAAGCTAAGAGAGTTCTAGGGTTTCGAGAAGGATGCTCTGGGGGGTGATGGGGGCTGACTTGGGGTCCAAAAAGTTGTTTAAATAGGGTGCAAACCCTTGAAATTAGGGTTTCATCCAGACTGGCGGATTCGCCGAGTAACCAACTTAAACGTGCTCAAAATCTCGACTCTACTTGACGAGTCTGGCTACTAACTCGTCGAGTTCCTCTTGAAAACTTGAAAAATAAATATTTAAATAACATACCAGAATTTGGGGTGTTACAAGAGAACTGAGAATTCAATATATATATATATATATATATATATATATATATATATATATCCCTATTCTAATAAAAAATAGTTTTAATCTCATGTTAACATGTGTCATCTTATTCGGCCTCCTAATTAATGCATATTATATTTTCTTTTGTCATGTGTCACCCTATTAGACCTCCTAATTAATGCATGCCACTTGTCAACCTATTAATTCTCAATTTCAGATTTCAAATTTTAAATTTCTGACTCTAATTACATTAAATTAATAACATTAGAATAAAAATTAAAATAAAATTAATACAAATTATAAGGTGATATAATTTCACAAATTTATTTAAATTAACGATTATAATTTTATATAACTAAAAAATATCTTTTAATTAATAATTTATTTAAAATAATTGATTAATAATTTTGAGTTCTTACTATTAAAGTTTAATTAATTTTATAACCGTGTGTGTGTGTGTGTGTATATATATATATATATATATATATATATATATATATAGACAGAGAGAGAGAGAGAGAGAGCTGGGTTCAAATGTTTTTAGCAACTATTGTGTGCCTAAATGCACCAATGAGAATTCAAGAAATAATAAATAATTAAATAAATCATTAAAGGGTATTTTGGACCTTTTGTAATTTTGTTTAAGGAAATTATTTAATTGAAATCATTCAATTAAGGAAATAAATTAAGCATTCAATTAAGGAATTAAACTAAATATATTTGACCTAGATATGTTTGCGGCCGAACACTTCATCATCGACATCAACACCATCACCATCACTGATTCTAATTCTTCTTCTACAATCGACGGATCCAAAAGGGAGCACATACTATCGTCTCGCAATCGATGATGGATTCTGGGGTCGATGAGGCTAAAGAAGGGGATGCGGAGGAGCAGTGGCGCTGTTGTGGGGTCTATGAACACGAATGAGAAGCAAGGAGCAAACGGTGAGGAAATCCCGACGATTGTAGGTACTTGGATGGAGGTATCCTCTGACAGCCTCCTGTTTTTCTTTCTTTGGTCCGATAATCCAACAACTAGGGGATATAACTGGAAATTATTTACCTCAATCGAGATTGATTTTATCTAGATTTTGATTCAAGATCGAGATTGTGTTCATCATCTTATTAAATTCGATTTCTTCAACGGTTTATTTCTGTTCGATTGAAGAAATATTCTGATACAACTTGTACTTCACAGTCATAAGTTGGATTTTGTTTCGAAAAAGTCAAAATTGGTGTTCATATTTCTAAATCGATAATGTAAATGTGTGTTTGTTTCTTGAATTCATGACTGGGAATGAATGCATATGTGTGTTGATGATTCGATCACAGCTATTGAATTCTGTATACAATAACAGCTCTTGAATTATGTAATGTATTCTATAAGAATTTATTTTATATAAATGTATTCTGTTAGAATGTTTGAGAATAATTGTCAGCAACAAGTACATTCTGTCAGAATTTATAGTTTTTATTCTCTTATATTGCATTGAATTTTTTAAATTTTGAATCTTGATTATGTTTTCTTTGTGGATTTAGGTTTTGAGGAGGCTAACAATGATGTGGAGAAGGAAGAAAACATAGAGAATGAGAGTGTATTATACCAGAATGTGTTATATTGTGATGTTTTTTTTTTCTTTTTTCTTTCAGAATGTTGTTATTATTCAATGAATCACAATCGTACAATGTAATTATTTGGTATATTATTAGTTCAAGAATTGATTTTGTGTATTCTTTTTAGAATCTATTTACTAGTTTATGGTTGGCATTCTGTCCTTCTGACAGAATAAAATCGAAAAATATATTTACTAGTTTATGGTTAACATTCTAACATTCTGACAGAATAAAATCGAATTTTTAATTTTGAATTAATTTAAAATATTCAGATTATTAAAAATAAAGGAATTAATTATCCCTAAAAATCCGAAAATTTTCTTTTTTAATATAGGTTAATTGACTAAAATGCCCTTATGCTGAAATTTGTGTGATTATATGGTATATGTTATCCTATTCCACTATCATAGACCCTCAGATCATGACCTTTGATTATATTCCATCCGATTGTCCAGATTTGTGCATTCTGGCACACAATAGTTACTAGAAACAAAATAACCTAACTATATATATATATATATATATATATATATATATATATATATATATATATATAAGGAAAGGTTATTTGGAAAACAAAAAACCCTAAAAAAAACTCTAAAAATCATTAAAATACATAAAAAAAAATATCAACACATCACAAAACTTTTTCTTGAATTTTTTTATCAAAAAATCGCAGTATTTTTTACAATTTCGTTGAAAAAAAAAATTAAAAAAACCATTTTTTTTTTTGTAAAAAAAAAACTTTTTTTTCAAAATTTTTTTTAGCGATTTTGACCTAAAAGTTGTGATTTTTTGATAAAAATATTCAAAAAAAAAAAAGTTTTGTGATGTCTAAGTATTTTTTTTATGCATTTTAATGATTTTTAGGTTTTTTTTAGGGTTTTTTGTTTTCCATAGAACCTAAACCTATATATATATATATATATATATATATATATATATATATATATATATATATATATATATATATATATATATATATATATATATATATATATATATATATATATATATATATATATATATATATATATATATATATATAGGGGAGCGTTCAATCGAGAACATTTCTTATCGCGAGAACATTTGAGAACAAATTTGGACCACACAAATTATTTAATTAAAATTATAAAATAATATTCATATAAATCAAAAAATAGTTACAAACAATCAAAAAACTCACTAACTAACACCACTCACCACCCACGACCACCACCCATCACTAACCACCACCACTACCCACCACCCATCACTACCCACCACCAGCATCACCACCCACGACCATCACCACCCAACCACCACCACCTGCCTCCATCACCCACCACCACTACCTGCCACCAGCACCCATAACCACTACCTATCACCCATCACCATCATCCGCCACCAATACCAACCACTACCCACCACCACCACCCGCCACCACTACCCACCACCCATCACTACCCACCAGCCACCACCACCACCACCAATACCCACCACCACCCACCACCATCACCACCCAACCACCACTACCCGCCGCCACTACCCACCTCCACCACCCATCACCACCGCCCGCCACCTCCACCAACAATCATTAACTACCACCCATCACCACCACCCATAACTACCCACTACCCGCCACCACCCACCACCCACCACTACCCGCCACCACCCACCATCCACCCACAACAACCACCGCTCACCACCACCACCGCCCGCCACCAACAACAACAACCACTACCTACCACCCATCACCACCACCCATAACTACCCACCACCACCAATCACTACCCACCACCCATCACCACCCACCACCACCACCACCACCCACCAACACCCACCCACTGCCACTAACCACCACTCACCACCCATCACTACACACCACCTACCACCACTACCCACCATCATCACCACCCACCCAGCGAAAATGAAGATTCATTATTTCTTTCTCAATTCAGTAGTTATACTCATGTACTTAATCACATGAGATTATATGTAACAAATCGCATATGATTTTTATTGATAATATTCATGTTTCAATATTTTTTTCTTATGTATTTAATCATATATGATTTTATGTATTAATCACATATGATTAATGTGGAAAAAGAAAAACCATTTAATCAAAAATGCAAAAATGAATCTTGTGTACAGAAATCATATGTGGCTAAATATACAAGAACAACTATTGAAATGGAATGTGAAAATGAATATTTTCCATATAAATCATATCTAATTAGATACATATAATCTCATGTAATTAAGCACACAAGAACAACAACTGAATCGAGAACGCGAAAAAAATATTTTTCACATAAATTCTATGTGATTAGATACATGTAATCACATGTGATTATATGCATTTAATCACATATGATATACGTGGAAAATATTTATCTTTGTGTTCTCGATTCAATAGCTGTTCTTATGTATATAATCATATGTGATTATATGTATCTTATCACATATGATTTATATAGAAATCATTATTTTTTGTCCGTATAAATCATATTTGACTAGATACATATAATCACATATGATTATATATATTTAATCACATATGATTACAGTGGACAAAGAACAATTATTGAATCGAGATTGTGACATTGAATCTCATCCACATAATCATATATGATTGGATACATATAATAACATGTAATTATATTTATTTAATCACATATGATTCGTATGGAAAATATTTATTCTTGTGTCGATTCAATAATTGTTCTAATATACTTAATCACATGTGATTATATGTATTTAATCACATATGATTTATATGGACAAGATTCATTATTTCTTTCTCAATTCAATAGTTGTACTCATGTACTTAATCACATGTGATTATATGTATCAAATAACAGATGCTTTTTATTGGTAATATTCATGATTCAATATTTTTCTTATATATTTAATCTTATGTGATTTTATGTATTAATCACATATGATTAATGTGGAAAAAGAAAAACTATTTAATCAAAAACGCGAAAATGAATCTTGTGTACAAAAATCATATGTGACTAGATGTACAAGAACAACTACTGAACAAGAATGTGAAAATGAATATTGTCCATATAAATCATATTTAATTAGTTACATATAATCTCATGTAATTAAGCACACAAGAATAACAACAGAATCAAGAATGCGAAAATAAATATTTTCACATATATTCTATGTGATTAGATACATATAATCACATATGATTATATGCATTTAATCACATATGATATATGATGACAATATTTATCTTTGTGTTCTCGATTCAATAGTTGTTTTTGTGTATATAATCATATGTGATTATATGTATCTAATCACATATGATTTATATAGACCTCATTATTTTTTGTTCATATAAATCATATGTGACTAGATACATATAATCGCATATGATTATATGTATTTAATAACATATGATTAAAGTGGACAAAGAACAATTCTTGAATCGAGAATGTGACATTGAATCTCATCCACATAAATCATATATGATTGGATACATATAATCACATGTGATTATATGTATTTAATCAGATATGATTTATGTAGACAATATTTACTTTTGCGGTTTTGACTGAATAATTGTTTTTGTGTAATTACTCGCATGTGATTATATGTATCTAATCACATATGATTTGAGGTGGAAAAGATTTATTTTTTTCTTCTCGGTTCAATAGTTGTGCTCATGTACTTAATCACATACGATTATACATATAATCACATGTGATAAAATACATGAGAACAACTATTGAATCGACAAAGCAAAAATGAATTATGTCCACATAAATCATATGTGAATAGATTCGTATAATCACATGTGATTATATGTATTTAATCACATATGATTAATTTGGATAAATATTTGTTTCTACTAGAAAAACAGTCTTTTACGATGCTCATTGCGTGTCGTAAAAGGCTCAGACGACGCGCAAATGCGCGTCAAGGAAGGCCCTGTCATAAAGAGAGACGACGCGCTTTTGCGCGTCGTCTGTGACATCCCCAAAATCTCGGCCAGAAAAGACCGATTTTCATTTATGCTTTTAAAATAATTTCAGAGTAAATCCTTTTGTTTTGAAAGACTTGCGGAATTTGTTCCCAAAAACAAAACGTGATAAAATAATATTTACCAAAGCATTTCATAAAGAAATGTATTTTCATTATATAATCAAAACTCGGGATGTCATGTTCCGATATAGACCATAAATCAGAAACGATAACATTACAAGTCATTCAACAAATATATACATATACAGACCTGTAAACAAAACAACTTGATGGTTCATCCATGTTATGCCCTTGCGCCACTTCCTGTAATACAAATAAACTGAGTGGGTCAGGCTTGGGAGCCTGGTGAGCATATAGGGTTTTCAACCCACAATAAATAATTATATTTAATATCCACCAACCAACAATAACCCAATTACCCATTCCTGTTATTTTCACTTTATGTCCCTAAGACAACTAACATAAGGGACCTAGTCTAAGAATATTTCATCAGGGCGACAACACATGCTTCAGGGGTTCCTCAGCAATATAAGTCAAATAAGGCAACCATGAGGGGGATGGAATACAGCGAATGAACACCCAAGTTCATTAACACCTACAGGTTATGAGCCTGCTAGCGTTCCACTGGACTGTCTAGAAAAGTCTGTGGTCGTCATCTAAATTCCGCTAGATGACTGGATCAAAACAACATCGAGGCCTCTCATCTATTTATTACACACCAACTATCTACCCATGTTCTACCCAACATATTACTAGATAAAATATACATTTTTATACATAGTTTTAAAACTTTCGTTTAGACTCCGTCGGCTAATTTTGACTTTATTTTTATTATTTATTTTTAGTAGGCCGGGACAGGAAAACTCCGTTATAAAATCATAACTTCTTCATCCGACGTCCGTTTTCGCCTATATTTTTATCGTTTTACTACAATTAATGAGATCTTCGATTCTCATTTAGATTGTTTCGGCTAAAAACCGCTCGGTCTCAAATCGAGTATTCGGGCTACATACTGCTAAGTCGAAACTTCGAAAAATCATAACTTCCTCATACGAAGTTAGATTTGGGCGTTCTTTTTATGCACGCTCTCGGTTTAACGAACTCTACGACTTTCGTTTAGATCACTAAGGCTAAATATCGCTCTAACGTAAATTCCACTTTTTTCGTCATTCAGCGTTGCCGGTTTTGTCACGAAACTTCGACAGGTCATAACTTCTTCGTTATAACTCGGATTTCGGCATTCTTTATATCTTCGGAATCCTTGTTTCGATCACTACATTTTTATACAAAGATATCGGGCTTATCTCATACTTTAATTTTGACGCTTATTTTATTCTTAATTCATTAAATTATAATAATTAAGAAAATAAACACATAATTCACATAATACTCAAATATTTCATCATTAATACTCCAAAAAGAGTTACAAGGGTTAACCTAGACTATTACATCAATGATAATGCCTAGCCTGGAAAACGCGGGCGTTACAATTGTCTCCCCCTTAGGATGATTCTGTCCCCGGAATTACACATCAACAAACAAATGCGGATAGCGACTCAACATGTCACTCTCTGTTTCCCAGGTGAGATTTGGCCCATTCGTATGTTTTCAACGGACAAGTACTAATTCGACCATCTTGCGTCGCAACTTCTTAGTCTTTCGGTCAACGATTGCCTCTGGTTCTTTGATTAACCTCTTGTTTTCTTCAATTCTCAATTCAGAAATTGGAATTATATCAGTAAATTCTCCCGTGAACTTCCTCAAATAACACACATGAAAAGTGTTGTGAATTCCATTCAGTTCCTCTGGTAGTTGAAGCTTGTAAGCTTGGTTCCCAATCCTCTGAAGAACTTTAAACGGTCCAATAAACCTTGGACTCAACTTTCCCCTTTTACCAAATCTCATAAGTCCCTTCCACGGCGAGACTTTAAGCAAAACCGAATCTCCAACTTCAAAAGTTATCAGCCTTCGCTTCTTGTCAGCATAGCTCTTTTGACGATCTTGAGCTGCTAACATTCTTTCCCTGATCACTTTCAACTTCTCAGCAGTCTGATGGACCATCTCGGGTCCCATAAACTGCTTTTCCCTAGCCTCAAGCCAACAAGACTGCGTACGACACTTCTGTCCGTACAAAGCTTGATAAGGTTCCATCTTTATGCTCGAGTGGAAACTATTATTGTAGGAAAATTCTACCAAAGGTAAATGTTCATCCCAATTACCTAGGAATTCCAGGGTACATGCTCTCAGCATATCTTCAAGTGTTTGTATTGTTCTTTCACTCTGACCATCAGTCTGCGGATGGTAAGTTGTACTTAAACTCAACTTGGTACCCATTTCCTCTTGTAGACTTTTCCAAAATCGTGAGGTGAAATGGCTGTCACGATCCGACACAATCGTTAACGGAACACCGTGAAGCCTGATAATTTCCTTTACGTAAGAACTTGCAAGCTTTTCCATAGAAATGCGCACTCTTAGTGAATCGATCAACGACCACCCAAATCATGTCGTGACCATTCTTTGTTCGGGGTAGTTTAGTGACAAAATCCATAGCAATGTCTTCCCATTTACCCATAGGCATAGGTAAAGGTTCTAAACTCCCATATGGTTTCTGATGTTGTGTCTTGACTCTCACACAAGTCACACACTCGGCCACATACTTTGCAACATCAAGCTTCATCGTCGGCCCCAAGTAGTAGGGTTTCAGGTCCCTATACATTTTAGTGCTACCGGGATGAATTGAGTACATGGTCTTGTGAGCTTCTTCCATCAGAAGATCTCTTATCCCTTCGGACTTAGGTACCCAAATCCGACCTTGGAACACCTTCAGTCCATGACCGTTTGTATAAACACCAACGTTTTTCCTCATCGTTCCTCATTTCGGTCATTCTTCTCAGAAGCTTCCTCTTGAGCTTTCTTTATACTCTCCATAATTGTTGAGACAACTTCTATTCTCGATGCTCTTGGCCTCTTCCTTTCAAGATTGACTTTCCGACTGAGAGCATCAGCAACAACATTAGCTTTACCAGGATAGTAAAGTATCTCACAGTCGTAGTCCTTGAGTAACTCTAGCCAGCGTCGTTGCCTCATATTTAACTCTTTCTGATTAAAGAGTTATTGGAGACTCTTATGATCAGTGAAAAGTTTACACTTCGTGCCATAGAGGTAATGCCTCCATATTTTCAGAGCAAAAACTATCGCTGCCAACTCCAAATCATGAGTCGGGTAATTCTTTTCATGCTCCTTCAACTGTCGAGACGCATATGCTATCACCTTTTCTCTTTGGGTCAAAACACAACCCAATCCAACCCCAGATGCATCGCTATAAACAGCGAAGTCTTCAACTCCATCGGGTAAAGAAAGTATCGGTGCCTCGCATAGCTTCTTCTTTAGCTTCTCGAATGCTTCTTTATGCTTATCACTCCAAGCATAGGTAGCTCCTTTATTGGTCAAAGCTGTTAATGGAGTAGCAATTGAAGAAAAGCCTTGGATAAAGCTTCGGTAATATCCGGCTAATCCTAAAAAGCTTCGGATCTCCGTGGGACTTTTCGGCTGTTCTCACTTCATTACAACTTCAATCTTCGCTGGATCAACCATTATCCCTCCGTGGTTGACCACGTGACCCAAGAATTGGACTTCACGAATCCAAAAATCACATTTGGAGAACTTTGCATACAACTTCTCCTTCTTCAAGACTTCCAACACTTCTCGCAAGTGTCTGCCATGCTCCTCTTGGCTTTTTGAATAAATCAGAATGCCGTCTATGAACACTATCACGGATTTATCAAGGAACGGATTACAAACCCTATTCATTAAATCCATGAATGCTGTCGGAGCATTGGTTAGTCCAAACGACATAACCAAGAACTCGTAGTGTCCATATCTAGTTCTGAATGCAGTCTTCTCGATATCTTGCTCTCTTACTTTTAGCTGATGATATCCTGACCTTAGATCGATCTTCGAGAAATAGCTCGAACCTTGTAATTGATCAAACAGGTCATCAATCCTTGGCAACGGGTATCTATTCTTTATTGTTGCCTTGTTCAGCTCTCTGTAATCAATGCACATTCTCATACTTCCATCTTTCTTCTTCACGAATAACACCAGAGCTCCCCAGGGTGATGAACTAGGTCTAATGAAACCTTTGTCCAATAACTCCTGAAGTTGCATCATTAGCTCCTTCATCTCCGTCGGTGCTAATCGGTACGGTGCTTTTGCTATTGGCGTGGTTCCTGGTAACAAGTCAATACGGAACTCCACTTGTCGATCAGGCGGTAATCCAGGAAGATCTTCGGGAAATACTTCCTAATAATCACACACCACTGGTATACTCTGCGTCACCTTCTTTTCCTTCTTAGCATTGATCACGAATGCTAAATATGATGTACACCCCTTGGTTAAGCACTTTCTGGCTTTCATTAGGGAAATGATTCTAGAATTTACTCGCCGTTTGTCTCCATACACCATAAACGATTCCTTCCCAGGTGGGTTTACTTTTACTATCTTCTTCTTGCATAAAATCTCGGCATCATTGACGCTAAGCCAATCCATTCCCAACACGATGTTGAAACCATTAAGTTCGATAGGCAATAATTCCTCGTGAAACTTATTCCCATTAAGGTCGATTAAGATGTTTTTCATACGTTGGCTAACAGGGACAAACTTGCCACTAGCAACTTCGATTAATAAAGCATTATCTAGTCTATCAACAGGCAAGGCTAGTTTTCTACTAAACTCATGCGAAATAAAGGAGTAGTTGGCTCCAGAATCAAACAAAATTTGAGCAGGTAATTCGTTTACAAGAAAGGTACCTGAAGCGACATCAGCTTCATCTTTCGCAGCCTCAAGTGTCATCTGGAAGGCTCTCGCCTTCGGCTTTGGTGGAATGTTGGGCTTTGCTGCCTCCTTCTTCTTCGGACAGTCTTTCAAAATATGCCCCTCTTCATTACAACCAAAACACATCCTTTTGTTGTTCGGACACTCATTGGCAAAATGCCCAATTTTTCCGCACTTGTAGCAGGTTACATCCTCACTACATTTCCCAAAGTGCTTCTTCTTGCACTTATCACACCACTTCGCTTCTACTCCTTTTCCTCCACCAAACTTTTTCGAATCAGATTTCGAAAATTTTCTTTTCTTACCGGAACCAGATGTTCCCTCAAATTTTCTCTTCTCACCAAGCTCAACCTTGTTGGTGGTTCTCCCCTTAATCATGTTCTCAACAGACTTGACAGCCCAGATAGCTGCCTCTAGAGTATGTGCCTGACGTACTGGCACCTCGTACTCCCATGGAAGTCCCTTCGCATACCGGTCCACCTTTGTCAGCTCGTCTGGGATGATACGCAAGGCAAACTCCATCTTATCGGTGAAGTTATTGGTGTATTCATCAACTGACATGCTGCCTTTCGTCAATGCCAAAAACTTGTTTTCTAATTCCAACAGATTTTGGGTCGAGCAGAACTTACGCTTGAACTGCACCAAGAATTCTGCCCACGTCAGTTGCAGTGGCTCATTAGGGCTTAAAGTTTTCCCTAGAGTGTTCCACCAATGAACGGCTCCACCTCGGAATTGACGCACTGCATAGATAGTTTGCAACTTGCCTCTGCAGCCACAGGTCATGAAGGCTAACTCCATTTCGGAGATCCAATCCATAACACCAATCGGATCCTCCTTTCCATTGAAGGTCGATGGTTTGCAAGTTAGAAAGTCCTTGTACTTGCATACCATTCCATCATTCCTTCCATCATGGTTGTTTTGCCTAACTATCGGTGGGTTGGCTTGACCAACAGACCTACTGAAGTTTCCACCTTCCGAGTGCCCTTCATTTAATTCGGGCCCTTCCACACGAATTGAAAGTTCTTCACGATTCTGTTGAAGCAACCGCCTAGTCTCCTCCATTTGACGATCCAATATTGTTTGAATCATCATTTGCACACCAGCCATGGTTATTGGCTAAGGTGCTGTTGCTACGACATGTGTTTGTTCAAGCACTGGTGGTTGATTCCTGTTTTCATCAGCATTTCCAACTCCACTTCTTGTTCTCACCATTTTTTATCTTCACACCGAATAAGGTGAAATTAGATCCTCATTCACGATAGATATTCAAATCATCCTTATCACTCCGAAACATTTACATGCTAGTTCTAATATCGTAGACGTACGCTTAGAATCCTATACACATAAAGTTTCTAGATCCGGTCGGCAACAGACCATAGATCCGAACAAATAATATCATATATGGCAACATATAACATTTAGCACATAAAGCATTTTAGGCAACTTTCCTAAAATAAACTAGTGCTCGTGTCTAAAATATCACAGACACACATCTCAAAATTTCACTTAGCATTCTAAGTTTAAGTCTAGAAATCCTACAAATTCCTAGTTCGCTTAAACTAATGCTCTGATACCAATTGTGACATCCCCAAAATCTCGGCCAGAAAAGACCGATTTTCATTTATGCTTTTAAAATAATTTCAGAGTAAATCCTTTTGATTTGAAAGACTTGCGGAATTTGTTCCTAAAAACAAAACGTGATAAAATAATATTTACCGAAGCATTTCATAAAGAAATGTATTTTCATTATATAATCAAAACTCGGGATGTCATGTTCCGATATAGACCATAAAGCATAAACGATAACATTACAAGTCATTCGACAAATATATACATATACAGACTTGTAAACAAAACAACTTGATGGTTCATCCATCTTATGCCCTTGCGCCACTTCCTGTAATACAAATAAACTGAGTGGGTCAGGCTTGGGAGCCTAGTGAGCATATAGGGTTTTCAACCCACAATAAATAATTATATTTAATTTCCACCAACCACCAATAACCCAATTACCCATTCCCATTATTCTCACTTTACGTCCCTAAGACAACTAACATAAGGGACCTAGTCTAAGAATATTTCATCGGGGTGACAACACATGCTTCGGGGGTTCCTCAGCAATATAAGTCAAATAAGGCAACCATGAGGGGGATGAAATACAGCGAATGAACACCCAAGTTCATTAACACCTATAGGTTATGAGCCTGCTAGCGTTCCACTGGACTGTCTAGAAAAGTTTGTGGTCGTCATCTAAATTTCGCTAGATGACTGGATCAAAACAACATCGAGGCCTCTCATCTGTTTATTACAGACCAACTATCTACCCATGTTCTACCCAACATATTAGTAGATAAAATATACATTTTTATACATAGTTTTAAAACCTGTATAGCATGCTCAATCAATACATTTTCCACATAACAGATGAGGCACACACACATAACACGTATTTCATAGAGAAATAATCAGATCTATAAGATAGAAGAAAGTGAACATACATTCACACATATAACAACAAAGTATACACATAACACATATTTTATATATAATACTTCATAATTATGCGTTAGAAGAAAGTAACTACACACTCACTTGATCAGAAGATGATCGTACAGCACTACGGCTTGTAGAAGTAGTATTCTTCGGCAGATCTGGAAGATCTTCACAAAAACCGGACTCCTCGCGGGCAGAGCTTCGGCTCGGGAATCTTACTTATCGGGATCTTCGGGACCTCGGGACTTGCTTCGGGGCTCGGGAATGATACCGGGGCTTCGGGATAATTCTTGCACGAAAAACGATGCAAAAACACGAGAAAAAGGGAAGAAATGAGCAAACAACTCGGTTGCCCTCGACCTCCTTTTATAGGGGCTGGAACTTCAAATTACGCTGGGCGTAATATGAAATTACGCTGGGCGTAATGACGATAAGGTCACTGACTCCCTCAAGGATAATATCGGTTAATATATATTTAAATTAAATATCGAAAATATTTCATAAACTTCAAAAATTCATATCTTCCTCATACGAACTCCGTTTTCGATGTTATTTATATCCCCGCGTAGGTGAGACTATAATCTACAACTTTCATTTAGACTCCGTCGGCTAATTTTGACTTTATTTTTATTATTTATTTTTAGTAGGCCGGGACAGGAAAACTCCGTTATAAAATCATAACTTCTTCATCCGACGTCCGTTTTCGCCTATCTTTTTATCGTTTTACTACAATTAATGAGATCTTCGATTCTCATTTAGATTGTTTCAGCTAAAAACCGCTCGGTCTCAAATCGAGTATTCGGGCTGCATACCGCTAAGTCGAAACTTCGAAAAATCATAACTTCCTCATACGAAGTCAGATTTGGGCGTTCTTTTTATGCACGCTCTCGGTTTAACGAACTCTACGACTTTCGTTTAGATCACTAAGGCTAAATATCGCTCTAACGTAAATTTCACTTTTTACGTCATTCAGCGTTGCCGGTTTTGTCGCGAAACTTCGACAGGTCATAACTTCTTCGTTATAACTCGAATTTCGGCATTCTTTATATCTTCGGAATCCTTGTTTCGACCACTACATCTTTATGCAAAGATATCGCGCTTATCTCATACTTTAATTTTGACGCTTATTTTATTATTAATTCATTAAATTATAATAATTAAGAAAATAAACACATAATTCACATAATTCACATAATACTCAAATATTTCATCATTAATACTCCAAAAAGAGTTACAAGGGTTAACCTAGACTATTACATCAATGATAATGTCTAGCCTGGAAACGCGGGCGTTACATCGTCTATAGACGACGCGCATTTACGACGCTCATTTACGACGCGCAATTACGACGTGCGTTTACGACACGCAATGCGTATCAAGGAAGGTCATGTCATAAAAGAAGACGACACGCATTCGCGTGTCGTAACCTTACGACGCGTGTTAATGACACGCAATGCGTATCAAGAAAGCCCCTGTCAAGAAAGGTCATGTCATAAATGAAGATGACACAAATTTTTGCGTATCATAATTTTAAATGTTTAAAAAAAGTTTTATTTGTAGATTTACTAATTTTCAAATTAAATAATACCTTAAAAGTCTCATAATACAAAATAAAATACCATAAATAACAAAGATAATTCATTTCACTAATATGTCAAATACAAATAATTATTCCAATAGTGAGTAAATGTTATAAAAAAAATGAACTCATTTATATACAAATAACTGCATTCTACTTTAAAATTGTAACTAAAGTACTTGTGGATGAGGATCCATTTGAACAAAAGCAACATGCATTTTTCCATAGATTTCTAAGCTACTTGCTTCCATTTTCTTTCCCTCCTTTGCGATCTTTACCATCTTCTTTTGCATAATCTGAAAAAACCAAACAATGAAGTATAACATTTTATTATTAATGAAAAAAACCTTATAATTTGTTGAAAAAAGTTGTTTTATAATTGCATGGGTAACTTGTCTCTCAAGAGTTGCGAGACTCCTTGTGTGCATGGGTGATTGTGGGAGGACACCGTTTGATGGAGGGACACCAACCAGACCACAAATCAAAGTCTAATTTCACACATGTAATGGTTGTTGAAATGTAAATAATAATAATATATAAAATGGAGGAAAGGGAAAAAGGCATTAAGGAAGGGTATTAATATTTAATACCATGAATCCAAGTAACAATATGTCATAATGGTAAGCAGAAGGGTTTTTAAGATTGAATTCTTTCTGTTGTGCCATTTGTGCAGCTACACTATGGTCAAAAAAGTACAAGGATGATATCATCAGTGCTGGT
This sequence comes from Lactuca serriola, assembly GCF_051521515.1. Classification (NCBI taxonomy): domain Eukaryota; kingdom Viridiplantae; phylum Streptophyta; class Magnoliopsida; order Asterales; family Asteraceae; genus Lactuca; species Lactuca serriola. The sequence goes on along the minus strand of NC_136409.1, from coordinate 120,360,882 downwards.
ATTATAACAGTGAAAATATGAACTGCTGGAACGTTCACCATATCTTGAAATAACATTAATCTTTAGCTTCTAATAAAGGTACAATCTACCTTCATTTCCTCACCCATAATAGTAGCATACTTCAATTTTTTAATGATGATATTAATATACTACCAATATTTACATTTCTTTACCAATAATAGAAATGTACTTGTAATAGCAATATGTAAGTATGTTACTACTATGGGTAGAAACCAAAGTACATTGTTATTATAAAAAATACCTTAATGACTGTCCAATGGCACAAAGATCCAGGTTCCCAAGGAAGGGGACAAAAAAGGCGTCTAGGAACACCAGGAGGAACATCTCTAGTAACTCCCTAAAATATCCAACATGGAACTCACTAATAACTCCCTAAAATATCCAACATAAGATCACATTGAATGAAATTATCTCTCAAAAGGAAAGTCAAAACATTAACAAGTGCATCTACATGTACCTTAATAGCCTCTTGCATAAAGAACACTGAAATCAACATGCCAAAAAGTTTACCACCAACCCTTGTGAATCTTGTGATGAGTGTGTAAGCATCGAGTATAGGAAGAACACACAACATCACAACAGTCCAGACACAAACCCTAAAAACAAGAAGAATATGTATATTATCATATATGCTTGATAGGAAATAATAATATAAAACATGATAATTATAATTAAAAATATTTCTAGAAGGTTCTATACCATCCAGCCCACGCTAGAAATAGTTGCCTCCCCAACATCACGACATTTTAGAGCAAAAAACTATAATTTCGTGTAGCAATAGAACAAGAGTGACGATTAATTCAGGAAATTGAACCTTTGGATTCTATTTGGAAAGATGGCGACTTCGAAAATTGAACCTGTGTTTGGTTCAAAGCAAAAATATCAGACACCACGTGCAAGGGGTAAAAGAGGAACAAGGGCACCAAACCTGTGTGTGACACTTCTTCTAACAGAATGATCACAATCACACATACACCTTAAAAGAGGGACAACTAACAACCTTGCATAAGGAACACTTAACAGTTGTCACGTTGAAATTCAAGAAACTATAAAACTATAAAATTTATAAAATAGCAAACATAATTGTATTATTAATCTATTAAGTATTTACTTATCTAAATTCCTTATTATAACTTATAAATTATATGTACATTTTGATGAAGGCCAAAACTGGAAATTGATTCCGCAAAAAAAATCAATTTGTGATTAATCTACCTTTCCTATGAAAGAAGTTGTAAGAATTCAGAGGAAGAAGAATATTTTCCAAGGATTGTGCACGTCTCCAACCACCTGCAATTAACTGAAATTAATCGAAAAGCAATAAGTAGAAAAGAAATTACTTTTCCAAATCATACAATCAAAAGCATGGATGTACAGAATCATAAGTACCCTTGTAGTGAAAGAAGGAATCCCTGTAAGTGGTACCTAAAGAAGCAGAACCACCTTCAGTCTCATGTACAGATGGAACAGCTACACTAACAGAAGCCTGCTCTTCATTTGAGATGTTGACTGCAAAAACAAGTCAGGTAATCAGAATAACAAAGTTCCTTAGTTTATTTGTTTATTATTCTTGTATCTGTATATTGTCTTCTGATATTGCAAATAATGTTATCTGCAACATAAAATAGATTAATCAGGAACCAATAACCCCTACCTCCCCTGATGCTTCTTCCCCCTCCGACTACTGTTTGGTTATTAACAATAACCCCTAAACTCTACTTCACCCTACAAAAATGAATACATTAAATAAATATATAGATTTAAATTTAGTAAATTAATCCAGAAAATGTAAGAAAAATGTAGAACAAGTACCTCTGTGGTGAAATGAGTGTGTGCAAGAGGATCAAGAAACTCATCAAATGTCTTCTTGTAAAACTCACTGTAAGGATCTTTTTCAATTCTTTAGGATTCCTCATCAGCATTTCCATTATATAAATTAACAAATTGTTAAGAAAACAAATGGATCAAAAAGTTTAAAAAAATCACTTTTTTAAATTACCCATATCAGTTTTGTCTCATTGGCCAATTCCCAATCCCAGTAATTTTCAGTTTTGTGTTCTTCTTCTTCTCACCCTGGAAAACAAGCATTACTTTTTTTATAAATAAATCATACAAAATCACTGTAATTTGATGATCAACACTTTTCATTCTATCTGTGTATCTAAAAGACATTATAATCCAATGAGTTTAAAATATCATAATATATGAAAAAACAAATGCATAAGTTGTAATACAGAATAAGAGTATAAGACAAACTATTTTTGACTTAATCCATAAAGAAGTTAATACAGAAAGTCAGGAAAATGAGGCTTTCCCTACTAAGTCCAACTTCTTAGTTCTTACAAATTTGCCCTGATTCAATTGTTCTGTTTTTGAGAAAAAAAATAAGTTTATTAAATGTTACTGAGTTAATAACTGCATTGTAATAAATTATGGTTTATATACCTATATATGAGCAGAAGAAAGCAATGACCAGCTGCACCATTTGCACCTAGAGAGAAAAAGGAACCTGAAGCTTAACATCGATGTGATCAGCTCCTAGCTCCACTGCTAAACACAAAGCATCCAATCGACTCTTTTCATCCCTATTGTATTGACCACCTTCCCATGTTGTTCTAGAAAATAACATAGAATCAGAAACCTTTTGAGGAAGATAAACTGTTCGAAGATCATTTAAGATGAAGGCTATTCTTTTGATCTATGATAGAAAAAAAAAAAATTGCCTTTATCTTGAAGAAAGGTTCCAACTTGTGTTTGAATGCTACCTACTGCAGAAAACAAGTGACTTTTGGAATGAACTAGCGTTTCCTGCTCAAACAGACAAACAAAATTACATCAGATTAGCCCTATAAACATCATACATACACATATACTAGCTAGAGTACTTGTGTCTTTAGATTGAATATATACTCATCTCCAAAATAGTTGACTGCAGGTGGTATTTCTGAATTTGAATCCTTACAACATGGGATGAATTAGTGACTTAAATTCTGGCTTCCAACATCTACAACCTGAAAAGAAATATATATCATTATCATGACATAACTCAACAGTTGAGAGAAACATAAGGATTGCTTACATATATCATTCTCTTATGTCCTGATATCATTAACCGAGAAGAATCACAAGTAATTATAATGGAATGGGCAGAAGGTCTTCTTTAGCACAATACACCTAGTGAGGGATTGCCTTCTGTTCTTTCAGACACACAATACACCCGGTGAAGCTCTTCTTTAGCACCAGCATCACTTGTCCCCATAAACTGCCACTTGCTTCTTCTTGAACGTGATTAAGCAGCTTGCTCAACTGCAACTTCCATTTGCTTAATTTGCCCATGTAATCACCACATTGCTAAATCCCCTACACAACAAACCAAACAAAACAAAAATCAACATCAAATATTAATTAGCAAAAACAAAAACAAAAAAAGTCGAAAATACCCTTTAGGTTAACAAGAGAGGTTGTCATTCCAAAAACAGATGGAGAAGAAGAGAATAGTCTTCGTACCTGATTTAGGGAATAAAAGAATCATTAAAAATTAAATGTAAGAGAAAGAAATCTAGGGCACATACATGAAGAAGAAGATAACAACTTTCGAACCTGATGCCTCCTCCGTTTTTGTTTTCCACATTCTGATGCTTCCGATCGTACCTTGAACCTCTGACTTTCGATCCCAAATCCGACTTGCAACCTTCGATTTCTGATCTTCAACCTGTAATTCGAGTCATAGTTTCGAATCTCATAAAATTAACCTTGCTACCTCCTATTTCTGATGAAAGAGGAGTCTCAAATCTGAGAGAAAAATGAGGAGTCGCTGGCTCAAATTAGAAACCCTAAAAGATGGATGACATAGGGAAAATCAGAAAGGTATGAACATACCATTCGATAACCAGAAAATGGATTGAGAGGAGGGGGCTGTTAGGGCTAGAAAATAGCTTCCAATCTCCTTTATCAACATCATATCGATAAAGATCGCCAAAAACATATGTCTGTGTAATATATCAACCTTTTTCAAAGTAAATTCAAGCATAATTTCAGAGAAGGTCACATGAATTCATCTATAAGACATAATGTCCAATTGTTGATATCTTCCATCCCTAAAGTCACCGGCATGGCGTCTTTTTTCTTTGGAACCATCGTCGTTGCCTCATAACTTCGGAGATGGCGTGCCTACTGTTGCCTTGATTGACGTCGACGACCGGGAATGGTACCTAACGATGGTCGAAGTATGAGGGAAGAAGAAGGTGGCAGTCAATGTCGGGAGGGGGAAGGAAGGAGCCGATAATTAGGGCAAGAAGGAAAGAAGAAAAAAGGAAGGCGGGGTTTTTAATTTTTTAGGATTTCATTTCCCCCTAGTTATTAAAGGATGGAACGCGCCTTGTATTAAAATTAATAAAGCGACGCTCTTAGACGACATGCGTTTTATTATAGGTGCCCTCCGTGGTTTTTTTTTTTTTTGTTTTTATTTAGACACTAATTTAAGGGCACGCGGTAATGCGCTAAATTTTTTGAAGAGATGACAATTTTTTAATGTCACTCTCTTTTGCGTAACATAAATCAATGAGTGTCGTGGTTTGCGTGTCGTAAAAGGGTATTTTTCTTGTAGTGAATTTTCGCGTTCTTGGTTCAATATTTGTTATCGTGTATATAATTAATGTGATTGTATGTATCTAATCACATATGATTTAAATAGACAAGATTTGTTTTTTCCAAATAAAATTATATGTGATTAGAAACATATAATCACATCTGATTAAATGTATTTAATCACATATGATTAAAGTGGAAAAAACGATTATTGAATCAAGAAAGTGAAAAGAAACTTAGCCACATAAATCATATGTGATTAGATACACATAATCACATGTTATTAGGGTATCTGTGAACAATAACATAAAACAAGTAATGCCTACATAATATGAGAGTTAGTACTCACCTCCTTGATCTTGAAAATTAGATAGCATGAGCAAGATGGATCCTTTCCTTTCCAAGAACCTACACAAAAATTATAACATGATTTAGCTTGTGTTTGTTGTATTAATCTTATAAAACTTATGTACATATTTCTTTATTTTCTCTTTGATTGTAGTCCTCTGTTTGGGATATGTTTTCTTACCTTTCAACCCATTTTTAAATTTTGATAAAATTATATTAGTAAAGTTCCCCCTTTTATCTTTTCAGAAATATAAAGATCTCATTCTAATGATTTTTGGCTTATTTTATATTAAATTTACAAGTTGGTAACTTTTAGCTGTCATTTTTTCGAGCACTCTACACTCTTGGAATAAACTATATCAATCTAGTAAGAATTACACCAGCCCCTTTATATGTTGGCAACTATTCACCCATATCTAACTATAGGCCTTGGAATTTTTACATTTGGAGTTCCGATGAATTTATTATGATTTTTTGAAGATATTGCATGAAATCGGTGACAACATGGGCCAGCTTGAGAAGATTGCCAATTTTACCCCTCAAGGAGTTGGAATTTCGAAATGTGATTCAAAGTTTGAAGAAAGTAGACACACTAATATTTCCAGAAGACTAAGTCTAATGATTTTTAGATGTTCGTATTGACTTGCATGGATTTTAGAAGTTGGAGGACAGATTTGAGAAAATTGATCATAATATCTTCTAAATCATTTTTGGTGTTCTATTAAGGACTTAATGTTTAAGCCTTAAGTTTATCACTTTTTATATGATTGTTCGTTACTTATTAGGCTATTAAGATGTGAAATTCAATTTAACCTAAGGACCTTAATGCTTGGCTTAGTGAGGGTTAAAAGTTAAGGATTTTCACATAAAATGCTACTTTTTCATTGAGGCATTTCATCGAACACTTGGTGTTCATAAAAACTCTATACAAATATCAACTTTACTAGCTATTGTGATTGTGTGTGGCTAATTATAAAGATAAGAGTGACCACCTGCAACGTTGATAAACTCTACAAGTATCAACTTTACTAGCCGAAAAGTTCACAAATCCATTTTTATGTATTATGTGTAGACAATATATTGAGTTGTTGATGGGTACCACCGTACCAAGGTCTAAAGCGGAATAAAAGGAAAAGGAGAAGACAGAGATTGCATATTCAAATAGTTAAAGCAATGTACCCTAACACAAAAGGAGGACGTATGCAATTGTGTGAACTAACCTGAGATTCAAGTGCAGATCTAGATCTGGTGAAAATGAGATCGGAGAAGAGACAAGGTAGTTTCGTACAAGATCGGAGATGAGGCAAGAAGGAGGTGGTTTCGGCGATATTCCCGTCGTTTTTCGACGGTGTTCCCGTAGTTTTCCGGCGGCGCTCTCGTGGTACACCGGTGAAGTTCTGATGGTCTTGGTGAAAGATGTAGGAGACGATAGAGTTTAATAGAATGAATAAATAACAAACTTTTTTAATAGATTTTAAAATTTGGAACGTATGGCTGAAATTGTTCTCAATTGTTCTCAAACGAAGGATTATTCTCATTGGAACATATATATATATATATATATATATATATATATATATATATATATATATAGGTTCCGTTGAGATTAAAAATAAAATAGAGATCTCGAGATTCAACCTCAGCCACGTATTTCACATCTGCCGCAATAACCTTCCGGCGTACCAGCACGGCAAGTCTGGAATAATCATAAACGATTACACAATGCCGCCCATTGCTTTATCCTCTGCCACCATCCCCACCACGAGAACCGCCACCGCCACCACCCCTACCACCACCTCTGACACCAGCCGACTCCACCACTGTCACCTCCATTATTTATACCACCGATATCTTTGTCACCACCACCTTTTCTGCCACCAACTGTTGTAATCATATATGATTACTCAGTCTGTGAACAAACATATATGTACAATCATTTATGATTAAACATATATGTATAAACATGCATAATCAGATATGATTATACCTCGCTGCCATATAATCATTTATGATTAGGCATAGTCCGTTGCTGCCGGTACGCTAGAGCGTTAGAGCGGCAAGTAAGAAATACGTGGCTGATGTTCAATCTCAAGATCTCTAATTTTTTTTAATCTCAAGAGAACCGTCCCCTATATATATATATATATATATATATATATATATATATATATATATATATATATATATATATATATATATATATATATATATGACAAAACTTCAAAAATGGTCCCTGTGGTTTTCGAAAATATCAAGTTTAGTCCCTAAGTTCAAAAAGCCTCACGGATCGTCCCTTTGGTTTCAAAACTTTTAACATTTGGTCCTTCCGGCTAACTCCGTTACCATTTAGCCGTTAAGTCAGGGGCAATTTTGTCATTTCACTAGACAGGGACCATTTATGAGGTTTTTAATTACTTTTTTTTTTTAAAATAAATAAATATATAATATTTAATATGCAAGGGGTCCCACCCACCCTCTCTCTCTTTCTCTACACTTAATTCTCAACCCAAAAGAAGATCACGAGTACCAGATTCCCTAAAGCTGAAAGATCCAATGGGGTGTATTTGATTGGATCAAAGAATTTTGTATCTATGGTATGTACAACTTTCACAACTTTTGATTGATCAACGCCACTGTTTACAAAAGAAGATACATGAAATTCAGTAGGAACCCAAACCATATCCATGGAATTACACCACTTTACATGATGGGGGTTCACCTTATCTGTTTCAAATTAAAGCTGCTGTTTGGTGGTGGATAAGGTGTTGTTTGCAACAATGGCGGACTCCAAGCACCAGGCTCACTGTGATAAATTGCAATCGACTCCTCTGGTCTACATTGAGTTCGGTAGAGCTCAGAAGCTAACCTTTTCATCTCTACAAGCAAACCCTCCCAAAATTGAAAATTATCGCTATCCCCGTGTGGAGCGATACTCAATCTGAATTTAATGGTTTTGCTGTAGTGATTGAGCGCTAATATACAAGACCAAGCTTCAGAACAATAACTGCCACCAGCAAAGAATGGAGCCCTCCATAGCAAACAGTGATTAGGAAGATTAGGGCTTGTTGACGAAAGATTTACTAAGGTTTAGAATTGTGCGATTGAACCCAAGAATTCTCAAAATATGCGAAAGAAGCGGCGAGATAGCTGGATTTACGTAGAATTCTCAAAATATGCGAACTGAACAAGAATTCAGTTCGAATTGTGCGATTGAACCCAAGAATCCTCAAAATATGCGAAAGACGCAGATTTACTAAGGTTTAAAATTGACAGATTTACTAAGGCTTATTTATGCTCGAGTTGTTATCACCGAGATGAAGAAGAGAAGGCTTGGACTTTGGTTGGTCAACATGTAAAAGGGTGAAGGCACAGGAGGGTGTTGGGTTTTTTTGTTCCATCGGTTATAGGAGAGAGAGAGAAAGAGAGAGAGAGAGAGAGGGTGGGACCCCTTGCATATTAAATATTATATATTTATTTATTTTTTAAAAAAAAAGTAATTAAAAACCTCATAAATGGTCCCTGTGTAGTGAAATGACAAAATTGCCCCTGACTTAACGACTAAATGGTAACGGAGTTAGCCGGAAGGACCAAATATTAAAAGTTTTGAAACCACAGGGACGATCCATGAGGTTTTTTGAACTTAGGGACTAAACTTGATATTTTCGAAAACCACAAGGACCATTTTTGAATTTATATATATATATATATATATATATATATATATATATATATATATATATATATATATATATAGAGAGAGAGAGAGAGAGAGAGAGAGAGTTTTATTTTATGTTTTGCCTTTTTTATTTATGTTTGGTAGTTTTTATTTATATCTTTAGTATTTAAGTGTCTTGTTTATTATTTATAAAAATTAATTTGTTTAAATTGATTATTTTTAATATAGATTAATTTAAAAGAAAAAAAAAAAAAAAAAAAAAAAAAAAAAAAAAAAAAAAAAGAAAAATCATGACAAAAATGACAAACAATGCTCTCTAAATGAGTTTTGAAGTGATATGGTAAACATGTACTACCAGAAGATGTACTAGAATGTGACAAAAGTTCTGCCATGAACTAAATCAAAAGTGGTACCATGAACTAAATCTAAATCTGTGGCGTGTGGTGGTTGTTTTGATTGATTTGAAATTATTTGTCCGTTTGAAATTTTAAAGTATTTGACGTTTCATACGAAGCTTCGGGTACTCACTGCAAACTCCAAGAAACTGACATCAACCAACTGAAAACATAAAACACCACCTCCACCACCAATCCTGGCATTCTAGCTTTCACTTCTTCGTCACCACAAACGTCATTGTTTCCCCCTCAAGACCCCACACCATCAGCATATAAATCCATCGCAGTTGTCACCATTTAAACACAGTCACAACACCTCACTAAAGCTTCATTCCAATAATCTCCCTCATTGTAAAACGACAAAAGTCATGGTTCAATCTCAACCTCACTTCCTCCTAGTAACTTATCCAGCCCAAGGTCACATCAATCCAGCTCTCCAGTTCGCTAAACGACTCCTCCGATTAGGTGTCAAGGTCACCTTCACCACCTGCCTCTCCGCCTACCGCCGCATGAGCAAAGCTGGCCGGATTCCAGACAGTTTAAGCTTCGCTCCCTTTTCCGATGGCTTTGACGATGGCTACAACTACAAGGACAGTGATGCCTCATTTTACCTGACACAGTTGAGAAACCGAGGAAAACAAAGCTTGAAAGAAACCATTCTTTCTTGCGACAAAGCTGGCACTCCGATCACTTGTTTGGCTTACACCATCCTTCTCCCTTGGGCCGAGGAGGTGGCGCGTGACCTAAACTTGCCATCAGCTCTTCTTTGGATTCAACCAGCATCTGTATTTCGTATCTACTATTATTACTTCAATGGGTACGATAAATTAATTGGTGAAGAGTCAAAAGACCCATCATGGTCCATCGAATTACCAGGGTTGCCATCTCTCAAAAGTCGCGACCTCCCCTCCTTTTGTCTACCTTCGAACACTTACAACTTCGCACTTCCTTTGTTCAAAGAACAGCTAGATATCTTGGATTCAGAAGACAGACCTAAAATAGTAATGAACACCTTCGATGCTTTGGAAGAAGAAGCTTTGAAAGATATCGATGAGAAGCTAAAAATGGTCGCAGTAGGGCCGTTGATTCCGTCAGCTTTCTTGGATGGAAACGACCCATCTGACACATCTTTCGGCGGAGACTTGTTTGAAAAGTCAAAAGACTACATCGAATGGATGAACACAAAGCCTGAGGGATCCATCGTGTACATTTCTTTTGGCACCTTGATAACACTCTCGAAGAAACAGAAGGAAGAAATGGCACAAGCTTTGTTGAAGATCCGACGTCCGTTTTTGTGGGTGATCAGAGATAAAAGCGGCGACATGAACTGGACGAAAGAAGATGAAGAAGAGGAAGACGAAGTAAGTTGTATAAAGGAACTGGAAGAATTAGGTTTGATAGTTCCATGGTGTAGTCAAGTAGAGGTGTTATCTCATCCATCTTTAGGTTGCTTTGTGACGCATTGTGGGTGGAATTCGACGCTGGAGAGTATAGTTTGTGGGGTTCCGGTGGTGGCGTTTCCTCACTGGACAGATCAGTCGACGAATGCGAAGCTGTTAGAAGATGTGTGGGGAACGGGGGTGAGGGTGGCGGCTACCGGAGAAGGAGTGGTTGAAGGGGAGGAGATAAGAAGGTGTATTGAAATGGTGATGGGAGGGGATGATGAAGGATTCACAATGAGAATGAATGCTAAGAAGTGGAAAGATTTGGCAAGAGATGCTATGAAGGAAAGTGGGTCGTCTTTTATGAATCTCAAGGCTTTTGTTAAAGAAGTTGATGGAAGCTCGAAGCGGAATAGAGTGCCGATTTCTAGTGAAGAATCTGAATCCGAATCGAGATCTGGTAATTCTGTTTGATTTCATATAATAAAGTTTAATTTAAATTTCTATGGTTAATGATTGGACAATATTAAGTAGAAATGTAAAATTATTCAAATGATTGGGACAATATTAAGTAGAATTTTTTTGGTCTCTGAATTCTTTGATTAGTGCCCACGGATCAAAAGGTGGGAGATGGTATTTGATTTTTTTGCAAATTGGTCCTTATTAGGTTTAAGAATTTATTTTCCTCATTTTCTTTCCTTTTTCGTTTAAATACCCGAAATTACTCAAAAATAGGGATGAGCATATGACCCGTTGGACTGGACCGGACCGGAAAAAAACCAGGACCGGACCCGGATCGGACCGGATATACATATTAATGGGCCGGTTTTCGGGTTTTGTTTTTACCACTAATCGGGTTTCGGGTTTGGACCGGACCGTACCCGGAATACGGGATTTAACTCGGACCAGACCGGAAATTTTTTTCTCCTTAGAATATATAGATAAGGATATTGAATTATTAGTTAATGTTATATATAACATTATGTATAAAACTTGATGTTTTTATTTTAACATTGTTTATAGATCTTGATCAATCGTTTGTTCTTATCACTTTACAAGAAAGAATGTATCTAGCATGCTATTTTTTGTTCAAACATGCAAATTTTTTTTATAAAAACATGCAATTTTTTTTATAAAAACATGCAGTTTTTTTATAAATAATGCTGTTTTTTGTTGTTTTTTACACAAAAAAGCTGTTAAAATTCAGTTTTTTATTAGCAATGTTGTTTCTTTTTTGTTAAAACATGCATTTTTTTTATAAAAAGTGTAGTTTTTATGCTAAATAGTGTAATTTTTATTTGTTCCAAATGTTAATAAGGTTTGTATTTTTTTGTAGACACCTCATTTGCACGTGATCTAAGTAAACTCCCGCATTGTACCAATTTCAAAGCCTAGTTCGGTCCAAAACCCAAAACCCGGTTTAGTACCGGAGACCGGACCGGACCAAACCCGAACCCGATACATCCAAAAAGGGTCCGGTTTTCAGGTAAGAAAATTCACGATTTTCGGTCTTCGGGTTTTTGGTCTTCGGGCCGGTCTGGTCCGGGTTTGGCCTGTTGCTCATCCCTACTCAAAAGGATATAAAAAATCATTTGTTTCCACTTATTAATTAATTAGAGTGTGTTTGGTTTGCTGGAATAGAATGAAATTGAGGGGAAAATGATTTCAATTCCACCACATTTCATGTTTGGTTCAACTTTGTAGAATTAAATTGGAATCCTAGATGAAAATTTTTTTCCATAAAATAAGGGGAAACACTTTCCTCCAAGAAGATGATGAAATTAATCCATTCTTAATTTGGAAGAAAAGTGGTATTTCAATCTATTATCCTTGTTTTATTTCATAACATAATCGCCACCACCACCACCGCTTACCAATAACACCACATACCACCATTCACCACCACCACTACCTACCATCGCCATCACTGCCACTACCTACAACCGCCACCAACATGAATGTTAACTATATAAATCAAAATTTACTATTTTTATAGTTTATATAATATATAATATATTTTCACATGTAAGTTAGAAATCAAAGTAAAATTAAGCAAAACAGATTAAAAAAAAGCAATTCTGTCATTTTACATGAATTCTAATTTCGTTTTCTGCCAACCAAATAGAATATGAAATTAATTTCAATTCCATTTCTTGCCAACCAAATAGTATATATGAAAGTAGATTAAAATTCCTGACAGATCCTTTTTCCAATTCCAATTCTAATTCCTTTGAAACATTCTGTGAACTAAACAACGTCTTAGATTATAACCTATGGAAACCACAGTTATAAAATTAATTAAAATTTTATAGTAAAAAGTCAAAACTATTAATCAGTTATTTTAAATAAATTATTAATTAAGATATATTTTTTTAGTATACAAAATTATAGTCGTTGATTTAAACAAATACGTAAAATTATATCACCTTATAATCTGTATTAATTTAATTTTATTTTTTATTCTAATGTTATTAATTTAATATAATTAGATGAGAAATTAAATTTTGAAAAGTGACATTATATTAATTAGAAAAAAATTATGATAAAATGACACATGATAATTAAAAAAGAATAAAATTATTATTTTATTAGAATACAAAGTTCGATACAATACATCCTAGTTTAATTTAGTTTCCAAAAATCCATCTTTTCTTTATAGATGAATGGTTAATAATTTATTTCCTACAATAACCATTAAAAAATGACAAAATTGCAAAAATGGTCTCTGTGGTATGCATTTTTTTGGGGTTTTGGTCCAAACCACGAGTTTTTTGGATTCGTTGTCCTTTTGGGCTAGTTTCATTATAAAACTGGTCCCGATAAACTTGAAAAGACGACTTTTCCGTTTTAATTTTTTTTCCATTTACTTAATTATTTTTTTCTTTTATTTAAATATAAATGTTAAATCAAATAAAGAATGGGACCCAGCTGCCCTCCCCCCCCCTCTCTCTCTATAAAAAAAAACCTACTTCTTCTTCTTTTTCTTCTTCTTCTTCTTCTTCTTCTTCCTTACCAGCATCACCATTCTTCAACTTGTGATTTACAAACCCGTCTTCAACACACAAGAAAAAAATTAAGACCTTCGTCCCTCGATTCGACCGATGAAACGAATAAAAGGAAAACGACCAATCTACACGGAATGAGGGGATGGATGGCTTACCAGCGACGCCAGCTGTAGCGGACGGCGGTGGCTAGAGGCTGTCGACAGCAGCAGCAACGAATGACAGCGATTTGCGGTGGCGTGCAGTAGGGGGCTGCTCTGACGGCCTTCTGTCGCTTCGCTTCTGTTTTAATTGGATGGAGACACGAGTGGGGGAGGAGGGGGGAGTCGATGGTGGTTGAAATCAACAGTTGCGGTGGTTGTGGGTGGTTTTCTCGCTGGTGAAGGTGGTGGATGGCAGTTTCCATCCTTCCTTGCAACAGAAATGGTAGTGGTGGTTGACTATCTGGACAAGAGAAGTGGTTAGGGTTGTTGGTTGCCAAATGGTGGCCAATGGTGGGGAAGTGGGTTTTATTTTAGAGAGAGAGAGAGAGAGAGGCAGGTAGGTCCCATTGTTGATTTGATTTAACATCTATATTTAAATAAAAGAAAAAAATAATTAAGTAAATGGAAAAACAAATTAAAAGGGCAAATTCGTCTTTTCAAGTTTATCGGGGACCACAATGGAACTAGCCCAAAAGGACCAAAAATCCAAAAAACTCGTGGTTTGGACGAAAACCCCAAAAAAATACATACCACAGGGACATTTTTGCAATTTTGTCAAAAAAAATTGTCATATAATATTTGGGCTAACTTTCATAAAGTCCAATATACATCATTGATGTTTGGACATCTCATTACCGGTGACAATATGACGTGGTAGATGTGACTTGCAAAATTTTAGATCTTATGTTGTTGGTGACTGTTTATTAAGTTTGTGGAAGGAGTGGCGATGCACTCTTTTATTTTACTATATTTCCATATAAGCATTACATCACATTTTACCATAAAGGGTAAATTACACCATTCGTCCCCCATGCATGTGCCCAAAAGTACGTTTAGTCCCTATTTTTAAAAATTAACTCGGACTGTCCCTGTTTTTGTTTTTTCTTGCACGCTTAGTCCCTATTGACATAAAATGTCTATTTTGCCCTTAATAATTTGTTTGTTAATTTATTTTAATTTATTTATTAGTTTAAATTAATACAAAAAATAAAAAATAAAAATATTATGTCCAAACCCACCCACCCCTCCTTTCCCTTTCCCAGATTCTATCCTTCTCTCTCACCTATTCATCTTCCTTTCGAACTCATATTCCTCTCTAATGATCGGCGCCCCTGAAATACTCCGACGAGATCATGAAACCATCCACCCTCAATGGATGATGTAGAACAAAAGCAACAGTAGAGAGAGAAAGAAGCTGGTGGCGGTTCAAATCTGTGTTTCAGATGGGAGTTTCATATCCAAAAAAGATGGTGGTGTTTAGGGTGGTTTTCAGTAGAAAAATTCTCCCTCCTTCTCCTCTAAACCCACCTATCAGAGGGAGAAAGAAAGTGATGGAAACAAAATCGATGACAGGAAGAAGAAGAGGAAGAGGAGATCAAGGAGATCGGTTTTCCGGGACTGAAATAAAATCCTCTATGTGTTGCCTCCAATCCACCACCGTCTTCCCCCGCGAGCCACTGATGTTGTAATCCATGGATTTGCACTTCGTGGATCTGCACTCCGCCAATATGAACACTAGAGATCGTCTCTTCGAACTCTTCTAGGTGGTGCAGGGGACGTTTTATTTAGAGATGAAGAAAGAGACAAAGTGGTGTAGCGAAGTCTGGTCGGAGGTGGAGGGGACGACGATGTCTGGTTGGAGAAGAACGTTGTCTTCCCCATTTTGATTTTGCCCTAATTATGGTTTGATTGCATAATAATTGTTTTTTTATATATTTTTTGGGTTTTATGGTAGTGATGATTGAGCGATGATATGTGGTGTTCGAAGGGGGTGGGGTGAGCTGAGAGCAAATTTATGGTGGTGGTTGTCTATGTTTCTGGTGGTGGTTGTGCAGGTTTTCGGTGGTTCTGCAGATTTCCGATGAGGGTGGTGGTTTAGTGTTCTTCAAAAAAAGAGAAATAACATGTAAAAGTGTTAGGTGGACCCATAACTTTAATTTAAATAGTTTTTAATAACTAAAAATAATCAAAACTATTAAAAATAAATTAAAAAGAAATTACAAAGGGCATTTTGGTCATTTGAAGTCTCACAAGGGATGAAACATGCAAATTTAAACTAACGAGGGATGAAACATGCACCTTTCTATGATATAAGGGATGGTCCGAGTTAATTTTTGAAAATAGGGACTAAACGTGCTTTTGAGCACATGTACGAGGGACGAATGATGTAATTAACCCTACCATAAAAGTTTGGTTTTTGCCACATCCAAAGAATGGTGTTATATTTATTTGTGTTTTTTGTTTTTTTAAATAAATAAAAACTTTAGTTTTTATTAAAAACATAATATTTTATTAATTAAAAATAAAACCCATTATATTGAATTACTTGAAAAAAAAAAACATAGCATCACATGGAAAAAAAATCCAAAAAACTTGGAAAAAACACTACATATCTTAAACCTACAAAAAAAAAATCTTAAAAAATCAATTGATCCATTTAAATCTTGAGGTTGTGGTATTTCTAACGAGTGTTTTTTGGTTGTTTGGGTTTTTGGAAGAAGACATTTTACAAATATTTTTTGAAGTAAATTTGATAAAAGATGAAGAGAATTGAGAGAGATTTATTAAAAGCATATGATAAATTGCAACGTAACATAATGAAGCATAAGAGAACCTAACAAAAATATTGTCATCAAAGGACATGAAAAGCCATTGTACGCGACTTAAAACTATAACCCTTTTTTTTTTTTAAATCTTTAAGAATATTATTATGTCCCTCAAGTTTTTTGATAATACTATTTTGATACGCAGTTATTGGACTTGGTGGAAAATAATGAGATCAATAAGCCGTTATTGGCACTTCTTGATGAAAACGTAGCAGATGCTCGCAAGGCTATTCACGTAAAAGAAGGAAAATTACAAATATATTTTAGTAACAATGTTCTATGTTCAATAATTGATCAATAATTTAAAAGTAATATTTACTGATACATATGGATGGCTTTTTTGATGATGCGGAAAAAAGCAACAGAATACATAGAAAAGCTTTGTGGGGCTATGCTGAATTCTTTTCGTGTAGAGTTTTCCATTTTGTTTATTTGAAAAGACGCCAATATAATTTGAGAAGAGGCACCTGTATGTTTGGTGCATTTTGCAAGTCTCTCCATCCAAGACATGCAGGAGGATCATTAAACAATGTGCCAGTAATACTTATGGATATCCGTTATGACCAGTAACTATTTCTTGCCCCCATCTTTTCTCATACGAAATTGTTTCTTCTTCGATCTTTAAATGCTACCAACTTTTTTATGTATGAAAACGTGAAGAGAAAGAATACTCCTACTATTTGTTTTTTTTGACATCTCAATTTTAATGTTTTGGTGTAGAAAGCTATGTCATTAGGTGCCCCCAAATCTTTTTAATATCTTTTGTTTTCCTTTGTTTCGTACTATTATTTATGGTTGCTTTCTCATTTAGGTATTAATTATGTGTGTCTGGGTTATATCTGATCTCTATGTGTATATGTTGTCCGTATGTGGTGTCTATGATCTTATTTGTGTGTTGAGATTTGATGTGTGATTCAAGGTAGAATGTAGACACTACTAGAAAACAAAGGCTTTTGCTATATAAAAATAGCTATCGAAAATTTTTGTAGATAATAACCTACACAATACCTAGGATGAGGTCAAGAGTGTTTTACCACACACTCACCCGCCCCAGGTTCGAGTCATGGGGGTTTCACTTGTGCTGGTGTTCAACAAGGGGGAGGTGGGTTTGGGCTTGAATCAATGGAGCGTCAAATATATGGTGGCCAACAAGCCCGATAGACGGTGGAAGGTCCGTCACGGAGATTCGCACTGACCACTAACAACTAACTTGTCGGTTCAAAAAAAAATCCCTACACAATACCTATATAATACATACTGAATGGGAAGCCCTAATTTAGTAACAGAATAGTTACAAAATAGCTATGGAATAGTTACACACGAGAATCCGTAGGTATTCTGTTAGTAGTTAGCTACAAAATTGCTATGGAACTAAATCTGTAGGTATTCCGTAGGTAATTCGCTACAGAATAGTTACAGACTACCGACGAAAGAGAATAACTACAAAATAGCTACGAAATGTATTTGTATTATGATTATTATTATTATTATTATTTCCATTATTATTATTATTATTTGAGTCTTAATTTTTTTTTTTTATCGTTTTGTTTTTACATATTTTAAACACAAACAATTAAAAATAATAATAATTAGTATATCATGTATTTATTTAATGATGTTAATTGTTGCTTAAGAAGAGACATAGATAGTTTTTTGTTTATTATGTATATAGTAATAGGTTCTAATGATGCATACGTTTGTATGTAAGTTTATGTTATTTACAACTCGGTAGAAAACAAAGCAATCAAAGTATAATTAAATTGTGAAAAAGTAAAACGAAATTTGACCGTTGGAAAATAGAAAAAAAAAAAAAAAAAAAAAAGACCATAGGTAATCTGTAGGTAAATACTTACGGAGTGTTAAATGTCGTTTTTTTCGTTTTATTTTTTTCACAACTTAATTATACTTTGATTGCTTTGTTTTTACCGAGTTATACATAACATAACCTTACATACAAAGGTATGCACCATTAGAACCCATTACTCATTTAGAACTTTTTTTTATATAAATCAAAGTTATTTGCTATACACAAATACAAATAAGTACACACATTTACATACACACCATATGTATGTATTATGTTTAGTATATCATATATTTGTTTAATGATGTTAATTGTGGTTTAAGAACAAACATAGATAACTTTTTTGTTTATTATGTATATAGTAATTGGTTCTAATGATGCATATGTATGTATGTAAGTTTATGTTATATATAACTTGGTTAAAACAATGAAGTTGTGAAAAAAATGAAATGAAAAAAACAACATTTAACCATTGGAAAATAGAAAAATAAAAAAAGATTGTAGGTAATATTAGGTAAATACCTAGGGATTACCTACCAATTACCTTTATCTGTAGGTAATCCGTAGGTATTTAACTACAGATTACCTATGGTCTTTTTTTATTTTTTTAATTTTCAAGGGTCAAATGTAGTTTTTTTCGTTTTATTTTTTCTGCAACTTAATTATACTTAGATTGCTTTGCTTTCACCGAGTTATACATTTGTATATAAGTTTATGTTATGTATAACTTGGTGTAAACAAAGCAATTATATTTTCCAAATTAAATGTGATATGTTTTGTATATTTACAAATTTTATTGTAAATATTAAAGGTTAATAAATTTAAATTTAAAGGGCTGTTTGGTAGTATCTGGATTATTCATATCTGGACGATGCAGAGGGTTGGATGATACAGAGGATCTATATAAATCTGTATCTGAATGATAAATTGATGTTTGGTCAGACATCTAAATGGTTGCCTCTTAATGATGAAAATTATCATTTTAACCCTCTAAAGTATTTGTTCCTGTTTGTTTAAACATCTAAATTGAACTATACTGAATTTGTAAATAATTATAACTAAAATACAAAATGTCATAAAAAAATCCAAATTAAACATAATACAAAATCCAAATGATGAAATAAACATTTTAACCCTATGAACTTCGATCTTTCAGCTACATTTTTCCACGAGTTCGCTTTCAAACTATTCCCTTCACGTCCTTAAATTATAATTTGATTTTATTCCTTTAACAACCTTTCTTGTAGATCCAACGTCATGTTGATTTCATGCCTCTAGAAAACGAAATTTTGATTTCATTCCTTTATCAGCCTTTCTGTAGATTCAACATCATGTTGATTTCATGCCTTTGGAACCCTTTTGACCACCCAGCCTCTCAGATTCTCACAACAAGTGCAACCCAAATAAGAATGTCCACATACTCAACAATTTTTTTTCTGTGATCTCCATCAGAACAAGAACATATCAGATTTTAGCAAGAAAATTAACACATATTTTCGATGTTTAAATCACAGATAGAGCAGCAAAAACACAACTCGGTAAGAACACAATGCAAACAAAAAAGATAACATGTTTTAGGGCTTGACAAATTCTGTTTCACACAAATCTAGCAGCAATAACACCGATCAAACTGAATCGGCGCCTCAGAAGGGGCTTGAAAAATCGATCAAAGATGCTTAAAAATCGACTAAAAAGATGCTTAAAAGTCGAAAATAAAGAAACAGAGTAGAAAACTTATCGGTGAAAGGGGAGGCGGCGAGAAAGGAGTCGACGAAGGTGGAGGCGGAGCGATGCTACCGGAGGTCCGATGGGAAGTTGAGATTGGCGCCTGAGAAAGGTTGATTTAAGGAAGATTGATCGATGGGAGAAGATGGGGAAGAAAAAAAGTGGCGGACGCTCCTTTGTTTTATTTAGGGCAAGGGTATCAAGTGGAAAACTTTTCATCCCGATTCCTCCATCTATCTGACCGATCCACACCATTTTCCTTTCATATCTGACCGATTAAGAGGTTAAAAATATCTCAACCAAATGCTCTGAATCTGAACGATCCACAGTCAACCTCTTTATGGGATCATTAATCTGAACGATCCAGAGTCAACCTCTTTATGGGATCATTAAGAGCCCAAACAAACAGCCCCTAAGTAAATACTATATCGATGGGATTATATTCAATTACTCGATTTAAGTTATATTTTATAATGAATCAAAAGGGTAAAATATATCATTTTAAAAAATGGAATATTTATACACTATATTAATTATAATGAAAACAAAAAAACATAGTTGATAATTTTCAAATTATATTTAATTATAATTCATCAATTTGCCAATTTGTTGATACCTACAAAATTCCTACGATTTCCTTATACCTACAGAATTTCTACTCCTCCTAAAACCCAAATTCCCGCTTCACTGATCTTGCAGCTAGCTCATCGATCAAACTTACTCAAACAAAATCCTAGTTTACATCGAGGATTTCCGAACCCTGCTACAACACACATCCGCCAGTGATTCTCAATTGATACCTACATTGGCGACATTTTCAGGTAACCAATTTGACTTCTGCGATTTCCAAACGATCGATCGGCGACCAAGACTGTTGCAGGTTTTCCCTCTAACCATCGTTGTCGCACACCACTGTCAATGCTGCCCCGTACCACCATCGTTGTTGCACCATACCACCACCTTCGCCGCCCCCACCACCATCGGCGATACCCCAGGTATGTATTTCGATTTCAGCCTGCTCACATTTCACAAGACTTCAATTTTTTTAGAAATCTAGTTTGTGTGTGCTGTAAACATATTGTTGCATCAATTCTATGTTAAATAAGTTCTATGGATGAAATTCTATCTTTAATTAAGGTTGCATATCATGAATATTTTAAATGTTGGTTTATTTTCGTGTTTGGTGAATACTTAACAGTAACATATTATTGCATCAACATATTGCAAGGAGTTTTGACCAAAAACATCAATTATTCTAGTCTTGGTCAAAACTCCTTGCAATATGTTGATGCAATAGTATGTTTACTATTTAGTATTGACCAAACACCAAAATAAATCAACATTTAAAATATACATGATATGCAACCTTAATTGAAGATACAATTTCATCCATAGAACTTATTTAACATAGAATTGATGCAACATTATGCTTACAGCACACACAAACTAGATTTCTGAAAATTTGAAGTCTTGTGAAATGTGAGCAAACCGAAATCGAAATACAAACTTGGGGTGTCTTCGATGGTGGTGTGGGGCAGCGACGGTGTATGGTGCAGGGACGGTGGTGGTACAGGGCAGCGTCGGCGGTGGTGTGCAACAATGATGGTTGGAGGGCATACCTGCAACAGTTTGGTCAATGTGGGTCGCCGATCGATCGTTTGGAAAACACATAAGTCAAATTGGTTACCTGAAAATGTCGCCAATGTAGGTATCAGTCGAGAATCACCGGCGGATGTGAGCTACAACAGGGTTCGAAAATCGCCGGTGTAAGCTAGGGTTTTGTTTGGGTAAGTTTGATCGATGAGCTAGCTGCATGATCAGTGAAGTGGGAATTTGGGTTTTAGGAGGCGTAGCAATTCTGTAGATATAAGGAAATCATAGGAATTTTGTAGGTATTAACAAATTGGAAAATTGATGATTTATAATTAAATATAATTTGAAAATTATCAGCTATGTTTTTTTTTCAATATAGTGTATAAATATTCTATTTTTTTAAATGATATATTTTACCCTTTTGATTCATTATAAGATATAACTTAAATCGAGTAATTGAATATAATCCTATCGATATAGTATTTACTTAAATTTAAATTTATTAAACTTTAATATTTACAATAAAATGTGTAAATATATAAAACAAATAACATTTAATTTGGATAATATAATTGCGTTGTTTACATCAAGTTATACATAACATAAACTTACATACAAACGTATAACTCGGTGAAAACAAAGCATTCAAAGTATAATTAATTTGCGAAAAAAAAACAACGTTTGACCCTTGAAAAATAGAAAAAAAATACGTAGGTAATCTGTAGGTAATACCTATGGATTACCTACAGATAAAAATAATCTGTAGGTATTAACTACAGATTACCTACGGTCTTTTTTTATTTTTCTATTTTCCAATGGTCAAATGTCGTTTTTTTCATTTCATTTTTTTAAACCGTCATTATATTTTTATTTCTTTGTTTTCACAAAGTTGTACATAACATAAACTTACATACAAACGTATCCATCACTAGAACTCATTACTGTATAAATAAGAAACAAAAAGCTATCTAAAATTGTTCTTAAGCCACAATTAACATCATTAAACAAATACATGATATTTTAAGCATAATACATACATATGGTGTGTATCTAAATGTGTGTACTTATTTGTATTTGTGTATAGAAAATAACTTTGATTTATATAAAAAAAAGTTTTAAATGAGTAATGGGTTCTAATGGTGCACACGTTTATATGTAAGTTTATGTT
Source organism: Lactuca serriola (assembly GCF_051521515.1). NCBI lineage: Eukaryota > Viridiplantae > Streptophyta > Magnoliopsida > Asterales > Asteraceae > Lactuca > Lactuca serriola. The sequence goes on along the minus strand of NC_136409.1, from coordinate 120,338,372 downwards.
GTGTATAACTCGGTGAAAACAAAGCAATCAAAGTATAATTAAGTTGTGATCAAAATAAAATGAAAAAACGACATTTGACCCGTGAAAAATAGAAAAAAAAAGATCGTAGGTAATCTGTAGGTAAATACCTACGGATTACCAACAGACTGTAGGTATTTGCCTACATATTACCTACGGTTTTTTTTTATATTTCTATTTTCCAAGGGTCAAATGTCATTTTTTACGTTTTATTTTTTTCACAACTTAATTATACTTTGATTGTTTTGTTTTCACCGAGTCGTACATAATATAAACTTACATACAAATGTATGCATCATTAGAACCCATTACTATATACATAATAAACAAAAAGTTATCTATGCTTGTTCTTAAGCCATAATGAACATCATTAAACATATACATGATAACTAAATATAATACATACATATGATGTGTATGTAAATGTGTGTACTTATTTGTATTTGTGTGTAGAAAATAACTTTGATTTATATAAAAATAAGTTCTAAATGAGTAATGGGTTCTAATTGTGCATATGTTTGGATGTATGTTTATGTTATGTATAACTCGGTTAAAACAAAGCAATCAAAGTATAAGTAAATTGCGAAAAAAATAAAACGAAAAAACGACATTTGACCCCTGAAAAATAGAAAAATAAAAAAAGACCGTAGGTAATCTGTAGGTAAATACCTACAGATTACCTATAGATAAACGTAATCTGTAGGTATCTACCTACAGATTACATACGGTCTTTTTTTATTTTTCTATTTTCCAAGGGTCAAATGTCGTTTTATTTCATTTTATTTTTTTCACAACTTAATTATACTTTGATTGTTTTGTTTTCATCGAGTTATACATAACATAAATTAACATACAAACGTATGCATCATTAGAACCCATTACTATATACATAATAAACAAAAAGTTATCTATGTTTGTTCTTAAGCCACAATTAACATGGTTCAACAAATACATAATATACTAAACATAATACATACATATTGTGTGTACTTAAATGTCTGTACTTATTTGTATTTGTGTATAGAAAATAACTTTGATTTATATAAAAAAAAGTTCTAAATGAGTAATTGGTTCTAATGGTGCATACGTTTGTATGTAAGTTTACGTTATGTATAACTCGTTGAAAACAAAGCAATCAAAGTATGATTAAGTTGTGAAAAAAATAAAACGAAAAAACGACATTTCACCCTTGAAAAATAGAAAAATAAAGAAGACCGCAGGTAATCTATAGGTAAATACCTACGAATTACCTACAGATAAAGGTAATCTGTAGGTATTTACCTACAGATTTCCATCGGTCTTTTTTTATTTTTCTATTTTCTAAGGGTTAAAATTCATATTTTCGTTTTGTTTTTTTACAACTTAATTATACTTTGATTGCTTTGTTTTCACCAAGTTGTACATAACATAAACTTACATTCAAACGTATGCATCATTAGAACCCATTACTATATACATAATAAACAAAAAACTATATATGTTTGTTCTTAAGCCATAATTAGCATCATTAAACAAATACATTATATACTAAACATAATACATACATATGGTGTGTATGTAAATGTGTGTACTTATTTGTATTTGTGTATAGAAAATAACTTTGATTTATATAAAAAAAAGTTCTAAATGAGTAATGGGTTCTAATGGTGCATACATTTGTATGTAACTTTATGTTATATATAAATCGGTGAAAACAAAGCAATCAAAGTATAATTAATTTGTGAATAAAATAAAATGAAAAACAACGTTTGACCCTTGGATACGTTTACTGAAACGTATCCAAGAAAGTTCTAAATGAGTAATGGGTTCTAGAGTGCGATGACTACATTAACTTTCTTGGATACATTTCGAGAAACGATGCAAAATATAGTATGTCCATCAAACTACACAAGTTCATGTTTTTGTCTCATGATTTCACTAGGGAAGCCAAAAATATATTGTAACATTTTGGTTTAACTAAATCTTAGAACTCTCATCAAATTATCCCACATAACACTAACAAACTTTATCTCTAACGATTATATATATATATATATATATATATATATATATATATATATATATATATATATATATATATATATAACTTAATAAGCATTTAGCATGTTTTTGCTGAAGTTTAAGAGGTATAACTTTTAAAGCATCATTTACAACAACTTTTTGCATTCTACAGAAATCATATCTTATCGGGTAAGCATTTAGAAAAAGTCAACAAAGCTTTATCGCCCCTATTATCAAGGTGTTATTGTTTTGAGTTTTGACCTGGCTCCCTCTTATCTCAAAATTTCCTCATATCTCGGCAGTTCCGTTTATTGTTCATATATACATACAGACACATTCAAATAGAAGCTCCCGTCACTCTCTCATCATATTGATCTGGAATTGGTTTCTCTAGAAACCCTAACCATCGACTTCTTCCACCGGTGATTGGATCCTCTTGAAAAAGGAAAAAAACGGCCTTTGGCCTCCTACTACGTTGTCGTTTGCTACTCCCCCTAAACCACCACTACTGTTCACCACTACATACATACACAACCATATGCTCGATTATCTCTCTACACCCCAATCATCTATTTGTTGTCTAATCCACTTAATCAAGATTTTGTAGGTCATAATTTAGCTTCAAAATCGCACACACGCAACCAGAATATAGGAGTTAAAAGGGTGAATGATTGAGCAGATGGATCCGTGTTTTCTACTTTCGATCCAATCGTCTCTCCAGGAAGAGTGGACGTTTTTTTAAATCAAAACGTATCATATCGTGATTTCGGTAGAAACATAGACAAAATCATCTGCTTGGACCACTTCACTAGCTGGGCAACATGCTCCCAAGAAGGCGTACATCATCTCTTCAATTTGATTCTTGAATCTGAACTTTCATGATTTTAGGATAGATGTATTTTATTATTTTTATTTTGAAATTTATTGATATTCATCTATTTATCCCACTGTGGATTTGATGGTATTTGTTTGAAGGGTGCTTTTAAAAAGATATTTTGTTGGTATATCTATTCTTCAAGGAGGAAGCAATGGTCATACTTTTTTGCTTAGGCTAAAGCCTAAAGGGTGTGGTGGATTTTGAAACTTGAGTTCTTTTAAGGAAAACTATCAACAACTAAAATTTCCCCTGGTTTGTGTTCTTCCCTTATTTAGATATATGAATCTTTTTTAAATTTAGTCTTTATCTTTTGTTTGTAATGATTTGTTTAATTTATCTACATTGGTTGAATATATTTGTTATTTTCTGTTTCATTTTTTCAATGTAGGTCTGCAGCTATATAGTTCTATCCATATGCCTACAAGGTGTTTGTAAAAGCTCCTAAATGAAGTCAAGAATATAATACTTGATAAGTTTCTCATTAACAAAAATAAATCTATGTATGCCTCTGAATTCCTAATTTAATAACCCGTTGTTATTGTTGCTTGATCCCTTCATCTAATCGTTTGGGGGTGTTGGTGACAGGTTCTCTACTTGAAGATTGTACATTAAAGGTAATTTTTCCAAAAGTTCCATTTATAAAGTAAATGATGTGAAATTTTTCCAAAGTTATCACTTATGATGTCAATACTCTTTGAATTGCAGGGGTGATATCTTCTTTACTCCATGTCTCCCTCTGTTTCCATGGCTCCAAACACGATAACATTGACCTTCCTAATTAGGTTTTCTAAAATTGCGGAATCTGAACCGGACACCTTCTTTGCTGACTGCTCAGGGAATGTAATAAAGACTATTTGTCATTTGGGGTTGACGACCTTCTTGATTTTAATGGCAAAACCGTCATGAATGTCTACCAAGGGTTCATTGAGAGCTTCAAGACATGCTTTTCTCCATTCATGGATTCCACAATCACAGTAAGGAGTTAAACAAGTTCCCTTCTTTTTCAACCTCAAACATCAATATTTATGAATTTGTACCTTCTTTTTGTCGATGGCAATCTAAAAGGGTTACTGATTGATTAATTTTGAAGGGTATATAACAATTGGCGTGGGCCCATCACATCAAGATCAAGATTAATTTTGCAGGGTATATAACAATTGATTATTAAATCTTGATATAAAACTAACAATATATAGTTTTATTATAGAAATTGAAACTTCTAGCTTCTGATATCCCGCTCTTGGCGATATAATCAAGAAAGGTATGATCACTAATTTTCTCCCTTGGTCCCTTTTTCCTATTAAATACACTAACAAAGTAATTTTATCTCTGCCATCTTGACCTTCATGTCTTCACCAAAATCATGGCAGTTGGTCCAAACAGAATTATCTACATATACAAGTTTTTTATATGATTTTTGTTTGTATGTTATCGATTTTTGGTTCAATCGCAAATTTTTTTACTCTTTGCAATATCCCATGTGTATGTGTTTTTTAATTTGAGAAATATTAAGGTCTAATGATTTTTTTTATTTTCCAATATTAAGGTATGTAATATGGCATTCTACTTTGCATCGGACCTAAAGTGGTGTAAAAGGGTATTTGGGATTTTGAAAAAATGTTACTTTATACTACAATGGGAAGTTAATCTCTTATAATTTGACTTGTAGGTTATCGATCGAAGGAGTTTGGAGGTCTTGGTTCACAAAAAAGAAAAAAATAAGAGCCTAATCTCATCTATTAGTCTAGAACCGGATATTTTAAATCGGTTTTGCTGCTTCAGTTTGATTAGAAGTCATTGGTTAAACCGGATCACCAAGTAAGAAATGATATGAAGCTATCTTTTATGATTTTTATAATCTTACAAATTTCAAACATGTTTTTCAAAAAAAGTGTGAAAATTTCATATTATATATAGTTAAACTCCAACAACTTGGTTTTGTATTCTTTATAGCCTCACAATTTGAGTCATAAATGCATGAAAAGATCTCGACAACAGAAACTTTAGTGACTATAGACAATATGAGAGCACTCAATTCTAACATGGAGAGAATGTTGGAGAAGAGTATTCCAGGAGTGGACTTGGAGAGCAAAAAAGTTTGACTGTGTCGATATAGAAGGTTGGGTTCAAAATAGCCTGTTCATGATCATTTCCCTAGGTGTTCTGATTGTTTCCTTAAGCTCACGGTTGGGAGGACTCAATGTTAAGAGAAATATATGTATGATCTTATTTAAATTTCCACATGTAATAAATATATCAAATATATATATATATATATATATATATATATATATATATATATATATATATATATATATATATATAAAAGTAAAATGTAAAATGACACATAACGTAATGGGGGTGGGGGTATAACAAAAATTACTTTCATATTTAATCAAAGTACATTCGTTTGATTTGTTTTCTTTACTTTTGTTAAAAAAAAATTAAAAAATAAACTTTATTAATATAACACACCAAGAGTCCCTAATTTTTTACAACTTGGATACTACCACTTCCTTTAGTCAATGTGCCATCAAAAAATTATATGTGGCTTTAAAATATCTTACGTGGCAATGTACTAAGAGTGTTACTACTTAAAAGCTAATAGTCATTTTTTATTTGTTTAATTGAACATAACATATTTTCTCGGCCCACTAATAATGCCTTCTTTTGATGTATAAAAATATCTTAAAAAAATTTGAAATGCTTATCAAATTATATAGTTTAGTTATCATTTATTAGAAGTATAGTGTTTTCCCTTAGAGATATTTCTTTTATAAGCTTTTATGCATTATATTTTTTAATTTTTATTCTAAATTATATTTACTATATTTATATTATAATCTTCTAGCATCTTTTTTATAAATAAATCTACTAAAGATTATTTATAATAATTAAATCTACAATTCATATTTCTAAATAAATAAAAAAAACATATAACCAAATATTACAATTTACAACATTATACAATAATAATTTAAAGATTGTTAATTGAAAATTTATTAATGATTACTGTGAATTCAAATATACACTTTCCTTTATGTTCAATGAAGTGAGTTTAATACGTCATTTGCACAAAAAATTTACCGAAAGAAATTAATATCCAAAAAGATCCATTCGTCGAAAATAACAAACCCTCTCACGAAATAATCGTCTGTAAAAACGAATTTCTAAAAAACAATTCACACCCGTCGCTTGGCACGGGTAAACGGCTAGTATATATATATATATATATATATATATATATATATATATATATATATATATATATATATATATATATCATTATCTTACATACTTATAAAGTTTGCATTTTCCCTTGATTGTCATGCATTTGAAACCCCCCATAATAATTTGCTAAAACCTCATGCATTTGAAACCTCCAAACCTTTTCACTTTCTTAATAATTAATCACACATAATCAATGGTAATTCATATGAGATAATAATTTGCTAAAACTTCATGCATTTGTATCGTATTAGAACATGTTTGAGTTTTTGGGTTTTAGAATTTAGTTAATGGGTAATCCGTTTGATACGTTGGATTTGAAGCTATCTTATTCGAATTACCCAAAACAACAGATAAATTAATAATATATGCTCATGCATGTTTTGTACAAGCCTTAATCAAAATACAATATATCATAATCATACAATTAAGTGTCTTTTATTCCATTTTTGGCTTTATAACAAAAGTTTGTTTACGTGGCGTAGAAAGAAAACTTGAAGATGAATATTTAGGTTGGATGTTTATATAAGATTTGTTTTAAATATAAAATATAGATATAAATACACAAATGTGTGTCAAATACAGCCCATCACAAATTTAATGTGATAAACTACAATATAACTCAAAGTGGTTTTCCAAATATAATAGTTATACTATAATATAATATATTAGAAGAATACCATATAGTAGATGAATCCAACATGTTGTGCAGAAATTTAGTTGCATAGATAATATATTATAATTATATTTCATTTCAAATATGTTAAGTTCATTTGGTTATAACATTGTTGTATTAGACACTATAGTCTCATATATTTTGAATGACTCTTACAAAAACAATGTCTGTAATTTGAATATAATGTAATATCTTATGATGTTTATTGAATGATATTATCTTCGATTGAGCACTTTTTAATTGGAATCAACTTTATTATAGTTAAAAATTTTGGCTCTATTTTTTCTTTTCATTAGTTCTAGAATATGATTTTTTATATTAACTTAAAATATGTCACTATCTTAAAATAGATTGAGAATGAGATTTTTTATATTTACTTAAAATATGACACTATTTTCTATTCAATAGTAAAACTAACAAAAGTCGTTAAATATGTATTTTTATGAGGATCAACATAAATAGACGACCACAAATGAGAATCCATATCTAAAAATGTGTACATAAAAATTACATTTAAAATTTTAAACTAATAGTAAAAAAATTTCATTATTTATTATGATAAAAAATCTGTAAATCAAAAAATATGCATGCTATTTAATCGCATACAAGTTTTATGGATGGCTTATTCACAATACATTAAACCATATATAACCATATTAAACTACATAATTATCCCACTGCGCAACGCGCGGGCATTCGCCTAGTCATTATATACTTATAAAGCTTGCATTTTTTCTTGAACCACATTCATTTGAAACTCCCATGCATTTTTTCCTTTCACCACATTCATTTGAAACTCCCATGACTTTTCAATTTCTTTCTAATAATTATTATAAGTTGGTTAATAAGGTTAAATAAATATAAAATCTAAAGTGTACTCATGTATAAACTAAATTTCAATATTAAAAAAATATATTTTCTTTTACTTATAAAGTTTGCTTTTAACTTTTAACATATTATACTTAATTTAATAGGTCTAATATGTTGTATCTAAACCATTATCATTTTAAACCTACAATTTTTGATCAATTTGTATAAAATACATAAATTGTTAATTTAAATATAGCATTATAGAATCAACTTAAATATAAAATTTAGTTAAACTTAAACAACCCAAAGAATATTTTGTAAATAGTTAAAAGTGATAAATTGTAGTGTCTTTCTAATAATGATTATAAATTGGTTAATAAGGTTAAATAAGTATCAAACCTAAAGTGTAATAAAAAATAAACTAAATTTTAATATTAAAATAATATTTTTACTTCTACTTATAAAGTTATGTCTTTAAATTTTAACATATTATACTTAATTTATTAGATTTAATATGTTATTGTATGTAAACCATTATCAGTTTAAAGCTACAATTTTTGAACTGTATGGACAAAATACTTAAATTGTTAATTTAAATATAACATTACACAATCAACTTCGATCTAAATTTCAGTTCCACTTAAAAAATCCCAAAGAATATTTTGTGAATAGTGAAAAGTGATAAATTGTAGTGGTAAATGCAAAAACTAAATGGTAATATCAATTTAACTAAAATATTTTCTAAAGATATTTTTATAAACGTTAAAAATTTTGAAATAAGTAGCTTAAAATAACTTACAATAACAATAGTTAAAAATAACTCTATATAAATGATAATATTGTTACCTTTAAAATCAAAAAAAAAATTGTTTGATGTTTTAAATAATTACACTAATAGAAATTAAAACGTTAAACAAATAAATTTTAAAAATGAATTAACAATAACAACAACTATAAATAATATTAAACCATATATTATATTTAATTTCATGAGTAGCCCGCAGGTAGAGGTCATTAATAAGATTGAGATTATGCAGTTTTAATACATGTATATATTATCATATAATTCAAAATAATCAATATACTATATCAACTTAGTATAAGAATTATTATATCAAATTTAACAACGACATTATTGTTATATTTAAAAAAACATATATATTTATAAAGATTTCAACTATATAGATGCTTCTGCGCAACGCGCGGGCATTCACCTAGTATACTTATAAAAGAAGCATTTTTTCAAACACCACATTCATTTGAAACCCCCATATATTTTTTCTTTCACCACATTCATTTGAAACTCCCATGACTTTTCAATTTCTTTCTAATAATAATTATAATTAGGTTAATTAGGTTAAATAAATATCAAGCCTAAAGTCTAATCATATATAAACTAAATTTTAATATTAAAATAATATCTTTACTTCTACTTATAAAGTTATGTTTTTAACTTTTAACATATTATATTTAATTTATTAGTTTTAATATATTGTTGAATGTAAACCATTATCATTTTAAAGATATAATTTTGGAACAATTTGTATAAAAATAAATTATTAATTTAAATATAACATTACTGAATCAGCTTAAATATCAGTTTTAGTTTAACTTAAGCAACCCAAAGAATATTTTGTACATACTTAAAAGTGATAAATTATAATGTCTTTCTAATAATGATTATAAGTTGATTAATAATGTTAAATAAATATCAAACCTAAAGTGTTATCATTAATAAACTAAATTTCAGTTTTAAAATAATATCTATACTTCTACTTATAAACTTATGTCTTTAACTTTTAACATAATATACTTAATTTATTAGATTTAAAATGTTGTTGTATGCAAAACATTATCAGTTTAAAGCTACAACTTTTGAACAGTTTTGAAAAAATACTTAAATTATTAATTTAAATATACCATTACAGTGTCAACTTAAATATAAATTTTAGTTCCACTTCAAAAACCAAAGAATATTTTGTAAATAGTTAAAAGTGATAAATTGTAGTGATTAATGCAAAAACTAAATTCTAATATTAATTTAACTAAAATATTTCTTAAAGATATTTTTATATTCATTAAAAGTTTTCAAATAAGTAGTTTAAAATAACTTACAATAACAATAGTTATAAATACCTCTATATAAATGATTATATTGTTACCTTTAAAATCAAAAAACAATGTTTGATGTTTTAAATAATTATAATTAGAAATTAAAACATTAAGCAAATAAATTTAAAAAAATTAATTAACAATAACAACAACTATAAATAACATTAAATCATATATTATATTTAATTTTATTCATGTGTAACCTACGGTTAGAAGTCATTCAAACGATTGAGATTATGAAGTTATAATAGATATATATATTATTATATAATTTAAAATAATCAATATATTATATCAATTTAGTATACGAATTATTATATCAAATTTAACAACGACGTTACTGTTATATTTAATATATATATATATATATATATATATATATATATATATATATATATATATATATATATATATATATATATTTGTAAAGACTTCAACTATATTGGTGTTTCTGTATATTCCAATGTGAATTTAAATATAAATTTCAGTTCCAATTAAAAAAATCAAAGAATATTTTGTAAAGAGTTAAAAGTGATAAATGGTAGTGATGAATGCAAAAACTAAATTATAATATCAATTTAAGTAAAATATTTCCTAAATATATTTTTATAATCGTTAAAAGTTTCAAAATAAGTAGCTTAAAATAACTTACAATAACAATAGTTAAAAATAACTCTATATAAATGATTATATTGTTACCTTTAAAATCAAAAGTAATGTTTGATGTTTTAAATAATAATGATAGATTAAAACATTAAGCAAATAAATTTTAAAACATTAATTAACAATAACAACAATTATAAATAATATTAAACAATATATTATATTTAATTTTATTCATGTATAACTCGCGCGTAGAAATCATTCAAGCGACTGAGATTCTGAAGTTATGATAGATGTATATATTATCATATAATTCAAAATAATCAATATATTATATCAATTTAGTATACAAATTATTATATCAAATTTAACAACATTGTTATCGTTATATTTAAAAAAACATATATTTGTAAAGACTTCAATTATATAGGTGTTTCTGCGCAACGCGCGGACATTCGCCTAGTATATATATATATATATATATATATATATATATATATATATATATATATTGGAGATAATAAAGCTAAAAGCTAAAAATAAGTTGTTTTTGGGTTTTTTTTATGAATGCAGAAAAATAAAAACATAAAATATGCATTTTCTTTTTGAATTTTCGATTTTTTTAAAATGCAAATGCAATGCAGAAAATAAAATGCAAAAAGAAAAATAAATTTTGAAAATTTTAACTGAAAAACTGAAGAATTTTTTTTTAAATGCAAATTTTTATATTAAACCCTCCACAAGCTTAAAATGATATATTGTCCTCAATGCTTAGAGAGGAATAAACAACTCAATATAGTATATAAAAGCAAAAGGTTGCAGCTAGGAAAGAATGTACCTGATAAGTTTGTAGAAATTTATGATTTTGATGAAGATGTTGGCGAAAAATCTAAATTTCAGCAACCCTGACAATCCTCTGATTTCCCCAAGCTTGCTTGGAACTGCGACCATCTCCTTATTGAAAGTGTAAAAACCAAAAAATTGCCTCCCGGAAGCCACCCATTTTTAAAGTCGTTGGATCGACTTTGCCCAACCAGATTTGCTAACTGGTGTGGTTGGGACCTCTCTTCAGCTCAATCTTTTCTTTGTTACTTCAGATCCCTTAAGATATGGTAGAATTGGTGGATCAGGAAACTTATGTAGTAAGCTGAAAAGAGTTCAGATTCTTATCAGATAAGTTTTTCTCCTGAATTTTAGCTTTCTTTCTTTTTCTGCTCTTTTTCTTTATAGAAATCTCATCATTCTCTCCAGATTTTCATCTTTTTAGATTCATATTAGAAATCACCTCTGCCATATTTTCTTTTTCCAAAAGCAATTTTCTTTTCAGTTTTTTCCTGATTTTTCCTTAGCAGAAATCAATTTCTCCTCTTCTTCCCCAGACTTATTTTTTTTCCCAACTCCTTTGATGTATTATCAGATAAATTTATGTCTAGAAATAAATCTTGCATAGAAGTATTAGAAAACTCACAGTAGTCTTTAGATAAAGGACTACTGATACCCAAATTGTTAACAGAAGAATTATTAGAAGGAAAATCATCAGTATTCATTTTAAAATTAATCACCTCCTCATCAAACTCCATTGAAATTGTACCATTAAAAACATCTATTTTCGTTTTTGCAGATTTCATGAATGTACTGCCTAAAATAATAGAGTTTGTATCTGATTTGTCGAAATTACCTATGTCCAGAATATAAAAATCATCGGGAAAGATCAAATCATTCACTTGGACAAGAACATCCTCCAGTACACCTTTTGGGTGTACTATCAAATGGTCAGCCAACTGGATAATTGTCCTGTTCTTTTTTAAAGCTCTCAAATTTATTTTTTCAAAAACTGAAAAGGGAAGGATATGTATTGAAGCTCCTAGGTCAAGCATGACTTTTTGAAAATTAAGGTCTCCTAATTTACAAGGAATCGAAGAAACTACAAGATCCTTGCACTTTGGAGGTAAACCCTTTTGAAAAATAGGTGAAATGTTTTCACTACCTTTTAATGTTTCGTTAGTTTTAAATCTTTTTTTTGAAACACGTAATTCCTTTAAAAATCTAGCATAATTAGGGATGTGTTTTATAATATCTAAAAGTGGAAGATTTACCTCAATCTTACGAAAGATTTCCAGGATGTCTTCATCCTCTCTTTCACACTTTGTACTCTTCAATCTTGATGGAGATAGAGGTAAGGGCTTGTACTCCTTCAGATTCGGCTTCGCTGATTGTGGAGTTTCTAGTCCTTTATCTTTTTCAGCTTTTTTTCACCCAAAACTTCTTCAGAACCTTCTTCATCCTCTTTTTCTGGTTCAGATTTTCTTGTCTCTTCATAGCTCTTCCCACTCCTCAATAACACTTTCATTGTGATTTAGATTGCTCTTAGTATGCCCCAGTAACTTTCCTTGAGATTCCAGCCGACCCATAGAAGTGGCAAGTTGAGACACCTGCTGCTCTAGATTCTTGATACTAGCTCTAGTTTCGTTTTGGAATGTTTGGATGCTCGTGGTAAGACTCCTTAAAATATCATATAAGGCCACACTGGAAGTAATGGATTGCTGATTTGAAGACTGGTTCTGAAAATTCGGACTCTGATAATTTTACGACTGATGATTCTGAAAGTTCTGCTGATAATTCAGTTGCTGCTGAAAACCCGAAGGATGTTGAAATTGATACCTTTGTTGATAATTGTTCTGATAAAAATTTGGAGGCTGATTAAAGTTTTTCTGTTGTTGGTATCTTCCGATAGCTTTTACTGGAGCCACATCCTCTTGCAATAACAGACACATATCTGTTGCGCATTCAGTTTTTAACCATATACCATATTGTATCTTTGTCACTGCTTTTTCCTTTGTTAATAATAAAACTGCTTTCAGTAGCTCAGAAATTTGGGACTCCAGTTGAGATTGTTGACTTCTTCTACACCTCTTGGCTAATATGCGTACTACTCCTCTTCAGTTGCCGAATTCTTTGACTCTATCGCCAGCTTCTCGATCAACTCTCGGATTTCTATTGGTGTCATATCGACTAGAGAACCACCACTAGAAGCATTTATCAGACGTTGCTCCATGGGTGTCATACCTTCGCCGAAATAGTTGTACAACTGATAATAACTGGTCCCATGTTGGGGGCAACGAACCAACAACTTTTTGAATCTCTCCCAGTAAGTGTGTAAAACTTCTCTTCTTCCTTGTTTGATACCAAGGATTTCTTTTCTGAGACTCGAAACTCGAGTTTCTGGGAAATACTTGTCTAAAAGTAACTTTGTGAGTTATGTCCAAGTGTTAATGGAACCTGATGGGAGCTCGTACATCCATTCTCTCGTTGAGTCATGAACTGAAAAGGGGAATCCCCTTAACTTTAGATGGTCTTCAGTTATCACATGTTGCTTCATTCCTAAACATACCACATGAAATTTCTTGAGGAATTTATGTGTGTATTCATTTTCTAAGCCTCTAAACGTAGGAAGAAGATGTATCATCCAAGATTTGAGTTTGAAAATTTGGGCTTATGGAAATATAATGTAGAGAGGTTGCTAATTGACCTCTTGGGTGGCTCACTCTCATAGTCTTTTCTACATCATCATGACTCATGGCTAATTTTGGAGAGTTGGGTTCTGAAGGTTCTGGTATTTCTAAAATTTCAGAGTGGATTTCAGAAGAGTTTGTTTTCTCGGATTTAACGGAGGGTGTCGGAGAGTATGCTTTATAGGGGCTGTTAGAAGGATAAGTTGGGGGACATTTGGAAAAAATTGAAAAGTTGGGTCTGGTTCGTTTCAAAAGGGATTGCCTTGTGGTGTGCTGATTTTAGGTGGTAGGGAGGATGATGATGAACCAAAGACACCGGCTTATTCTTTTTTCTTTGTTGCTTCTTTCTTTAATTTCCTTGAACTTCTTTCAATTTCTGGATCAAAAGCTAGAGGTGTACCAATACGAAAATTTCTTGGCACAAAAATACTAGAAGCACTGTATCCCCAACAACATCGCCAATTTGTTAACACGCTGTCAAGAGCGTATTAAGCAAATATTATTTCACCACTGGTTGCACTAAAAGTATAGCATAAGGAAGCAATATAGAATCCTCAAGGACACAGCCTAACGGTCAATGCCTTTTTGCATCAGGCACATACTAGTCAAAATAGAAAATATAAAAGAAGGGATTTTGATTATTAAATAAAACTAAAATTGCAATGAAAATAAACTAAATAAAACTCAGTAATTAAAAGGAATTCAGCTACGTTGGGACTTTCCTAATCATGCAATCAACCCAGATCCGGTTATTCAGAATACATTCTATCTAACTTGATAATGAGAAAAACTAACAAGCTCTAGTATAATCTCTTTTACCTAGTTAAATTAACTACAACAAGTTCTTTAGTTCCCTAACTTTTTACTATCTAATTAAACAAGCTCTTAATTAATATCAGAAAAGTTGCATTAAGTTCTATGTAAAATTCCCATTAATACCCAATACTTATTACAAGCTCAAAATCGTAAAAATATGATATTTCATTTTATATTAGAGCTAAATCACTAACACAAAACCAATATGATATTTGTTACTTATTATCGGTTGACAAGAATAATTATGAATTCTATTAACTGGTTAATTTGAATGATAAAACCCCAGCTAGGTGATCATACTAAAAATAATTAAAAATCAAATGTTCATTGAGTTCAAAACCGAAACAACTAGATGGAAGCACATATAGAAAACGATATCTAATAATTGATCACATGAAAAGTACTAGTCTAATGGAGAACTAAAAACTAGGGTTTAGCCAGACATGGCTAAAAATGAATCTAAACTAATAAAAAGAAACAGTAACTGAATAATCTTCGAAACTAAGTGTATGAGATGATTCACAGCCTTCAGATCTTCAGAAATCGCTGAAAGGTATCAGAAATCGCCTTCAGAAGGGTATTTCGTCGTATGGAACCATCTCTCTTCGAATCTAATCTAATCAGGAGGGTCATATTAATACGCAAGACAAAAACTTCTAGAATAAGTTTTAAGAAAATACGATCACAGATATCAGATATGCTATTGTAGATATTGGGATCTTTTTTCTAGATTTGTCAGTAAATAATGTACGATGTTATTTCTGAAATTTCAGGAGTTATGTCACAATACTATGATTGCAGAAGTGAATATACGATCGCAGAAATTGATTTTTTTTCTTCCAGATGACTTTTTTTGGACCCTACAAAACTTCAACCAACAGATGTGATCGTTGAGGTCAAAAATGCAATCGTATTCTTGGCTTTCTAGCACATTTCGGTCGCAAGTCTTCAGTTTAAGCAAACACAAAAGTCATCTGAAAGTTTGTCTAGTTTAATGTACCAAAATTTAAGACCAAAAATTCCATTTTTATAATAATAAAACCATCATCCAAAATGTGTTCATAAAACCATGAAAGGAAATCAGATTATATCAATACTCATCCAAATAAATCACGTCAACAAAATGCAGAACAACATAGGGTGTGCGCTACAATCATCTCGAGCCCTTCCCCTTAAATCCGGAAGTACCTGAAACATAAAATGAAAACCATATGCACGAAGCTTAGTGAGTTCCCCAAAATACCACTTACCATATATATCAAACATATAATGGGCCATGCCAAACAACCATCGAGCCACACTCGGAACAGATATGTCAGAACATGAGATGGGCATCAGGCCCCGTACAATATTCAGACATACACATAAACACATGCAAGAATCACTAAGATAAATAAAATACAATACACCCATCAGGCCTTGCCTGACATCAGACCCTGCCCAGTATACATATCACATATTATACATGCAAGAGTCACACAAAAAACTAGTATCCTAAACATAATAAATCATGGTCAGCATTTGTGCCTTTGACCCATCAAGCACAGTGGGGAGACTCACCTTAGACTGCTGAAAATCAGGTGAAGGCTCAAACTGCTAATCCAGAGCACACTAATCAATAATATAAAACCCTAATTAATATTTAGGCCATAAAACTTAACTAAGAATCTAATTCAATTTTCCAACTCCTAGGTTAAAAGAACATTTTACTACTTCCTTGCTCGGCCTAATTATCAAGGCCCAACCTAATATCTCTAAAAGCCCAAAATGGCCTGAATTCCAAAATGATGCCTAAAAGCCATTATGGGCCTAAATCCAGGAAGGCCCAAAACATAACAATGACCCAAAGTCAAAAAGGCTAATGGGCCAACAAGTCCGAAAACCCCTAATAATCTAAATATGTCCCAAATCACAAAAGCCCAAGACTAGGTCTGGTACGCTGCACGTACCAGGCATACACCCCGCGTACTACGCTACATGCATAATCGCTGACATAGGCACGTATGTGCATTGTACTCTTGTAAACACCCAACGTACACATCCATCAACCATCTTTTCCTTTAGTGCTTAATTCCATTCTAACATCCAAATTCCAAATCCAAGTCTATAGGAGTGTCTTAATCCATAAAGTCATGAACTTGGAGCCTTTGCATGGCTCAAAAGAACCTAAACCTTACTTTAGCATTCTACTTTCACGAAATGGACCTAGACACATGCATGATTGATCCACAACCATCAAGATGCTAAATTTATGGACTAGGGACCTCAGAAACATCAAGAGAAAGAACTTCTAACTTCTGGAGTGAAAGAAAACCACTAGATCTCATCATATGACCAAAAAGGGACCAAAACTTCATAAAGGCTAGATCTAAGCATATAAGGATCAAGTTCCAAGTGTTATACCTCAATGAAACTGGAGATGGTGTGTAAATTCTAGATCTACAAGTTCTCCTTTGATCCAGACTCCTTCCAAGCTCTTCTTCCTCAAATCTCACCAACACACATTAAAATACACATAAGAGGGTCAAATCTCTTCAAGAAGGGCTAGGGTTTCGAAATGGGACTCAAATGGTAATGGAAGCTAATAAATGAGAGGACCTTAGGTCATAATGTTGTTTAACTAGGTTGCAAACCCTAAAATTTAGGGTTTTCCCCCTAGGTGCATACGCCTCGCATACTCCTAGATTTCCAAAAATGGAAAAACCGCCCGCTAGGGACCAAATCTTAAAAAATATTTATATACCAATGGTCAAAATTAAAAAGTACCTTGAATCGTGTGTTACATGTAGTTTTCGGAACATTTTGAATCTCATCAATCGGAGTTTCGGCTCATGAGATATGGTTAAAATACTGATAGGGGTCAAAGATGTTAGCAACATCCATTACCCTTTAGAATGTAGCAATCTATCTTCGTAAAATCAATTCGATCGAATGTTTCTTGACCATTATTTAAACTAATGACATGCAAATGTACAAATTATGATGCTAAATGCTAATAAACTATCCAAAAAGATGCATAAAATGGAATCTATCAATAAGGCCCTATTTATACCTGATTAGGAAACACTTAGAAACCCTAATTATAACATAAAACAATATTATTTCAAATAAGGCGGTTATCTAGTTCCTTCATTATCTACACAAAGGCTTTTTAGAAGGCTCCAAGAGGAGCCCCCAAACCGTCCAACAGAGGAAGGTTCTAGAACCTGTCCTCTGCTTAACTTTTCAACAATTACAGCTATAGTCTTTCAACTATTATCTATTCTAATTAACCTAAAATTAATTCCAAATTAATTCTAATTAATTATAACTATTTCTAATTAATATATTAGTCATATAATATATTAATAAACCATTTATCTCTTTGATATAATTAATCTAAGCAATTTCTTAGTGATGAAGGCAACCTAAAAATGACTTTACTTTTATTCAACAACATTATATCAATTTAGTTAGGACCATAGTGTAACGCTCCGTTCTAAGAGTAATTATTTATGGATCCCCGAGATCAAGAGTAAGGGCGTTTTGGTCTTTTATGGGCAATGGGTTTTATTCGAGAAGGTTTCGGGTCGGGGTGTGCTGCTAGAAGCGTGGGGCTTCTCGCCACCTTTTTGTGGATATAAAGTCCGTCGGAAACGGACTTAGAGTAAAGGAGTTGTGACACTTTGAAGATATTGACACTTATGGCACTTAATGGAAAAGTTGTCAAGGAAAGGCCATGCATGCATTAGGGACACGCGTGGGTATGCCCAACGTAGGCTAGGTTACGCCCAGTGTAATGGAGTAAATGAACGTGAGGGCCCTCGACGTACGCCCAGCTACGTCTATCATCCAGAAAACCTAATATTTCGGGTGTGGAGGATATTTAAACAACTTTAAGAGCTCATAACCCTCCTAAACCCTAGCCACCACTGTTTAGAGCCGTTTTCCCCAAACCCTAGCCAACTTCTTGAGTGTGTGAGCTTTTGAAGTGAATTTGGAGTGTTTTGAGAAGAAGGTGTTGCATCTAGTGAGTAGAGGAAGAAGGCTAGCGTGTAGATCTGAAGTTTTCTGGTGGTTCAAGAGCTCCTAAAGGTATAAAGCTTCTTGCTTGACATCTATTTTGTGTAGATCTAAGTATGGTGAAGTTTTGACACCATTCTTGTCCCAAAAACCCCCCATTATGATGCATGATGTGTTTTGGTTAAGATGAGCTGTCATTTCAAACCATTGGAGAGGTCTTGAGTAAGAAAAATGAGGTCCCAATGGCTTTGGTTGTCCCATGTAAGAAGTAGGAAGGTCTTAATGGGTTAAGACCTTGAGTTAAGAGCTTTATGGATGTCCAAAAGGATAAAGATTAAGACTTTATGGGTCCTAGGCCCTTTTTGTCACTGGATCTAGCATATGGGCTTAAGTGCTTAAGCCATTAAGCACTTGGAAGGATTTTTGTTACAGAAGAGTGTACGCCCCGCGTACCAGAGGAGTACGCCCAACATACGCCCTTTGTTGGGTTTCCAATTTTGGGCTGTGAGTAATTGGGCTGTTTATGGGCTAGCTCGGCTTGGGCTGTGACTGAACAGTATGGATGGAGTAAATTGGACCCAATAATTATTATGGACCTTGGATCTAGGCCCGTTTGGAAAGGTGGGCCCAATTTAGTAAATTGGGTCAATATTGGGGTTTGCAAGGAGATTTGGTTTTGGGTCTTGGCCCAATTAGAGGATAATGGACCTAATGAGTGTTGTGGGCCCTTGGCCTAGAAAGTCATGATGGATTCTAATGTGATGATTTGCATGTGATAGTTGGGATTTCCGGTAAGTCAGCAGTCAGAGATTTGCAGGATTTCGGCAGTTGCAAGGTGAGTTATCCTCACTATACTCAAGGGTCTAAGGCACCAAGGCTGGCCCTTTGAATTGTTGTTTAGAGCTTGTTATGTTATGTGACGATATGCTTGCTAGTATCCTGGTAGATAGGATAGTGATATGAGGATATACCTTGATAGCTTAGTATCCTAGAGAAATGGATAGTTGTGTGATGGCTAATTCTATTGGATCAACGCCCTGGTAGTTGGGTAGTGGTTATTTATAGACCTGTAGTTGGTCTTGCCTTATGTACGCTGGTAGGAGGTTACCTAAGGATTATGAATGTTGAGTGGTAGCAGAGGGTATTCCATCCCGGTAGGATGATAGGGCCCTAGTATGTTGGTTCTGTAGAGTATATTGTGGTTGCATGTTAGGTGTGCATGTTTACTAGTGTGGGGAATTCTAACCCGATGGTTGTGGTCCAGGAGTATTCCATCCCGGTAGGATGATTGGACTCATAGTAGGTTGGCATTCCAACCCGATGGTTGTGGGCCTGGGGTATTCCATCTTGCAAGATGATTGGACCAATAGGAGTAGTAGTTACTGTATGTATAAGGAGTGGGGCATTCCAACCCGATGGTTGTGGGCCAGGAGTATTCCATCCCGGTAGGATGATTGGACTCATAGTAGGTTGTCTTTCCAACCCGACAGTTGAGGGGCCTGGGGTATTCCATCTTGTGAGATGATTGGACTCATAGTAGTTATTGTTGTACATATAGGTGTTTGGGCATTGCAACCCGATGGTTGTGGGCCAAGAGTATTCCATCCCGGTAGGATGATTGGGCTCGTGTTATGTAGGCATTCAAACTCGATGGTTGAGGGCCAGGGGTATTCCAATCGGAAGGTTGATTGGACCCGTAGTATGTTGATGTTTGTTGTATGCGTATGTTTATGTGTGTATGGGTACTTTGGGGGAAATAACTAAGCTTTCGGGCTTACAGTTGTGGTTTATTGTTTCAGGTGCTTCAGGAGATCGTGGCAAGGCGAAGGCGTGATCGTATCGCTCCTCATCTCTTATGATTTATGTGATATGGTTCTGGGGGATACTCTGATATTTAAACTATTTTGAAAACAAGATGTATGAACGTAATGGTTTTTGAATGAAATAAAATGTTTTAAATTGGTTGAAATTTTTGGTCGTTACAATTTGGTATCAGAGCCTTGGTTTGAGTGAATTGGAGGAACATTCGTGTGAATCCAGTCTCAAATCAAGGAGAGATATTCAAAAAATGGTTTTCAAAAGGTTTTTCAAAATAAGTAGAGGAGGACGCAAAGGGTACGATCAGCCGGAGCCAGTAAGTTACCCCAAAATACCATACAACTTATTTGTTTTTGAGATATGTTAGAATAGCATGCTAGTACTAGGCTAGGGATCTTCAGGAATTGCATGATAGAATAGCCTGATTTATGATGCCTGCTAGCCTAGGGCTTCCTTGATATAAGTTATTCGGTATTCCTCTAGGGGTGAGGATTGAGTGCTTGCTATGTATGTTTGTGCTTAGGGCGTTGTGGTGATACTTGAGAAAAATATGGGTAGGTGTGGAAGGTAGTATGGGCCCGTACTACTGAAAGCATAGGACCCATACTCGTGTCAAGGAAGTCACAACCCCTAGGTTGTTGGTTAGAGGTTAGTGATGAGAATAAATCTCTAGATCGTTTAGATCTTTCATAGATATATTGATAAAGAATAAACAATTCAATCACAATACTATTAAGATATGGTCTATAATCGGCTGATACTCCTAAGGATTGGACAGCAGAATGTTGTTTAGGAGTATCCAGTCGTGATGGTTAAGGTTCGGTAGATCAGCCAGGGAAAAATTATGAATCTAGCCTTCAGAGCCTCGGGTCACTTTAAATTTGACGTTGACAAATTTCCTGGCTGAATACGGCTTCAGTACCTTGACAGTAGTAATCTTCTGTGAGCTCCAGGTCAAGTACTGTGGCTGAGCGAATTCCAGATAAAACTCCAACAAATCCCGATCCACCTTTGGGTCCGGAGAGGGAATGACAGCAGTTGAGTTGAAGCAATGAAAGATAAATGCCTTTCGAGTGATTGGCATATCAAATTGAGTTTCCTTCGAGTTTTCAAGGCCGAACGACATAACAGGTTCGAGCCAATGAGTACTCGGTTCATCTATAACTTCTCTCTGGAGCGAATCAATGGTCCATTCTGGAAAAATGGACTTCTTTTTCTCCAAGAGCTCTTTTTCTTTTAGCTTTTTCTCGAGCTCAACTGTTTCCTTCTCAATCTTTTTCTCAAACTCCTTATCAGTAGGCTTGGTTTTTTGGAAAGGCTTAGAGGGATTTTCACCCAAGATATTTTAAAAATCATCATCATCTTCATCATCTTCTCCAATCTTCTTCTTCTTCTTATCCCTTTTGCTGCCCAAAGCTACATTATCCTTCGGTACAGCTGTTGATTTGGATTCGGGAGGAGGTTGAGTATCATCCTTGCCAACTTGAGTAACTTTTTCTCTCCCTTGTTGCGGCTTGACAAAAGTCACCGAAACACCCTCTATCCGACTAAGGATATCCAACGCAGGTCTGAGTTTTTCAGCTAAATGGTGTCTGATGGATATAGTCAGAATATACTCATGGGCATCAAGAAGATGTAACAGAATGGAATGAACGTCACCCACGGAGCTTTGAATAACCTCTCTTTCAGACTTTAAATCATCAAGCTCTTTTGTGGCAGTGCGAAGCTTGAGGTTTTGAATTTTCAGCTGAGATGTACGCTTGTCTAACTCATCCATAATCCGATTTTCAATGGCAAGTTCGGCTTCCAGCTGAGTCAAACGATCATTTACATTATTATGAAGGTTTTCGTTGGCAGCTCCAATGGCCTGACGAGTGACTTCAAGATTAGTCCTTTCAGCTTCGAGCGAACGTTGGAGATTATCAACTGAAGCGTTCACAGTCTGAGAGTTCTTTTGAGCGGCAGCTTGCAAAGAATCTAGGAATAGTTGAGCCTCATAAATTAGTTTTTCGAATTTTGCGGTCGCATCTTTGCATTCTTTCGTCGAGGCCTCAACAGCAAGCGAGGCCTTTTGACATTGAGATGTAGAGGCATCGATAGCCTTTGCTGCGACAGATAGAGAGGCATCATGCTCTTGAACAACCGAAGAGAACAAGGCCTTAAGAGCATATTCGGAGTAAGAACCAGTGGAGGAGGAAGAAAGTAGTTGATTAAGCTTATCAGTAACAACGTTGAGGTGGCGCTTGGTAACTGGAGCATCGTCATCATCATCACTTTGGACGCGGTAGGGACTGAAGTAAGTTGAATCAAACTCCAAGTCCTCACCTCCAAGAACAGTGTTGGTTTCAGTGGATTGGGTAGGAGATGGTGGTGTGGTGGTAACTAGAGGTTCGGTAGTGATTGGGGGTTCGGGTGCTGAAGAACGAGCCCCCGTATCAGATACGTTGGTTCGAACTCCAGTAGTGGTGGTAGTAGCCTCAGTAAAGATGGGTGTAGAAATGGGAATGGTAGAGGATGGTTGAGATGTAATGATAGGAAAAATAGGAGGGATGGAGACAGGTACAGAAACAGGTGGAGGAGAAGGTGCTTGGGACCGAACAGGTACCTCTGGTGTAGGCAAGCGAGGTGGTGTATCACCACAAACCGAACCTTCATCCTCTGAGCTTTCGCTGTCAGATTCACCGGGAAGAATTGTGGGTTGATTAGGCAGCACATATTCTGAGTCAGAATCACTTGAGGATTGAAGAATTAGTCGACGAGCGGGTTTCTTGACTTTCTTCGGCTTAGGTTGAGCCAGGGCTGCCTTCTCAGACTTTTGCTTCCTAGGGGTTTGAAATTTTGAGACTTGACTCCCCTTAACCCCCTTTTTCACTTCTGGATTTTTGCCTCTTTTGGCAGGTTTATCTGCATCTTCAATTGATTTCACCATGTCGGCAGTGAGTTCTCTTGGACCAGAGGAGGGAAGCTTCTTGTATTCCTGAATAATCTTACTCGAAGGAGGCACAAAGGCAGAAATTAACTCAGGAATGGACCCAACAAAAACAAATTTTGAAGGATGAGTCACAATGATGTTGGTAGTGTGAAACGTAGCAATGGAAGAAAGCATGGAGTCGGCCATGATAGGAACATGAAAACGATCCATTATCCACTGAGTGATAACAGCCCAGAAGCGAGCACAAGAGATATCGGTGTGGCGAGAAGAAGATGATAAACTCTAAATAAGTTGGAGCCATAAAACCATTCCATAATCCAGATTAAGACCGTGATACACCCCATAAAGTAGAGTCATAAGGGATTTACTTGCACCATCGGAACCAGCACTTCGTTCAGAAAGCCCTTTGAAGAGTAGAGTGAAGAGGACATTCCATGGAGGAGGAAGGCAAGACTTCTTGAACTTTGTCACAGTGATTAGGGTTTCGGTATAACCCATGTAGTAGAACATTAAGAAGAGTTGACCTGTGGCAATAGAATCGGGATTAACCATGGAGTCTTCATATGCAAGCCCTAGAAGAGAGCAAAAACGATTCTTGGAGATTGAGACTTTTTGGTTAAGAATATCAAAGAAAATTTTATCTGTCCCTTTGTCATACGTTGCAGTGGAGTAGATTTGAGAGAGACAGGACATTGGAACAACTTCGACTGTGGTTAGGGCTTTGGCCAGTGCAGAATATTTCAGACATTCCACCACTTGATACATGTATGTATCGTAGAGGAAAGGGGAGAGATCGATCAGTAGGTTTTGATTAGGTTTGATTGCAAGAAGAGTGGAGCGAGTAGTAGTTTCTTGAACTAAGGATGATTCTGCCATTGATGAAGCTTGTCGAGGAAGAAGATGAACAATGAGAAATTGATCGCCTGCTTTTGCTCTAGTGAATAGAAGTGTGGTAAGAAACAGTAACACTGAAATTATCCCTTATATATGATCTTGAAGAGAGAAAAATCATAAGTGATGATTGCTGAAATCTTTGAAATGACTCCTAAAAAAGCGTGATTTGACATCTTGCAACCCCGATAAAGTAGAGATGACGCATGATGACCGATTCAAATTGTGGCTCCTTCCAAACTTATCTATCATTCAAATCGTCAAGCGTTTAAACTTCCTGCTGAGTCATCAGATGAATCTTCAATAAAATTGCGATTTCCATAATAGCTCAAAAACGTTACAGCAACCCATCGCTTTTAATTTGGAAACTGTCTACATGAACTCGCAAAGAACTGAACAAAACCTTTTTGGGAATTTAGAAAGTGTGCGCATAAGAATGTAAATAATAAATAAATAAAGCAAACTTTTTGTGGGAATCTGTGATGTCTATTGAGACATTAAGCAGTTGGTCTCGGGCACAAATCTCTTCCTTCAAAGTCAAGAGAGACTTCAAAGTGCTTGTGTGGATTCTCGTTGAATAACGATCAAGTACTTCTTAAGAAGCATTGAAAGACATCTTTTTAATTAAAGTTATTTAGGGTGGCTTTCACTTCAATTCATGTATTCGATACTTGATATAAGACCGAAACAGAACGAAGTACTTGTGAGACCAATGTGGCCTGTTAAACAAGTAGGTAGGAAACATATTCATTGACTTGTTGACAAAATTTGACAGGAAATCTCAAGAAAAATTAAAACCTGGATCCTCTTGGAAGAAAGAGTCTTGGTGAAAAACAATTTCATAAAGATCTCGCAAAAAGAAAAGTGGAGATTTCCTAAGGTGACAAATAATAGCTAGAACTTTGAAGAGTTCACCGTTAATTCATTATGGGAGTTGGATTATGGGTTTCACTTAATTCGTGGTGGACGAAACTAAGATCATTAACACAGATTTTTGTGTAACCATAAACCTCAGTGGTAAGTGTTGAGAGTTCAAGGATTAAATTAGTGAGATGAAGTGTAATGAAGAAAAATGATCTAGGGACACTTGACTAATTCATAGAAAAGAATTTATACCTGCTTGAGCTTCACCATCGAGAGTAGCATTTATACAAAGAAAAATATGAGAAAAATGAAATAAAGTGAAAAATATTTTTGTATTTTGTGAAAAATTTCTAGTAAAACAAAAAAAAAATATTTTTGGATTTTATGAAAATAAAAAAATTGAAAAGAAAAACATAAAAATGAATATGTAAAAGAGTGTACAAAAGAATACAACCAAAATTCCATTTAATTGAAAAGGAAGCGAACGAGTTCAGAAGGCCCGAACCCGAAATAGACCGAGCGTTCAGTTCTCGGTTGAACAGAACCCGAAATACACCAAGCGTTTGCTCTATTTCACTTTTTACCTTTAATGAAGCGAATGTGATTTTGGTACTGATTCTGCTTCCATCATTCCTAGGCCTTGTAAGATCTTATTAAAACTTGCTTCAGGTAAAGCCTTAGTGAATATATCCGCTAATTGATCAGTAGTCCTAATGAAGTGAATCTCCACGTTACCATCTTCCACATGATCTTTGATGAAGTGATACCGTAGTGCTATGTGCTTTGTCTTCGAGTGTTGCACTGGGTTATGACAAATCCTAATTGAACTTTTAGAGTCACAATATAGTGGGCTTTTCTTCATGTTCAGCCCATATTCCCTAAGCTGACTCTGTATCCAAACAACCTGAGATGTGCATGAGGCGGCGACTATGTATTCACCTTCAGCCGTGGATAGAGAAACACAAGTTTGTTTCTTTGATTGCCAGCTAACCAATTTACCATCAAGAAATTGGCATCCTCCAGTAGTGCTTTTATGATCCAATCCACAACCACCTAAGTCAGCATCTGAGAATGCTTGGACAAAGAAACCTGAGTTGGCTGGATACCATAGACCGAGAGAAGAAGTTCGCTTCAGATAGCGAAAGATGTTTTTCACGGCTAGCATGTGAGGTTCGCGTGGGTTAGCTTGGAATCGGGCACAATAGCAGACTGAGAAGATGATGTCTGGCCTACTGGCGGTGAGATACATCAGTGACCCAATCATCTGACGATAAAGCGTCATGTCAGCAGCTGGCTTTTCCAAAGATGGTGTAAGCTTAGTCCCAAAAGCCATAGGAACTTTCACTTTGGAGTCTCCCATCATGCCAAACTTGGCAAACAATGTCTTTGTATATGCCTCCTGATTGATGAAAATGCCTTCGGGTCCCTGTCTAATATTTAAGCCAAGGAAAAAGTTAATTGGACCCATTGAGCTCATCTCAAATTTAGTTTCCATCAACTTCCTGAATTCAGCTGTTAAGCTGGGATTCGTGGAGCCGAAGATGATGTCATCAAAATAAATTTGGACTATCATAAGGTGGTTACCCTCTCTCTTACGAAAGAAGGTTGGGTCAACCGAACCTTTTTTAAATTTGGACATTTTTAAGAATCGAGTGAGAGTTTCATACCATGCTCTGGGAGCCTGCTTCAGGCCATATACTGCTTTGTCTAGTATGTAGCAGTGATCTGGATGCTTCTCGTTCACGAAGCCTGGCGGTTGCTCAACGTACACAGTTTCTTCAAGTTCTTCATTGAGAAAGGCACACTTTACGTCCATTTGATAGACTTCAAAGTTTTTGTGTGTAGCATAAGCAAGAAAGATTCGAACCGAATCTAATCTTGCAACTGGAGCGAAGGTCTCTTCATAATCTATACCTTCCTCTTGGCAGTATCCTTTCACGACAACCGAAGCATCCTTTGGAGTTGGAATTAGACGCCACACTTTGTTTCTTTCAAACTCGTTCAACTCGTCTTGCATGGCTTGAACCCCAATCAGAATAGGCAAGAGCTGAATTCACGGTCTTCGGTTTAACTTTGGAGACAAAAGAGTTGAACATGCAAAATTCTACTTGAGAGAATAGTGCAGCTTGTTTCGCTTTGATCTGTGATCGAGTTTATACCTTTTCTGAAGATTCCCCAATGATTTGACTTTGAGGATGGTCTTTGGTCCATTTAATGAGAGGAGGGTAATTTGGATCACAAGGGGGATTCAGTTCTGCATTTACTTCTTCTTCCAATTCTGATTGTGTATCATCATCATTGAGATTTGTATTATCCCCCTCGAATGATGACATTATTTCAATTTATGGATCAGAACGTTCCCTTTCGTTTGGACTTTCGGTTGAGCTAGATGATTGTGACAATGAATTCTCCCCCTGAATTGATGAATCCTGATCGTTTAATAGAGACGAACCCTCCCCCTGGATAGAAGAACAGTCACCAGAAGGTTCGCTTAAGTCATGACTTTCGGTTGCCTTTAGTTGATCAGCTGCCATCTTCTGTGCAGCATCGTCAATAATTTGCTTCAAACTATCGACTTTGTTATCTCCAGACTTGGATTCAGAATCTATAGCTTTTTCAGGTTCATCAAAGAGAATCATATATTGCTCAAAAAGATTTGAGATAGGCACAGTGACTTGACTAGACTTTGGAAAGATTTCCTGTATTGCACCTTCATGTGTCTTCAACTTCATGACATAATCGTCATAGAAAGTGACATAATATGTTTCTTCAATTTTTTTGAGCGTTTATTCAGAATTCTATACACCTTAGAGTGCAAGGAGTAGCCCAAAAATATCCCTTCATCGGCCTTAGCATCAAACTTGTTTCGATTCTCCTTTGAGTTGAAGACGAAGCATCTTGAACCGAACACGTGAAAGAACTTCACATTAGGCTTGCGGTTGTTCAAGATCTCGTAAGGAGTGATAGAGAATCACTTGTTTAGATACAATCTATTCTGAGTGTAACATGCAGTAGCAAGAGCATCAACCCATAAATATAAAGGCAAGGAAGTGAAGCTTAGCATAGTTCGAGCCGCTTCGCACAGAGATCGGTTTCGCCTTTCGACGATTCCATTCTGCTGTGCAGTATATGGAGTAGAGAAATTATGAGTCGTTCTCTTCTCAGCTAGAAAATCTTCGAAATCCTTGTTCTTGAATTCAAATCCATTGTCGCTTCTTACGTTATGAACCACTTTTTGCAGTTGAACCTCTAATTGCTTTATGAAGAGCTTGAGCTTAGGAGTTGCCTCTGATTTTTGCTTCAAGAAAAATACTCATGTGAAGCGAGAGAAGTCGTCTACTATGACAAGAATGTACTTGTTCCCACCGATGCTTTCAATAGAGGAGGGACCACATAGATCGATATGTAACAGCTCCAATGGTTCTATCACCTTTGTGTTGATAATAGAAGGATGACTTTGTCGACTTTGTTTTCCCATTTCACAAGCTGCACATAGATGTTCTTTGTCGAATATAAGAACTGGAAGACCTCTAATATGATCTCTCAGTACCAGCTTGTTGATATCTTTGAAATTGAGATGAGAGAGCCTTCAATGTCATAACCAGCTTTCGTCTTGGTGTGCCTTCATTAGCAAGCAAACTGCCGGTTTCCCTCGAATTGGATTGAGATTCAAAGGGTACATTTCCCCCTTTCGCTTTGACTTCAACAGTATGTTATTTGACTTCTTTTCTACTATCTCCGAGCCTTCATCATCAAAGGAGATCTTCAATCCAGTCTAAACTACTAGTTGTGATACACTGATGAGGTTGTGCTGCAATCCTTCAACGTATGCAACCTTTTTGATTGAGAAGTCACCATTCGTAATCATTCCATAGCCTTTGATAGTACCAAACGAATTGTTGCCATACTTCACTGTTCCACCATCCTTGAGAGAGCGAAACTCCCTCAGTTCTTTCCTTCATCCTGTCATGTGACGCGAGCAGCCACTATCAATGTACCATTCTTCGTCAAACTTCTCGTCACATATAACTTGCAAAATATCAAGCAGATTTAGGAACCCAAAGTTTCTTGGGTCCCTGTGAGCCTTTTACAGGACATGGAATAGTAAGAGAAACATCAACCATATAAGTTCTTTTTATTAGAGTTGTTTCATCTTTTCTTTTTATTGTAAAAACTTTGATTTTGTTTGACTTAAATTCATTTGATTTAGACGTAGGATTTAAAATTTTGACGTCTGCATGCTTTTGGATCTCTTTCAGGCATTTGTTGTCTTCTGGAAAGAGCTTTCCTTTCCCCTTTGAATCTTTTGAAGAATAAGAATTTGAATGGGAATGAGAAGAATAAGGTTTAGAAGCAACATTAGATTGTCGATTATTGCTCTTCCTTGGTTGAGAACGGGAACATTCTTCCCTTCGGTTCTTCTAATTGAACCTCGTACTGAACCCATCCTTTCGGCTGCTATTATGTTGAGGACCGAAACCTTTCTTTCGGTTGCTTACCTGCTGAGGACCAAATCCCTCCTTTCGGTTGCTTTCATGCCGAGGACCGAAACCTTCCTATCGGTTGCTTTCATGTCGAGGATCGAAACCTTCCTTTCGGTTGCTTTCATGCCAAGGACCGAATCTTTCCTTTCGGTTACTTCTTGGTTCTCCTCGTGACTTATGTGTCTTTTCATACCTTACGTAATGAGGATTCTGAGATCGCCAAAACTGTTTTCTTTCTGAGAGATTCTACTTGTATCTCAGATTACGTTGGTGTTTTAGTTCTGCCAACTGTTTTGGATTTTTATGAATATTGGCCTTTTTCTTCGGTACTTGAGCATGGATTTCGCTCTTTGAGGAACACGTCTTACTGGACGTTATCACTGGTTCGCCAGAAGATGTTTTGGTACCACTTGTGCTTGGTACATCATATCTTGTAGGTTCATTAAGTGGTTCCGGCACATACCTACCCTTCACTCTCCATTAGGTATTCTAAGATAGGCCTTTTGTTTCATCAGCGTTATCTATTGGTGCTGACCAGAAGAACTCCTCACATCCATTTGCATTATCTTCTTCTACCATTTCTGTCAGTTCTGCTGTTTGTTGAGGTGTGACTCCCTGAATTGTGTAGACTAGATTTGGAGTGGTTTGAACCTTTTGATATACAACAGCTTTTGCCTTGAGGATTTTGGTTTTGTCTGTCGATGAGCGAGCGAACTCAACGGAGTTTTCAGAGATCAGATTTTTATTAGGTTCGGGTTTGCTTTTGAAAAATTCAGAACAGTCTACCACATCCTCTACAGAGATTTCACTCATGTCATCATCCTCATTAAGTTCAGATGTATTTTTAACATCAATTTTATTTTCTGAACTTAATTTGGCATTCAACGAGTCAAATTTCTGTATAGTTTTGGTTCTTAGTTTCAATTTATCATTTTCATCTAACAGATTTTTGAGCATGTCCTTATGGTCTTTTGACTTTATGTAGGACTCTATTTTGTCAAGACCAATTTTGTAGGCAAGAGAGATTTCGTCAGAAGATACAACATTTTCACAGTTGTAAGCTTCAGTATCGACTTCATCATCCTTTAACTCAAGGAAGGGTAAAATCATGCGATGTATCTTTTTTCCTATTTCACAATCGAGATGTAACTGAGTGATATTAAAATATAGTCTTTTCGCAATCAAACAAAAAACGTTTCATTGTTTTAAAAGCTTAAGACTGTATCGTTGCAAATAGATTGACTCATCCCTAGACCTAAATAATTCTTTCTCCTTCTGCTCAATCCATATCCTCCTCTCCTCGCTCTTCGACGATATCCTGCTAATTTGATCAGTCAGGTTAGAGTTTGTGACACGAGTTTGGGTAAGACTACTAATTAAACTAGAAAATTTAGATTTTAAGCTATTCAGTTCCTTTTCATAGTTAGTAAGATGAATTTTCAGAGAAGTAAGAATATTTTATACCTTCTTGATCAACTCATCACATTCGTTGATCTGTGTACTAACAGGTTTTGCAGCGAAACACCTATCCTCTCGCTCTTTCTCATCTTCCAGCCCACCATCTGTTGTGTATCCTCGCATCTGTGATACACCTTCTGTCACCATCAGACATCTTCCCGCAACATTTTCTTCTTTCACCAGCATAGCATTACCATGAGTCGGCTTTCTCACTTCTTCGTCCTCTGAATCTGTGGACCATGCCTGCACTCCACCAAATTCATCATTGTCCCATGTATCCTCTACAATCAAAGCATTCATGGTGTTATTGTTAGCTGCTGATTTCCTTTTCTTGATCTCCTCCAATCGTCTCAGGAGGTTCGCTTCCTCATCATCTTCATCAACCTTTTTAGCCTTTTTCTTCAGCATGCAGTCTTTGGCAAAGTGATTCTTGCCTCCACAATAATGGCAATCAAAACCTGAGTCACCACCAAATCTTTGACTCCTTCTTGGATTCTTCTGACTTTGAACCCATCTTTGGTTCCTCCTTCACTTTTTCAGAACTATAACTTCCCCACAGGTTTCGGTTCTTGTTGGTTGGGAACTTTCTTTTGATAAACTTTCTTGGATTGGAAACCATCAGGGGATACTCTTCACCAGTTAGATCATAGTCAGCAAGATCCAATTCTTCTTCTTCTTCAACAACACCTTTTCATTTTGAAATAAGAGCTAATGACCCCAAACTAGAAACCACATTTGTTTCCTTTGACACCGCACTTTCATGGGACTTCAGAATTCCCACCAGTTTCGCCAGAGAGTATGATTTGAACTGTTCGTGTGCCTTCACTGTGGACACAACTTCCATCCATTCAGGTCTAAGACCGTTCATGAAGGTAACCTTATGCTCAATAACCTTCCTTTCGATCCCATGCTTTATCATCTTACTGAGAAGATGATTAAACCGATCAAAGGCTTGAATGAGTTTCTCTTCGGGCTTTTGTTTGAAATCAGCAAATTCAGAAAGCTGCAAGGTTTGAATCGAATGTTCCAGATCTTCATCAGTAGAATATAATTCTTTTAACCTATCCCATATTTCTTTTGTTGTAGCACATGAACTCACGAATCGAAATGTATCCAATTGTAAAGCAAACCTAATCATTCTTAAGGCTTTAATGTTGCACTGAAACTTTTCTTTCTCATCTTGAGGAGCGTCTTTCACATCATTCACGAGTTGATTGTACTCCTTTTGAGTTTTGGCAATCTTTGAAGCGCTTGAGTGAGCAAACGGACCAACTGTGATTGCTTCCCAGATCAAGTACCCATTATCCTCTGATCCGATTACATAATCTTCAAAGTGGTGCGTCCAAACTTCATAGTCCTGAGTGTATAAGACTGGAATCCTTGTTGTTGATCCAATACTGTTGGAGATGTTGATTGGATTGGTTTGCGGATCATCCATAGACATTGTCATGATGTTTGATTGATAACCTATTTAAGATCAGACTTGTAATTTATCGTTAGAGTGAGATCGACAATTAATGAGATACTCCAATTTCAAATGACGAATCAATTAATATCAATCAATGCGGAAAAACCCTAATAATTTCTTCAACAGAAGAGATGTGTATGAATTACACAACCTCCTGCTTTGATACCAACTGATGAAAATAAATCTCTAGATCGTTTAGATCTTTCACATGTATATTGATAAAGAACAAACAGTTCAATCACAATACGATTAAGAACACAATATGGAATCAATATGAAGCTTATGATTCAAATGTACTGATGCCTCAGCAGAGCTCGATAAAGAACTTACACTATAGAGGCGAGCTAGGGCTTACAATACTTTAATAAGAAAATGATTAAAGCGTTACCTACTAAGGATGCATGCATGCACCTTAAATACTAAAACCCTAGACTAAAAACAATCACGGTTGGACAGGCCTAAACCGGATACCAAAACCGGGCTAAGGATCGAGCCCATGACGCAACACTATACAACCCAACAGTTAGTTCTCGGCGGTTATGCGAGGTATCTGAGATTCTTATGGTTCATTTCAGTATGGAGGATGCGAGACGTTTCGAGTCAGGATCCGCTTCGGGATCGGGATCAGGAGAGGGTGGTAAGGATGGATCAATTTCACCCGAGGTTATTGGTTAGATGAGTACGGATGAGTTGGATGCTAGGATTCGTGATATCCTGCATGATGAGGTTGCTGCTATGTTCCGAGCTGAGTTGCCGGAATTGTTTGGGTCGATCAAGACCACCATGGTTGAGTATTTTGATGAGCGCTATGCGGCTCTTGCAGAGACAGCAGCCGCAACAGCCATAGCGGCTGTGGCAGTGGCAGGGAGAGGAGCTAGTCGGGGTTTTCAGTATCAGGATTTTGACAATATGAAGCCCCTACTTTTGATGGAGTTCAGGATCCGATCGTTGCTATGAGATGGTTGTCAGACGTGGAGGGTTGCTTCTTCACGTGTTCATGCCCTACGGATCAGAGGGTGAGGTGTGCTCTGAACCTTTTGAGGCTCGGGGTGAAGGATTGGTGGAGATTGACCACGGGATCTTATTATGATGTGCAGCGGGCTGCGGCTTCATGGGATCAGTTCCGGGAAATGTTCAGTACTCGTTATGTTCCTAAGGTTGAGAGAGAAAGGTTGGCTCAGGAGTTCCTGGAACTGAAGCAGGGTTCAGAGTCGGTGACGGAGATCACCAGGATGTTCACTGAGAGGGCAATGTTTTTCCTGCAGTTTGCTTCGTAGCAGGCTCAGATGTCTCGATATCTGAGTATGCTCAAGAGGGACATCAAGCAGTTTGTATCCATACAGAGGTGTAGTACCTTGTTGGAGTTGCAGGAGGCCGCTAGGAGGCGCGAGTTAGAGATTGAGCTCTAGTTGAGAGAGCAGAGGCGGGCCCCGGTGCAGTCGCAACCTGTACCGAAGTGGATGAGGCCCGCTGATTATCGACAGGGAGATCAGAGGAGTCGCACTTGCGGGAAGTGTGGCAAGGTGCACGAGGATCGTTGTCGTTCTTCTTCGGGGTGCCACAAGTGTGGCAAGGAGGGACACATAGCCGGGGATTGCAGGCAGCAGGCTCCAGCTGCCGGAGTTCGACTTTGTTGTCATGATGATCAAGTGGGCCATATGAAAGCCCAGTTTCCTCTGTTGGCTGCCAGTTCAGTGCACGACCCAGCGCCAACAACTTTGAGACTTACTGATGGGAGTCAGGGTCGGGCATAGCCTCCGAAGGCTCCAGGGCGTGCTTATCAGCTTGTGACTAAGGAGATCAGTTCTGAGCCAGAGGTATCATTCGGTATGTCTTTCTGCCTTATTTTGTTATGTTGTGATTATGAGATGTTGTTTCTTGCATGAGATCTTAAGTGTTGTATGTGTTAGAAAGAGTTAGTATTGAGGTTTTTTTTGGGTTAGTATCCAATGTGGAATTCGTGAGAAAGGAAGGTTATGGTTCGAGAATTCGGGAACCTTCAGCAGGAACTTAGGTCCCTTGAAGTTCAGTGCATTAGTAGGTTCGATTGAGAAACGTGTTAGCTTCGCCGCCAGTGGATGGTGGTTAGTGCCCTAAGTGGGGGAGAATTGGAAATTCTTGGATGAGCCGCTGGTTGTAGAAGGTTGCCTGGCACAGTCTGAATGTCGGTTGTTGGGGTGGTGCAATGAGGCGATTCAGTTATAGTAAGGGCTTTGCATGTGTCGTGGATCTTTGAACCAGTAGTGAGAATGGTATAATGAGTTAGCGGCTAGTGGGGTTATCCCCGGATGGTGGAAATGTCGAGGAAATGCGGCAGGCTATGTATGGGTTGCTGGTTATGCGATCAGTCTCTGAGTATGTATGCATGTTATGAGATAGCGGTGAGCACCGCTAAGGGGTGATGTATAGCGAGGATCCGTCGCGGTGGCAATGTTGGATGATGCGTAGGCATGTTTTAGTCTCCTTGGAAGAGGAGGGGGATAATGGCTCCAGAGTGGAGGTTTGGACAGAGGAAAGTGAGATAGCAGGTTAACAGAATCGGGAGCAGTTTGGACCAGTGATGAGGACTGTGTAAAGATATTGCAGTTGGAGGTCAAGGACTTAGAGATCGTGATAGGGAGGTATGAGTGGGTTACACTCAGATGTGGCGAACCGAAGGGTTCGAGGGTGAGGCAAGGACAAGGTCCTTGGTTCCAAGTATGGCTATAGGTTTGAGTTATGTTTATGGAGGTATTCTAATCTGGGGTATTCCATCATGAGGATGACCGGACCCTATGATCGATTGGACCTGATGTGTTTGGTATTCCAACCCGAGGGTTGATTGGGCCAAACATGTGTAGGGATGCGAGGGTATTCCATCCTAGGGATGAGCGGGCCCGTCGTAGGCATGCCTGGTATTCCAGCCCGAGGCTGATTAGGGCAGATGTGAGTGTTGGTTTGGTAAGAGCATTGTTGTATGTACGTTTGGATATGAGTAAAGGAGTGCAAGTGTGGCCGACAGCAGCGTATGACTCGTGGTCCTGTTTTCAGGATGGAAATTCAGGTTCCCATGGTTGGGTAGTCCCTTTTTATAGCAATGGGAAGAGGTCAGGTGATGGTTAGTTTGGACGGCCTATCTGGGAGATGGATCTAATCTAACTTTCCAGGTTCAGGGCTTTCCGAAGAGGTAGGTATTTGAGACTGCATGAGAAGGAGTAGGTATCTCTTCGAGAGGGAGTTCCAGTGGGGCTAGCCTCCCTTGGTGGTCATCACGCTTTAAGGGTGTGAATGTGCTTTTCAGGATTTTGGATAGCCAGAGTTGGCAATTGGCGATTTCGAGGGCGAAATCATATTTAAGTGGGGGGGGGGGGATTGTAACGCCCCGTTCTAAGAGTAATTATTTATGGATCCCCGAGATCAAGAGTAAGGGCGTTTCGGTCTTTTATGGGCAATGGGTTTTATTCGAGAAGGCTTCGGGTCGGGGTGTGTTGCTAGAAGCGTGGGGCTTCTCCCCACCTTTTTATGGATATAAAGTCCGTCGAAAACGGACTTAGAGTAAAGGAGTTATGACACTTTGAAGATATTGACACTTATGGCACTTAATGGAAAAGTTGTCAAGGAAAGGCAATGAATGTGTTTGGGACACGCGTGGGTACGCCCAGCGTAGGCTGGGTTACGCCCAGCGTAATGGAGTAAATGAACGTGGGGTCCCTCGACGTACGCCCCACATATTGGATTTACGCCCAACATACGTCTATCATCTAGAAACCCTAATATTTCGGGTGTGGAGGCTATTTAAACAACTTTAAGAGCTCATAACCCTCCCAAACCCTAGCCTCCACTGTTAGAGCCGTTTTCCCCAAACCCTAGCCAACTTCTTGAGTGTGTGAGCTTTTGAAGTGAATTTGGAGTGTTTTGAGAAGAAGGTGTTTCATCTAGTGAGTAGAGGAAGAAGGCCAGCATGTAGATCTGAAGTTTTCTGGTGGTTCAAGAGCTCCTAAAGGTATAAAGCTTCTTGCTTGACATCTATTTTGTGTAGATCTAAGTATGGTGAAGTTTTGACACCATTCTTGTCCCAAAAACCCCCCATTATGATGCATGATGTGTTTTGGTTAAGATGAGCTGTCCTTTCAAACCATTGGAGAGGTCTTGAGTAAGAAAAATGAGGTCCAAATGGCTTTGGTTGTCCCATGTAAGAAGTAGGAAGGTCTTAATGGGTTAAGACCTTGAGTTAAGAGCTTTATAGACGTCAAAGATTGAGACTTTATGAATCCTAGGCCCTTTTTGTCACTGGATCTAGCATATGGGCTTAAGTGCTTAAGCCATTAAGCACTTGGAAGGAGTTTTGTTACAGAAGAGCGTACGCCCCGCGTACCAGAGGAGTACGCCCAACGTACGCCCTCTGTTGGGTTTTCAATTTTGGGCCTTGAGTAATTGGGCTGTTTATGGGCTAGCTGGGCTTGGGCCATGACTGAACAGTATGGATGGAGTAAATTGGACCCAATAATTATTATGGACCATGGATCTAGGCCCGTTTGCAAAGGTGGGCCCAAATTAGTAAATTGGACCAATATTGGGGTTTGCAAGGGGATTTGGTTTTGGGTCTTGGCCCAATAAGAGGATAATGGACCTAATGAGTGTTGTGGGCCCTTGGCCTAGAAAGTCATGATGGATTCTAATGTGATGATTTGCATGTGATAGTTGGGATTTCCGGTGAGTCAGCAGTCAGAGATTTGCAGGATTTCGGCAGTTGCAAGGTGAGTTATCCTCACTATACTCAAGGGTCTAAGGCACCAAGGCTGGCCCTTTGAATTGTTGTTTAGAGCTTGTTATGTTATGTGACGATATGCTTGCTAGTATCCTGGTAGATAGGATAGTGATATGAGGATATGCCTTGATAGCTTAGTATCCTAGAGAAATGGATAGTTGTGTGATGGCTAATTCTATTGGATCAGTGCCCTGGTAGTTGGGTAGTGGTTATTTATAGACCTGTAGTTGGTCTTGCCTTATGTACGCTGGTAGGAGGTTACCTACGGGTTATGAATGTTGAGCGGTAGCAGAGGGTATTCCATCCTGGTAGGATGATAGGGCCCTAGTATGTTGGTTCTGTAGAGTATATTGTGGTTGCCTGTTAGGTGTGCATGTTTACTAGTGTGGGGAATTCCAACCTGATGGTTGTGGTCCAGGAGTATTCCATCTCGGTAGGATGATTGGACTCATAGTAGGTTGGCATTCCAACCCGATGGTTGTGGGCCTGGGGTATTCCATCTTGCAAGATGATTGGACCCATAGGAGTAGTAGTTATTGTATGTATAGGGAGTGGGGCATTCCAACCCGATGGTTGTGGGCCAGGAGTATTCCATCCCGGTAGGATGATTGGACTCATAGTAGGTTGTCATTCCAACTCAACAGTTGAGGGGCCTGGGGTATTCCATCTTGTGAGATGATTGGACCCATAGTAATTATTGTTGTACATATAGGTGTTTGGGCATTCCAACCTGATGGTTGTGGGCCGAGAGTATTCCATCCCTGTAGGATGATTGGGCTCGTGTTATGTAGGCATTCAAACTCGATGGTTGAGGGCCAGGGCTATTCCAATCGGAAGGTTGATTGGACCCGTAGTATGTTGATCTTTGCTGTATGCGTATGTTTATGTGTGTATGGGTACTTTAGGGGAACTCACTAAGCTTTCAGGCTTACAGTTGTGGTTTATTGTTTCAGGTGCTTCAGGAGATCGTGGCAAGGCGAAGGCGTGATCGTACCGCTCCTCATGTCTTATGATTTATGTGATATGGTTCTGGGGGATACTCTGATGTTTAAACTATTTTGAATACAAGATGTATGAACATAATGGTTTTTGAATGAAATAAAATGTTTTAAATTGGTTGAAATTTTTGGTCGTTACAAGTTGGTATCAGAGCCTTGGTTTGAGTGAATTGGAGGAACATTCGTGTGAATCCAGTCTCAAAATGCTTTAAATTGGTTGAAATTTTTGGTCGTTACACATAGACACCTTAATTCTACAATAAACTCTTTTCTTTTTACGAATTTTTTTAATCTTCCTAAGCTTTGCAAAATGATTATTGGTAGGTAAAATGATTTTAGTTTATTTAAATCTATAATTTATTTCATTGCTAATCTTGTATTTTAATTTGAGTACATATAATCAGAATATTTTTGAATGAAACCCAATAATAAACCCGTAATACTTTCTTGGTTAAAGAAAGAATAGTTTAGATAGAATAGGAGGAGATATCTTTAGCAACATGGTCAACAAAAGCCATCAAAAATATTGCAAATCAATGGGGAAAAAGCGGAGGAGGATCGAAATATTCACCGGATAAGATGGAATTGTGTTTTAGCTAAGACTATCAGGTATACCGGCCACGAGCCGGTTCATGGTTTACATGGACCAAGATCACGACCGTGCACACTAGCCCAGCGACCGGGGTCGTGATTACTCGTGTTCCCGATGACAAATTGAAAAGCCCATCCACATTCTATTTCTTATACATTTCATCAAAATTCACTCTCATTCTAAACCAAAAAAAACACATGGAAGATTTAGAAGTGTTAAAATTTTTTGACTCGGATGATGATGAGGAATTCATCTTGACCTTCTTTAATGTTGTACAACACATTCACGATGATGAAAGTTTGAATGTTGCTCGTACAAGGGTGGTTGTCAATCGTGATTGTCAAGCTACACACAACTTATTGGTACGTGATTACTTCGTCAATAATTATCTTTACAATGAAGACTCATTCAAACGTCGTTTCCGTCTAAATAATGCGATATTTTTACGTATTAGTAACGCTTTAAAAGCTCGTTATGATTTTTTCAAACAAAAACCCGGCGCTAGAGAAAGAATGGGTTTTAGTAGTATACAAAAGTGTGCGGCTGCGCTTAGGTATTTGGGATACGATATAGCATTTGATGCATCTGATGAATTCCTAAAAGTATCCGAGCGGACCACAATTGATTGTGTAGATTGGTTTTACGCATGTATATATGAGGTTTTCATCAAGAATATTTACGTAAACTAACTCCTCATGATATTGAGAGATTATATTCGGCTCATGAAGAGAGAAATTGATTTTCGGGTATGCTTGGCAGTCTAGATTGTACGCATGTGGCTTGGGAAAAATGTCCAAATGCATGGCGTGGTCAATTCACTCGAGGAGATATAGGTGAACCAAGTATAATCCTAGAAGCTGTCGCATATCATGATTTATGGATATGGCATTCTTTTTTTTTGGAGTCGCGGGTCTAATAATTACATTAATGTTCTTGGTCAGTCTTCAATTTTTAACGATCTTTGGACCAACAAAACACCTGATATGAGGTTCACGGTGAACAGACATTCGTACAAATATGGTTACTACCTTTGTGATGAAATATACCCGGATTATTCTACACTTATGAAGGCATATTCGGTTCCTCGAAGTGAAAAGACAAAGTTGTTCACAAAGAGACAGGAATCAGCGAGGAAGGATATCGAGAGGGCATTTGGAGTCCTCAAGCAGACATGACATGTAGTGAAATACGCTACACGACTTTGGGATAATGATAGAATTAAACGAATGGTCTGAAAATGTGTTATAATGCATAATATGATCATTAAAGATCAAGGTTGAGCGACTTCCACGTACGATCCAGACGACGTCGTCATCCCGCTTAAAGAGTTTGTACCAGGAACGAATGAATTTTTAAGTTGTTGAAATTCATAACAATGAAACGTGTTTCAATCTTCGAGAAGATGTCGCGGATCATTTGTACGAACTCAATATGAACGAATATTAGTTT
Source organism: Lactuca serriola (assembly GCF_051521515.1). Lineage (NCBI taxonomy): Eukaryota > Viridiplantae > Streptophyta > Magnoliopsida > Asterales > Asteraceae > Lactuca > Lactuca serriola. The sequence continues at coordinate 120,298,016 of NC_136409.1, read as the reverse complement.
TTTTTAGTACTTACGTTTGTTTTTTTGTTTTACTTACGTTTGTTTGTTTGTTTGTTTGTTTTTTAATTAAATTATATAAGTAATGTAGTTTAAAGTTGTATTTTTATTTCTAATGTTATTTTTTTTATTTTAATTAATGAAATTTGGTATTTTAAAGTAATGAAAACTAGTATTTAAAAAAAAATTATATGATTTTTTATGTATTTTTGAATTAAATTTAAATAAAAAATGAGGTGGAGTGGTGTGTTTAGTGGTAGGTATCTCATGATTAATGGTAGGGAGTGTGGTGATGATGTGACACCCACCGCTATAGTGATTAGTGGTGGTATAACGGATAGCCTAATAGGAAAAAAAATGAGTTTTGAACTTTCAGTTCTTTGGAGGCCTTTACTTAGGTTCTTCTTAACAATTGGAAGTGGAGCTTCCATAATTGTAATAAAAGTATTTGGACCAACGCGGTGAAGGTTTTTTATGGTTGGCATAGTGGTTTTGGTATGGACGTAGAAGGTGCGGTTTTGAAGAGTAGTATTTGGTACAAAATTATAAGTACAAAATCAATAATCTCTATGACTAAAACATTATTACTTTAGTTTCCATTTAAATAAATTTTAAAAATGATGAAACAACAACTTTTTGGCAAAACATTCAAATTGGAGATAACTTGTTAAAGGTCAAGTTTCTCAAATTGTTTTTACTAGAAATGGTTCAGAATTGCAGCATTAAACAAAGATGGAACTGTTTAGGGTTCGAATAGGCTTGGAGTACACCGATTCTTGGTGCACTACAAGAATAATAGACAATAACAGCGACACCTTTAGTAGCGACGGACACTTTTAGCGGCGACATCAAACAAACGCGTTTTTGTCGCCGCTAAAGGTGTCGCCGCTAAAAGCTTATGTTGGCGATGCACGTCATTTCAACCCTAACCGTCGATTTAGTCGATGATCCAACGACTAGGAGGACGTAGAAAACCCCGCGTTAATTTCCCTCCGGTGTGTCGCCAGTAAAGGTTACCCGTCGCCGCTAAAGGCGTCGCCGCTATTGCCTGATCTGGCGATCTGCGTCATTTTAACCTAACCATCGATTTAGGCAATGATCCAACGACTAGGAGCACGTAGAAAACCCCGCGTTAATTTCCCTCCGATGTGTCGCCGCTAAAGGCTACCCGTGGCCGCTAAAGGCGTCGCCGCTATTGCCTGATCTGGCGATCCGCGTCATTTCAACCCCAACCGTCGATTTAAGCGATGATCCAACGATATAGAAAACCCTGGATTGTTTTCCCTCCGATGTGTCGCTGCTAAACGCTGCCTGTCGCCGCTAAAGAGCGTCGACAATAAAATCTGCTTCATCTTCACTTTCTTCCCGGATCTACTTCTGTGTTTTCCCTTCTTCTCTCTTCTCTCTGCTCACCGCCTTCGACCCCATCGGAATTTCACCGAAATCTTCGATATTTCACCACTCTTCCTCTCCATTTCCCCCATTTTTCTTTTCCTTTTCTCTTCTCCATACTAAATTTGTGTTGGTTGTCGGAATTTTGAGACCCCTCACCATTCTCGCCCCATTCTCGCCGGAGTATACCGCCACTACCACTGTTCATGACGAAATTTTGATAATTTTTATATTTTAGATGTGTATTTGTACTTGTATTTTGTGTTTGTAGACGTGGATATGTATTTGTATTTGTATTTGTATGTATATGTGTATCTTGAGTGTATCTTATGTATGTATATGTGTTTTTGTATGCTCATTTATATGTATATATATATGTAAATTTTGTATGTGTATGTGTTTTTGTATGTATATATGTATTTTGTATGTGTATTTGTATGTATACAAATACATACAAATAGCGGCGACACCTTTAGTGGCGACAGAAGACAATAGCGGCGACCAGTGGAACATTAGCGAAGAACCAACATCATCAACCCTTTAGTTGCGACAGGTCGCCGCTAATACCTTTAGTGACGACATTTTCGACCTTTAGCGGCGATGCCCGTCGCCGGTAATACTTTAATTTCTTGTAGTGGTGGCACGTTACTTGCTCATGTACAACAATTAGAACATATGATCCGTGGAAAAAAAACTCACGAGTCAGATGACATGTGGGAATGGAACCTTGGTGGTAATATCGAATTTATTATTGTCGAAATTCGGAAACACATCGATGTAAAATGTGTAAAATGTCGTCCGGGTGTGTATTGGCCTGGCAATGGAGCGGGTTTTGACCCTGATCCGATCCAAACCCTTAAGAATTATATGGGTTTGGAGCATAGTTTTTGATTCGTTTACCCGTTAACGACCCATACCCGCTAACCCTTTTATTAAAAGGGTCGGGTATGGATCATCATTGATCCGCTCCGTTTATAACCCGCCCCATATAAGTTTTGAATTATTGGTTTATATTTTATATTTCTTAAAGTTTAATTTTAATTCCAATCAAAAGTCCACAGGGAAAATGCCAAAGTCCAAACTCTTTATACAGAAGAATCAAGGAGTCGACTTCTAGACTTTCAGTCTTCTACTAAGAATTATGATGTCATTTCATTTAAATTTCATCAAGCAGTTATCATATTTCATTCATAAATCAATAAATTCATTCATCAACTGAAAGAAAGTTTGTCATTGCTATTTTCTATCACTACAATTGACAGTAAAAAATAAATCAGAAGTTACTATAATAGTGATTTTTAATTCCAATCGGAAGTCCTCAAGTGTGTAATGTGTTTTCTAAATCAACATTTGTTTTATTTAAGAAATATTGTTTTATGAATTAACTAAAATGTGTTTGAAAATTCAAAAACCCTATGGGTTATGGGGCGGGTTTGGATATCCGTTGATTCAGTGGATAAGGGTATGGATTTGATTATTCAAAACCCTGCGGGTTACGGAGCGGGTTTGGATCGGATTTTGAAATTTTTTAAAAGGGTTTGGATCAAAGTCGATTCGCTCTAAACCCGCCCCATTGCCAGGTCTAGCAATACAGAGACTACATGGATTAAATATGTTTCTCAAAAAATCAATGTTTTCTATTGACGACTTATATTCAATCGATTACCTACTCATATCAATATCGACGAAAAAAGCATTGACATCCCTTCGGTTGGTTGCTGCATTTGTAAAGCAGAAATGGAAGACTCGAATCATTTGTTCATCTTGTGTCAAGTTGTAAAGGATTTGTGGATCTATTTGGGAAGGTGGTGTGATTTTCCCTTTTGGATCTTAGCAACATTGGTGAGATGATATATTGGATTGATTCAGTTAGATTATCGAAGTCCAAATGTGTGGAATTGGAATCGATAATTATGATTATCTGGTGGCTTATATGGACATTTCGAAACGACATTCTCTTGAACAACGAATCCCTGAGAAGGAATCTGTTGATTGGTTGATAGTTTAATGGACTATTTCTGTTATTGTTTGGTGATGCCGAATAGGAGATTGTGCATTAGTTGGATGTCTTGGCATTTAGCCCTATTTTGTCTATAACGTTAGATTTTTACCGACTTTTTCTTTGGTTCCTTAATAAAAATTATTCAGTCCTAAAAAAGAATATTATAACAGGTTGATGAGGGTATGCTATTTTTTTTAATTGTTTCTTTGTTGACGTTTTGGATCCTTTTTCAACAGGTTCAATTAATATTCTACCTATTGATTTTGGAAGAAAGGGGTTATCTCATTCAAATGATTCTTTAAATTAATAATGTATCTTTAGTTGATTAAAGTATTTTACTTGAATAATTTGAAATAAAACGACATCAAGTGGGAACATTAGTTCTATTGAAATATCGATGTAAATTATGTAATCACCATACTAAGCAAATACTAATCAAGTGTGCATCATCGACTTCTAAACTGTAAACGGAATCACCATGATCAGCCGACATGTCCTTCTTGTTTCTCGACACGACTACGGCCACCTCAACCCAACTATTGAGCTCGCCAAGAACTTCAGACTCACCGGTGCACAAGTCACCGTTGCCACCACCGTCAGCGGCTTCCACAAGCTTAAATCTCTACCTTCCCTCGACGGTTTTTCTATTGCTTCCTTCTCCGACGGCCATGACGATGATATCAACGCAGCCAAGGTCCCCGGCTACATCCATGACCTAAGGCGTGTGGGATCGGAAAATCTTGTAAGTCTTATTCGAACTTTTTCAGAAAGCGGCAACCAGGTAACCTTGCTAGTCTACACCCTCTTCCTACCTTGGGTGGCGACGGTGGCGCGTGAGGTCAACGTGCCGTCTGCTATCCTCCTCATCCAATCCGCGACTTGTTTTTCGATTTATAACCTTTTCTGCAACCGTCGTGATGGTATTGTCGTTGTCAACAAAGATATTGAAACCTCGATATCTCTACAATTGCCAGGAGTTCCTTTGTTGAAATGGAGTGATTTTCCGACGTTTGTTTTGCCCACTAGTCCGTATTTTTCCGATTTGGTTTCTGTTTGTCAAGAACACCTGAAATTTCTTGAGGAAGATCCAAATCCACGCGTACTTGTGAACACTATGAATGGTTTAGAGGCTGATTCTATACAGTCCATCGCCAACGCCGTTGTTGTTGGCCCACTGGTTTCGTCTTCTTTCACCGGCGATCATGGTTCGTATTTTCAATGGCTAGATTCAAAACCAGAAAACTCGGTGATATACGTTTCATATGGGAGCACGGCGGTGCTAAGCAGAGGTCAAAAGGAAGAGTTACTACGTGGATTAATGGAATCATGCCGGCCATTTTTGTTGGTTTTACGTGACAATGGTGAAGAGGAAGACGAAGAGATAAAGGAATTGACGGAGAAAATGGGAGACGATGGGTTGGTAGTGGGGTGGTGTTCACAAACAGAGGTTCTGAGACACGGTGCTGTTGGGTGTTTTGTGACGCATTGTGGGTGGAATTCGACATTGGAGAGTATGGTGGCTGGAGTGGCAGTTGTGGCGTGTCCACAGTTTGCCGATCAGACAACGAATGCAAAGATGGTGGAGGAGGTGTGGGGGAATGGCGTTAGAGCGGTGGTGGATGAGAAAATGGTGGTGAGTAGAGAAGAGATTAAGAGGTGTTTGGAAGTGGTGATGGGAGGCGGCGATACGGCGGAGGAAATAAAGAAGTGTGTTGAGAAATGGAAAAAGGTTGCCATGGAATCGGTCAAAGATGGTGGTTCTTCAAAGATAAATCTAAAACTATTTTTGGAAAGCATTTCATAAAATTAATGAATATTTATAGTTTAATAAATGATTATCAAACATTTTAATTCAACTAAACTTTTTTGTATCTATCTATGTTCAGACATGTATTTTAGATGGTTGTTCGTTTGTTCCAATTTCGCTCATGCTAAGCTCTTCTTCGCGACATATACCAATCAACTCCAATATTCGTTTCCTTTATTTGCTTTTTTCCAACCTTCAATGCAATATGTGTTTACGCACAAACAAAACGAATTCATCATTTATGCTAAAAATGTATTGAAGAAATTTACGGATTATTCCACGTTATACTTTTATATACTACAAATAGGATAGTACTAATAGGGAAGCTGGGAAGGGGGAAGGGTATATGGTGGCCACTACATGTGTCATTGAGGGGTATACACAGGCACCAAGATGAGAGAGGGAGAGGGAGAGAGAGGTGTGGTTAGCCGTGATTGCCTAGATGCGCCAAAGAGTACTATGTGTCCACCATATAGAAGGGGCACTATGTAGGGGTGAGCATTTGGACTGGTGGACCGGACCAATTTTTGGACCCCCGGGCCGGTTCTCGGTTCTAAGATTTCATCAAAACCGGTTCGATCCGGTTTTTACCGGGTTTAGAACCGGTTGGACACGTGTAAAACAATCAATTTAGTAGGCTTTGCTTTGAGTCTTTGATGGTCCCTTTCCCATAACTACGTAAGACGCAAAGAAAGATAGATCACTTCGATTCGATCATCAAAATCCTAGCTCGAACGTAAGTACGTAACCCTTCTCCAAGTCTCAATCTCAATCTCGCAAGTGGCAAGTCTCGATTTTACAGGTTTTGTTCCTTCCCAGTTCTCTCAAGTCTCAACGATCACTTCTGCCTCTCTCAAGTGAAAATCGATTTCTGTGAAACTCAACTACTCAAGTGTCGATTTAGAAGTAATGTAATCAAAAATCCGAAATGCTAATTGGATTGGAGATGACGATGATGAAACTCAAGTAAGGTTACGATTTTGGGGTTTTTTTGTTAATTTTTGTTGAATTAACAAAGAATGTTGTTATATTTAGTTGAATTTTTTTCAAAAAAATTTATTCTTATTATATGTAAACTAGGGTAATGATTTTTTGTTGATTTTTGTTAATTTTTGTTGAATGTCATATAGTATGTTGTTACATTTAGGTTATTTGTTGTCAAAAAGGTTTTTTTTTTTTTTTTTTTTTTTTTTTTTGTGATTGTATGTAAACTAAGGTTATGATTTTTGGTTGAATTTTGTTAATTTTTGTTAAAAGTTATAAAGTATGTTGCTATATTTTGTTGATTAATTATGAAAAAGTTGTTGTGACTATATGTAAACTAGGGTTACGAATTTTTGTTGATTTTTCTTAATTTTTGTTGAATGTCATGAAGTATGTTGTTATATATTTAGGTTATTTGTTGTCAAAAGTTTTTTTTTTTATTATTGTATGTAAACTATGGTTATGATTTTTGGTTGAATTTTGTTAATTTTTGTTGAAAGTTATAAAGGATGTTGCTATATTTTGTTGATTAATTGTGAAAATATTTTTGTTGTGACTATAGGTAAACTAGGTTACGAACATTGACGAAGAGGAATTTATTAAGAATACACCACAAATTAATTTAGTTGACGATTCGGCAAAAGATGATGAATCAAATTTTAAAAAACGAAAAAGAACAAATGGGAAAACGAAAACAAGTAGCAAAAAAAAAAAAAACAAGTGGCAAAGAAACATCCTTTTGTTGGGACACATTTGATAAAGTTATGATAAAAGAGGATAATGGTGTCAAAAGAAGATATGGAAAATGTCATTGGTGTGAAAGACTACTAAAGGTGGATGTGGAAAGAAATGGGACTTCTAGTTTACTCAAACACGTAGGTAGGTGTCAAAAAAATCCGGATAAGCTACAAGATCAAACTTAAACCAAATTGAATCTAAAGGAGTCAAATGGGGAGACTAGTGTTAAAACATGGAAACACAACGACACTAGGATCAAAAAAGCATTACTTAACCTTTTTGTGATAGGCGGACTACCTTTCAAGTTCGTTGAAAACGAGGCTTTTGTGGAATACACCAATGCACTTAATGCTATGGTCATGTTGCCATCTAGACATACGATATCCCAGAATGTTTCCAAGTTTTACATAGAAATAAGAACCAAAATGCTTCAATTTTTAAGTAACCAAAACACCGCTATACATTTGACAACTGACACTTGGACATCTTCTTGTCAAAGGACTACTTACATGGTGGTCATGGCTCACTTCATAAATGAGAATTGGATAATGCACAAGAGAATTATAAACTTTAGGGAGATAGATAGCCATAAGGGAGAGGATATGGGCTGAGAATTACTCGATTGTATTCGTGGATGGGGAATGAAAAATGTCATGACCATTACCTTGGACAACGCCGCTACAAACAACAAGACAATTGACTTTTTGGTCAAAAAGTTGCCCAATCTTTATGATGGTGGAAAGCATTTCCAAGTTAGGTGTATGGCCCATATTTTAAACGTAAAGGATGGACTAAAATACCAAAACCATCATGTTTAGTGTATCCAAAAGGCGGTATGGTATATTAGATTGTCACCACAAAGAATAAACAAGTTCAAGAAGGCGATGAAAGATTGTGGCTTACAAACGAAGAAGTTTCTATGCGGTGACACCCATATCCTATGGAACTTGACTTTCGAGTTATCGAAGTCCGCATACCAGTTACAAGAGGCATTTATGAAATTTGGTGTAAGAGGTAATATTTATTTTTAAGTTATATTTCAATTTTTCAGCAACATTTTAAATATTTTGTAATATGTGGGATTTTTCAAACAACTATAACTCATTTGTTTTAAGTCGGATTGACACACGGTTTTTTCCAAGGTTTAATTTACAGTTGTAGATGAATTTAGACTATAATTTTGTTGATTTTGGTATTATAGTCAATGAATTATAGTTTTTCAGAGTTGAATTATAAGAGCTGAAAAATTTCAGATTTTCAGCAACATTTTAAATATTTTGTAATCTATGGGATTTTTTAAACAACTATAACTCATTCGTTTTAGGTCGGATTGACATGTGTTTTTTTCCAACGTTTAATTTACAGTTTTGAGATGAAGTTAGACTATAATTTTGTTAATTTTGGTATTATATTTAATGAGTTATAGTCTTTCAAAGTTGAGCTATCAAAGCTGGAAAATTTCAGATTTTTATATATTATTTTAGACTATAATTATGAATTTTATGTATCTTTGACTGATAAATCATATGAAAGGGATCTCAGTAGAGTACCAGAAAATTATGACTTTGAAGTTGTAACCGAAATGGTGAAGTTCTTTGAAAAATTCAAGACAAAAATAGAGCTTGTTTCGGCTACATCAAAACCTTTGGTAAATCTTTTTATCCGGGAATTCTTAGATGTGGACATACATTTAAGAAATTGGTCAACCAAACCAATGTTTCTCGAAATGGTAGAAAACATGAAGACGAAATACGACAAGTATTGGGGTGCATACAACAAGATGAACGATTTTATGTACTTTGCGGTTTTACTTGATCCTACCACCAAATCACATTTTTTTACATGCTTTTAAAAAAATGATCGGGTACATGGAAGTGATGGAACCGCCATTGACCCCCGCAGACATAGACATAAAGGCACGTCAAATGGTCCGAGAGATTGAGAATAGGTTGGATAGTTTATTTATAATCTACTTGAAACGATTTGACAACGGTGGATCATCTCAACAAGAAGCAAGTCAAAAAAGTCATTGATGTTGATGATGATAATGATTTTTTTAGTGATTTTCTTTGTACGGTAGGTAGAAACTCGGATCCAACGGATATCGAGTTTCGAACTTATTTGAAAGAAAATATAGTTAATTATAAAAAAAAAGATTTTTGAATTCTTGGGTGGTGGAGACTAAACGCGATTTGGTTCTCGACAGTTGCTCGGATGGCGAAAGGTGATTACTTTTTTTTAGTCTTTCATAGTTTCTTTATAAATTAATGTTGTTACAATTTAATTCTTTTTTGTTAGACATATTGGCGATACAAATCTTAAGTGTGGCGTCCGATTCCTCATTTAGCACATGTGGTAGAGTTGTAAGTGACTATCAGACTAGTTTATCGACTTTGATAGTTGAAGCTTTGTTATGCACCCAAGATTGGGTGAGAAAGTCTACAAAACCGATAATTGACAATGTTGATGACATCTTGAACGATGATGATATCGCTTTGGGTAAAAATATTACAATCTTTGTTCTTTTTTTATACAATTATTACTTCTTATTAAATATTAACAACATTTTCATTTGTGTTTATGTAGAGATTGCACAAGCTTTAAACATGTTAGATATAGATGACAATGATATGGGGAAGAGGCCAATGTAAGATTAAATTATGAGTTTATGAAGTTTGTTAGTTTGATTGATTTTAATGTCTAAATTTTGATTTTTGGTGTTACGGTAATACTTTTGTATGTTTGTCTTATGATTGTTAACTTTTGTTGGTAAACTTGATTTATATGTTAGTTGTTTTTATTTGGAAAATTAATTTTGCAAATTATGCATTATGAAACATAATCATTTTTACAAGTTGTATCATATCAAACTTAACAACATATTTGTTTTAACGAGTTCTATCAAACCCAAAACCATATTTAAATGACGTGTACTCTATGCAATTAAAGTTGTACCGGTCCAAACGGGTCCAAGAACCGGAAAACCCGGATCTGGACCCGGACACGACTCATCCGGTCCGGTCCATGGTCCACAAAATTCTCCATAACCGGTCCGGTTCAAGAGCCGGTCCGGTCCAAATGCTCACCCCTAGCAGTATGCATATCGTGCCACCTTACCATGTTACCATCGCACAAAGGTTTGGTGACTTGTACATCCTATCTCAAATTTATATATCCATTAGTTGCACAGAAGAAATTATATATGATAAAAATGTTGGCAAATCATATATGAATATAAAACCTTTAGATGTAAAAAAAAAAAAACAACTTGAATATAAATCGTTCGTCACAACTTCGGACATATGTTATGTATTAATAAAGAATTTACATCAAAGCTTGAACTACATAATATAATTAACATTTGAAGTCATTTATATATAAACAATCCAACATTAAAAATAGACAAAATTGCAAAAATGGTAATTGTGGCATGCATTTTTCAGGTTTTTCTTCAAATCATTACTTTTTTGGATTCATAGTTATTTTGAACTAGTTTCTTTGCATATTTGGTTCCTACGAATACTGAAATGACTATAATACCCTTGAGGTATTTATTTTCCATTTTTCTTTCATTATTTTAATTATCTAATATTTATTTATTTATTTATTTTAATAAACTAAAAATAAGAGGGGTCTCTCACACTCTTCTCTGTATGTGTGTGTATGTGTGTGAATCTCCGGCCATATTACTCATCGATGCATATTTGTTGAGTAAAAATATCCAAAAATTGTGAATCTAGAAATTAGATTAGAAATTTAGAGCATATTACATATTCAATATTCCAAACTACAGAAGAATCCACGTGTTAAAGATTCATATCACTTCATGAAACATAGTATCATAGTAGCTTCAATACCAGAAAAGAAATTCTTAGCAAATTCAAGACTAGAAAACAAATACTCATAAGCTCATAACATATTCAAGGAACACATTCATAGGAATTCAAGAAACAAAATTACAATCACTAAAATTAGATTACAATTACCATAGAGATCAGATTATAGTTTTTCTAAGATTGAGAGATTAAAACTAAAAGTAACAAATTGGGTTCAATCAAAGAGCTTGAAGAAGAATTGAAGTGTCAATGCCCTTCATATCTTGAAGAAGAATCCAAGTGTTTATGCCTTGCATCTCTCGAATAGAAATCGACTGATGTTCTTGTTAGATTGATTATGGTTCAATTGAAGAAGAAATCAAACAACGTACATGCTAGCGAATCCAAGCATTGTTTCGTGGTTACCTGGTAATTCACAACTTTAATTCATTTACTATTACATCAATCAACATATAATCAAATACTTAAAAAAACCTGATTCGGATTCTAATCAATGGATTAAATCTTGTGGATTTAACAGTCGAGGAAATCATTCAAGGCACTGAAATCGCTAGTAAATATTCAAGGGGATATATATATACTAAAGTCCCAATATTTTCAACGATTTGACAAAAAAGTTCTAAATTTTTTTTTTACAGTAAAGTCCTAACTACCGACAGTTTTTGACATTCTTACCCTTTTTCGCCGGTTAGCCGGTAATTAGGACTTTACTGTTAAAGAAATAAAGTTTAGGAATATTTTGTCAAATCGTGAATTATGACTTTACTGTAAAAAAAAAATTAGGACTTTCTTGTCAAATTATTGAAAATATTGGGAATGGTGTGTGTGTGCATATATATATATATATATATATATATATATATATATATATATATATATATATATATATACACACACACATTTTTAGGTTAGGAATTTAATGGTATGATAGTCTTTAAGCATAAAAGTTATTGGAACGTACTCTAGTTAGCTAGATCCTATTGAAATCCTAAACATTTGTTTATTGTTAAATAGTTTTTTTTTTTAATCTCAAAAAACCGATATTGAAAAAAATGAAGATAATCAAGAAAGAAAGAAAAAACAAGGGTTGTGTTGGCTTTTTGCAGTCCTAAAAGTGGAGAATTAAGAAACCGAAAAAGATGAAATTGCCCTTCTTACCTCTTCTCCACATTCATACTCATTTGACTAGATGTGTGTTGTTTGTGTTTGTACAACATGCCCCCTCTTTTCAGTTTAAGATCGAAGAAAGTTTTACAAGTCTTCTCACTTTCTCTCGTTCTCTCTTTTGCATCTGTTTCCCCCGATCGTGATTATAGCAAGGTAAAGATGATGATGGTAAGAAAAACAATGGTGCTACGGCGAAAATCACAATGAAAAGTTCTTGGGCTACGATTTGGTCTCACGGGGGTGATAAAATAATTTGTTTATAAGGAAACTAAGACTATACATTAAAGTATCAATATTTTCAACAATTTGACAAGAAAGTCCTAAACTTTATTTTTTTGACAGTAAAGTCTTAATTCAGGATTTGACAATAAAGTCCTAAACTTTATTTTTTTGACAGTAAAATCTTAATTATCGGCAAAAAAACGTAAAAGTGTCAAAAACTGTCGGTAGTTACGACTTTACTGTAAAAAAAAAAAATTAAGTTTAGGACTTTCATGTCAAATCATTGAAAATATTGGGACTTTAGTGTATATATATATCCCATATTAAAGCAGTTGTGAGAGGTTATTTAGTGAGGAAAGAAGCATCAGTGTGACCCAAGATGTCGATGACGACATTGTTGGAGGATATGAGATCGGAAAACTAAGCGGTTCTGGAATCGGGGGATACTGAACCGATGTTGGTGTGGAAGTTACTGGCTCTACAAATGGAACAACAGCGGTTGATGGAGCTGTTTTAGGGCTTGTCGCCGGAGCCTTCGTAGGGCTTGGCATGAAGTAAGGCAGCAACGTTCGACAAAGGAAGGCGGCGTTCCACATCTGAAACAACATTGATGGCCGGAACAGGAGATATGGAAACGTGACTCTTTTTCAACCTCTTTTGCCGAAAGATGTAACGATTCGAGTTTCCGGAACCAGCTCGACGTCTGGTGGGTCTAGCTATGGCGTCCGGCGGAAGAAAGAGATCGTTGGTGAGAGAGTGTTATTAGTTGGATTCTTTTCTATGGTACCGTGTATCGAGAGAGAGAGAGAGAGAGAGAGAGAGAGAGAGAGAGAGAGAGAGAGAGAGAGAGAGAGAGAGAGAGAGAGAGAGAGAGAGAGTGAGTGTGTGTGTGTGTGTGTGTATGTGTGTGTGGTGGGACCTCTCTAGTTTTTTTATATAGAAATAAGTATTAAGTTTTTCTTCAATGAAATGAAAAATAAATACCCCAAGGGTATCACAGTCATTTCAATATTCGAAGGGATGAAACACGCAACGAAACTAGTTCAAAATGACCACTAATCCAAACAACTTGGGGTTTAGTCCACAACCCAAAAAAATATACCATAGGGACCATTTTTACAATTTTATCTTAAAAATATAAAAGAACAAATTACATATACGATCTCAAAATTTAAAATGTAAAATAAAATAAAATGTAGTAATAATAACATAAAAGTTATGTATATAAAGCGTATTATTGTAGATTTTCAAGATGTTTTTATAAATTTGTATGCCATTTTTAATAATCATTATTAGTTAATGATAACCAAGTTTCACTTTTGGTAAACGATAGTATCGAAATTATTTAAAGATGTTTTAATTTACGTTGTATCTATGCAAAAACTAAAATATAATTTTAAATGTTAAACTACTAACTTGATGTGTCATAATTTTTATATCAGTTTTTTATAGAATAATGTTAGACCCAAAAATAATATACAAACCAAACAACCGTGAATGTTTATAGAACAACATAAAACAATTTTTTTAGATATACATAGATATAATTCATTACATATGATCTACATAGTTACATTATTAACTATAAACTCTCAACTCTTGACAATCATTAAATTCAATAATTTTAATTCTAAAAACTTAAAAAATAATGAATAATTAATGAAACTAATGGTATAATATAATGTTTTACTAAATCAAATATACATATATCATTCGTAATGTAAAATAAAGCTAATTTACATTTAAGGATGATACAAATGAATAACATATAAAACTTGTTGTTAAGAAAATAAAGTAGAACTAACTACCAATTAGATACGTAACTTAATTTTTTTTTTTTTGAGGTGTAGTGGTTAATTAGTTAAAAGTTGAAGAGCTTTAGTATTAAAATATATTAATGTCATGCATAATTAGTAAGAAGTTGAAGAGTTATGAGTTTCAAATGAATATTGTTCAAATTACATGACTTATCTTTAATCATATAATTTTTATGACCTCTATTATAAGATTTATAAACATAAAGATTATAAATATATAAAGATACTTAAGAAATACTAACAGACTCTGATTAGCTATTACAATTTAATGATTGTAGGTTTGTTATATATATATATATATATATATATATATATATATATATATATATATATATAGTTAGTTAGTTAGTTAGTTAGGTTCAAATGTTTTTAGCAAGTATTGTATGCCTAAATGCACCAATGAGAATTCAAGAATTAATAAATCATTAAATAAATTAAAAAGGGTATAATGGTAAACTTGGTTTATCTAATTATGGTAAAAAAATATTTCAATTAATCTCTCCTTAATTAGTTAAACCCTACCAAACTAACATCCCTTTATCAGTCGGTCGTCGATCACAAAATCATCTCATCTCAAAATAATTTCTCGAGAATTTCTTGTAGGAGAATGGAAGTTTTAATCGAAGATTTACGATGGAGAAGACAGTGGTGTATGGCAGGGAGCCACCCTTGAAGCCTTAAACCCGACAGGAAAACGAGTGGGGGATGAGAGAACTTGGTGGTGGTCGATGATTCTATGGGTGTTTGGCTGTTGTTGATTTACAGAAAGAACGAGGGAGGAAGGATTTGCAGCCAATAACGTGGGTGGTGACAAACAGCATCTCCGATGAGGGTGGTTTGGCAGTGAGGATCGACGGGAAGTAAAGGAAAGGGTCTCCGGTCTTTGACTGGCCGCAGGAGGTGTTATCATTCGTCGATCAAGGGGTGTTTGGCTGGTTTACCGATCGTCAATCATCAATCAGGTAAAAAAAATCTTTTTTTATTTGATGTTTAATAGAAATCATTGTGGTGTTTGGGTTTTCCTGGAAAATTGATATAATGAAGGGGATATGGGTTTGAGTTTTGAAGGAAATCCATGGGTGTTTGAGCTTTGGTGTTTTGACAGGGAAAATGAAGGAGAAGCAATGAAGGTGTGATGTCATATTTTCTTGATTGATTTGTCAAGAACAACACCGTGTTCTTGACTGGAATGTGATACTCAGAAGAAGAAATAAGGTAACTGGATGTTGCTTCTTTGGTGATTCATTGACTGTCAATCAAAAGGAAACTCATGTTGAAACAGAATAAAAGTTAATTTAAAACTCAATCAGTTGTCTTATTTTCTTTATTGATTACAATATTCTATTATCTGAGATTTGATCAGTGCGCTTCGATTTTACGGCAATTGGATGGTTTTGTTAGGACCAAATTAACAGTTGCCCTAAAAGTGTTTGATGAAATGCCAAAGAGAAATATTACCGTATTGATCGCTCAACATGTCATGGCTTCAAATTGTATTCATGGTTAGTGATTGGATTTTTATCGAATGTTTATCGATTCTGCATATCATCTCCATTGTTCTACTAATTTATGCATTTTTCACTTTGATATTTTTCCAATAGAATGCATACGGTAACTGAATCTTGAATTCAAATTCTATCGGAATGGAATCAAGAATTCCAATTCTGTTGGAATAGAATATGAATATTTTTTATAGTTTTTATTCTCTTAGAAACCGAACACAGGAGGTATAACCTCCTGTGTAACTCATTTACTTTGCAAACTTTATTAATTAAAATGAACCATCATCTATGAACTTTTCATCCAATTGCTTTTTGATTTTGATTTTGAATCATGAATTTCAGTTCTGTTGGAATGGAATATGGATTTATTGTTTTCTTCTATTTAATGCACTAAATTTTTTATTATTTTGAAAATTGATTATGTTTTCCTTGTGAATTTAGGTTTTGAAGATGTTGCCATTAATGTGGAAAATGAAGAAAACATGGAGAACAATATTTGTATTCTAACAGAATGTATTCTGTCAGAATTTATAAATTGTTTCTTAGCAATAATATTCTTTCGGAATAGAGTAGTGTTTTTGTTAGATTTTGATGGTTTTTTTTTTCTTTTTTAACCATTTTTATTTTTAATCTTTAAGAATAAATGTAATCATTAAACCATTATTAGTCATAATTTTTTTAGAATGATTGTAATAATTGTTTATAGTATTTTTCTTTACCGATAAATGTAAATAGTGATTCTTAAAGAATAAAATTCGTATTCTTTAGAAAATGTTATTCTTGATAATATGTTGTATAATTCTTTAAGCATGTTTAATATAAAAAATATATTAAATGAAACAATATTCCTCAAGAATAAAACCGCAATATGTTTATTAGTTTATTCTTGACTTTTTTGTCACTCTGACAGAATAAAATCGGTTGTCATTAAAAGTAATATTAAAATTTGAATTAGAATTAATTTGGAAATTCAGATTTTTTTAAAAATAAGGGAATTAATGATCCCTTAAAATCCGAAAATTTCCTTTTTTAAAATAGGTTAATTGACCAAAATACCCTTTTGCTGAAATTTGTGTGATTATAGGATACATGATACCCTATTGTAATATCATATACCCTCAGATCATGATTGTTGATTCTATTCATCCGGTGGTCCAGATCTGTGCATTCTGGCACACAATAGTTACTAGAAACAATATAACCTAACCATATATATATATATATATATATATATATATATATATATATATGTATATTATTACTTAGGTTTTTGATCTTATTAGTTGGGTTTTTTTGTTCAAATCTATTTTCATTTCTTTTATATTTTTACAATACAATTTAACACCTCATCGTGTTGTAAAATTTTCTAATGATTATGGTGGTCTGTTGTGTTAACCTTATAATTTATAGGTAAGACATAGTAAATTCATAAGCATGTGAAAATGTTTGAAACAAATGAAAAAAGTAGAAAAAATAGGTGAACATCAAATCAAATTTATTAAAGCAAAACAGTGAGAAGCTAGAATGTTGCAAACAATATCACATTTACTTTAGGGTTGCTACATAAGTTCGTCCTATTTACAAGCATAGTCAATTTTAACCACGTTTTTAATACATTGAAAGATATACTATTCAACATCACTAAACATAATTTGATATTTTTTTAATCTTATTATTAAAGACTTTCTCATTTTTGTTAAGATGGAACATAAACATTACAGTAAAATATTCTTCAATAATATAGTTATACTTTTCTAATTATATTAGCTACATACCTGACGACAAAACTCAATCAAACAAAAAATCTATGATTTTGCAAACTAAGAATATGCATCTTTAACTAGTTGTAACAAATACATTTAAGTAAATTCATCTTTTTTTCTTTTGGCTCCAAATGTACAACTATAAATATTTTTGAAATCTAAAGAAAGTTCAACGAAAAAGTATGTAAATACAATATGAAACTAAGCAAATATCCCAAATACTTTTTAGACTTTCAAAATTTTACTATCATATACTCTTTTTGTTCTTCATAAAACATTTCATCATTCAAACCTTTTCTTTCAATGTGAGTAACCAAGCATAAAATAATTTTCTTATATAGGCAAAATATTTCAATTAATTATGTAGTTAATTAGCATAAGTTGAAAAGGTGGGAGTTTCAAATGAATATGGTTCAAGATAGATGATTTATCTTGAACCATATTCATTTGGATGATCTACTTTATAAGAGATAGATAGATTTCTCCTGTATGAATATCTATCATTATCGATATACTTTTTATGTTTAGCTTATTCAAATTCATACGCGAATTTGTGTTGTATCTTTTTTCTTAAATTGTTTCAGTTGTTTTTTTTTTTTTTTTTTTTTTTTTTTTTTTTTTTTATATTTACATGTGAATCTGAACTGTTGTTTTAAATTTCATATCGTTCAAGTTTACATTGTGAATATGAACTATATCTAATATTAATTCACATTATGAAAATTATACTTGATTTATATAACAATTTTGACCATTCACATATGAATTTTAGAAAATTCATTTGAGAGTCTTAATAAATTCATAAATCCATCTTTCGTGTTCTTTCTTAATTTCTTGGTAATGATCTTTTTGTATGTTTCCCTTTATTAAATCATGGACATCTTAGAGCACACACTATGAAACTCCTTGGCCTTGGATTCTTCCAATGTTTGAACTGGTTCAAACCAGATTCTACTATTCCAAAATACTATGTGCTTAATTTGATGAAATGTCTCATATGCTTCATAGTTCACTAAGACCTTCTCGAGGTAAGGGATTACTGTTCCCAATATGATGTCAGATAAATCTTCACTGTGATAATGATGCTTTCACTAAGCATCATGTTTAAACCTACTGATAAGTAGAGGTTGTTAAGGAATGGAACCTATAAGAATGTATATAATTTCTTATCATTATTGAGAACAATTTTCAAGACACAAAACCATTCATTGAATTTATAACTATGAAATGTTGTTGTCTCCTGGAGATCATGAAGAGAAAGGTGGTACATAGTGGTAAGAGTGAATTTTGTTTTCATCTACAAAATTTAACAAAATTCATTTAATATTTTTAGTTTTCTAATCCTCAATAATTTATACCCTTTAAATTTATAAAATAATAGTTATTAAAGTCTAGGATTTGAGTTGCAAAACAAATAAATTATTAGGTATCATTTTTTCCTATTTATTTAATTTAAAAATGTAGATAAAGATTATCAATCATATTTTAATATATAACTCCATGCGATACGAGATCATTAACAATTTTCGTTAATTGACATATTTGATCTAATCTATCCATCTGACCTCTTTTTCTTAGGTGACCTAAGATTCCAGATTCAGTCATCCAAATAGGAAACCTTGTGTAATCGGCTTATAACTAGTTATAGAAATTGAAAATACACATCGGCAATAAAAATATAATAAAAGTGGTTAAGTATACTTTATCCCACAAGCATTATTGCCAATGATGTGCAAATGTTCTTATAGTTCGATGACATAGATTATTGGTGATTTTAGTGTTATCAACATATTTTAGTGTAGTAATTAATATTGAGATAGGCAAATTTCTATTTCATTCTTCGAGATTGGAGGTGCGAGGTGCATACTCGGATTGATTAATATGAGCTCGGGATACGGGGGTCCTGGGACAGTGCCCCATGGCATGGTCTATGGGTAACACCCCTAGTGGGGTCGAAGGGGGCAGAGTTCCGGAATCTAAACAGATTTCTATATCGGTTATGACTCCTGCCATGCATTTTCCCGCCAAAACTCACTTGATAACATCATGATGATGCAAGTGTTAGTTATGTCCAAGAATTACCAGTTTTGGCACTAAATCTGCATATAACCATCAATAACTACCCTTCCCTCTGTATAAGAACATGTTTTGTGTTTCAGAAAAAAAAGGTTACAAACATATACTCAAAATCTCTTCATTAAGGTTTTCTCTATCTCTAAAACACATCAAGCAAGATATTATGTGTTTCACAATTCGAATTAGGCATGTAATTCGAACTGATTCATTCTTGGATTATCCCACTTCTAAATTCGTGTACCCCAAACAAAAGGGACGAATGAAAGATTTCAAAAAGTGTTTAAAAAGATGATCCTTGAATCTATCCAAGTTTGTATTTATTGTTATTTCCAATTCCCTAAATTCTAACATTCAAAATCTGTATATTTTATAAGGGAATAACAATGGCAGAATATGTAAGGTACATGAGTTCTTAGTTTGGAAAACTTGATAAGTTTGAAGGAAGCGACGCCGTTGGCAGAAGAAGATGCGGATTTTGGGACAGTTTGAATAACATAATATGAAAACGGATGAATCCTATTCTGTTTCAAGTGTCATTGAGAAACTGCCCCATCATGGAAAGACTTTAAACACACTTTGAAACACCAAAAGGAAGAGTTGTCTCTAGTACAACTTGGCATTCACTTAAAAATGGAAGAGGGTCTTTAGGCTCAAGAAAGTGGCAATGGAAAAGAAAAGGATGTTCATGGATCTTCAGTGAACATGGTGGAAGATGAAAATATCAAAGGAATAAAGAAGAAGAAAGATGACCATCACAATGGTTCAAACAAGAAAGAAAAACTTATGTGTTAGAATTGCAACAAACCTGGTCACATGAAACGAGATTTTCGTTTGAAGAAGAACAAAAATGGTGCAAGCACTTCTAGACAAGGATCTAATAATCAAGGTCCAAAACCACAAGTTCATAATTTTATTTCTAAAATTATTACTATTGTTGTTATATATCATGTAACACTTATTTATGAATCATTCTATGTTCAAGATGATGATCATGCATGGTGGATAGACTCAGGGGCGACGATTCATGTGTGTAAAGATCACTCTTGGTTCATCGATTATGAAGTATTTAATGATGGATTAGTGTTGTACATAGGAGACCATAATAAAGCATCTATTGTCGGTTGTGGTTGTGTGTCTATGTGTTTTAGTTCTGAAAAAAGTATTCTCCTTCAGAATGTTATTCATTTTCCTAAGATTAGAAAGAACTTGGTTTATGGTGGTGTGATTAATCATGGATTAATCGTTTGATGTTCTCCAACCGTCGAGGATTAGGGTTTTAATCGGAAATTTAGGATTAATCGGGTTTGGCAGGATTAATCGGTCTTGGCGGGATTAATAGGTCAACAAAAGTAAAAAATGTCAAAAAATTCAAAAAATCAACTTTTTTTACTCCGAAATTTTGAAATTTTGAAATTTTGAAATATTATATCACAATATTCATATTTTCGTATTTTCAAATTTTCAAATTTCAAAATTTCTTATTTTCTAATTTTGAAATACTTGTTTTTCTTAACATATATTATTATTTTTTAATTCCCGATTAATCCCCGACAAGACCAATTAATCCCTTAACACATGTCGACCGTAGAGTTACCGTCGAACGATTTTTACAACATTGGATGTGTATATAAACAAGTCTATGAATATGATAATTATGTATTATCTAATTATGGTACATTCGTTAGGTTTGGATATTATTGTAATGGAATGTTTAGCTTTAATGTAAAGAATAAAGTTGCAGATTCTATATACATGGTTTGTTCTAGTATTGATGATTCTTCTTTATGGCATGCTCGTTTAGGACATGTACAATAATGTGTAACATCCTGTTTCGAATTGTTCCCATTTTGAATTGGTGATTAAAGGGTTGGGTATTATTAGGCTTCGGAACCTCGAGGAGTTGGGTTTTCGACCTAGTTGGAGTTAGATAATGTATCTTAGTTCTTCGGTTATTGAATTGGAGTTTTTTTGGACCAAAGGGTAGGAATTTATTTTAACGTATTGCAAGGAACTCGGCGAGTTGGGAGACTCCAACTCATCGAGTAGAAAGCTTCCCAGTCGCGTAGATTTGAGGACCTACTCGACGAGTTGGGGAGCCCAAAGTCGACGAGTTGGCGCTGGAAAAGGAAAACCTAATTTTTCGGGCATTGTACCCTATTTAAAGGACTTAACTTCTAGGGATGGCCTCCTTACCAGCCTCTCTTGCCCAAAAGAAACCATAGATCGTTTTCCCCACTTGTTCATTGATTTTGAGAGTTTTAGAGTGATTCTTGAAGGAAGTTTTGAAGAGAGAAGTAGCAATCTTGGAGGAGTGGTCTTGGATCCAAAAACTCTACACCAAAGGCTACATCTTGGAGGTATAAAGTCATAACCTTGACATGCAACTTATTAGATCTCATCTTTCATAGTTTAGGGCTTGGTTTGGGACTTTAGCTTGGATGTCCAAAGAAAAGAGGTTTCCAGAGGTTGAAGGTGTATATTTGGCCTCTACATAACCTCTAGAGGATTAATATTGCAAACTTTAATAGCTTCCATGTCCCATTCATGAAATATGTCCATTATGAAGCCAAAAATGGATCTTAGAGGGTGTTACAAGCATGGATGGACATAAAGTTGGAGACTTTACGTGATTAAACCACCTTAGGACCTCAGATCTGTGCTATGGGACATTGGAGTGAGCGTTTAAGGGATTAATGGGTCAAGACCCTTCTTAAGGATAGGGATCTGAGGTTTGGAACCTTTGAATACTTAGTGCATTAAGTGAGTTGGCAGACTGAAGAACTTGACAAGTTGGTTTGGGATTACCCCGATTCTGTTGGAAACAGAGGAACTCGACGAGTTGTAGGAAAACTGGACGAGTTGGATCGCAATATCGTAAATCTGAATTTGGGGTGGACTCGATGAGTTGATGGGTAACTCGACGAGTTAAGTCAACTCGGAGCGTTGAATTTGACTTTGACCTTGACCAGGTGTTGACTAGGGTTGACCATTCGGTATTTTAGGCCTTTTTGGATATTGGGCCTTCTCGGGTTAGGTCCATGATGGATTTGGGCCTTATTAGGCCATAAGTAGGCCATAATTGGGCCTTGATGATTATGGGATGTTGGACCATCGGAATGCCAAGTGTTTGGACTAGAATATATGGTTGGGCCTTAAGGTAAGACCATGTAGAGGTTTGGGCCCAATTTGGAAAATGGCCATATGTTGGGCCTTAGTTGATTATTTGGCTTTTGGGCCTTCAGAATGTGAGTTTGGGACTTGGTTTTGAACGAAGCAGGGTTAGGGGTAAATGGTCCTTTTACCCCAAGTGTGGATTTATGGTTATGCATTGAAACCCAAATGGCTAATTGGGTGTTGTTTGATAGGGACAGTTCGGGAGTCTGTCATTCAGCAGCTAGAGTTTTATCTGCAAGACTTCGACAGTGTGAGGTGAGTCTCCTCACCATACTAATGGTTCGAAGGGACCAAGGCCAGCCCATTTATCTAGTGGTGATGATTATTACGAATGTGCTATCGATACATTATGTATTTATGTGAAGACCATGCAGGGGTTCCCATGGCAATTAGTTATATGTGGTATGCTAGTTGATTATGTGTTATGTGGTATGCTACTTGTCTTTGTGATACTTTCATGGAAGACCCCGGGGGGTTCCCGAGGCAATTGGATATAAGACCATGTGGGGGTTCCCATGGGATTCTAGTGGACTAAGACCATGTGGGGGTTCCCATAGCACCCGGTGTAAGACCTTGGAGGGTTTCCATGGCATCCTTAGTTAAGACCATGAGGGGCTTCCCATGCCAATGGGCTAAGACCATGTGGGGGTTCCCATGGCACCCGGTGTAAGACTTTGGAGGGTTTCCATGGCATCCTTATATGTTTGCATGTTTAGCTTATATGACATTTTTGTGCTTAGTTAAGACCATGTGGGGGTTCCTATGACAATGGGCTAAGACCATGTAGGGGCTCCCATGGCACCCGGTGTAAGACCTTTGAGGGTTTCCATGGCATCCTTATATGTTTATATGCATGGCTTATGTGATTGATATGGCTTATGTGATTATGTGGATTATATGGGGTATGCTCTGGGAAACTTACTAAGCTTCGTGCTTACAGTTTTGTTTATGGTTCCATGCATCATTAGTTTGGAAAGGAAGGTCCCAACTTGATCGCAACGTACACACCCGTGATTTCCGCAATATATGATTTTGGGATGACTCTGAGAAATGTTTTTAAATAGCAACATTTTTGGAATGTTTGGATTTAATAATTTCTATGTTTTGACTATATTAAAATTGTAATTTTTTCCCTTGATTTTTGGGTCGTTACATAATGAAAGAATGCTTGAAATGTCTAAAATGGATTAATACCGTCTTGTGATGTTAACATAGAAAAATTTAAAACTTCTATGTTAACAAAGATAACTAGACACCCTTTTCTTAATGTTAAAAGGAATTCTGTTATACTTGAATTAATTCATAGTGATCTATGATTTGCTTTCAACTCCATCCTTAGGAAATAGTAAATACATAGTTACATTTATAGATGATTATTCTCATTTTTGCTATGTATATTTGTTACATTCCAAGGATGAAGCCCTTGATAAATTCAAAATTTATAAAAATGAAGTTTAATTGTAACAAAATGATTTAATCAAAAGAGTACGCACTTATCAAGGTGGAGAGTATTGTGATCATAGTTATTTCTAAAGGAAATGGTGAATTCTATATTGTCTTACTCAGGTTTGAGTGATGGTTTCTAGGAAGAAGTTATGCTAACTGCATGTTATATTCTAAATAGAGTTCCAAACAAAAGGAACAAGTTAACTCCCTATGAACTTTGTTATAAAAAGAAATTAAACTTAGGATATCTTAAAGTTTAGGGTTATCAGGCTGTTGTGAGGCTGACTGAACCGAAAATCAAATGTTGGGTGAGAGAGGTATTGATTGCATCTTTATTTGATATGTTGAGCATTCCAAGGATTATAGGTTTTATGTTATAGAACCTAATGTTTCTGTTTCAGTTAACACTGTTATAGAATCTACAGATGCAATATTTGATGAAAATCGATTCTCAACCATTACTAGACCAAAGGACTTGGTTTCTAGTTCCAGTGGAACTACCGAGGAAGTTGTACATGATTCAAATGAATCACCTAAGCACAGAAGAAACAAAAGACAAAGGAAAGCTAAATCATCAAATAATGTTTTTCAACTATACCTAGTTGAGGGTTCTAGAGATGTAATTGCAAATCAATATTCTTATTGTTTTAGTGTTGAAGAAGATACTAAAACATTTGATGAAGCAATGAAATCTCAAGATGTTTCTTTCTAGAAAGAAGCAATAAATTACGAGATGGCTTCCATCATGGGGAATAATACTTGGGTGTTGTTTGATCTTCCTCATGGATGAAAACCTTTGGGTTGCAAGTGGATATTCAAAAGGAAGATGCACGATTATGGATCAATTGAAAAGTTTAAGGCTCGTTTGGTTATGTGACAACCCGAAATTTTCTGTTGCCTTGAAAGCGCAACCATTTAACCCAAATAAATGTCAGACTTATTCCTGCTATCATTTAGCACAATTTAGAGTCTGTTTGAGCGTTTTGAGCCCGGTACACTTAAGGAATAAGTGTTGTGGTTTATCTGCAGCAGCCATAGTACGTCAAACGAGCCTGAACCACCTCGACCTGGAGTTCACTGTCACCACATGGGGGTTTACGGCCATAAACCCCATGTGGGCCGTAAACTCCACTTTATATGGAGGAATGTTGGCCATTTGCTCATTCCATCCTTTCCTTTAGCTCAAATCCTCTCAACTATCATCCCATTCTTCGTCCCCGATCTTCAAAACTCGTAAGTTTCTTGTCCTAACTAGCTGATATACTACTTAATCTAGTGATATTACACCTTTCCATCCATGAATAATTCCAGTTGAGTGGATCTTCAAGTGTTCTTAGTTTTACCAAGAACACCAAGAACACACACTAGTGTTCTTGGCCAAAATCGACCATTCAAGCCCCTAGATCGTAAGTACTCTTATCCTAACTCATTGTACACTGGGTTTAACATGTTTAGGGCATAGAAATCATCAAGAAACAAGGAGGAATGAGAGTTTACGGCCAAGGGTTGTTCTTGGGCCGTAAACTCCTTTTTAGGGAGCAAAGGTGCCTTTCCTTCCTTCCTTATGACCAAAACTTAGTCTAGAACCAACCACCATTGAACCAGAGACATAAATCATCAATGAAACCATGTCCTCATAGGGTTTACAGCCACAAACCCCTAAGGAATTGGTCCTTGGGCCATAAACTCCATAATGGGGTCATATGGTGCCCTAACCCTCCCCTATGCCTTGAATAATTGACTAGGGCCTTGCATGCTTAATCTAGGAACATCAAAACACAAAATGATTGGGCACATATGAGTTTACGGCTGTAAAATCATATGTTTATGACCGTGAACTCCTCAAAAAGTCCATTTGGGGGCCCTAAACACTTCCTATGCCCTAAATTCGAGTCTAGCTAAATTCCTTGAGTGGTATGAGACCTTTAAACAATTCATGGCACCACTACCATGAGTTTACGGCCGTAAACTCATGGGGGTTATATTCGAGGAACCGAAAACACCCCTAAGGGCCATCATTTGAAGAGTAAACTCCAATGTGAGTCCATACACTCTTCATATGCAACCCTTGGTACTCCTAGCACTTGTAGCAAAGTGTTTTCATGTAGTAGGACATCCTTACTTGCTTAAGTAGTTATTAAATGACTAATTAGATACTTAAATGTATCATTATATGTTCAATAGGATCTAAGTGTGTGTTCAAGTCCTCACTTAACACCTAGCATCCTTGACCGTCCATTCATCCGAATCGCCCACGTCAGGTGAGTTCATACCCCTGAAATAACGTATTAAATGATTTTAATTACTTTTATAGGGGGGGGGGGGAATACAAGTTGAACTGAACAGTTATTAGATAAATCCCATGTGATTAATAAATGTATATCAAAATAGATTTTTGCATATTAAACTGCTTTATCCAGCTTAAGATATCCAAATCATGTTTTCGAATCTTGTTAAAGTATGAATATCCCTTTTTAGATTATTAAATGGTTATCCAAAGTTTTTCCAAGCTTGTTTACTAAAGAGACATCAAGTCGTAATTTCTTATTTGTAAGGATTTTCCAAAGGTTTTACCAGAGTTTTCTTCTATGTTTTTATTTGGTTAAATGCATGCCTATATGTGTATAGTTATATAAATAATGTTTAAAGGACTTAGAACGGCTAGTTCGCCCTATTTCCTTATCCTCATTGGGATGTGGTCTGGTGGGTATCGGTTATCCGTCCGAAGGTCGTTTAATTATTAATTATATATCATGTATACATGTATAGACATGAAGGTTTCCATCGACCAGTTGGTTTCCCTTGCGTAGAAAGGGCATCCTTCCATTCACCAATCATATACCTGAAACATTAGTAACTATTATAGGAATAGTTAGGAGATTTCTATTTACTCTTTCCAGTACGGAGAATTCCAAAGGAGTCAGTTCATTCGTGAGTCTATATCATTATTCCAATACTTATAATAGAATTCGAAATACGAGATACATCCTCGGGACACGGATTCCACCGTTGTCAAGTTGGTAACGAGAGTCTCATGGAGGGAGAGCGGGCATTGTGTGTATAGATCTATACGGGACAGACACTCCCACACCCTGACTGCTAGCTACAGTCTCGACCGACCAAGCCAAGGGGTGACAAATGTCACATTCATTCCGACGCCAGTAGGTCGTCAAGTATTCGATTGTCAATCAGTATGGTTACGAGTATCTTTATGTTTACCTTATAATTCATGGCTTTAAGGTAACAAGAATTATGACTGTATTTTGAAACCATCTTAACCTATTTTCCTAGTTATATACTAGATCACGTTATAAACGTTTAAACCAACCCACCTAGGCTTACCGGATATTTTAGACTTTACTAGCTGTATCGTTCATTCGATACTGTCTGGAGTCTGTATTTCCTTGTTTTAGACTTTGCTAGCTGTATCGTTCGTTTGATACTGTCTGGAGTCTTTATTTCCTTGTTTTAGACTTTTCTAGCTGTATCATTCATTCAATATTTTCTGGAGTCTGTGCTTCCTTGTGTTAGACTGAGTTAGGCGTATCATTCATTCGATACTCTCCTGGAGTCTATGTTTTCATTTGCTTTAGCCAGCAGTATTACTGCTGAAGTATATGTTATTTTCCCCTAGTATTTTTACTTGTGATTTTCTCATAATTCCTTTAAAGTCAAAACTGCATTTTGGTAATGATAGTATTTTGGGGAAATGACTCCTTAAAACATAAATCTGTCAATTCTTGGTAGAAGACTGCTTTTATTTAGAAAATATATGATTTTATGGAAAGAGCGCTAATAGACGGTAGATTCTAAACTACTATCTGTCATAAAGTTATTTCGAATAAAAATGTGTATTTATACAAATGACACTAAATACTTATGGACTCACCAGCATTATAAAAACGTTGATACTCGCTTTCAAAATAACTTGTATTCTCAGGTCATCGATAGACAGGTACATCCCGAGAGCTTTTGTGAAGTCAGCCTAGTACCAAGCTGCATCTATATTATTCTCTGTATTACTTTGATGTTGCTATGAAATGTAACCTATGTAAAAATTATTACTATTAATGCAATGGTTGTTGTACTTTGATTACTATACTGCATATGTTGTGATACTTGAGATGACGTCCTCCACCCCAGAACGTTTCCGCCTTTCTGGTTTTGGGGTGTGACAGATTGGTATCAGAGTATTGTTTATAGTGAGCTCAGTATATCAATTCATAAAAGATATACAGCCTATAAATACACTGGGATAAAACACTCTGACCAAGAATTATACTTTAAAAATATAACGATATTTTATCAAAGTATAAGAACATCCAGAATCTAAACACTCGAACAAAGTATCACAAGAAGAACAAAATATAAGTCTTTGGATGTTGACCATTACCGTCAAACCTGGGCAGTTATGTAATCGTAAGCTGGAATAAATGTAACCTGATCAACTACATTTATTCGAGATGCGACTAACATGTGCTTGGGAGTGATGGTGGTGTTGCAACGAATCTGAAACTTACCAAATAGGGATGCTAGAGCCAAACATAAAGTTTAAAAATACTATGGGAGTATTTTAGGATACTAAAAGACTCACATTAATCCCATAATCAAATTCAAAATTAAGAATCAAGCAAGTAATTAAAATACCATAGGGGTATTTTCGGATCCATAGATAACCTTGTGTGAAAAACTAAAAAGATCCTTATTGACATACCTATGATTACAGAGGGTATACTTCCATGGTTATATATAATAAGGATCCCATAGACTAAGAATGTGTGGTTTCGCTCTACTTCCTTTTCCTCGTTGGGATGTGGATATAAAGTAGTATCACATATTCGAAGGCCTATCGGATCTAAGTTATATATGATTTGTGTACGCTATGTAATTGTAGCAGGACTCAATATGGATCACCCAGTGAAATGTTTTAATAATCTCTTAGGATTCTTTAGACATTTCCATTATCACACGAACCCTGTAGAAAACCTTATCCACTTCACTATTCGACATCAGAGTTGATTTAGACCCAGAAGAAGTTCATTGAGAAGATTTCCAGTTCGGAAACAAATGAACTAAGATGAGACTACTGAAACCACCAAGTGCCTATACCTGTTAGGGAAATCGGTGGAGAAATTCGCTTGAACTTCCGAGATTTCCAGTCATCCATCATGAAGCGATGACACTCAGGGTCAGGATCAGAAGTAAGGCAGTGATGACACTCAGATTCAGAATCGGAAGTAAGACGGAGTAGAAATTCAAGATGTCTACACGAGAAGGGAACCCTAGGTAACTACCCAAAGAAAACCAACGCCAGTACCAGTCAAGGATAAGAGGTAGACATAGGGGGCCAATACATGGAACCCGAGAAGTGTCTTTTCCTCGTATTTGCCACGCAAATACACACATAAAATAATACAGTTTAGTGAGTTAGTGGTTACATGACTCACACTATGTGGTAGGCAAATCACCTTTCCCCATCGCAAGTAATACGATTAAATCGGATCCCAAAACCTTAATTGAGAGTCTTAGCCATAAGTCTTCATGAGCTTTTCTTTCGTGATCTTCATTCCATACTGTCCCTAGATCTTTCCAAAGTCGGAGAGTGAATCTCTCTAATATAAAGAT
Source organism: Lactuca serriola (assembly GCF_051521515.1). NCBI lineage: Eukaryota > Viridiplantae > Streptophyta > Magnoliopsida > Asterales > Asteraceae > Lactuca > Lactuca serriola. The sequence goes on along the minus strand of NC_136409.1, from coordinate 120,268,468 downwards.
AAATTAGTAGGAACGACTCCCATCTTATGGCTTTCCGATATTCTTACTCCTACCTTGATACCCAGACTACATCATAGGGATGTAGGTGGACACTTAGATAACCAATATCCGATGCGTGGGAACAATGTATGCCTATTATGGTAAGGATAGATACGTCCAGGGTTAACCATCATCTCTCATCAGCTTGTGTTCCATTTCGTGTGGGAAAAACCATGCCTCCGAGGAAACGTAACCAATCTGCTGGCAAGAAACCGACTCTGCTATCCGATGAAGCTACGTTTGAAGCTGTTGTTTCAGCAGCCGTAGCAGCTGTCATGGCTCACCTGAACGCTAACAACGCCAACGTTAGCAAGAGCCCCGCCGGGAATCCCGATCAAAGCAACGGACAACAGCAACCAACACCTACGTACCCAGCCGCCCAAGACCCCCAACCAAATCCTTTGAAAATAAAGTTCAAGAGTGAAGAGGAAAGTACCTCGACTCAAGGGCCTTCCAAAGGGCAACAAACAGAGGTAGTCAATACCCATGTCAACCCTTCCATCCCGACTTCAAGAAGACCATACCTAGGAAACCTTCCCAGTTGCAGCAAGTGTAGCTACCATCATCATGGTATCTGTCGAGAACTCTTGTGCGCTAGGTGCAACAGGAAGGGGCATACCTCTCGTACCTGCAGAACCTCGGTTGAGTTCATTACATCAACCACCAATGTGGCGACCAGCCCAGTATGCCATCTATGTGGTGAGAGTGGGCACTTCAAGCGGGACTTCCCAACTGAAAGAAACGACAAAGATGCTGGAGGAGCCTAACTCTAATACCTAGGAAGAAGCATCAAGGAATTCGGTAGAGTTTTTGTACGTCTCTCAATCCTAGATAACTAACCGAAAACATTAAAAGGCTAATTCTAAATGTAATTACTCTCCCGTTAAGGCGAAAGTCGCAGCACTGTTGTAAAATTCAAAATTTCATCAGGTAAAGCTATAATGGCTCGATATATATACGTTAAAGCCATGTATAATTAAGATGGATAGACCTCGAGTGAGTGATGCTGCCTTACTTCCTGTTCCTCGTTTGGTTGTGGATTTTGGGCGGAGTCGCTCAGTCAACAGTCATTTCCACCTTAATTATACATGACTAGTGTATACTAGGCGATTATAGAGAGGCCTCATGAGAACTCCATTCATGAAAAGTACATTACTCCGAAACCTCAGGACCCTTTATAGTTCTGCGTCGACTCTATCGGTCCAAGTATCCGCGACAGTGATACCATGAATGAAACCCGAAATGCCAAGAACTTGTGTACCCATTCAGCACATGGCCCTATCGACCCTCATTCTATATCATGTCGATGTTTTCCAACTTCGACGCCTCTATCAATCATGGTTCGACTTTGTAACGCCCGTAGATCCAAGCTAGTCAATTTAGAGGCAATAGGGGTCGAAAACGACTTTTCGAGAAAATATTATTTAGAATAAATAGTATTAACCAAGTTGTAGAATATGTCACAAGGTTTTCGTAGATATAAATAACTCCGAAATCCGAGTTATAACGAAGAAGTTTTGGCCCGTCGAAGTTTTACGGCAAAACCGGCACGACACCGGGAAGCGTAAATAGTAAATTTACGATGGAGCGACTTTTAGCCTTATCAATCTAAACGAAAGCTGTAGTATATATTAAACTGAGAACATACAAAAAAAGAACGCCCAAATCTGACTTCGTATGAGGAAGTTATGATTTTTCTAAGATTCGTCTTAGCAGTACACGGCCTGAAACTCGAATTTTAGTTCGAGCGGTTTTTGGCTTACACGAACTAAATGATATTTGAATATCTCATTAATAGGAACTCAACTTTAAAAAGATAGACGAAAACGGAGTCCGTATGAAGGAGTTACGAATTCTTCGCGGTCATTTAACAGTCTAAACGCCTCCTACTGTTAAATTTGAGATCGGTCGAGAATTAGCCAACGGAGTCTAAATGAAAGTTGTAGATCTTCATTTTACCTACGTGTTGAAAAAAAACATCGAAAACGGAGCCCGTATACGAGAGTTATGATTTTTCTAAGTTTGAAGGTTGATACGCGATAGGGGGTGACGTGGCACCACCAGAATTGGACACGTGGCACCACCAGAAGGCTGCCACATGCCCCAACTCGGCGAGTAGGTCCTCCTACTCGGCGAGTCCATCAGGAATTCAACCTATAAATAGAGGTGTCGGGTTCCTCCATTTCCCACACCTTTCCCCACTTCTTTCTCTCTCTAAACTCTCTCTCTAAGCCTTCCTAACCCCCCAAAGCCTAGGGTAACTCCCTAGCACAAGGCGGAAGCCCCGGAGTGCCCGACGGCTCCAAGAAAAGAGCCTTTCGGCTCGGGAACGCTGCTCCAGCGAAGCCCGGTTTTGCGAAAAACCCGTTGTTTTGTCGAGGAAAATTGTGTTAAGAGTAACGAAGTGTTGTCCGAGCGCCGAGTCACCATCTTCTCAGGTGAGTGCATGGTCCCTTTCATCTTGCACATAGATATTAAGTATTTTACATAAATTACGTGCTATGTGTGCATATTATCTGAATACTTGTTGTCTATGCTGGATGAATGATTTTATACATGTTTTAAATGATTTAAACGGTATATTTATATCTACTAAAATGTTGGGATAAAACATGGGTAGATGAAATAGTTGGTGTGTGATGAAATAAAATAATGAGAGATAGGTGATGATAGGAAGATGATGATAATTAGGTGAGGATAGATAGGTGATGATGAATCGGTGATGTAGGATACTGCAACCTTGTCCGACAATTTGGAGATGTAGTCATCTACGAGAGTATAGATGGCGACCACAGACTATTATAGACAACCCTGTGGAAAGACCAGCAGGCTCATAACCTGTAGGTGATGAATTAAGAGTTCAGGCGATGTTGTAACTATGTATTCATGCGATGATACTCTAACCTCCTTTCTATGAATTACGAGTTCAGGCGATGTTGTAACTACATATTCATGTGATGACACTCTAACCCCCTTACTATGAATTACGAGTTCAGGCGATGTTGTAACTACGTATTCATGCGATGATACTCTAACCCCCTTACTATGAATTACAAGTTCAGGCGATGTTGTAACTACGTATTCATGCGATGATACTCTAACCCCATTATTATGAATTACGAGTTCAGGCGATGTTGTAACTACATATTCATGCGATGATACCCTAACCCTTGGTGGGCACGTATTGAGGGAGTAATCCCTGAATCAATACTGTCTAGGCGATGTAGGCGATGATCCTTAGGGAAAGTCCTTAGGAACAAACATAAAAGGAGTGGCAATGTAAGGAGATGAGTGGTAAAATATGATATAGGAGACGACCCTTAGGATAAATCCTTAGGGAGGGTACTTAGGAATAAAGAAGATAATGGGGATGGGTAATTGGGTTAATTGTTTGATGATTGAACATAATAATTATATTATTGTGGGTTGAAATCCCTATGTACTCACCAGGTTTCCCAACCTGACCCACTCAGTTTATTTATATCACATGTGTTGTTATGAAGTCACATTACAATGAGAGATTAAAGAGATGTAGATCACTAGTGTAAATAAATGTAAGTTCTGTTTATGCTTATGTTTTTGTATTGACGATGACATCCCAAACGTTTTAAAATGAATAAAATATGTTTCTTCGAAAATGTTTTGATAACGTATTTAACAAGTTTTTCTGGGAACAAATTCCGCAACATTTTTATGAAAAGAAGTACTCTGATTTTTACAAAGCATAAACAAAATCGGTCTTTTCTGGCCGTGAAAAGGGGGATGTCACAGACTTAGTGCAACCATGTGTAAATTCCTAGTGCTGTGTAAAAAGAACTTTCACCGTGGCCATTTCGGCAAATAAAAGTTCTTTCGAACTTAATAATAAAACCTAATGCAATCCGTCAGTCGTCTCCCTTATCTAAAACCTTCCGAAATACCCAGGAGAAGGGTATCACGTGTTGTTAACCAACCTCTCCCTAGACAAAATAGAACCCAGATCGAAAGACACTGCATGTATTCTAGAAGACGATAAACACCCGAAACCTACTCCGTAGATCCCCCAGAAAGACCCTTAGCACCTCGCAATCAGATTCGAGAATCAAGAAAAGAAACTCACGGGATTAACTTGCTACTACTGAGTACATGCATTAGAGTGGTATATAATTTAGATCAATACGATTTAAGATGTGTGCTTCCTCCCTACTCCCTGTTCCTCGTTGGGTTATGGGTCTAGGGTGGGGCCACACAACTGAACGTCCCGTCGATCTCAATTATATACGGCTTGCGTACACCAAGTATTAGTAATTAAGCCGAGTATGAGCTCTACCATGAACCTTGTAACAAGATCCTTCATCCTATCCCATAGAATAGGAGTTGGAGTCAATTGAACCACTGCGGGTTGAGCTACTAAAATGACCACAAATTTGAAATTTGTTGTCATCCCGGTTGAGCCAACATAGTAGCTAACACCCTCAGTCAGTAAAGAAACCCGAGTCGACAAGTTATACAAGAGCACACGCTTTCTGCAACTAGAATAAACCGACACCTTAGAGAATAGGGCATGTCTTAGAGATTCATTGGACTACTAGGTATTCCAAGAATACTATCTCACACAAAAATAGTAAGACCACCTCCCGAGGTAGTCCAACACTCCCGAGAATCTCTAAGGGCTGAGTTAGCCCTGAACAGAGATTGTTATTCATGAAACAGCAAAGCGAGTAAGAACATGATTCTTTCCCGTTAGGAATCATATTGTGAAAGCGTCAATTAGACAATGATGAATAGTTTAAAAACTTTCTAAACAATCGTCTGGTAAAACCCTATCGCACCGACTACGAGAGTTTTCGTTAGAAACACCTCAAGAGTTAGGAGTGCAGGTCCATTTTTGCACTAAATCAAGATAGATGTCCCGTAACCAGTAGATGCCAGAGTGTAGCCAATACATACGATGATCCAGAAAAACCTCCGAGAGCCAATCAGTAGGAAATACGAATCCAAGGATAAACGAGTCTTCTAAGAACCAACCCAAAGAACTACACCCTCGGTATGAGTGAACTTTTGGAACTTCAAAAATGGTGATCACGCCAGTGATGATCCAACCATAGAGGTACATTATGTTCCAAGTACTGAAAATCTCTATGCTTCCGAGAGCTTAGGACCATCCGAGATTCTCGATAAGGATCGGTCCTACCCCCGTCGGACATCAAGTACTTTTGGAATTCCATAAATTCCACCTCAAATCTATCCATGTCTTAGATTTATGAAAGTACCAGTCCGACGTAACATATGAAATCTCAATCGTCAAGACCGAAATCATTGGGAATCCTAACTTCGTGAAAGAACCTGTAGGAAATCACGAACTAAGCGATCAAGCGAACGAAACGAAATCCACATCCCGTTAAGTGAAGGTTCGCTGGAACGCCAAGCGGATACCGGAGTTCACTTGGGAACGCGAGGGCCAACCGAATAGGAAGTACCCTCATCTCTTTGCTCGATTGTCCATGCATACCTCCTTGCCTAAACTCTAATTTCGGGACGAAATTCCCTCTAACAGGGGGATGATGCGACAACCCGAAATTTTCTGTTGCCTTGAAAGCACAACCATTTAACCCAAATAAATGTCAGACTTATTCTTGCTATCATTTAGCACAATTTAGAGTCTGTTCGAGCGTTCTGAGCCCGGTACACTTAAGGAATAAGTGTTGTGGTTTATCTGCAGCAGCCATAGTACGTCAAACGAGCCTGAACCACCTCGACCTGGAGTTCACGGTCACCACATGGGGGTTTACGGCCGTAAACCCCATGTGGGCCGTAAACTCCACTTTATATGGAGGAATGTTGGCCATTTGCTCATTCCATCCTTTCCTTTGGCTCAAATCCTCTTAACTATCATCCCGTTCTTCGTCCAAGATCTTCAAAACTCGTAAGTTTCTTGTCCTAACTAGCTGATATACTACTTAATCTAGTGATCTTACACCTTTCCATCCATGAAATCATTCCAATTGAGTGGATCTTTAAGTGTTCTTAGTTTCACCAAGAACACCAAGAACACACAGTAGTGTTCTTGGCCAAAATCGACCATTCAAGCCCCTAGATCGTAAGTACTATTATCCTAACTCATTTTACACTGTGTTTAACATGTTTAGGGCATAGAAATCATCAAGAAACAAGGAGGAATGAGATTTTACGGCCAAGGGATGTTCTTCAGCCGTAAACTCCTTTTTAGGGTGCGAAGGTGCCTTTCATTCCTTCCTTATGATCTTAACTTAGTCTAGAAACAACCACCATTGAACTAGAGACATAAATCATCAATGAAACCATGTCCACATAGGGTTTACGGCCGCAAACCCCAAAGGAATTGGTCCTTGGTCCGTAAACTCCATAAAGGGGTCATATGGTGCCCCTAACCCTCCCCTATGGCTTGTATAATTGACTAGGGCCTTGCATGCTTAATCTAGGAACATCAAAACACAAAATGATTGGGCACATATGAGTTTACGACCGTAGAATCATATGTTTACGACCGTGAACTCCTCCAAAGGTCCATTTGGGGGCCCTAAACACTTCCTATGCCCTAAATTCGAGTCTTGCTAAATTCCTTGAGTGGTATGAGACCTTTAAACAACTCATGGCACCACTACCATGAGTTCACAGCCGTAAACTCATGGGGGTTACAGTCCAGGAACCGAAAACACCCCTAAGGGCCATAATTTGAAGAGTAAACTCCAATGTGAGTCCATACACTCTTCATATGCAACCCTTGGTACTCCTAGCACTTGTAGCAAAGTGTTTTCATGTAGTAGGACATCCTTACTTGCTTAATTAGTTATTAAATGACTAATTAGATACTTAAATGTATCATTATATGTTCAATAGGATCTGAGTGTGTGTTCAAGTCCTCACTTGACACCTAGCATCCTTGACCGTCCATTCATCCGAATCGCCCACGTCAGGTGAGTTCATACCCCTGAAACAACCTATTAAATGATTTTAATTACTTTTATAAGGGGGGGGGGGGAATACAAGTTGAACGGAAGAGTTATTAGATAAATCCCATGTGATTAATAACTGTATATCAAAATAGATTTTTGCATATTAAACTGCTTTATCCAGCTTAAGATATCCAAATCATGTTTTTGAATCTTGTTAAATATGAATATCCCTTTTTAGATTATTAAAAGGTTATCCAAAGTTTTTCAAAGCTTGTTTACTAAAGAGACATCAAGTCGTAATTTCTTATTTGTAAGGATTTTCCAAAGGTTTTACCAGATTTTTCTTCTATGCTTTTATTTCGTTAAATGCATGCCTATATGTGTATAGTTATATAAATAATGTTTAAAGGACTTAGAACGGCTAGTTCGCCCTATTTCCTTTTCCTCGTTGGGATGTGGTCTGGTGGGTATCGGTTATCCATCCAAAGGTCGTTTAATTATTAATTATAATTCGTGTATACATGTATAGACATAACGGTTTCCATCGACCAGTTCGTTTCCCTTGGGTAGCAAGGGCATCCTTCCATTCACCAATCATATACCTGAAACATTACTAACTATTATAGGAATAGTTAGGAGATTTCTATTTACTCTTTCTAGTATGGAGAATTCCGAAGGAGTCAGTTCTTTCGTGAGTCTATATCATTATTCCAATACTTATAATAGAATTCGAAATACAAGATACATCCTCGGGACACGGATTCCACCGTTGTCAAGTTGGTAACCAGAGTCTCCTGGAGGGAGAGCGGGCATTGTGTGTATAGATCTATACGGGACAGACACTCCCACACCCTGACTGCTAGCTACAGTCCAGCCGACCAAGCCAAGGGGTGACAAATGTCACATTCATTCTGACGCCAGCAGGTCGTCAAGTATTCGATTGTCAATTAGTATGGTTACGAGTATCTTTATGTTTACCTTATAATTCATGGCTTTAAAGTAACAAGAATTATCACTGTATTTTGAAATCATGTTAACATATTTTCCTAGTTATATTCTAGATCACGTTATAAACCTTTAAACCAACCCACTTAGGATTACCGGATATTTTAGACTTTGCTAGTTGTATTGTTCATTTGATACTGTATGGAGTCTGTATTTCCTTGTTTTAGACTTTGCTAGCTGTATCGTTCATTCGATATTGTCTGGAGTCTGTGCTTCCCTGTGTTAGACTGAGCTAGGCATATGATTCATTCGATACTCTCCTGGAGTCTATGTTTTCATTTGCTTTAGTCAGCAGTATTACTGCTGAAGTATATGTTATTTTCCCCTAGTATTTTTACTTGTGATTTTCTCATAATTCCTTTAAAGTCAAAACTGCATTTTGGTAATGATAGTATTTTGGGGAAATTACTCCTTAAAACATAAATCTGTCAAGTCTTGGTAGAAGACTGCTATTATTTAGAAAATATAAGATTTTCTGGAAAGAGCGCTAATACACCGTAGATTCTAAACTACTATCTGTCATAAATTTATTTCGAATACAAATGTGTATTTATACAAATGAAACTAAATACTTATGGACTCACCAGCATTATAAAAATGCTGATACTCGCTTTCAAAATAACTTGTATTCTCAGGTCATCGATAGACAGGTACATCCCAGGAGCTTTTGTGAAGTCAGCCTAGTACCAAGCTGCATCTATATTATTCTCTGTATTACTTTGATTTTGCTTTGAAACGTAACCTATGTAAAAATTATTACTATTAATGCAATGGTTGTTGTACTTTGATTACTATACTGGATAGGTTGTGATACTTGACATGACATCCTCCACCCCAGAACGTTTCCGCCTTTAGCATGGATAAAGTGTTAAGGAGTTTTACCATGGAGAACTCCAACAAGGGAGAGTTTCTCATCCAGAGCAATACCAAGCTGAGTAAGACTCAGAGTCCGAGTACCGATGCCGAGATAGCAGAAATGAGTCGAGTACCATATGCTTCCGTAATTGCCTCAATCAAGTATGTTATGACATGTACTCTCCCGGATGTGGCTTTTGCTTTGAGCATGGTCAGCCAATATCAAGGGAACCCGAATAAAGCTCATTGGATAGCGGTAAAGAATATTCTTAAGTATTTGCGACAAACAAAGGACTGGGTCCTTGTTCTTGGTGGCACTGATGATTTGAGAATTACTGGTTATAGTAACGCCAGTTTTCAGCCAGACCGGGATAACTTCCGTTCTCAGTCTGGTTGGGTGTTTACACTCAATGAAGGAGAAGTAAATTGGAAAAGTTCTAAGAAGGAGACCATGGCTGATTCGACGTGTGAGTTAGAGTATATAGCCGCGAGTGAAGCATCAAAGGAGACTATATGGTTGAAGAATTTCATTGGAGACCTTGGAGTTGTGCTAGCCATAAAGGAACCTATGGAGATTTTCTACGATAATGAAGGAGCGGTTGCCTTAACCAAGGAACCAAGGGATCATGGAAGATCCAGACATATAGACATAAAATATCACTTCATCAGATATCGGGTAAAAGAAGGACTCCTCGTCGTCAAGAGGGTATCCTCAGAAGAGAATCATGCAGATCCCCTTACAAAGGGTCTGAGTAGGATTAAGCACATTCAGCATGTGAGGAGCATTGGTCTGAAGGATGATATTATTTTTAGTGATTAGATAGATATTTTTAGAAACTTGTAATAGATAAATGTTATTGACATTTGGTGATTATATAATGGAGATTTATATATAAGTATTGTTTACTATCTTTTGTCAATTGTTTATTTTGTGTTTTTTTTGCATGTTTTACTTCCATAATAATTGGATTATTCAAATTATCCACAGTCGGTCATACTTTCAAAGTAAGTAGTGAATTAAGACTGTCATGAATTGGCTTGTAGATTGTCTAAGTGCAATGGTTTGCAACAATGTTCATGAGTACTCCTGAAATGGGGATTTGAGTATCAGATTAAACCCACGCTCATTTGAATTACTTCATGGAATTTATCATGAGTAATTGTGAGATGATAATATCATATAATCTTTGAACCGAGATATATGAGTAGTTGTTTACTAGTTGGTTGTCCCTTGATAATGCGTAAATGCATCAGTGGTTGATGTTATAAAACACATTGTTGTGTATGATTTGATGAGTAAATAGTACAAGCATATAAGTTCAAGTTTATCTCTTCCTTTTATCCCAAGGCGTAAAAGCGATATATTGGGCCCCTCGATGATTTTGTATTGACTTATGTGTCGGGCCCGGTTAGGACTGAATTGATGTGTTCAATTAAGTTCCTTCTCAAACAAATTAGAAATCGGAAAAGAAACTGTTGGACAATGAGAATGATTCTGTTCCATGTCTTTGTCCACATGATATCTTGCAGAACAGGGGGTTATATGATCACTTATCATAAGGACACGATTGATTGGATCAGAGTTCGACAACGGCTTTTTTGAGAGCTACGATTACTAATCATATTCTAAAGTCGTACTTGCAATTATAGTTATTAGACTTACCCAAGTGGAAGACTGTTGGATTAGGTGTTTAATCCAATAACTATAATTGGTATGAATTTGATTTGATAGTAGCATGGTCCTTTTGGGTTTCCTTCACTTTAGCAACTTGACAGGATGACTTATAGAGAGAGAGGTTAATAAACGATTTATTAATATATCATGAGAATAATATATTTATTAGAAATCATATTATTTAATTAGTATTTGATCAGAAATTAATTTGGAATTAATTTTGGGGTTAAAGGAACTGATTAAAAGAACGGGGATTGTTTTTCAAAACATTGGTAGTTGCAAAACTGGGCTGCTGGACTCCTTTGGAATGGAGTGGATGAAATCTATAGGGAGGCCCTATAGAATTCGTCCAAGGCTTCCTAGTGGGAGGTCCGTGGGTTGCTTAAGCCCTAAGCAGGAAATTAGGGTTTGCTCCAGAAATACCTAGCAACCCACAAGCTATTTAAAGACCCCATGTCTTATGATTTTCAGCTAATGCTTCCTTGAAGAAACCCTAGCAGAAATTCTAATATTTTCCTCCTCTATCCTTCACATCCTCTTGCTACAAGTGTTTGTGAGCCAATAGAGGTGCAACATTTGGGGCACTAAGCTTTTGAAAGTCAAGATCAAGCGGGGAAATCTTTTTATTACTATATAGCAACCAAGGTAATCTTCATAACCATTTTCATATGTGAATTTCGAATTATATATGCTAGATCTAAGGTTATTGCTTTAGAATTTCTTTTGCATGTTCAATTAGTGAAAAACTTAGATCCAAAGCAATTTGGGTTGCATGAACACATAGGATGTTGTTATGTTCATAACCAACCCATCAATTCACTTCTCGTTTGTGATCCTCAACATCCCAGTCACAAAAATAAGAGCATAATCTGAGATTAAACATGTCATTGATTAGATTCAATGAATCTTAAAAGAACTATGAGTTTCATAAGATTGAAATTGGTAAAAGCCTTACCTACCTAAAATAGATTCGAATTGTTTATGACATACCTCTTCAATCTTCGAATCAAAAATATGGATCCCAGCCTTAATTTAAAATTTATGGGTTAACAATTAAGGATTAAAATCAACTAACTTGAATTCTCTTTTCTCGCATTATAGATGTCAAGTAAAGAAAATAACGGTCTTCCACATTATTTTGGAAATAGTCTTCTTTTTCCTTCTGAAGATGATCTTCCACACTCTGATCAAGGTGAAAGTATATTCCCTTCTTCGAGCAATGGTGGAACTAGACATCATGCTTCTTCAACTCTTCCACCACCTCCTCCAGTAACTCTCCCAATGTCACGTTTTCCTCGAGTTGAAAGATATGAAAATACTCAAGCCCTATTGGCATGTAGACATCAAGATGGAAATTCTATTTGTGTGCATGTTCTGGAAATGAAATCGTACATTAAAAAATTGGATAGAATGGGTGTCATTTTTTCCAAGGGGAGCAAGCCATTGATTTGGTTCTTTTTTCTCTTCCAAACTCATACGAACAGTTCATTGATAACTTTCATATGATGAACATCGACGTGACCCTAATTGCCCTGACCCAAATGTTGATTGTTGTTGAAGCATAAATGCTTAAAATCACATCTGAAGCAGAGATGCTTGAACGGTCTAATTCCAAAGTTTCCATGGACATTAACAATGGTGACAATGATGGCCCAGAAAAGTTTATCTTCCCAATGGAAAGGGATCGTCCAAGATCAAACCATTTGATCATAAGGTAAAGAGAAAGGCTAGTTTTGGGATCATTCCATCTGTTGACCCTAAAAAGTGCATATGTTTCTATTGTTAATTGAAGGGACATTGGTTGCGAAGCTACCAAAGTACCTGAAATATCTTAGAGATATTGAAGTCAAGTTGTGTTACTCTACTTCAGGTACATCCATTATCTAAACTTCATTATCTTAACAAGTTTCTAATCATAGATTCTTAATACATGCTGTGATGATCACATTTCGATGTTATTGCATAATCTAAGAGAAAGAAGGAAGATTAAGCAGAGTGAGCTAAATCTAATAGTGGGAAATGTACTTCGGTCACATGACTTGATGATTGGAATTTGGAGCTACTACTGAAGAGTTAGGATAGTTGAATAGATTGCTATTACTCTTAGAAGATGTCTAGAAACATAGTTTTTCATTATATGCATTGTAAGGACAAGTTACAAATTTTCATTTATTTTCAATAAAACTGAAATTTTTGTTTATTTGGTTGCCTCATTTTATATATTTCATTGCAATGGCATTTATGAAAGTGTTGGTTACGTTTCTAATAATAGCAATTGTTGAGAGAAAAACTTTAAGACACACTTAAACAAAATGGTTAGAACAATTATATAGCGGAATAGTTAATCTCGAAGGATCTGTTAGCTCAACAATAATATTAATAGTTAGAAGTTAGTGAGTTAGATGCGGAAAGTAAAGTAATGTAAATGACAACAATTGTTATATCTAGAATACACGTAAGTCGATTCATAACGACGGATGCATTCAAACCAAGTTAATAGATGTGATCGAACTTAGTGATAAAGTCACAGCTAACTTGCTCCAAAGAGAGATTATGATCAGATATGATAGTAAGAAGTGAGAGAGGAGAGAATTTCTGAGATAAGTAGTAAATATACTTGAAGATGCGTTATATATTGATTTAGAATAAGTGAGCTCTATTTATAGAGACTCAAACATTACAAAGGATAACTTCTAGAAGTAGCCATGCAAGGCATACTGGAAAATAGAAAGCATAAAGACAAGACAAAATAGACTAAATACAAAAGCTTGCTGTCTCCTGACTTCGGATGACTGCGGTAGAAGCTTTCATTGCAGTAGTAGGTTGGCTGCAGTTCTAGGAAAGTTCAAGACGGTCACTTTCAATGTTCTAAGAATTTTCCCCTAATTGACCTCTTTAACTTTTATCACTTATCAAGACGGAGATGCTTGATTAGGATCCACCAAAACTTCCTGACACTTTCTAACCAAGTGATCCTCCTTAGAATTTCAAACTTCACTTCCGGAGTGGTATATTTTGACTTTTCAACTGCGGTCCGATAGATGTCAAGCTGCTTCTTTGTTAGACGATGTATAGCAGAGGTAGGGATGAAATACTTGACATTATCAGTTTTTCTTTTGAAGATGACACCGAGTTCAGGGAAGTTAGATACACCTAAGGGTCTTTCTTCAAAGGCTTCGGAGGGCATCGATGTTGGATCAAGTGGAGGTAATTCATGCTTCTTCGCAATGGTGGGATAGATATCTGCATCGATTTTAGCAAAATCGCATACAGTATCCATCAGAATACTGTTGACTCTATCGAGTGCAATTTGCATCTTCAGATACTTTTCAGCCTTGCCTTGGAACACTCTTGCAATGAGGAAAATCTCCTCCGGATTCATGCAAGGAAAATCAGCTTGGTTCCGGACATAATCTTGTTCCCTTCGGGTCAGAGTGTACTGGAAAAACTCTGCCTTCATAAATTTTCTGGCTCTGTAGTTCACAACTGCGGATGGTCGATCATTTGACCATATGTGCTCAAAGGGAGAGGCATGCTTTTCATAGAATTGAGAAAGTCTCTCAAATTACATAGGCAATCGTTTGGCATCTGGAAGGCTTTGATCAAATGGTTCAAATACAGTGAAGTATTTGGCATTGGGTGAGATGGGGATATCCCAGTAACCATCAGTAGGAGGCCCAACATTTGTAAGATGAGGAACGTAGTCTTCATCTAGCAGTCTTCGGTGGGGATTAACCCAAGAATTGATAAGAGTTTCATCCATGATTGTGTCAAATCTGCATAGCCTCCAGATCTCTTCACCAAGTTTGGCTGCCCTCTAGTCTTTCTTCCTTTGGGCGGTGGTGGGAGAATCTGTTGAGCTTGGAGATGACATATGTTCTTCAAGATGTTTAAAGTGTGGGGGAGTTTCAGGTTTCTCCGGAATGTGAGGCGCAGAGTGAGATGATGGTTGCGGTGAGGGAACTTTTCCAGTGATGATGGGTAGAGTTTGATGTGGTGAAATTGATTGCTGAGACTGATGATCGTGATCTGATTGATGGGCTTGATCTTTTTCACTTCCTCCTCTTGAGGAAGTCCAAACCGGAGCTTCCTCAAGCCATGTCCGAAGGCCATCAATTTTGGAGAAGGCCTCCTGAAATTGAGCCTTGATAGCATCTGTGAGTTGTTGATTGGTTGGAGAGGAGGATTTGAACAGCAGGCGATGAATCTCCTTAGTGAGTCGAAGGATTTTCAGGACCATGAAAGTTGGTTGTTAAGGATCGTTGAAGGCGGTTGATGGTAGAGTGAAGAATCGAGATGGTAGACTCATAAGCTGTATGAGTTTCATCGATTATCTTTTGAGACTGAGAGGCTTGATCTTTGATAGCGGTTTGAAGATCATTTTTGATTGCGGTGACTTCGGAGATAAGACGTTCAGTGGCTTCCATGAAGTCTTTGTGGTCTGCTTTGCGAGTGTTGTCGAGGGACCGGATTCCCATTTCGACTTTTAAGGATATGCGCTCCGCAGCCCTTCGTTCTCTTGCTTCTAGTCATTTAACCCTTTCTATCAATGATTGTGATCCCGGAACATCCTCTGGTTGCGGTTGAGTTGGCTTGACCGCAGCTAGGATTTGATCGACTTTTGCCTGGAGAGATAGAAACTCTTTTCTTGTGACTGCGTTCTTCTTCTTCTTTTTTGGGTTTTGAGGTGGAGTGGTGAGAACCACTTGATTCTTCACCTTCATCGAACATCATTAGATCATCATCAGAAGGTGAGGGTTTGTTTACCTCTTGTACGTCGTCATCATCAAGACCGAAGGTAGGAGTTGAGCTGATTGCGATCTCAGGACCTTCGTCTTGTGACGTTTCAAGAACCGTAGTGGGAGGAACTTGGGAGGTATGTTGGGCCGTAGTTGCTGCTTGAGCTTTGAGGAGTGAATCGGCAACCTGAGACATCCAGTCTTGAATACGAAGAATCCCTGATACAGTATAAGCATTGTTGATGGCATCAGCCCAATACTTAGCAACCATCTGAATTTCTCGTTCATTCTGCTGTTGCTGTTTTATTTGTTGATCCTTTCGGGCTTGGAATGCCCTTCGAAAGGCAGCATATTTCTTGATTTCGGCATCAGTAGTTGGTTGATACCGACTCCAAGAATCACTTGAATCTTCTCCCTCAATTCTTTGATTGCACACCAAGGTGTCCCTTGGGTTCACGGATCCTTGCTCATGTGTGCTCACTGTGCCTAAACCACCTGTTAATGATGGAAGCAGAGTAGGATTTTCGGAGCTTCCTTGGTCTCCGTGACCCGTGGTCACGTTTGGCCTCGGCTCCGTTCTGGCATGAGCGAAAGAAGTGCATACGAATGGTCAGGTGTTTGTAGTGTTTGGGATATGTTCAAGAGGATGGAGTCTAACTCCTGGGAAGAAAAGAAATGCAGTCGGGAAGCCCTGGAGACCTTAGGGCGATGTCCAGATTTATATTCTTGAGATATAACTGGGGGGCTGTCTCCACGTTCAGATAATGATGATGATGAAACAAGCTCACATGATGAGCTTGAGTGGTATTCGATGGTGGTATTGAATGGAGTTGCGGCAATCCTAAGGACTACCTTAGCCTGTGGAGAGGCTGAGGTATCAGTCCGGTCACGCATTTGGCTAGAGGTATTTGTGGTTTTTCTTTTCTTGAGGATCGATATTGGTTGCCTATCCTCTTCAGAATCACTGCTCCATACAGTGGTGGGTTTGGTTTTGCGTTTCTTGGTGGGTGCGGTTGGTTTAGGAGCATCCTTCTATGGTGTTTTTTGTTTCTTTTTGGATGCCAACTTCTTTCTTCTTTGAGAAAGATTGGATAGAGTAGTGACAGAGGGGACTGTGGTACCCTCAGGGATAATGGTTGCGGATGGAAAAGGCGGGGTAGAAGGGTATGGGGTAATACCCTCCGTAGCCTCAATATAGTCTGAGACATCAACAGTCTTAGGACCAAGAGTAGAGAGAATCTGGATGGGAAGCCTGCAGGTTGGTCCAAAAAGAGTTTGATCGGATGAAGGATTGTACCTTTTGAGATCTTTTGTAGCAAAGAGATTGGTGTCGTTGCCCGGGGATGTCCGCATCGGCATGAAGATCCAAGATGCATAGTGACCAGAACCTAGCAAAGGTGAGTTCTGTTGGGTTCTCCTTGCGGTGTTCCTTAGGGATGTATTGAAGGAAGTCATCCCATAGGATTTGCCCGTAATTCACATCATGCCCTGTGAATATGCTCCAAACCGACTCAAGGAGCTTAAGCCCCATATTATCGGTTCCTCCGGTTCTGCCGGATAGGCTTCGGATGATGAAGTGACACACATATTGCCACACTATGGGCAGTTGATTTTTCTTGAATTCTCCGATACACTTGATTCTTTTCTAGTATCCCATTTGGTATAGAGAAGCATTGATATCCGCCATTTATGGAGAGAAGAACTTGATCGACAGATGAACCAGTAGATTGATGGACCTTAGAAACTTCTCCTTGGTCAGAATGACCAATGCATCATTCACAAGATGGAGATGCACTTCTTGAGGGTTTTGGAGTGGTCGATATGCTGAGAATGCACATTTGAACAAAGTGGAATTTGGTACGATTTATGTAAATGCATCAAAAGGTCCAAACAAAGGGTGATTCTTGAGGAACTTGATCATGAGCTTGATGGGAGTATTGTATGAAGGATGATCGTCAAATGCAGCTCGGAAATTGCTTGAGGTGATTGATGGAGAGTCTGAACCTGTTGGATTTGCAGAACCTGAAGCCTTGGATTGCTTCTTGGATGCACCGGATTTCACCATTGTGTGAGAAAAAGAAAAGTTCTTGAGAGTTATGGAGGTTTTAGAAGGTTGAGAGAGACAATCGATATTCAGAAAGCGTAAAGGATTAATGGTGAAGAAGATGGGTTTATAAAGGGGGGTGAAAAGGTTTTACCCTAGGTAAAAGGTAAGGAGAGGATAAAACGACGATTGGGGTTTTTTGGGGGGAATCGATGAATTATGGATTGAATCTCAACCACATATATTAAAAACGGGTTGAAAAAGATTTTGGGCGATTTCCAAAAAGGGTTTGCATTTAATGTAAAGACGGACGCATGTTTACACGTCAGATAATCGTGGGGGTTGATGGGAGAGGAAGTGGTAACGGATGGGACGTGTTTGGGAGATGGGACGTCTTTGGGAGAGGAAAGGAAAAATTAAGGATGAGTTGGATGGAAATATGCTCTTTTTGTCATCATCCCTAAAATAGGTCTGATAAAAGGATTTTTCAAAAAAAAAAATGACAGTTTCTGATGAGTATGTTTTATTTTCTTTAATGTAATATTCAATGACAAGTCATTAAATAGCACACCATTATTCAAACATAAAATGGTACGCCATCTTTGCGGATTGATTGTGGTTGAGAAAAGTAAGGACTACAGTGAAAAGCTGAGAGGAAAACACTTTGAACAAAAATCAGTAACAACAAACCATTAGGACCCATGAGAGATACGTATGACATATGGTTGCGGTACCTAGACTCAATTAGAACCGTAACGGAGACCAAGGATGGTCTGCGGTAGCTAACAATTCAGAAAGAATTGCGGGTCTAGATTCATCATCCCCAACATTTGTAGGAATACATTGAGTTTTGTAGAGTCAAGTGCTTTTGTAAAAACATCAACAATCTCTTCATGAGTCGGAACAAAGATGAGTTCAATATTACCTTTCAGAATATGATCTTTGATGAAATGATACTGTAACTCAATATGTTTTGTCTTGGAGTGCTGAATAGGATTATGAGAGATCGCTATGGCACTTTCAGAGTCACAGTAAATTGGTATCCGTAGCATTCTGTACCCATAGTCTAGTAATTGTGTCTTCATCCAAAGGACTTGGGAACAGCAGCTGGCTGCGGCCACGTATTCTGCTTCTGCAGTAGATAAAGATACACAACTTTGTTTTCTGACAAGTCTTCCTCGTAGAAATTGGCATCCCCCAGATGTACTTTTTCGATCAAGTTTGCATCTGGCATGATCTGCATCAGTAAATTCTTGAAGACTGAAGTCATTGCCCGCGGGGTACCATAGACCCAGAGATTTGCTTCCTTTTAGATACCGAAGAATTTGTTTGGTTGCGGTCATGTGTGACACTTTTGGATCAGCCTGGTATCTTGCACACACACCAATTGCAAAGACAATGTCAGGTCTACTTGCGGTGAGGTACTTCAGCAAACCAATGATACCTCTATAAGTCTTGTGATCCACAGATTCACCAGAGGGATCAGCAGAGATCTTAAATCCGAAGGTCATAGGAACCTTAGTAGAAGAACAGTTGTCCATAGAGTATTTCTTCAGAAGTTAGTGGTGTATTTCTCTTGATGAATGAATATTTCTTGCTGAATTTGTTTGACTTGAAGACCTAGAATGAAGTTAATCTCTCTATTCATGCTCATTTGAAATTTGTTTGTCATGAGCTTAACAAATTCATCCACCATTCCTTGATCAGATGACCCGAAGATGATATCATCCATATATATTTGTACAAGAATAAGGTGAGTCCCGTTTGCTTTTCTAAATAGTGTGGGATCAATCACTCCTCTTTTGTATTCTGAAGAGACTAAAAATTCAGAAAGAGTTTCATACCAAGCTCTAGGGGCTTGTTTCAGACCGTAGACAACTTTTTGAAGCTTGTGGCAATGATCAGGGAACTCGATATTTTCAAATCCGGGAGGTTGTTGAAGATAAACTTCTTCTTTTAATTCCCCATTAAGAAAAGCACTCTTAACGTCCATTTGGTACACTTTGATGTTTTTGTGAGAGGCATATGCTAAGAATATTCTGATTGCTTCCATAAATGCTGCATAGTGACAATGATCAGATAAATCTTTGGCAGATCGCGTTTGTATACCTGCGGACGGATTGCCAATAATTTGACCTGGTGGGTGATCCTTCGTCCATACATGTAGACGAGGCTTCAGATGATCAGCAGCTGCGGTAGAAGGAACGTTTTCAATATCAGAGGTTGCTTCGGATGGGAAAGGAAGTTACCCCTAGATTTGAGAACATCGTGCTGAGTCATCCTGACTAGTTGGAGTGAGAGAGACATGTTCTTTGATAGGTTCCCCCTGGATTACTGAAGGGAGTCTATTTGGAACCTGAGAGGGTTCCCCCTGGACTGCGAATGGGAGAGTGACAATTCTTGGGTCGGTTTGAGTATCAATATTTTGTATGAGTTCATTATCCGAATCCGAAGATACATTTGATGGAAATGCTTCTCTGCAGGCAGGAATTTGAACAACTTCAAGTACTGGAACCTCGATGGTTGCGGCTAGACCTGGAGTAGAGCTTTCCCCCTCAACCGGAGAGGTGGCAGTATTGAGAGATACTGCATCGGATGGAGATGGTCCAGAAATGTCAGCATGTTGTTGTTGAGCTGCGGGAGACACAAGAACTTCTGATGGTTTTGCCGTTTCAACAGGTTCAAATAGATCATCATAATTGACTTTTACTAGATTTAAAGGACGAGAAGATGCAGGAATGTCACATTCCATCATTGCGGTGGTTTCAGTGGATAAAGGGGAATCGCGGATGTGAGAATCGTCGAATTTCACATCGAAGCTTTCAATGATCAGCCTTGTACGTCTGATAAGCACTCGATAAGCAACCTTTTTAGTGGAATAACCAAGGAAGATGCCTTCATCAGACTTGGGTGCAAATTTATTAAGTTGATCTCTGTTGTTGATCACGAAACATCTACAGCCAAAGATATGAAAGAAACGAACATTCAGCTTGCGGTTGTTAAGACCTTCGTATGGTGTTTTCTTGAGACGTTTGCACACAATATTTCGGTTCTGGACAAAGCAAGCAGTTTCTACAGCTTCAGCCCAGAAGTAGAGAGGAAGATGGGCGAAGTTAAGCATGGATCTGGCTGCTTCTACTAATGTGCGGTTTCTTCGTTTGACGACACCATTTTGTTGCGGAGTGTAGGGTGCTGAGAAGTTGTGAGAAATACCCTTGGACACCAAGAAACTGTTGAGAAGATGATTAG
This sequence comes from Lactuca serriola, assembly GCF_051521515.1. NCBI lineage: Eukaryota > Viridiplantae > Streptophyta > Magnoliopsida > Asterales > Asteraceae > Lactuca > Lactuca serriola. The sequence goes on along the minus strand of NC_136409.1, from coordinate 120,247,948 downwards.
TGAACTCGGTTCCATTATCACTGCAGATGCGTCTGACTGGAAGCTTGATCTGATGTTCTATTTCTTTGATGAAGTTTATTAGAATCTGCGGTGTTTCTGATTTGAGTTTGAGAAAGAAGACCCATGTGAAGCGAGTGAAATCATCAAAAACAACCAGTATGTATTTCTTGTGGTATTGTCATAATTGACCAAGAGATAAGAAATCTCATCACCAACTAGACAACACTTGGTGTTTTACAATTCTCATTATATAGTGTATGAGAATCTTGTTCGCTGGAAAATTATGACCAATTCGTTGATCACATGTTTATGTGAGTCAAGTGAATGACTAATGGATCTAGTACATGTTGATATGGACTATTCAGATCCACCCCAAAGGATGATAACTCTATTCGTCACAATTTACTGATGTTTCAGTAAATATGGTTGTGTTTATAAGATTAAGCATAATTCTGATACTTTGAAAATATTTAAAGAGTAGCAAAACGAATAAGAAGAATCTATCAGGTAGAAAGATAAAAGTTTCTCCAATCTAAAAGGAAAGGGGAGTACTTCGGTATCATGTTTTATGATCATCTTAATGATTGTGGAACTATATCACAATTGACTTCTCGAAGAACATCTTATTACAATTGTATGACTAAGAAATGGAATCGAAAGTTGTTGAAATAGCTAGATCAAGAGATGAATCATACTTCATTTCCAATCAAGTTTTAGAGTCACACTCTAGTAACTACAAATCGTATCTTGAAACTCATTTCAGACTAAAAAGGTTGAAAACACCTTGAAATATGTATAGTAATGATGTTTCCTCACTCTAGCACATATAGAATTGGATTTGTGATGTTTTCATTAATCGAGAAACAAAGGATAAAATGAGACCTATTATGTGATGTGTTTTCATGTCGAGGATCCACACAAACTTTTGAATATTTGTTTTAGTCATCAAGGAATGTTCCATGAGAGAAAACTCATATGTCAAGAAGTAAGTGGGAGTCTTATTGATCTTGAGAGTTTCAGGAGTCAGTCGACAATAAACCTTTTAGTTATCACTAACACACGACCTGAGGTTGATAACCTATCATGTTAAGTTGTCACATTCTTGAATTTTTGAACCTTCCAGTTGATTTGCCAATGACTATGAGTTCTATGGTTCTCATTTGATTGTAAAAAGCAAAGTACATTAGTCAGTGAAAGTACATTGATCAATATGGGTAAGTTGCTTAACAACACGAAAGCACTGGTAGGCCCTTGTGCTACTAGAGGGCCAAAAATTAAGAATAATTGAAATTCAGTCCATGAAAGGAAAGCTAGATTTGAATTTGGTTTTGTCCTAAACCTTATATTATGATTGCAGGTTGAAAATGATAGATTCACATGGATGCGAATGTATACACCATAAAATCTAGGTGGCAAAAGGTTTCACTCTAATTCATGAGAATAATTATGAGGAAACACTTTTGCTAGTAGATTTTAAAGATCTGATAAAGATCAACATGGTTAGTGGTTGTGTTAATTGCATTTTCAAATTCATAATATGATTACGACATCCCTCTTCATATTTCGAATTGTGAGGAATGGAAAGGAATTGTTTAAACTTTCATGACATATATATGAAAGTTTTGAAAGGGTTTAAACACACACACATATGCTATCCAATGAAGGTGTGTGAGCTTAAGAAGTCTAGTTCAAGACTTATCAAAGCATCGCGTAACATAAATCTATAATTTAGTAAGAAAAGTCAAGAGTATTAATTTCTAGAAGTCCAGTTGATTTCTGGGGACATGTCAAAGCTAGTGGGAGCATACTTGTTATGCTAGTAATACATGTTGACAAGACTATTTGTAGGGAACAAAGTTTTCAATTTGCAAATTGCAAAGTTTGGAAATTGTTTCGCTATGATAGACCTAAGGGGGAGGGCACTCATACTTTCTTTCGAATCTAAAGGATTAGATCATATAGTTTAATAGAACATAGTCATACACATATGTAAATATCATGTTGAAATGGTTCAACTTAGGAAACTCGATATATGAAAATATTATAGCAAGAGATAGAACACATATTTGATCCTTATGTGAGACATAATGAATCGAGTACCATACGCTTTAGATATAGGATCTATTTTATATGCTATAATATTCAATTATTCAAAAAATTTAAATGCTTAGAGCATTGTGAGAAAAAGGAATAGAATTTTGTCTGACTAAAAATTATTAAGGTTATACCAAAAGATTGGTTGCTTGTGGACAGTTGGAAGTATGGTATTAATTTGGACGGACCATAGTGACATGTTTTAGATGCAGATGGTTCTTGGTCAAAATTGATGGTCATATGGGACTATGGAAAAGTTTCTATAATGGGAGTTGATTATTAAATCTACATGTGAGTTGGAAATTTTAATGCTAGAGAAGTGTTCAAGGAGTGTACCTTGAATTTGAACCTGCATTACTTTGGAATTGTTTTTAGTAACAAAGTTCCAATGGAATATTCTGTAATATGGTCGGCTCAGTCTCTGTGACTTAGCAGCCTCGACATCACAGAAAATCAATGCATGTAAGGTTGGAATTCCAATACATTTTAGATAGTGACAAGAATTTGGAATTATGAAATGAACATCATTAGAATAGTGTCCATTCGATCTGTTCACAAATGAAGGACCATAAAGAGGCATAGTATGCATGTTCATAACATGGCATGACTGATGCTTAATTTAAGAGGATAGTTGATTACTCGAAACATTATATAATGAATAAAGTCTTAACTTTTATGGTGAGTAAATAATAAGAGTTTTTATTTATATTCAATAGTTTTGAGACCAAAGTTAATTAGTTTATTATTGTGTTTCACTTTGCATGTTTTACTTCCTGAATAATTAGATTATTCAAAACTCCAGAGTCGCTCATACTTTGGAAGTAAGTAGTGAATTATGGCTGTCATGAATTGAATTGTAGATTGTCTATGGAGATTAGGTATTGCAATGGTTGCTATAATGTTCATGAGTATTTAGAAAAATGGAGATTATAAGTATTGGATAAACCCACGCTCATAGATATACTTCATGGATGTTATCACGAGTAATTCTAAGACGATAATATCTTATATTCTTAAAAATGAGATATATGAGTTATAATTTACAAGTCGGTTGTACATTAGTGTTAAGAAAACGCATCAGTAACTTGATGTTATAAAATATAATGCCATGTGTGATTTGGTGATGTGACATCCCCATTTTCACGGCCATAAAAGACCGATTTTGTTTATGCTTTATAAAAATCAGAGTACCTCATTTAATAAAAATGTTGCGGAATTTGTTCCCAATAAAACGTGATAAATACGTTATCAAAGCATTTCCGAAGAAAAGTATTTTTATTCATTTTAAAACATTTGGGATGTCATCGTCAATACAGAAACAAAAGCATAAACAAAACTTACATTCATTATCACTAATGATTTATATCTCCTTAATCTCTCAGTGTAATGTGACTTCATATCAACACCTGTGATATAAATAAACTGAGTGGGTCAGGTTGGGAAACCGGGTGAGTACGTAGGGATTTCAATCCCACAATGTTATACCATATATATAGTTTAAAACTCACAAAATATACAATTTCACCATATATATAAACAACTCTTATCCCACCCCGTCGATCCTCACAACGAGACTATCCATACTCTCGGACCTAAGATTAGCTGTTTTACCTAATCCATACTCCCGGATCAGAAATGAACGACTTTACCTAATCCATACTCTCAGACTAGGTAAGAATGACTAATCCATACTCTCGGATTAATGATGAATGATTATGCCTAATCCATACTCTCGGACTAGGGACAATGACTATGTCTAATCCATGCTCCCGGATCAATGACATATACTAAGGTTTTATATTCTGAGTATAATTCACTCGTACTCGTAAGAAAACACTACCCAATATTCCTCATAATTTATTTAGGTTTACTCTTTATCCTAAATCAGCATATATAATCAGGTATGTTCTTTAACAAGTATCTCAGGCAACATCAAATAATTTGCACATAAACATATATTTAATACTTCAATCGATACTTGTATTAAAATCATGTTCATGAAAGGGACTATGCACTCACTTGAAAAGGTGGTGATTCCGAACTCAGACAGCGCTTCGCTTCTTAAAATAATTTCCTTCGACGAAACCTAGTATTATTACCACTAGAGTTTAGTCTATTATTTGTCGAGACTAATTAATAGTCAAGCTATTATTACTATTATATAAGCGTTAAACAATACTTATATAACCCATAATAATAGCCCAATTACTTATTATAAGTTCCTAATAACGTTACTATAATTAAATAAAAACTATATTAAAATTAGTGTAGGCGTAGCTCACTTACAACGGGTTTTATTGAAAACCGAGCTTTGCTTGGAGCAGCGTTCCCGAGCCGAAAAGCTCATCTTCTCGGAGCCGTCGAGCACTCCGGGGATTCCGCCTCGTGCTAGGGAGGTTCCCTAGCCATTTCGGGGGGTTTTGGGGCTAGAGAGAGGTTCTAGAGAGAATAAAGAAAAGAAAGAATGGGAAACGTGTGAAGAAAATGAGGGTGGGAGAGGTTCTATTTATAGGGTGAAAATGGCTGAACTTGGTGCCACATGTCACCATCTAGTGCCAAGACTTGGGGAGAAAGCAATGGCAAAGATTGTGCCACATCATCCATTTTCGCACAGCACACTTCCGAATTCTAAAATCCGTAACTTTCACTTACGACCTCTATTTTTGACGTTCTTTATATCCACACGTAGGTAAAAATAAGATCTACAATTTTCATTTTGACTCTGTCGGCTAATTCTCGAGCAATCTTAAATTTAACAGTAAGAGGATGTTATATTGTTAAATGTCCGCGTAAAATTTATAACTTCTACATACGGACTCTTTTTTCGACTGTCTTTTTACCATTGAGTTCCTATTAATGAGATATTCAATTCTCATTTAGGTTGCGTAGGCCAAAAACCGCTCGAACTAAAATTCGAGTTTCGGGTCGTGCACTGCTATGCCAAATCTTAGAAAATTCATAACTTCCTCATAGGAAGTCAGATTTGGGCGTTCTTTTTTTGTATGTTCTCGGTTTAACATATACTACAACTTTTATTTGGATCGATAAGTCTAAAAAGTCCTTTATCAAAAATTCACTATTTACGTCACCCGGTGCCATGCCGGTTTTGCCGTAAAACTTCGACGGACCATAACTTCTTCGTTATAACTCGGATTTCGGCGTTCTTTATATGTACGGAACCCTTGAGACATATTATAAAACTTGGTTAAGATTATTTATTCTAAATAATCTTTTTTCGAAAAGTCTTTTTCGACCCCTATTATCTCTAAATTGACTAGCCCAGATCTACGGGCATTACAGTTATCTCCCCCTTAGGATGATTACGTCCTGAAATCATCAACGGAATATGCTCACATGATGACTCCATACATTATCTCTTCATCCCAAGTAACCGTAACTTTGATGTTTCTTTGAACGAATATCTGACTCTAAGACTTCTTGATTGCAGGCGGTGCTCGATCTTGCACTTGCTCCCTATCTCACGTTAGACTCCAAATTATGACCTTCAAGTCACAATCTCGATCCTTACTGGAGACTTCTTCTTCTTCTTAGCAAACTTAAGATAAGTTATTTTATTACTAAAATCGACCGATGTGTCATATTCTAATGACTTATCATCGTATGTTCCCACGCTTAGACTCAGGTCTCTTAGAGTCTTCCAGAACAGAGTATACTTTCGTTCAGGTTCCAATCTCATCTTAAAAGGTAGAATTTCTAGCTACAAGCAACTATCGTGATACCTCTGCTGATCACTTTGATTGTTTTTTTCTTCAAGCTTTTAGCTTAAGTCAGTTTCTACATCAGATTTGATTCTCTGAACTATTTATCATACTTATCGTAGTCGGACTCAATTCGATATGACCGCTAGATTTGGTATAACAATCACATTCTTAGTCATTACCGAAACGATGGTAACGATATTCTTGAATAAAACGGTACCAATTACTAGTTTCTTGGTAACCTTGTGACCTTCCCTGATCCAAGTGCGAGTCCTGCGCTTTCAGTAGTATAGGCCTCTACTACCATTCACACCTACTCATACTCGTCCCAAGTATTGTCTCGCAGTTTTCCCAAGTCACCATAAAATAAATCACACGACACCTTAACACATTGGATAGCAAAACAAAGGTTTTTTTATATTATTCCTTGAAATGATTACATAGGTGTTCAAGTTCACCCTAGACTATGCCTCTAATAGGCTACATCATACGAGATTATGGCTACTGCATAACTTGATCTTCGGATATGATGTTCTCATCCTTGATTCCTTGCATTGTCATCTGCTTCATCAAGGATCATCTGAAATGCTCTTGCCTTTGGTTTTGGCGGCATATTCGACTTTGTAGCTTCTTCTTTCCTTGGGCAGTCTTGCTTGAAGTGTCCCTCTTCACCACACTTAAAGCAGACTTCTCTCTTGGTTGTGCATTCACTGGCCTAATGACCAGTCTTCCCGCATTTAAAGCAGGTCATCTCTTTAGAGCATTTCCCAATGTGCTTCTTTCTGCTCTTGTCACACCATTGCGTTCCTTCTTCGAACTTCTTTGAACCAGTATTCGAGAATATTCTCTTCTCGTCGGACCTTGAGGATCCTTCAAACTTTCTCTTCTCGCCAACCTCCATCTTGCTGGCGGCTCTTCCCTTGATCATATCTTCAACAAACTTGGCAGCCCAGATAGTTGCCTCCAGACTGGGTGCCTGACGTACTGGCACCGCATACTCCCATGGAAGTCCCTTTGCGTACTTGTCAATTTTTGTCAGCTCATCTGGGACAAGGTGCAAATCAAACTCCATCTTTTCCGTGAAGTTGTTGGTGTATTCATCGATGGTCATGCTTCCTTTCTTCAATGTTAGGAATTGGTTCTCCAGCTCGAGCAGGTTTTGGGCTGAACAGTACTTACGTTTGAATTGCACCAACAACTCTGCCCAAGTGAATTGCAGGGGCTCATTGGGGCTTAGAGTCTTCCCTAGGGTATTCCACCAGCGCACAACGCCTCCTCGGAACTGATGCACTGCAAAGGTGGTTTGCAGCTTGCCTCTGCAACCGCACGTCATAAAAGCTAACTCCATTTCTGAGATCCAATCCATGACTCCGATCGAGTCTTCCTTTCCAGTGAAAGTCGATGGCTTGCAAGTCAGAAAATCCTTGTACTTGCATCCGTTTCTCTCGACTACATCATCTTGTTCGTTTCTCCTATTAACTGGAGGATTAGCTTGGCCCACTGACCTACTATAGTTTCCTTCCTCCGATTGTTTGGGAATCGGCTCCTGTTGCACAATGGGCACGATGGCTTCGTACCTATTCTCTTGCATCATCCTCCTCATTTCTTCCCTTTGTTCCACTAACATAGCCCGCATCATGGATTGTACTCCCGCCATGGTGATTGGCTCAGGTGCGACTTCTACTACGACTGGTATTTTCTATATCACTGGGGTTGATCTCGGTTCCCATTTGCATTCACATTTCCACTACGGGTCCTTCCCATCTTGATCAATACCCGAATAAGGTGAATATAGATCTTTATTTAGGACTGACGTTTAAATCATCCTTATCTCTCTGAAACGTTTATATGCTAGTTTTAATATTGTAGTCGTACGTTTAGAATCTTAAACACATAAGGTTTCCAGATCCGGTACGCAACAGACCATAGATCTGAACAAATAACAACATATCAGGCACAAAGCATTTAGCACATAAAAGCATTTTAGGCATACTTCCTAAAATAAACTAGTGCTCACATCTCACAATCATCTCTTAGTATTCTAAGTCTATGTCTAGAAATCCTACAAATTCCTAGTTCGCTTAAACTAATGCTCTGATACCAACTGTGACATCCCCATTTTTACGGCCAGAAAAGACCGATTTTGTTTATGCTTTATAAAAATCAGAGTACCTCTTTTAATAAAAATGTTGCGGAATTTGTTCCCAGAAAAACGTGCTAAATACGTTATCAAAGCATTTTCGAAGAAAAGTATTTTTATTCATTTTAAAACATTTGGGATGTCATCGTCAATACATAAACATAAGCATAAACATAACTTACATTCATTATCACTAGTGATTTATATCTCCTTAATCTCTCAGTGTAATGTGACTTCATATCAACACCTTTGTTATAAATAAACTGAGTGGGTCAGGTTGGGAAACCTGGTGAGTACATAGGGATTTCAATCCCACAATGTTATACCATATATATAGTTTAAAACTCACAAAATATACAATTTCACCATATATATAAACAACTCTTATCCCACCCCGTCGATCCTCAAAACAAGACTATCCATACTCTCGGACCTAAGATTAGCCGTTTTACCTAATCCATACTCCCGGATCAGAAATGAACAACTTTACCTAATCCATACTCTCGGACTAGGGACGAATGACTAATCCATACTCTCGGATTAATGATGAATGATTATGCCTAATCCATACTCTCGGACTAGGGACAATGACTATGTCTAATCCATGCTCTTGGATCAATGACATATACTAAGGTTTTATTCTCTAAGTATAATTCACTCGTACTCGTAAGAAAACACTACCCAATATTCCTCATAATTAATTTAGGTTTACTCTTTATCCTAAATCAGCATATATAATCAGGTATGTTCTTTAACAAGTATCTCAGGCAACATCAAATAATTCGCACATAAACATATATTTAATACTTCAATCGATACTTGTATTAAAATCATATTCCTGAAAGGGACTATGGACTCACTTCAAAAGGTGGTGATTCCGAATTCAGAGAGCGCTTCGCTTCTTAAAAATAATTTCCTTCGACGAAACCTAGTATTATTACCACTAGAGTTTAGTCTATTATTTTTCGAGACTAATTAATAGTCTAGCTATTATTACTATTATCTAAGCATTAAACAATACTTATATAACCCATAATAATAGCCCAAGTACTTATTATAAGTTCCTAATAACGTTACTATAATAAAATAAAAACTATATTAAAAATAGCGTAGGCATAGCTCACTTACAACAGGTTTTATAGAAAACTGGGCTTTGCTTGGAGCAGCGTTTCCGAGCCGAAAAGCTCATCTTCTCGGAGTCGTCGAGCACTCCGAGGCTTCTGCCTCATGGTAGGGAGGTTCCTTAGTCTTTTTGGGGGAGGGGGGGGGGGTTCGGGGCTAGAGAGAGGTTCAAGAGAGAGAAGAAAGAGAAGAAAGAATGGGAAAGGTGTGAAGAAAATGAGGGTGGGAGAGGTTCTATTTATAGGGTGAAAATGGATGAACTTGGTGCCACATGTCACCATCTAGTGGCAAGAGTTGGGGAGAAAGCAATAACCAAGATTGTGCCACATCACCCATTTTCGCACAGCACACTTCCGATTTCTAAATTCCGTAACTTTCACATACCACCTCTGTTTTTGACGTTCTTTATATCCACGCATAGGTAAAATAAGATCTACAACTTTCATTTTGACTCTGTCGGCTGATTCTCGACCGGTCTTAAATTTAACCGTACGATGAGATTATACCGTTAAATGTCCGCGTAAAAATTATAACTTTTACATACGGAATTTGTTTTTGTCTGTATTTTTACCGTTGAGTTCCTATTAATGAGATCTTCAATTCTCATTTAGGTCGCGTAGGCCAAAAACCGCTCGAACTAAAATTCGAGTTTCGGGCCGTGCACACTATGCCAAATCTTAGAAAATTCATAACTTCCTCATACGAAGTCAGATTTGGGCGTTCTTTTTTTTGTATGTTCTCGGTTTAACATATACTACAAGTTTTATTTGGATCAATAAGGCTAAAAAGTCCTTTATCAAAAATTCACTATTTACGTCTCCCGGTGCCATGCCGGTTTTGCCGTAAAACTTCGACGGGCCATAACTTCTTCGTTATAACTCGGATTTCGGCATTCTTTATATGTACGAAACCCTTGAGACATATTATAAAACTTGGTTAACATTATTTATTCTAAATAATCTTTTGTTGAAAAGTCATTTTCGACCCCTATTATCTCTAAATTGACTAGCCCGGATCTACGGACGTTACAGGTGAGTAAAAGATACAAGCATATTAGTCAAAGTTTATTCTTCCCTTTTTCCCTAACAGGAAATGCACTATATTTGTGCCCCTCGATGATTTGATGTCGACATCTAAAGTGCTTGGCCAAGCCTAGACTGAATTGATGTGTTCGATTAGTAGTCTAATTTCAATCGTCATAAATCAGGAAATCGAGAAACAGAATTTTGGACAATAAGATTGATTTCAATCCATGTCTCGTGTCCATACAATATCGTGTAGAACGAAGGAATATTTGATCACTTATCTTAGAACACATAATTGACTGTGTCGAAGTTCGACAACGGGTTTTCGAAGCTACAATTTGCTAATCGGTTCAGAAGTTATTCTGGAAATTATAGTTATAGACTTATCCAAGTGGGAGACTGTTGGATTAGGTGTCTAAGCCCATTACTATAATTGGTATGTACTTAAATTGATGGTAGCACAGTCCTTTTGGGTTGCTTTCAAACCTAGTAATTAAATATGGTAACTTTTAGAAAAAAATAAAGAGAGAGAGAGGGAGTGTGTGTGTGTGAGAGAGAGAGAGAGACTGATTTATTAATTGATTATATGATTAATAAATTAATTATTAATCAAAATAAATGATCTGTTAATATATTATGAGAATTATATATTAATTAGAAATATTGTTATTTAATTAAGATTTAATCATAAATGAATTGGAATTAATTTTAAGATTATTTAAAAGTAGAAGGAATAAAGGTGGCAATGTTCAAAAGTTGAACATTAACTAATTTTAGAACCTCCCATAGTGGGGGAAGAATTTTAGAAGAGGCTCTAGGGAGGAAGTTAAGGGATTAGGGTTATCTTGGAGATACCTAGCTTATCTAATACTTTCCTATCACTTATATAAACTCCTCTTGGGTTTGATTTTCATGATTGATTTCATACCAAGAAGAGAATTCTGAAAATTGTTCTTCTTCTACTCTTATCCTCTCTCTCTCTCTCTCTCCTCTCTCTCTCTCTCTCTCTCTCTCTCTCTCTCTTCAAGTTTCCTTGGTTGCTAGGGTTTGAGTGTGAACCATCAGAGGCACGACACTTGTGGTGCTTACTTCCAAGGGTATTTCAAGAAGGATAGGTTTGATTGTTTACTACAACAATAAAAAAAAACATATGTAATTTCTATTTTGTTTGTAAATTTCGTAAATACCTAGGGTTCATAGGTTTCTTGTTGTTCAATAGAATGTTACTTTAATAATGTTATGACATAGATCTAATAGGTTGTATGTACCCTTAAGTGTTAAGGATTTATCCATGTTAATACATGTAAAACCCATCAGGATTGTACATACAAGTTTGCTAAAGTTGTGATTATCCTATATCACAATCTCTATTTACGCAAGCCTACAATTAACGACATCCATCAACTATATACACCACATGAAAACTAGCATGGGTTTTTTGGAATGTTTGTAGTATTGATTGTATACATTGGGGGTGAGTTATGTTCCTTAATGTGTGGCGTGATCAATTTATGTGAGTTTATCAAAGCAGCCAACAATAATTTTAGAAGTAGTGGCGTTGTATGACCTTTGTATTTGGCATGCATTTTTTGGTCCATCTGGTGCCAACAACGGCATCAATCTTCTAGACCAATCACCGATTTTCAACAACATCTACGTTGGTAAGTCGTATGATGTGTCATTTGTAGAAAATGGGACGTCATACAAGCATGGGTATTACCTTACTGGTGGTATATATCCCGAGTTAGCATTATTTGTGAAATTATTCACATGTCCAAACGATGAGAAGCGATTAAACTTTAAGTAAACATATGAATCTGCTAGGAAGGATATCGAGCCCGCATTTGGTGTCCTAAAGAGACATCGACAAATAATCACAGTACCGACATGATCTATGGAACGTAGACGAATAAGTAGTCTGATGTATGCATGTATCATATTGCATAATATGATATTAGAATATGAGAGGAAGGTGATATGCCTCTACAATGAGAATGAGAATTTACCAAATGCCAAAGGAGTTGGTATTGGTTTGGAGATGTACATGGAAAACAAAGTGGAAGTATATGACTGGCTTGGGCACCACAACCTTCGTGCGAATTTTGTAGAACACATCTTCACCGCTCGAACGAATCCCTTTGTCGAGAATTTTATTGAAGACGACTTGTTTGACGATACAGACACCGAATCAGAATTGTTTAAAGGAGATTCAGAGGAGGGTTTTAATGATGTGACGAGCGACAATGATTAGACGTCACATATTATTATATGATGTTTCGATTATGTATATTTTTTAAATTTAATATGTATTTCGTTTAATTAATGAAGTGTTTTCCTTTTATTATTTTTAATTTATTACATTTTATTCAATTAAAAAAAGTATATATATATATATATATATATATATATATATATATATATATATATATATATATATATTGTAAGGTATGGTATAACACCCACAAGTTTGTGGGATGAACTTGTGGGATATGGTAAAAATGATGTGTCACTATAATAGTATGGTAAGTATGGTATTATACCTACCAACCTTAAGATTTACAAAGGTGAAGATAGAAAATGAATGGATGATTGAACATGATATATATCAATTAAGAGATGAGACATAACTATATTTATTATTTAGTTTTTATTTCTCTTAAAATATTTGTATATGGTACATTTTTTTTATTGAATTTAATATATGTGTTGCATGCACTTGTAACAAACATAAAAAACAAACATACATATGAACCTATAAAACTTTATGTATTATTTAGGGAAATCTCCAGAAAAGTCCTAAAATTTTACACTAATTTATGAAAAAAATATCAAACTAAATTTTGTTTACGAAAAAACATGAATTACCGGTAAAAGTGGCGATTTGACCCTTTTTTCCGGTTTACCGGTTTTATTACTTACCTGTTTCAGTAAAGTCCCATTATTTTACCCTAACTTTCGAATAAGTCCCAAAATAAAATTTACTGATGATTTGGCCCTTTATTCTATGTAACATACATTTTACCGGTTTTATTGCTGACCCGGACACCTGGTCATTAAATGAGATGATGAGATGGATATGTAGAATTATATAATGCTATGTTTAGCATAAAACATGATATCCTGATGTATTGTATATCTTTTTGGAACATAAAATGCATCCAGCGAAGACTACAATAATTACATAAACTAACAACAACTGCGTTATTTATTACGTTTTTAAGAAATATCAAATTGTCTATCTAATCTTATGTAACCCAATATATCCATCTCATCAGACATCAACTCATTTTCTGTCCTTTTTTTTTAGAAACACACATTTTATTGGTTTCATTGCTGACTTAGATATATAGTCATAAATGAGCCGATGAAATGGATATCAAATTTTACAGTAAATATGACATTATATAACACATCGTATTCATCTTATCAGCTAATTTAATGACTAGGTGTCTAAGTCAGCAATGAAACCGATAAAATATGTATTACATGAAGAAAATGACCAAATCATCAGTAAATTTTATTTTGGGACTTATTTGCAAATTAGAGTAAAATAATGGGACTTTACTGAAACATGTAAGTAATAAAACCGGTAAACCGGAAAAAATGGGTCAAATCGTCATTTTTACCGTTAATTCATGCTTTTTCGTAAACAAATTTTAGTTTGAGACTTTTTCGTAAATTATGGTAAAATTTTATGATTTTCTGGAGATTTCCCCATTATTTATTTGATTTATGGTTTAAAAACGTTATGTGATAATGATATTTTTATAATAAAAAATATAGAAGATAGGATTTGAGTGTATTTGTTTTAACAATTATATTATTGTTAACTAGCAACTACTTAGAAAATTAAGAAAATTACATAAATGAACGTGAAAATAGGGTTTTGAATTCAAAGGTCAAAGGACCAACCGACTTTAAGTTTGTGATCATATTCAAAAAATGATTGAACATCATAGCAACAACATTATTGAAAATGAAATCATTTCAATCTTTTTACGTGAAGCACTCGGCACAATTTTTGTAGTGAAATTAACCTTTTTACGAATATGTTTCAACAAATGCCTCTAAAATAACTATCGACTTTTCATAAGGTTTTCAGCATGGATGATTTTGTCGTTGTTAGCTAGAATGTCGTCCTAGCTGATATAATTGTTATAACCATTTCTAATTATCAAAGATAGTATTCCTTTTTCAAGTTAGAATTTTGTTTCTGTTAGTTAGGGTAGTTAGATACTCTTTTATGTAATGTTATATATATATATATATATATATATATATATATATATATATATATATATATATATATATATATATATATGTGTGTGTGTGTAATAGTTCGTACACTATAATGAAGTAACCAGAAGAAGTATTTCAAATCAATTCATCTTCTTTGTTCATTTTCTCTGATCTTAACATGGTATCAGACTTTTTGATCCTTTCTTCCGCATTCTTTTCTTCACTCTTTTGATTCTTTTTTCAATCAATCAATTCATCATGTCTTCATCCAAAAATGAATCCAATTCCATTGATTTTTCAAGTCCTTATTACCTTGGCTCTTCGGATAATTCAGGTTTTGTTCTCATTTCTAACACCTTCGATAGTGTTGGCTTTTCATTATCGAAGCGATCCATGATTATCGCTCTATCAGCCAAGAATAAGCTCGAATTTGTTGATGGATCAATTTCTCATCTAACTGTTACATCTCCTACATACGCCAATTGGTATCGTGTTAACTCCATGGTTGAGTTGGATTTAAAACTCTCTTCATCGTAATATTGTTGAGAGTGTTCTCTTTCTTCAAACTGCTCATGATATTTGTAAAGAATTAAACCAACGATATGAGCAATCCGATGGTGCTCTCATCTATCATATTCAACAACTGTGTTCATTGGCACAAGAATCATATGATTTCTCTACCTACTTCACCAAATTAACGAAGATTTGGAACGAACTTCGACTTGTTCAAGGAATTGCTAAGTACATATGTGCAACTTCTTCATGTATGCTCAAATACTTGGACGATCAACATTTAATTCAGATGTTGATGGGATTAAACGACACCTACAAAGTGTTACGAGGTCAAATTCGGATGATGAAGCCCCTTCCATATGTATTAAATTCATATTCTTTAACGTTCTAAAATTTAAGACGAAAAATTTCATTTTCATAATAATAAAATCACCAATCAAACATGTTCATTAAACCATAAAGGAAAACAGAGTATGTCAATCAAACATCCCAAATACATCAGAGTCAAGTAAGGCGGAAATCATGGTGTGTGTGTGTGTGTGATGTGATCATCCCGAGTACTTCCCCTTTGATCCAGAAGTACCTGAAAGATAAACTGAAAACCTTAAGCATGAAGCTTAGTGAGTTCCCGAAAACACCGCATACCATACATATCTACCAACTCGAAGCTATGCCAATTTTATTTCACCCCGGGTCTATTTCACCCCCAAGTCTATTTCAACTCATGTGTCGGCCCAAGGCCATATCGAGTCTATTTCACCCTGAGTCTATTTCAGCTCATATGTCAACACAAGTTTGTACCGAGTCTATTTCACCCCCGAATTTATTTCACCCCACATACATATAGCAAATAGGTACACAAGCATATAACACACACACAACAGGAGTCACAAAGACTATAAGCATATAACATATCCTAGTGTCCAACAGTATAGTGAGCAAACTCACCTCAGTCTCCTATCATTCAAACAAGTGATCGGGCTATTGAACTGGAAAATCCCCATGGTAAAGATCCCAGTTAATAATCGAGCCATAAACCATAACTAGGAAATCTAGTTCACTAGTCTAACACCCAGGGTAAAAGACCATTTTACCTTTTTCTCACTTGGCCCAATAACCAAGGCCCAACCCAATGGCTTTAAAAGCCCAATATGGCCCAAATTCCTAAATGACACCCAAAGCCCATTATAATTCAAAATTCAAGAAGGCCCAAAGCATAAAAATGGCCCAAAGTTAGAAAGACTAGTGGCCCAAGCAGGCCGAAAAGCCTAAATGTCCAAATATAACCCAAATCGCATAAGTCCACAAAATTCAAGGTTGTTGAGTACGCCCAACATACTCAGACTTATGCCCTGCGTACGTCATCTTTGGCCAGTACACGCTGCGTAGGGGTTGGGTACGCCCAGCGTACTCCACATCATGACCAACTTGCCATTAAAAGCTTAATCGATTAAGCCACCATGTCTAATTCTCAGATCTAGTCCTAAATGATGTCTTAACACGAAAAATTGGTAGCTTTACTCCTTTGCATGTCTCAATGGGAACCAAACTCAATTAAAACTCATAATAAGAACCCTAACTCATGCATGGTCCAATATAACACACCAAGATTGCATTTTTATGAACAAGGGACCTCAAAAGTGATAATATATACCATCCTTAGCTTCTGGAGTAGCTCATACCCTCAGGCATGGCCTAAAGGACCATAAAAAGCATAAAAACAAGCCCTAACTAGATCTATCAAAAGAACCATCAAGTTAAGAGCTTTTTACCTCCAAAAGATTTCCAAGTTGGTGATGATTCTGGATCTACAAGCTCGAGCCACACCAATGCAACATCCAAGAGTTATTCTTCCTTCAAAATCATGTAAAACACCTTCAAAGTTCACTTCTAATCTCAAAACACTCAAATGGAAATTAACGTTTCGTTCTTAGGTTTTGGAAAGGTGGAGGCTGGTCAAAAGAAGCTCCAAAGGCAACTTAAGGTTTTTAAAAAGGGCACAAACCCTAAAACTTAGGGTTTGTCCTAGACGACCGTAAGCCCTATGTACTCCGTGTAAGCCAAAGGTATGTGGGTTTTCTCCACGACCACACTTCGCCCCAGTACACCTAGTGTACTCGGCCAGGGACTAAAATCTAATGATTTTCAAATGAAGGGCATGAAGGAAAATACCCGAAAATGCATATGTTACGTATTCCATGATAATTCAAGAAGAACGCTAACGCGACATCAATCTTTCATCTGCAATCAATGTTAATGTTATTTCAATGAATGTTTCTAATACTTCATTGAACAATTCTTCGAAGCTCACTGCAAGAAAACTAGACATTCTAAGTCTCAATAGTATAGTCTAAATGGATTCTCAACAAATTTTGAATTTACAAAATCCAAGAAATAAGAACCTAAATCATCCATTCAAGTTGCTACTTCTTATCAAAATCTCTTAATCTCCCAAGATCAATATCATCATCTTATTCGGTTGCTTAATCAAACAAGTGTTCAACCTTCTGTTTCTTGCTTTGCAAATTCATCTGTGATGGAAGGAGCTATGAATCCAGATGGTAAGCATTTCTCATTTGGTCACTTTGCTCTTAATGTTTACAAATTATCTGCATTCCTTCAACCACATTTATCATTCATCATTGATAATGGAGCCACATATTACGTGCTAAATCGTGATATTTTCTTATCAATGTCTATTTTTTCTCAGCCTCATTCAGTTGGGCTACCGAATGGTCATCATATGTTCATTTCTCATTATGGTGATATACAAATTCAAGATTCAATTATTCTGAAGAATGTTCTATTTGTTCCATCTTTAAAGTATAATCTTGTTTCTATCACTAAACTCACTTTTCAATTGAATACTTTTGTGTTATTCACTGTTGAGAATTGTCTCATACAGGATCCCTCATCGAAAAATAGCATATCACTTGGAATTATTGGAAAGAGACTCAATGATCTTTATGTTTTTTTTATTTTCATGATCCTAAACAATCTCGTTCTTACATTCTCTTTCTAGTTTGTTTCCAAGAACATCTTCACATGTATTCACTACTAGTTCAAATTACATGTTGTGGCATAACAGAGTTGGCCATGTACCTTTGTTCAAACTCAAAACATTTGTAACACCTAGTTTCAAGATGTTTCTTAATTTAGGATTGTGGACTGTATCCGATCATATTAAGGCTTTAGGATTCAATGAAATAAATTATAGACCTTATTGAATGTTGATAATAACTGTTATGAGATTGAAGCCCTTGATTTATGTATTGGAACCAAAGGGTAAATGGGAAAAGTTATATGGGAGGCTCCATGCATGTACTATGATTTTAGTTCGACATGTATTAAGCCAAAAGTAAGTAGATAGAATTCTGAGGCTAGTCAACACCTTTTCATGCATATAAAGAACCCAAAATGAAGTCAAAACGAAGAAGTTATGTTTGTTTAAAGTTGAATTGGAAATGGAGAATTTTGCCTTACGCTGAGTGTAGGAAAGCCCCTATTGTAACACTCTGTTTCGTGTCGTTTCAGAATTTGGAGTCGTGACCCGAAGATCAATTATCAAATGGTTTCGGGCATTGATTAAAATGAGGTTTAGACCAATTGGATGTGGGTAATGTAAATTATGTGATCCAAGAGTTTAGTTTGTGCTTTGGAGCCCAAGGGTATAATGGGAAAAGTGGTGTTTGAGACTTCTTTTATGAATTAAGCAATTCAGTACCATGGGTTTTAAGTTAAAAGTAAATAGATAGAGGTGTAGAGCTCATCAATACCTTTCCGTAGATATAAATATCGTTAAAATCGGAGTTGAAACGAAGAAGTTATGATCGTTTGAAGTTAGGACGGTTTTGGGTTAAGCCACGTACGTTGGGTGTACTAGCATATGCCTGAGTATGCTAGGCATATCAGGAGTACGTTGGGCGTACGCGATCAGTGCCCAAACCCTATTTTCATGGTTTGAGCCATATTTAAGATCCTTACCTTCCACAAACCCAGTCCATTCTCAGCCTCCACCTCTCCAACACCGTCCCTTGAAACCCTAACCCAAGTTTGATCCTTGTGACAAAAAAAAGGTGTTTTTCTCACACCCCCAAACCAGACAACAGAAATGTCCGGGGGTGTATGACTTCATTTTTAGTATCACAACACATACATCATAGTAATCAAAGTACAAACAACCATTGCATTGATATGTATAAGTTTTTACATGTGTTCAATCAATGTATATCGACACCAAAATAGTTATACAAAAGAAGAAGACATGACTCAAAAATAGCTCCATCTTCTCAAAAGATCGGGGAGTACCAGTCTACTGATTCCCTGATAATACAAGTAATTTGAAAACAGAGTATCAACATAAAGTTGAGTGAGTGCATAAGCATTTATGCTTGAAAGTAGGTTTTTTGTTTCTTGAATATGTAAATTGTTCCAGAAAATCCTGTATTTTCTGTTGTATGAGAAAAGTAGTTTTAGTCCCATAAAACTGTTTTCTTTGTAAGCCAGTATTCTATTTTTGTACTCTTTTGTATAATCTGTAAAGTGAGTGTGCCTGGCTCCACTAGCTGTTATTGTAAACTGTAATGTACTATTGTAAACTATATGTTTGTAAAACTGGTACTTTGAAAATGTACATATGTTTTAGTTAATTATACACTAACCGTATTGCTAATGTCTTTTTAATGAGTTATTATAACCATATTGAGACTAGATGGCCTAAAACAACGCTTTGAAGGCGTTAAAAGTTGTTGATAACAATTGTCACTCTTAGGCGTGTATGCATGGCTGTAGCTAGTAGTCTGAGTGTGGGGTTGTGAATCCCAATATAGATCTATACACACATGTTTCGATCCCCCGACTGGAGATTCTGGTTATAATGTCAGGACTTTAACTAGTTTGCTTAAATGAATTAAACAACCTGAATCAAATGGCTCATGAAAAGCATATAGACGTTACGTGTATCATATAAGTGAAAACCGAATCATTCTGAAATAATGATTGATTGTATATTCTTGAACTAGTATTCTTAACATGTATTTGAAAGTTGTATACTCTTGATTAGTTTTGAATCAAACCTTTGTTCTTGTAAAATGGTGTATTATAGTATTCTTGAATCAAGAATTAATGTTCTATGTACCATAAATTATACCTATTATAATTTATATGTACTTTCTGAATTGGTACTAACTGTTCATGAATGCAACCCCTTGCTCAACATGTTACAAAGGGTATCTAAACTGAATGAAATAACTTTTATATTTATATACATATATAATTATATATAAGTAAAATTTAAACGACATTCGGAAAAATAACTGATACTATAAGCCTACATCCAAACAAGGAAAAGGAACCAAAGTGAGTTATCAGTCCTAAGCCTTTTAAATCTTATATATATATATATATATATATATATATATATATATATATATATATATATATATATATATATATATATATATGATTTTTGGGAAAAACATTAGTTTATAAAATCATTTAAAGTGTTTAATATTTGGAAATACTCTGGATGACTTGATGTCATTTTAACACAATTTGAAACTATTTGATTTAATGATAATGGAAATCCATTTTTGATAAGATAGTTGAAATCCATTTATTTGTAATACAAAATCCTTGTGTTAGACTTGTATTCCAACGCCCCCCCCCCCCTCGCGCGCGCGCTTAAAAACAATAAAAACTATGAAAATACGGGGGTATGAACTCACCTTTTAGAGGGTGATTCAATTGATGATTTGGTATAGGATGTTTAGTTCCATGGGTGAAATCCCGAAACAGAACAAGTCTTATATAATAATTTGTATAACATATATGCATCCAATTAGATAAAATAATCATAGGAATGATTGGAAATTTGATTAATTTGTAAGTATAACTTAAAAAAGTGGAGTGTTAAAAGCTAAAAGGGAAGCTGATAGGTGTTCACAACCAGGAGAGGGGTGTTCACGACCCAAGAGTATGAAGGGTTCACGTCCCTGTAGGTGTTTACGGCTAGAAGTTCTTAAGGAATGAAGAACGCTTGATGATCTTAAACAGATTCTAAGAAGATTCAAAGGTTTTGAGGTGCTTGTTCTTTGTGTTCTTTGCATGTTCTTCATGAAAAATAGATGAAATTAATGAGTTTCAATCTAATATAAGAAGATTGAAAGATGTTCTTGAAGTGTTAACAATATCAAGAAATGATACTTATTAGATCTTGTGAAGAACTAGTGATTATTGCTTGAATATGATGAGAAGGTGGTTTGCGACCAGGAACATGCCCCAATGCGGTCGTTTACGGTCCAAGCTGATTACGACCGAAGTCGTTTACGGTCCGAGGTCAGCTAGTGTTTACAGTCTGAAGGCGGTTTGCGACCGAGAACATGCCCCAATGCGATAAAGTTTGGTTTCCGAGGT
Source organism: Lactuca serriola (assembly GCF_051521515.1). Classification (NCBI taxonomy): domain Eukaryota; kingdom Viridiplantae; phylum Streptophyta; class Magnoliopsida; order Asterales; family Asteraceae; genus Lactuca; species Lactuca serriola. The sequence continues at coordinate 120,226,682 of NC_136409.1, read as the reverse complement.
GATAAAATTCCGAGTTGTTTGCGGCTGCGAGGGTTCACGGTCCGAGGAGTTTACGGCCGTGAACCTTTTGCGGCCAGAAGGTTTACGGTCCGAAGCAAAGGAATAAGATGCGAAATTTCTCGGTTTATAAGCCTTTTCCTTCTAAATTCAATTGTAATTATTTTATGGATTTTTAACAAGTAAAGGTTAGTATTATAACCTAAATAAAACCCAAACAATAAAAAAGACCTTAGTTGACCCTCGTTTGACTTTGGTTGACTAGGGTTCAATTTACAAACAGAAAATAATCGAATGTTACATTATCCCCTTGTTAGAGAGAATTTTGTCCAGAAATTTGTATTAAAGAGATATAGAAAGACTATGGAAAAAAGATGTGGATACTTCTGTTGCATTTGATCCTCCCGCTCCGTAGTTTCACGAATGATTTCCGGACCAGTGAGAGTACTGTCATGAACTTAACCTCTAGCTATCTGCGTTTCACCCACTTCAGCCCAGCATAGAGGTGATATGCACTTGCGGCCATAGAGGGCTTCAAAAGGAGCAAACTTTATGTTAGTGTTATAACTGTTGTTGTAAGAGAATTCGACAAGGGGTAAATGAGTATACCAAGCCTTTTCAAAGTCTATCACGCAAGCTCGTAACATATCTTCTAGAGTTTGAATCGTCCTCTCACTTTGTCCGTCAGTTTGTGGATGGTAGGCTATACTCATGTCCAGCCTAGTTCCCAAAGATTTTTGTAAAGACTGCCAGAAAAGAGAGGCGAATCTACTATCTCGGTCTAAAATAATAGATATTGGGACACCATGCAGTCTAACCATCTCCTTGAGGTAAGTTCTTGTTAGCTTCTCCATCTTGTCGGTTTCTTTTATTGGCAAGAAGTGTGCGGATTTGGTCAATCTATTGATGATCACCCAAATAGTATCATAACCACCCGATGTCTTGGGTAACTTAGTTATTAAATCCATCGTAATCCGCTCCCACTTCCATTCAGGGATTTCAGGTTGTTGCAATAAACCTGAAGGTTTCTGGTACTCTACCTTGACTTTGGCACAAGTAAGGCACTTGCCCACAAAGATAGCAATTTCGGCCTTCATGTTAGGCCACCAGTAAAGTTTGTTGAGGTCCAGGTACATCTTGTCTGAAGCTGGATGAATGGAGTATCGAGTTTTGTGTGCTTCATTCATAACCACATCTTTGTAACCACCAAACTTTAGTGTCCAGATCTGGTTCATGAAAAAATAGACTCCATCATCCCTGAATTCGAAGTTCTTATCCATTCCTCTTTCGGTTTCACCTGCCACGTTTTCGGGTTTTAAGGCCTCGAGTTGAGCCTCTTTGATCTGTATGGATAGATGTCAATGGATTGTCATGGTCAACGACTTTACTCGGCATCCCGAGTATTCTTTTCTGTTAAGGGCATCCGCTGTTATATTGGCTTTACTAGGGTGATAAAGAATCTCACATTCGTAGTCCTTCAGTACCTCCACACACTGTCGTTGTCTCACGTTCAAATCTTTATGTTCGAAGATATGCTAAAGCCTTTTATGGTCCATTAATATTGTGCATTTCGTGTCATATAAATAATTTCTCCATATCTTCAGAGCAAATACCACTACTCCTAATTCAAGGTCATGTGTTGTATAGTTGACCTCAAGTGTCTTTAGCTATCTTGAGGCGTAGTATATAACCTTTCCTCTTTGCATAAGAACACATCCAAGCCCTTGATTAGAAGCATCATAGTAGACTACGAAGTCCTTTGTCCCTTTAGGAAGAGACAGGATCGGTGCACTACACAGAGATCGCTTCAGAGTTTGGAACGTTGTTCCTTGTTTCTCTCCCCAGCTAAAAGTTACACCCTTTTGCGTCAGGGTGGTAAGAGGTTTAGCGACTCAGGAGAAATTATGGATGAACCTGCGATAGTAGCCAGCAAGACCTAAGAATTGACGGATTTTTGTAGGTGTTTTAGGTGCTAACCAGTTCTAATTTGCCTTTATTTTGTAAGTGTCCACATGTATTCCCTATTGACTAACCATGTGACCCAGGAAATCTACTTTCCTGATCCAAAATTCATTTTGAGAACTTCTCATAAATTTTCTCTGTTCTGAGCGTTTGCAATACTAGACAGAGATGTTTTCCATGCTCCTCTTCACTTCTTGAGTAGATAAGGATCTCGTCTATGAAGACTATGACGAAATTTTCCAGGAATCGACAACACACTCTGTTCATCAAGTCCATGAACACAACAGGTGCATTCTTCAATCTGAATGACATCACTACAAACTCGTAATGTTCATAACGAGTTCTGAACACGGTTTTGGGAATGTCCTCCTCCAAAATCCTTAATTGATGATACCCGGATCTTATGTCTATTTTCGAGAAGTAGTTCGCACCTTGAAGTTGGTCGAACAGATCATCAATGCGTGGCAGAGGATATCGATTCTTGATGGTAAGTTTATTCAGCTCGCGGTAGTCTATGCACATACAGAATGACCCATCCTTCTTCTTCACGAATAAAACAGGTGCTCCCCAGGGTGAGAAGCTTGGTCATAAGAAACCTTTGTTAAGGAGTTCGTTCAGCTGGATGGATAATTCCTGCATTTCAGAAGGTGCAAGACGATAGGGGGATTTGGCTACAGGGGTAGCCCCAGGTAATAAGCCAATTCTGAATTCGACTTGTCCTTCGGGAGGCACTCCTGGAAGATCATCGGAAAAAATGTCGGGAAAGTTGTAGACCTTAGGAATGTTCGCGATGTCTTTTACTTCTTGCTTTTTGTCTACCACGTGAGCGAAGAAAACATAGTACTCTTTGTGAATGTACTTTTGTGCCTTGATGAGAGAAATGATCTGAAGGTTCGTTCCGGGTTTGTTGCTGTAGATGATAAGAGTTTCGTTACTTGGCAAGTTCAGGCGAATGGCTCTTTCATAGCATATGATGTCAGCATGGTTAGGGCACAACCAATCCATACATATTATGACGTCGAAACTTTTGATAGAGACCAACATAAGATCTATTGGGAAGGAAAAGTTATTCAAGGTAAGGGTACATCCTATGTATATATCGTTGGTGTATTCGGATTTCCCGTTATCCATTTCGACTGTGAAAGAGTCATTTAGTGGTTGGGAGTTTTGATTTGGCAGGTGTTTGAAAGTTTCAACACCACAATGAAATAGAATGCATGCATAAGTATTGTTGAGAAGAAACGTACCCGTGACCAACGCAGGGTCTGCCACAGCTTCTTCGTGACCCATTGCCATAATCCTCCTAACTCCACCGGCATATCTAGCTTTCGGACAATCTCTTTTGAAATGCCCAACATCCCCGCATCCATAGCATGCTTGACCTACTCCAACGGAAGGTACTTGGTTAATCGGTTAGGGTGCTGACTTGCAGAATTGGGCAGTATGCCCTTTTCTATTGCAGTTACGACACTGCATTTCCCGGAAATTTCCGTTGTGGTGAATATTGCACTTGTTGCATTTGGGGAGATTTACAGCATAAGGCTTAGCTGGTGCAAGGTTATAAAGAACAACAGAAGGTACAGTAGCAGCATGGACCGCCACTAATTATTGCTTCTTTGAGGGTTCCTGAGAAGATTTTCCTTTTCTCTTATTCCAGGCTTTCTTCTTGTTGTTGTTGTTGTTGTTGTTGTTGTTGTTGTTTCCCTTGGGTTGTTCTGGGGCAGCAACCACTGAGTTTTGGCGGGCTCCGTGGTTGATAAGGGAATGTGCCAGCTCTTTGGCCTTGTCAAAGGTAACAGGTCTGGAAGCAACGACACTTCCCTAAATCTGGGGCGATAGCCCCCAGATGTACCTCTCAATCTTTTTGCTTTCCAGAGAAACCATTTCTGGACATAGGATTGCTAAGTCGCAAAATCGATTTGTGTAGGTTGTTATGTCTGAACCAACCATAGTAAGACCCCAGAGCTCTTGCTCAAGCTTCTAAATATCCCCTCACGGACACTACTACCCGCATCAGCATAGTTTTCAAGTTCTCCCAACTTATAGAGTTAACCACTACCAAGGTCAGTGACTTAACATGGCAGTTCCACTAGGTTAGGGCTCTATCAGCAAAGGTACAAACAACGAATTTGACTTTGCTACTCTCCGGGCAGGAGATGATCTCAAAGACTGCCTCTGTTGTCTCGATCCATTGTCTTAACGCCATTACTCCTCCAGTTTCATTGAAGGTTCTAGGTTTGGTGTTTGAAAAGTCCTTGTAGGTGCATTCCCGATGGTGCCCATGACTATCACCCTGATTGGAAGGGTGTGCACCGCTCCCCGATCCACTAGCGATAGTGGTGGTTATATGTGACATAGCAGCTGCAACGGCTGCTATGACTGCCGCCTGAAACATGGTAGGGTCAAATTGAGGAGGTGCTGGCGGTGGTGGCGGAGGTGGTGTTGGCGCTTCATTAACAGGGTTACGCCTTGGGTTTTTCCGAGGAGGCATCTATCACCTTAAGAATTATAAGATGAAAAGACAATCTGATATCAAGGATGAACATGAATATGACATCTCTGAACTAAAACACTTAGTTCAATTTGAATCTTGTAAGGAATTGGAAATAGAAGTCTACTGCAAGTAAATCTTGCAACAGGATAATATGAAATTGAGTGGTTATTTTTCAAAGAGTATGAAATGCATGTCGATTATAATGGTATAGAGTACATAGAGTTTGGAAAACTTGACCTTATACAGGTCTACAATACACCACAATACTGAGAAAACATCGACATTGAACCGACCTACCGAAAATGAAATTTTTTGCGGTCGTACTGAAAGACATGAAAAATAACGCTAGAACATATTCGTAGACTTAACAATAACCAAAAGAGTAAGTAGTAAACGAGTAGAGTATAATTTACTTCCTACTGCGTCCAGCCCTGGATTTGGCTAACTATCGTTCTATTTCGTACATACGCCTATCTTGTGCTATTTTTCGTTCTCACAGTTCTCTAACTTCGGCATGCGATGCCGCCGGTTCTCTCATCATGAAATTAGTACGATCCCTTGTCGCATTATGACTGCCTTTTAGGTTGCGTATGCGAAATGTGTTGACTCCTGTAGTAGCATCAACCTGCATGACTCAATCGATAGTAGCTCTTCCTTGTTCATCGTGACATGCTACATGACTAACTAACACCAGGAGGGCTCTGTCTGTTGAGCCTCCTATGTCCAAATTGTAGAAGCTTTGGTCTCCTTGGTAAGGATGGTTCTGACCCTGTTCGTTACTCCACCCTTCTAAGTTTATTTCCCACAGAGGCATCAGCCCTTGGAAGTTTTGTCGTGGATTGGGATTCTGAGCAACTGGTGGTGGATTATAGGTTTCTGATTCGGAATAAGAATCTTCAGGAAAATTTTCTGCAAAATCATCATCTAATGGGATTTCAGGATTCTCCTTTGGCTCATCTTCGAGCCATCCTCCATTTCCCTGATTGGGAAAGTATGGGTCTCCGAGTAGATGGAATCCAGCCATTGATATCTAAGCGGGAATAGGGATAAGAGATATATAATATAATTAGTAACGATAGATTGCAATTATAAGTTTCTACGAGAGTAACTTACAGTTAACACATAATGAATTCTGTAATACTTGTTCTAGGTACTACTATAACTACAAAGTGTATACTAATTATATATAACTTGGGTATAATCGACCTTCGATTTAATGATTCTGCTCTAAATCCACAACCAAACAAGGAACAGGAAATGAAGCTAGATCACATTTTCTAAGTCTATATAACTTTAATTATATATAACTGTAATATACCCTTAATATTTATAGCTCTACCCACAATGGTTCTTTTGTTTTCACATGTTTGTTTTTAGTATATAGTGCCTAAAATACTCCTATTGTATTTTAACTTTATGTTCTGTTCTAGAGTCCTTCTGTATATGTATAGTTTTTAAGTTTTAGACATGTCGTAACACTACCATCACTCCCAAACACATGTTGGTCATATCTCAAACCAATATAGTTGATCAGGCTATATTAATCCCATATATGATTACATAACTGCCCAGGTAGTGTCCAACGTCCAAATACTTTTAAGTTTTTATGATTGCGATACTGTACTTGTAGGTATGAGTGTTACTACAAACAATGCTCTGATACCAATCTGTCACACCCCCAAACCAGACGAAGGAAACGTATAGGGGTGGATGACTTCATTTGTAGTATCACAACACATGCATCATAGTAATCAAAGTACAAACAACCATTACATTAATATGTATAAGTTTTTACATGTGTTCAACGAATGTATATCGATACCAAAATAGTTATACAAAAGAAGAAAACATGACTCAAAAATAGCTCCATCTTCTCAAAAGCTTGGGGAGTACATGTCTACTGATTCCCTGAGAATACAAGTAATTTGAAAAGAAAGTATCAACATAAAGTTGAGTGAGTGCATAACCATTTATGTTTGAAAGTAGGTTTTTTGTTTCTAGAATATGTAAAATGTCTAGAATATCCTATATTTTCTGTTGTATATGAAAAGTAGTTGTAATTCCATAAAATTGTTCTGTTTGTAAACAAGTATTCTGTTTTTGTATAATCTGTAAAAGTAAATGTCCCTGGCTCCACCAACTATTATTGTGAATTGTAATGTACTATTGTAAACCATATGTTTGTAAAACTAGTACTTTGAAAATGTACATATGTTTTAGTTAATTATACACTTACCGTATTGTTAATATTTTTTTAATGAGTTATTATAACCATACTGAAACTAGATGGACTGAAACAACGCTTTGAAGGCATTAAAAATTGTTGATAACAATTGTCACTCGTAGGCGTGTATCGTGGCAGTAGCTAGCAGTCTGAGTGCGGGGTTGTCAATCCCAATATAGATCTATACACACTTGCTTCGATCCCCCGACTAGAGATTCTGGTTATAATGACAGGACTATAACTTTGTTGTTTAAATGAATTAAACAACCTAAATCAAATGACTCATGAAAAGCATATAGACATTATGTGTATAATATAAGTGAAAACCCAATCATTCTGAAATAATGATTGATTGTATATTCTTGAACTAGTATTCTTAACATGTATTTGAAAGCTGTATACTCTTTATTAGTTTTGAATCAAACCTCCGTTCTTGTAAAACTGTGTATTCTAGTATTCTTGAATCGTGAATTAATGTTCTATGTATCATAAATTATACCTATTATAATATATATTTGACTTTCTGAATTGGTACTAACTGTTCATGAATGCAACCCCTTGCTCAATATGTTACAAAGGGTATCTAAACTGAATGAAATAACTTTTATATTTATATTCATATACGATAATACATAAATAAAATTAAACGACATTCGAACAAATAACTGATACTTTAAGCCCACATCCAAACAAGGAAAAGGAACAAAAGTGAGTTACCAGCCCTAGCCTTCTTATATATATATATATATATATATATATATATATATATACATACATACATACATACATATATATATATATATATATATATATATATATATATATATATATATATATATGTAATTTTTAGGAAAAACATTAGTTTATAAAATCATTTAAAGAGTTTAATATTCGGAAATACTTTAGATGACTTGATGTCATTTTAACACAATTTGAAACTATTTGATTTAATGATAATTGAAATCCATTTTTGATAAGATAATTGAAATCCATTTATTTGTAACACAAAATCCTTGTGTTAGACTTGTATCCCCCCCCCCCCTTAAAAACAGTAAAAGCTATGAAAATACGGGGGTATGAACTCACCTTTTGGAGTGTGATTCAACTGATGATTTGGTGTAGGATGTTTTGTTCCACGAGTGAAATCCCGCAACAAAACATGTCCTATATAATAATTTGTATAACATATATGCATCCAATTAACTAAAACAATCATAGGAATGATTGGACATTGGATTAATTTGTAAGTGTAACTTACAAAATTGGAGTGTTAGAAGCTAAATGGGAAGCTGATAGGTGTTCACGGCCAGGAGAGGGGTGTTCACAGCCCAAGAGTATGAAGGGTTCACGGCCCTAAAGGTGTTCACAGCCAGAAGTTCTTGAGGAATGAAGAACACTTGATGATCTTAAACAAATTCTAAGAAGATTCAAAGGTTTTGAGGTGCTTGTTCTCCGTGTTTTTCTCGTGTTCTTCGTGAAAAATAGATGAAATTAACGGGTTTGAGTCTAATATAAGAAGATTGAAAGATGTTCTTGGAGTGTTAACAATATCAAGAAATGATACCTATTAGATATTGTGAAGAACTAGTGATTATTGCTTGAATATGATGAGAAGGGATGATTATAGCATGCTCTTGAGGAGAGAGGTTGTTCTTCGTGTTATTGGCTGATGAAACTTGAGAGAAAATAGCTTGGATTTGTGTTTGAATGTGTAAAAAGTGAGGAAAAATCGGCTAAAATGAATATATATATATATATATATATATATATATATATATATATATATGCGAGGGTTCACGGTCTGAGGGGTTCACGGTCGTGAACCTCGTATACGGTCCAAGCTGATTATGGTCGAAGTCGTTTACGGTCCGAGGTCGGCTAGTGTTTACGGTCCGAAGGCGGTTTGCGACCAAGAGGTGCCCCAATGCGATAAGGTTTGGTTTTCGAGACGATAAGATTTTGAGGTGTTTGCGGCTGTGACGGTTCACGGTCCGAGGAGTTTACGGTAGTGAACCTTTTGCGGCCCGAAGGTTTGCGGTCCGAAGCGAAGGAATAAGATGCATAATATATCGGTTTTTAAGCCTTTTCCTTCTAAATTCAATTTTAATTATTTTAAGGATTTTTAACAAGTAAAGGTTAGTATTATAACCTAAATAAAACCCAAATAATAAAAAGGACCTTAGTTGACCCTCGTTTGACTTTGGTTGACTGGGGTTGATTTTACAAACAGAAAATAACGGGATGTTATAGTTTTAAGTGCTTTGGGTGTTTTTGGTGCATCTTGGAGTAGAAGGAGCTCATTTGAGAAGTTATGGTTGCATTGGAACTTGTAGATCCAAACTTTTTTCACATTGATCTTTTTTCTAGAGGTATAAAGCTTGAATCTTGATGATGAATTTGTTAAATCTAGCTAGTTTTGGGTGTTATGAGCTTTTGGTCACTTTAGTGCATAAAGTTTAGATCTTGAAAGTTTGTGACCTTGTTACGGATAAATTTGGAAACTTTATCCATCTAAACATCATATTGATTCAGATCTAAAGGTTGAAGACTTGGACTAAATGGATTAAGTTGAAAAAGATGAACTTTTGGTCGTTTGGACCATTCTAATGGATAAAGTTGGAAACTTTATCCATTATGGAGTTATTAGGAACCATTAAATTAAATGTCATCTTGATTGTTAGTTACCTCCCATGCATGAGTTACAAGGTCTTAATGGGTTAAGCAGTTAGGGTTTTGGTGTTTGGGCACTTAATGGCCATGCTAGATCATAAAGTTGGAAACTCTATGGTTAAGGACGTTATTCTAAGACTAGATCTGGATTATGGGTAAAATATATTAAGGATTAAGATCTTATCAAGAAAAAGGAATTCAACCGCGTATGTTAGGCATCCCCAGGAACGTTGGGCGTTCGCAGCCATGTTAAACAACTTTGACTTTTGGAATTTTTGACATAGACCTGGATATGACCAAGTTTGACCTAAGGATATTTTGAGTATTTTGAGTTGTATTTGAGTTTGGTCACTGTTTGATGAATAGGTAAAGGGTAGAGCTGATATTAGGAGTCAGGACCTATTCAATTATTTGTTCAGAATGAGAGGTAAGTCTCTTCACTGTACCCGTAGGTTGAAGGGACCAATATCGGCCCATTAGGATCTATTATATGCTAGTTGTCTTTGTGACTGTTGCATGTTATGTTGGGCTAGGCCTATTGTATGACGGGCTAGGCCCATTTTATGATGGGTTGGGCCCATGGATCAAGAAGGGCTAGGCCGAATGTATGTTATGTAGGATGCTAATTGTCTCTGTGACTCTTGCATTGTATGTCGGCCTAGGCCCAAATGTATGATGGGTTGGGCCTAATGTTTAGAAAGGGCTAGGCCCATTATTATAAGTTAGGCCCAATGTGTGGGCTACGCCCGATGATATGTATGGTATTTGGTATTTCAGGGAACTCACTAAGCTTTGTGCTTACAATTTATGTTTATGGTTTTAGGTACTTCCGATTCGGAAGGGAAGGTCCTGGCGTGACTGCATAGCATCCCCCAGAGTTTATTCCCCATTTGATTAATTAAGATTTTACTCTGATGTTTAATCACTATTTTCTATAATGAATGATTTATAAACGGAATGTTATTAGTACTTAAAAAATGAAAATTTTTCCTTATGATTTTCGGGACGTTACAAGTTGGTATCAGAGTCTTGGTTTGATGGATTCGGGCACACTCTCGAGTGTGACTGAACTCAAATTGAGGAGTTGGTAATCTTTTAAAAGAAAATATATTTCTTAGAAGACTATTATGAAGAAAAAGGGGGTGTGGTGTGTGCAATCAACCGAGCTCAAGTAAGTGATTCCCAGAATACCCATACATGTTGATATGTTATATGATATGAATGTTTGCAAGCTAGAATAAGGCTAGGGATACCTTCAGGAATTGCATGATAGAATGGCTTGATATCTGATGCCTTGTAGCCTAGGAAGCATTGGATGCTATGATTGGGAATATTTATTGGTAACAATAATTGCTAGGCGTATGCTTTAAAAATTCTATATGATTAGGATCATATAGCTCTAGAATGACTCAATTGACCTTATTTCATATTCCTTGTTTAGTTGTGGTCCTTGGGTAAAGTCTTTTATTCGACAGTCTATTTGATTCTGTATTATGTATAATTTGAATGCATAAGGCAGCCGTTAGTGAGAGTGGAGGTTCCTAGGATGGATAGTAGTAAGGGAGCTTGGGATGTCCTTTATTTGTTCTGTGGCTTGGAGTGTTACTGTATGAATGTTGCTTGCTTTGTGCTTTGTGGAACAATTTATGATGTGCGTTAACTATTAAGTAAATATGTCCAGTAACATGTTGCAAAGGTTAATTAATTTGAGAATGATGGATTGGACTCTATTACGCATCTCTCATTTGAGTCTAACTGTTGTAGGGTTGAGTTTGTTACTCAAAGGATTATTTAAGCTTTATGTCATGTGATTATATTCATGAAGTAATTAGCTGATATTAGTGGGAGTTATTCAGCAGTTGATGGGAGGGTGAGGTCGGGGCCTAGGAGAGCTTAGGAAGTGCTTTAGTAGGTTTTTGTTGTGTTGTTTAGCAAGTACTTAGGGTACCAGTTTGAGAAGGTGACTTAGAGGACTCAGGATAATTCTTGAGGAAAGTATGGATAGGTGTTGAAGGAAGTATTGGGCCTGTACTATTGAAAGCGCCAGATCCATACACGAATCAAGAAAGGGTCACGGAGAATCTAGGAAGCCTGAAGGTTGAGGAATTCCATGGGAATGATCTGATTATTATATGGTTGCTTTTCAGAATGGTGATGATCACAAGTGGAGGAGATTCAGGTTTTGGTTCAGGCTCAGGTGTTGGCACTGAGCCGATAGATGAGCGGATGCGGGAGTTCATTTCGTTATAGATTACCCATTGTATTTTGGAGCAGACTCCTATGATTTTTGGTTCGGTCAAGGAGGGGATCTTGGAGATTATGGAGGAGAGTCAGGAAGTGTATTGTTCTAGGATTATGGAGTTACTGGTTGAGCGACTCGAGGTCTTTCGGGCCAAGATCGCGGCAGGACAGTTAGAAACACGAACTCACTCACTTTGGGAGTTCAAAGCTTGTGGAGCTCCCGAGTTCTTTGGGGCTAAGGAAGCCATTGCTAGCTACCAATGAATCGCTGACATGGAGAATGCTCAGTGGACGAGCTTCTGTCCTAAGGAGGCGAAGGTGGGATTTGTATCTTGTCTTTTGAGGGACTGAGCCTGTGATTGGTGGGAGAAGGTCGGTAGAGCATTGGGATATGTCGCTGTGGTGGCTATGTCTTGGGAGGAGTTTGTCATGAGATTCGAGGAGTATTTTGCACCAGATATTAAGGTGCAACAACTAGCGAGGGAGTTGTAGGACCTTCTCCAATCTACTGAGACTGTGGCAAAGATCACTGCCTAGTTTAGGGAGAGGGCCTTGTTGGTTCCACAATATGCAACGGATGAGGATATGAAGAAAGCAAGGTACCATGATATGTTGAGGGATGATATTAGAGAGTTTGTGAGCTTGTCACGGTGCAAGACCCTGAATAATATGATTTCTAGAGCCCGTGAGCAGGAGATTGATTTGGAGCAGCTTGGGAAGAAGAATTCATAACATATTCAAATAGCAGTGGCTAGGCGAAGAAGCCCATGACTGAGGATTCCAGAGTAGGAGTCCATCAGGGTCGGGGCCGTTGTGCCAAGTGTGGGAGGACTCACGAGGGGAGCTTTCGGGAGACAGGAAGAGGATGTTTTAGTTGCGGTCACGCATGTCATTTTAGTAGAGATTGTCCACAGGGTTCGGGTCCGATTTTTTTCATTGCAACCAGGTGGGCCACAAGAAGACGGATTGTCTGATATTGATGAGTGGAGCGGTGAGGGCACCCACTCCCGCTACACTGAGGATTATAGATGGACGTGAGGGCAGGAAAGTGGCTCCAGCAGTGTGGGGCCGAACGTTTCAGATGCAAACCAAGGAGAATCGAGTTCCACCGGGTGTTGTAGGAGTATAGTGCATTCATCTTTCTTGTGCTCTTGGTTTTGTACTTATTATCCTGAATTGGTGTATGTGGAATATTATGTTTGATTTTTTGGGAATGGTAGTACTCTTGTGGTTGGTTAATTATTTTTCTTTTATATTTATTTGGAGTTTTATGTTATATCATTTTGCATACCAAAGGTCTTGGTTAGTGTGTGTGCCTGTTTTGTGCCAGTTAAATTCTTCTTGTTATCGGATAAGTTTATGTAAGGATTCGGGAAGTGCATTGGATATGTTAACCTTTTCTTCAAAAATTGTGTTGTGGTTATTCCGCTTGAAATAGGAGGTTATAGGTTGTTTACACATGGAATTTTAGTTCTTGCAGACTCGGGTTGGCAGCAGTATTGACTAGCGAAGGTGTAGATGGATTAGAAATTCGAATGGGTACGAGATTGAAAGATTTTAGATGATTCCAAGTGGGGGAGAATCTCTAAGTATTAGTGAAAATGTTCCAATGCGAGTCAACTTGGAATAACATGCCAAGGGCAAGTGGATAGCCAGTTCTAATCTTAGAATAAGCCAAAATTTTGCTAAGAATAAGGTTCGTTGGGCAGTTGTAATAAGAAAAGAAAGGGTGTAAATAAGGTTATCGCATTTGAGGACATGAACCATCAGTAGTGGCGCATTTTGGGTTGTGGTTAGTCTCAAGTTGGGGGTTGTGTAGGATCTCTCTGCCTGTTCTCGTCTAATTAAGGTCTTGAGGTTCAAAGCACGACCCGAACGCCTGTTGAGGATCAACATATTAAAGTTTAGATTGGTATTGATTCATGGCGAAGTTTTCTCAAATATAGTTGGCAATAGCATAATTTATAGCCATGGTAGAATAGGAGTGTTGTAAGACTGCAGGGTGGCCTGTAATTTTCACCGAATTTGTAAGCAGTTACGAAAGTGATTGTAAGACCACTGGGTGACCGTAGCATACACAAGGATCATAGGTTAGCGGGGAAGTGTTGTAGGTGTGCGATATAGTCATAACATTCACCAGAATGATGTAGGCCATTATAGGAATGGTCATTGGGCTGAAGGAGGATTAGCGCTTGCCTGGGTTGAGACGGACTATATTGTCAGAGGATTCTCTTATTTTGGTCTGAGGGTCGTTAGATCCAAGGCAAAGGATAAAGGTTTGTGCAACACTCATTTGGGTGAGAGGCGTGGGCAAGGCCTATTCAATTGTGCAGGCTAAGTGAGATTCGTGGGTGAGGCCCATAGGGTTATGATAGTATGGATGAGACCTGGTAAAAAGCTACTTAAGTAAGGTATGGGATCATATTTAGAATAGGATTACTCAATGATCAAGGGATGGCATCTATGTGGTGTTTAAATTCAAGTAGTTATGTGATCGTGTGTGAGGTTGTTGGACGATTGGGGAAATTCTATATCTTAGTTTAGTAGAAGGTCGCCATGGAAATCGATAGAATTCGGATAAAATACATGTATTGATCTATGGATTTTAATTATGAGATATGTTCTGGTTTGGCTCAAAGGGATGAGACTAACCTTGTGAGTCCCCATTTTTTATATGAGTGGTCTTTTCAGCAGCAATATATGGTCAGGAATTCTGTCTGCCAAGGGTATCAGTTGGATAATTTAGCATCAGAAGATGTTTTTTAGTTCAGATTGCAGAGAGAAGTCCTATTGGTTGTGTTTCAGAAAGGTTTTGCCTGTGAGGAGGTCAGGTAAAGTTTTGGGTTCCATACTTATAGCATTGAAGTGCTAGTTTTTTCCGTATTGAATAAGTTAGTGGACCAATAATTCGATCACCATCGGGGTGTGTGGGTCCTGCTATATTTGGGTTTTGATGGTAGCATTGGAACGTCGTCGTAAGTATGAGTCAACCTTCTCGTCGAAGAAGGGTTAGAGAGGTTTTGGTCAGATCTTCTGGTTTCCTGGAAGGTAGTAAAAGGTGATTTCAGGGACAAAGTCTAATTTAAGTGGGGGAGAATTACAACACTTTGTTTTGAGTCGTTTCATAATACGGGGCCGTGACCAGAAGATAAACTATCATAAGGTTTCAGGCATTAAGGAAAATGAGGTTTAGACCTATTTGGATGTGGATAATGTAGATTATGTGATCCAAGAGTTGGTTTGTGCTTTGGAGCCCAACAGTATAATGGGAAAAGTGGTGTTTCAAACTTCTTTTATGAATTAAGGATTTTAGTTTGAAGTGCTTTAAGTTAAAAGTAATTAGATAAGGTGTAGATAACCTCAATAACTTTTTGTGGATATAAATATCATCGAAATCGGAGTTGAAACGCAGAAGTTATGACCGTTTGAAGTTAGAAAAATTTTAGGTTAGGCCGCATACACTGGGCGTACTAGGTTATCCCTGAGTACACTAGGCATATAAGGAGTACGTCGGATGTAGGCGATCAGTGTCCAAACCCTATTTTTGTGGTTTCAGCCCTATTTAAGCTCCTTAACTTCTCCAAACCCATTCCATTCTTAGCCTCCACCTCTCCAACACCCTCCCTTGAAACCCTAACCCTAATTTGATCCTTGTGAGAAAAAAGAAGATGTTTTAAGTGCTTTGGGGTGTTCTTGGTTCATCTTGGAGAAGAAGGAACTCATTTGAGAAGTGTTGGTTACATTCGAGCTTGTAGTTCTAGACTTTGTTCACCTTGATCTTTCTTCTATTGGTATAAAGCTTGAATCTTGATGATGAATTTGCTAGATCTAGCTAGTTTTGGGTGTTATGAGCTTTTGGTCACTTTAGTGCATACAGTTTAGATCTTGAAAGTTTGTGACCTTGTTATGGATAAATTTGGAAACTTTATCCCTCTAAATATCATATTGATTCAGATCTAAAGGTTGGAGACTTGGATTTAATTGATTAAGTTGAAAAACATGAACTTTTGGTCCCTTTGAGACTTAAAGACTAGATCTTGTTCGTTTGGACCATTCTAATGAATACAGTTGGAAACTATATCCATTATGGAGTTATTAGGAACCATAAAAATGTGATCTTGATTGTTAGTTTCCACCTATGCATGAGTTACAAGGTCTTAATGGGTTAAGTAGTTAGGGTTTTTGGTATTTGGGCATGTAATGGCCATGCTAGACCATAAATTTGGAAACTTTATGGTTAAGGAAAATATTCTAAGAGTAGATCTGGATTATTGGCAAAATATCTTAAGGATTAAGCTCTTAACAAGAAAAAGGAACTCAGCCACGTACGAAGGGCGTTCACAGCCATGTTGACCATCTTTGACTTTTGGAATTTTTGCATTTGACCAGGATTTAAAGAAGTTTGACCTAAGGATATTTTGAGTATTTTGATTTGTTTTTGAGGTTGGTCACTATTTGATGAATAGGTGACAGGTAAAGTTGATATTCGGAGCCAAGACCCATTGAGCTATTTGTTCAAACTGAGATGAGTCTCCTCACTATACCCGTGGGTCAAAGGCACCAATGCTAACTCACTAGGATCTGTTATATGCTAGTTGGTTTTGTGACTCTTGCACGGTACGTTGGGCTAGGCCCATTGTATGACAGGATAGGCCCATTGTATGATGGGTTGGATCTATAGATCAGGAAGGGCTTGGCCTAATGTATGTTATGTAGGATGCTAGTTGTCTATGTGACTCTTCCATTGTACGTCAGCCTAGGCCCATTGTATGACAGGCTAGGCCCAAATATATGATTGGCTGGACCCAATGTATAGGAAGGACTAGGCCCATTATTTTGGGTTAGGCTCAATGTGCGGGCTAGGCTCAATGATTTGTATCGTATATAGTATTTTGCGGAAATCACTAAGCTTTGTGCTTACAGTTTATGTTTATGGTTTCAGGTATTCCCATAAGGGAAGGGCCCGATGTGACTGCACAACATCGCCCAAAGTTTATTCCACATTTGTTTAATTTAGATTTTACTCTGATGTTTAATTACTATTTTCCACAATGAATGATATGGAAACGGAATGTTATAAGAATTAATACTTTAAAAATGAAAATTTTTACTTATGATTTTCGGAATGTTACACCAACGTTGAGCGAGTTGCTGAATTATAGACGTGAGTTTAATGACTTAAGCTAAGCGTAGTGTATGCTATGCTAAGCATAGCCACTGTTGGCCAAAACCCTACCCCTAATGTTTTGAGCCATATGTAATGGCTCTAACTTCTTGCGATCCTTCCCATGACCAACCTCCATTACCTTATATCATTTTGAAACCTAGCCACCAATTATGAGGTTTGGAGATTTTAGAGAGTTTTATGTGCTATTTGAAGGAAGAAAGTGTTTGTAGAACCAAATGGGAAGATTCAAGGTGTGTAGATCTGGTATTTGTAAGCCAAAATCTATCTCTGGAATGTATAAAGCTTTCATCTTGATGTTTGCGTATGCTAGATTTAGTATGGTTGTGAGTTTTATGCTTTTGTCCCCATAATATTGGTCCTTATGAGTATGGGTTACTCCAGACCATTTGAATGCCTCCTTCTGATTTTTTTAGGTTATAGAGTCATAAAAGTGAGAGTTTAGGCACTCTCATCCACCCATGCATGTGTTCTTGAGCAAAAGGTGATATTATGGACATAGAATTTGGTTTTGTGCTCTTCTTGACCATGCAAAGGGATAAAGTCAGAGCTTTTATCCATTAAGACATTCATTTAGATCAAATCTGGAAGTTTTAGGGTTTGGCATTCCGTATTATGATCTTAATAGAAGTTTTTGGGAAATAGGGGATCTACGATGAGCGTAGCCATCTATATGCTAATCGTAGCCTTATGTATGCTAAGTGTAGCTCTACGCTGAGCGTAGATTAAAGTGCAACACTAAACGTAAGTCAATTGAGTGTTGGCCGTTGACTTTTTGACCAGTTTGACTTTTGGTCAACCATGTTGGGACTTAGTACTAGAAGGGAAAAATGGTCTTTTGCCCAAAGTTGGTTTAATTATGACCCTATACCTTTTGGGAGCTAGTTATTACCTTAATCATTATTTAAGGTTTTGTTGTGAATATAATTAGTGAGAGAAGTTCTAGTACATCAACTCGAGTGTGAGATTTTTCTGTCTGCAGATTGTGGTGAGTCTTATCACTACATTGTGTAGGATGTTATCTGTCTTTGTGACTCTTGCATATGTAAGTTAGGCTGGGCTCATTTGCATATCCGGTTGGGCTCATTTGTAAGTATATATACTGGGTTGGGCCCATTTGCATGTTAGGTTGGTCCCATTTGTATGTATGTTGGGTTGGGCCCATTTGTATGGTATGTGGTATTTTAGGGATCTCGCTAAGCTTTATGCTTACGGTTTTGTGGTTTAACATTTTCAAGTACTTCCAGTTCCTAGGGGAAGGACCCAACTTGACTGCACAACATCCCTTGATGGCTTTTTCCGGACTGATTATTATTGTTTTACTCTGATGTTTGAAACATATTTTTTTAATCTAATTAATTTTGGAACAAATGGTTATATGGAATTAATGATTTAAAATTGAAAATTTTATTGGAATTTTTTGGATGTTATAGGTTGTGGGATTCGGGCATCCTCTCGGGTGGGTCTGAACTAAAACTGAGGTATTGATAATCTTTCAAAAAGACAATAAGTTTTCTAAAAAGGTTTTTCAAGAAAGGGTTGCAATGTGTGCAATCAGTCGTGATCTAGTAAGTGATTCCCAAAATAACTATACATGAGTATTATGTTTAGTAGGTTATTATGCGAATTGTATGCTAAAGTAGGGCAAAGGATACCTTTAGCAATCATATGATATAATTTCTTGATTTTTGTGATGCCTTGTAGCCTAAGAGGAGCTGGGATGTTAAGTATTACTTGGAATCTATATTGGAAGAGTTAATTGCTAAATGTATGTTTAAAAATTGTATACAATTAGGATCATATAGCCCAAGAATGATTGATTTAGCCTTATTTCATGTTTCTTGTTTGGTAGTGGGCTTAGGGTAGAATCATTTAATCAACCGTCTATCTGGTTCCGTATTGTATACAATTTGCATCCATAGAGCAACTGGCAGTGTTGATAGAAGTTCCTAGTATCACAAAAGCAAGTGAGAGGAGCATTCCTAGGAGATCCAAGGGACTGCTATTTTGGGATATGTATGTTGTTTAGCACAAGGATTATGTGAGTTTCCATGGTAAAGTGACTTAGAGGATTCAAGATGATTCTTGAGGAAAGTATGGATATGTGTAGAAGGTAGTATTGGACCCATACTACTGAAAGCACAAGATCGGTACTCCAATCAAGGAAGGTCACGAGGATTCTAAGGAGCTGGTTGAGGGTGGAGAGCATGGTTTGGCATCATGATTCTTTGTAGTATTGTGGTATTTATAGGTCTTCGGATATGGCTGTTCAGGATGAAGATGAGTTTGGTATTTTGTCTGGTTCGTAATGGCCATGGCAGTTTCGATCTGAGTTGTATAGTTCTGTACGAGTTAGTTGATCTTAAGGTGTCGAAGACCTTTTCCAAAGTAGTGCCAGTTTGAGTTGTGGGACTCGTGTAGGAGATGATTGTGATGATCGTCCCGAGGGTTGTAGCCTGTGGATGGGTGGTCAACCGATTGATTGGGATGACGTTCTCTATGACAGGTTTATGTTCTTCCATTCTTATGTGTTTAAGGGGAGTAGAGATTAGATGTGTAATAGTCGATATATGGAAGAAAGGGGGTGTTCTCCACATCAGTTTTTGTCGCGAGGGAGTATTGTTCAGTTCATAGTGAATTGTTTCTGTCTTTCAGCGAGCGAATGTTCAAGCCTCGACCGTTCTTTTGGTTCAGTGACGTAGGTGAAGACCTTATTGCAAGTCAGACAGGTGGCATAGTTTTGAAAGGATCGAGATGTTCCTGACTCGGAAAATAGAGTTCTATTGGCATGCTGAGTTTTTCTGAGATATTATTTAAGCATTTGTAAGGGATTCTTGAAGCTTTAGAGGAGGATAAGGTTGTAGGTAAATTCTATAAATGCAAGTTTTGGTTACGCAAAGTGCAGTTCGCATGGTACCTCATCAATCCAATGATATATCATTCAACTTTTCTAGGAATGAGGCGATGATATTGGGGAGAGTTGTCGAGGTCCCCATCTAAGGTTTAAGGTTTTTTTTATGAGTGTTCAGTCATTATTCGAAGGATCATCATAAGCCATATTGCATAACAGGAGTCAAGGTCAGCATGTGCCTGACTGAGCTGGTCTGAGGCTTTGGGATTGCATACGTTAGTTGATAGTGGTTCGAACCCTAAGTAGGGGAGAACTAGTTATTCTTCTTGGAAGCTTATCAGTCTGCTCAATTTTATGGGCTCACTGTAATGGGTTAAAGGAATCTACGATTCAAGTGTATAAGGTTTTGGTGCATGGTGATTGTTGCATGGTGATTGTTGCATAAGAGGACGAAGTTGAGCTACCATTAAAGTACTTGTGGTTACGAAGTTTTCTCGTGGCGATTATCAAGGATTTCGCGAAGTCCTCCATCGTCGCGAATAATTTAAGGATGTGTCAGACTGTAAGTGTAGAGCAAGTTGCCGTCAGTATTTTGTCTTCAAGAACTCATATGTTATCCTCTCAGCAGGAAGTTGATAGCCAAGAATCTCGTTGTGGTTAGGAGTTCCTTATGGAAGCGCTCGGGTATCTTAAGTGAGGAGCATTTGAACCGTTCACGGTGAGTATCTGTTGTTAAGGGATTGGTTAGCTTGTCATATAGATCGCTATCTATAGTCTAGGTTGGGCAGTCGTTAATCTATCAAGCAGCTTCCGATCAATCGATCATTTCATTCCTCATCGACATCTGAGATTCATTTTGAGGATTTCCAACTAGTAATAGTGGAAGGACGCGTCAACCCTTCGTCAAGTTTTATTAGACGTATATATTGGTCTCTGTGTATGTGTTCTCTTGATTTTTTGGTTGAGGAATCATTTTCTCTAGTAGGATCAAACTTGGAATCTGTCCTTGTTTATTGGAAGTTCGGATATCGAGGCGGTGTTTTTCCGTTTTTTCAGATATGATTTTGGGATCTACGTAGAGTCCAGTTTTGGCAAGTTGTGTCGGCATGGTTGGCATTTGGTTTAGTAGCTTAGGGTTTTGACAACATTCTGGGTCATTTTGGAATCTTCCTCCGATTGGGGAATTTTATTAGAAGAGTTGTGCATTAGTATGATCTATTCGGTTTATCTAAGATTGATATATTGCTTTGAGGTTGGAAGGTTTTATGGTTGGGGGTGCTTATTGATAGGGATTGTAATAACATGTTGGAACTCTTGGGATCTTTTCATTATGGGTTGTAGTCATACGTTGGAGCTCTTGAGTGTTGATCGACGAATTCATATTCTCTTATGTTTAGTGATGTATGCTAAGAACCAAATAGTGAGGTGGTTGGGTTGTCTTGGATATTAGAGTAGATATGAAGTTGTCAGATTCTATCCAATCCAAGTAGGGGAGAACCGCTTGGGTTAGATGGAGATATTTCCCAAATACATGTCATCCTAGAGACTCATATTCACAGAAAGAAGGATAGTTGGTTTTAGTTGTGTCTGAATTAAAGCTTATGCAAGGAACGATGTTCAATATTCAATTGTAATCGTGAAAATGTTGTAATACTACGATTTGTGTTGTATCATTCTTATGGCTGAAATAGGCCGAAAGTTACTATAAGACTATGGTTGGACCATACCATTCACATATCGAAGACCATGGTTGGACCATGGATGGAAAGAGTACAACTGGGTTGTTGCAACGGAAGTGATTGTAAGACTGTAGGAGGACCACAACGCTCACAGAGGTTGAAACATACCCGCCTTTGTTTGGTTAGTTATATCCTTTGATCAGTCATGGGAGTTGTTAGATCAGAGTGATTATATAGACAAGTTTAGTCTTTTTTGTTCGATTTTTGGTTTAGAGTTCGATCTTGTGTCAGTATGCGAGGTTGGCGTTGATGACGGTTGGCCATGAAATTTGTTGTTCAATTGACTGGTAGGCGGCATGAGGTCGGGAAGATCTTGTAAAATAGATCTAAGAGCTTTTGGTCAAGCATGGTTAATGTGTGGTGTGGAATTGTTTTCTTGGATTATCAGGAATGAACTTTGAGTCTTCTAATTGTGGTTAAAAAAATTATCTCCTCTCGATGAGGGTTAGATAGAATGTGTTGGTGTTGCTACTGGTGGCTTAGTGGTCGCAGGTTTGGGTCGGGCATTGGTAGGATGCTGAATTTTTGGAAAAGTCATGGTTATTTATCAGTAGTTCCTTGATAAGTTTCTTCTTTTAGGGTTCTTGTTCATTTTATGAAAATGGTTTTGCATGAGTTAAGACATAATTGATCAAAAGGTTTTGAATTTCCATTCTGCATGGTTTGGGTGGTGTTGCCAGTCAAAAACTAGGTGTAGGTTCGACAAAAGGACGATCATCTGTCTTAGAGTATGGTTTTTATAGTTTACATTGATGGGTTCCCGATTTTGGGTGTATATTTTTAGAATTGGGTTTTAGTTCCAGTTTTGAGTGTTTCCCCAGTTTGAATGGTTTTCGTTGTGAATTTGGTCTTTCAGTTAGGGAGGGGGAGATAGTTGTGTAGTCATGTGTTTTCAAGTTATTGAGTTGTTTGTTGGTAGTTGTGGGGTTCCAGGTGGTCTCTCTAGTTTCTTCATGTATCCCTGAATTCGAAGTAGTGGAGGGAGCTTATGGAATTCCTTGGTGTTGTTTCCGTATATTTTGACCAATACGGATTTCAAGGATGAAATTCAAATTAAGTGGGGGGAGAGTTGTCACACCAAAGTTTCATGATTTTTCTTAAGTCAGGAATGTGGACTGTAATTCAATCATATAAAGGCTATGGGCTTCAAGGAAATAAATTTTAGACCTTATTGAATGTTGATGATATTGGTTATCAGATCTAAGCCCTTGATTTGTGTGTTGGAACCAAAGGGTAAAATGGAAAAAGTTATATGTCGAGCTCCTTGCATGGATTATGGTTTTATTTCGACATGTATTAAGCCAAAATTAACTAGATATAATTGTAGGGCACGCCAATACCTTTCTATGCATATAAAGAACGCCGAAAACGGAGTTGAAACGAAGAACTTATCGTTGTTTGAAGTTGAACTAGAAATGGGGAATTTTTCCCTACGTTGAGAATAGGAAAGATCTTACGCTGAGCGTAAGTGATGAATTTTGGATGCGAGTTTAATAACCTACACTAAGCGTAGGATATGTTATGTTGAGCGTAGCCGCTGCAGACCAAAACCCTAACCCTTAGGTTTTGAGCCATATTTAAGGGCTCTAACTTCTTGGGATCCTTCCCATGACCAGCCTCCATCACCTCATATTGTTCCTTTGAAACCCTAACTACCAATTGTGATTTTTGGAGCTTTTATAGATTTTTGTGTTCTCTTTGAATGAAGAAAGCATTTGTAGAACCAAGTGTGAAGCTTCAAGGTGTGTAGATCAGGGATTTGCAAGCCAACATCTATCTACGCATTCTCATCCATCCATGCATGAGTTCTTAAGAAAAAGGTGATAATATGGACTTAGAATTTGGTTTTTTGCTATTCTTGGCCATGAAAATGGATAAAGTCAGAGACTTTATCCATTTAGACATTCATGTAGATCAGATCTAGAAGTTTAAGGGTTTAATTTTTGTATTAAGAGCTTAATAGGAATTTTTAGGAAACAGGGGTTTTACGTAGAGCGTAGCCTTCTGTACACTAAGCGTAGCTCTATGTTGAGTGTAACTTTTTATATGCTAAGCGTAACTCTATGCTGAGCGTAGATCATTTTGCTATGCTAACTGTAAGTAAACTAAGGGTTGACTATTGACTTTTTGACCAGTTTGACTTTTGGTCAACCATGTTAGGACTTAGTATTGGAAGGGCAAAATAGTCTTTTTCCCAAAAGAGGTTTAATTTTGAGCTTAAACCTCTTGAGAGTTAGTTATTACCTTAATCGTTAATTAAGGTTTTGTTATGTATATGATTAGTGGGAGGATTTCTAATATCAACAACTCGAGTGTGAGATTTTTCTGTCTGTGGATTGAGGTGAGACTTCTGACTATACTATGTAGGATGCTAGTTGTCTTGGTGAGTCTTGCATATGTATGTTGGGCTGGTCCTATTTGTAAGTATGTATGTTGGGCTAAGCCTGTTTGCGTGTTGGGTTGGGACAATTTGTATGTATGTTGGGATGGGTTGATTTGTATGGTATGTGGTATTTTGGGGAACTCACTAAGCTTTGTGCTTACAGTTTGGTGGTTTAACATTTTTAGGTACTTCCAGTTCCAAAAGGAATGCCCAGCTTGACTGAACAACATCCCTTGATAGCTTTTCCTGCACTGACTATTATTGTTTTACTCTAATGTGTGAAAGATACATATTACTCTACTTGATATTATGTGACAACCAGAAATGTTTTTCTGTAAGTCAAAATTCAATCAATAAAAGTAAGACTTGTTTCTACTATCACTTTATTGTGTTCATGGTCAGTTTGAGAGTCTTTAAGCCTAGTGCACTTAAGAGTTGGATGTTGAGAAGTGTTAGCTTGGGATTAGAGGGATGAAATCGAATCAGAAAACTTTTCAAAGGGTGTTCACGGCCGAAAACTAGGTTCACGGTAGTGAACCCATGTTGGGCCGTGAACCCCTCTCCACACACACACACACACACACACATATATATATATATATATATATATATATATATATATATATATATCCTTCATTTTTCCTCATTTCTTCCCTCCTTGGCCGAAAACTCCTCAAGATTCTCTCAAGTCTCATCCAGCAAAAGCTCTCTTTTCACCCCCCACAAACGTAAGTAATTCATCCCTTTTCACTTGTTATTCATCTTATTCATGTAAAGTGCTTCATATTCATCCATTGATTCATCACTTTCACCACCATCATTATGATCTTGAAGAGTTCACGGTCGGGAACCCTTCATAGGGCCATGAACCCTTCATAGATGGGCCGTAAACCCTTCAAGCCTTCATAGATGGGCCGTAAACCCTTCATGTGTTCACGGGCCATGAACACATCTTGGGTCGTAAACCCATGGTGGTTGGCCGTAAACTCCTTTTTGTCCTTCATTCTTGATTCTAACACTTCATTGTAAGTGTTTCCTAGGCTTGTTAGTCGTTTTAGATACTAATTGTAGGCCTATACATGTTAATATGTGCTTATTAGGACCGTATTGTGCTCGGGACTTCACTTAGAATACCAAGCGTCCTACCTTTGTCATTCATCCAAGTCACTCACAAACAGGTGAGTTCATACCCCTATACCTTTACTGTTTTTAACGTTTTCGGGGGGAAATACAAGCTAAACATCAATAACCTTGTGAAATTATACAAAAAGATTTTCAATACACTTAGAACTGATACAATTATACAGTTTCTATGCTTTTACAAAATATTTAGATATTTGATCCCTTTTATATTACCCACAGCATAAGGGAAGTTTTCAACATAATCGCAGAGTTTTCAATGTAAAACATGACTTGAATACATTAACGAACATATGAACTATAATAGGTATAGTTTATGCAACAATCATTTTATCAGTATACAAAACATAGATTAAATGTGATCAAACATATAAGCTATTTAGAGTATAGTTTATGGAACATATAGACAGTAAGAAAATTCAATGGATTCATTTTATTCTACATCTAATCATTAGAATAGCATTTTATGAGTGAGCATTCTTTCTGTACTTAAGTACTAACAAAAGTCCTGAGATTATAACCAGAGTCTCCTTGCGGGGAAACGTGAGTTTGTGTATAGATCTATACGGGATTGACAATCCCACACCATAACTGTTAGCTACAGTTAGGCCGGTAGGCCTGGGTGACAAAGTCATTTCGATTCCCACACCTGAAGAACGTCGTTCAAGCAATTCAATGGTCAAGTATGGTTATAGCAACTCATAAATTTGGTACTAAGAATATACTCCCTCCGTCCCATTTTAGTTGTCCAGTATACTATTTTGGTTTGTCCCAAAATTATTGTCACCTACTAAAAAAAGACTAGTATAATTAAGAAAGTTTCCCATACTACCCCTGGTAATAAATACGCCTAATTACTACCGTGCATTAATTAGTGGAATAAAAAAGCAAAAGACATTTGCATCTCATAATTACGTATGCTACTCTTTGCTTACAAATGCAAATAAACATTCTTTTCTTTTTTCTTTTTAAGAAAGCCAGCAACGTGTTACACATCAAATGAAAATTTGATTTGTTTTCATGTTTACATCTTACTGACTCAAATATGGAACTACTTCATCTATGAGGCTTTGTTCACACTCAATTTGTATTGGCAAAATACCTTGTCGTTCCAACCTACTTTTACCGATATGTGGTATTCGATAGTTGTTACCACCTTTAACCTTTATGATTTCTTTCATGCATGTTTGCAAAGTTAAGAAAACATTGTTAAGCTCATGAGATTGCATCTTGTCAAATGAGGTTTGAACTGCAGTAACCAATTCATCCACTATATGGAGTACCTCTTGTTCTTGAAGTGATTGAATGGCCCGAAAAAACCCAAGGTCCAACACATTTAAATCTGGACTATTTGGGGGCTGAAAACAAAGTCGAATATCAAACCCATCTTGAGACGATGCTTCAAGAAATTCGCTATCATTGACATCAATATGAGGTTTTGCATTATCCTGTTGAATGAATATTGGACCAGTATGGTTTGGAGGCCATTTAGCTTTAATAGCGGGTAAAACTTTTTCAATCAACCACGACCTCGTTATTTCTTTAGTAACCGATAAAATTGGTTTTGCCTCCAATGTTCCCGCAACACGGTTCTTGCTTGAACGCTTAGCGGGTTCTTTTGTTGTAAGTGGGAAGATGCCAATCTTTCCGGAAAAAATTTCATTTCCTAAGGCATCAAATCTTGGCCGAGCAACCGCTGCGAGAAACATGACTTTTGTAATGAACTTTTTGCTTTTACATGTTCTCAACGGTTCATCCTCACCGGGAACGAGGTAGTATCGTTTTGATGATCTTGATATGTAAAACCATTTTTCATCAATGTGGATGACATTAAACATATCATGGAATGTGGTATTGGAATTAGGTAATGACCGAGTGATCATAGATAAACAAAATTCTAACCTCTTTGTTTTATTTGCATCGGTAAGGTCCGGCTTGATAGCATTTGTGTGTGGTCTAAGGTCACCTTCTTTTATTCGTCTATGCAAAGTTGATTTTGCAATACCTAATGACTTTGCAATAGACCTAATGGTAGTTCGACGACGTAATGGAATTTGTGAAACTTGATTCAAATCGAGTTGAACCCTTTTTCGCCCAACAACTTTTAGCTTCTTTGAAGAAAAATCAATTATTGATCCATTCTCCACTTGAAGTTTAGCCCGATTCCAAATACGACTTACGGTGCGTTTAGAAACTCCGAAAAGTGCAGCTACATCATTTATGGAACCCCTTCTTAGCTCTCCATTAGAATTGTGCTGCAACAAGGCTTGAAATATATCTTGACGTTGGGCATAGGTTGTGTGTTTTTTAGTCAATGAAGTTAAAGTGTTCTCCATGACTTACGTAGGAAAAAAAGATGAAGGAAAATGGTTTATAAAGATTCATTGAATTGTTTTTGGTGGGAGAATTTGGAGCCAAATTTTGCTACTGCACGGCTTAAATTTTTTTTTTCATTACGAGGTAAGTTTGGTTTCAATTTACAGTAAAACAAAAATTGGTGGGAACATTTTGCCTCCAAATACTTTCATTTTCCGATTAGTTAAATTAAGCATTTAATGGTTCTTTAATTATTTTTGTTTTTCTCCTTATTCCATCGGAGAGAAATGGTTCAACCGTTTCTCTTTATTAATGATTGATTAATTGTATTAATAGCTCATAAGAAGGGTAGATAGGTCATTTTGTTTACAAAAAGTTGCATTAAATGTACTTTTCTTAAACAATGTGTTTTTTACTTGTGGACAACTAAAATGGGACGGAGGGAGTACGATTAATATATGAATAGTAATAAATTCAATTAGTTTTATTATAAATAATAGAAATACTATACATACTAGAGTTTTCCAAAGTTTCTCCAAACTTACTATACATACTGGTGATAGCCAGGGTTTTCATGAAAAAGGGGATTTTCCATACAAAACAATAAAATAGAACACATCTAGTGGTAACTATGTTTATCAACTAATACATTATGTGATACAGTAACAAACACACTCATATTAGAAAATATTGGATTTTCTTGGACACTTACAAATATTTTCAATGATGCATTAACAATTTTTCCTTACAAAAGCATGCTTATGAAATCACCAGCTTTATGCTGATATTCTTTCAAAACTGCTTGTATTCTCAGGAAACCAGTAGACAGGTATCCCCACAGCTTTTGAGAAGATGGAGCGTATAGAGTCACGTCTTTTACATTTTGTTATACTTTTATTGTATATAAATATAAATCAAACAAATGTAAATATTTTACTTATTTAATGTAATGGTTGTGTTTACTTTGATTACTATGATGTAATTGTTATGATACTATACATGACGTCCTCCACCCCCGAACGATTCCGCCATTATGGTTTGGGGTGTGACATTTTGGAACAAATGATTGTATGGATTTAATGATTTTAAAATGAAAATCTTATTGGCATTTTTGGGACGTTACATCATTCATGTCTTTTCCTTCACATTTTGATGATAATTCTGTTGACCACTGTTTGATTTGTGCTCAATCTAAGCAATTTCGATTACTATTTCCACATATTATTTCTAAAACAAAATCTCCATTTGATTTAATTCATGTGGATGTATGGGGGCCTTATAAACACTTAACACATGATGGTTTAAAATATTTTTAACCATTGTGGATGATCATACACGACATACATGGGTTCATTTACTAAATCACAAAAGTTATGTTTTCTCACTTCTTCAAGCATTTATTGAAATGGTTGAAACTCAATTTCATGTGGTTGTTAAGCGTTTATGTATTGATAGTTCCATGGAACTTGGATCAAGTAATGTTGGCAAACAATATTTTCAAGATCAAACAATTTTACATCAAATTTCTACTGCTTATACTCTTCAACAAAACATATTAGTTGAGAGAAAACGTAGACACATCTTGAATGTTGCAAGAGCATTGTACAACCAAACATGTATTGGTCATTCTTTTTTTAGGATAGTGTGTAAAAACTGCAACTTATTTGATTAATCGTACACAATCTCATGTCTTGCATAATAAGACTCTGTTTGAAGTCTTGTACAAAACTACACCTTTATGGGATACTCTTAAAGAATTTGGATGTTTATGCTTCATTTCCACTATTGCTAATGATCATGATAAAATCATGAGTAACGCTCAACCATGTATCTTTTTAGGATACCCATTTTAGTCAAAGAACATATCAAGTTTACAATTTTATGACCAAAACCTTTTCTATTTCATGAGAAATGAAATTTTTTGAAGATGTTTTTCCCCTTCATGATCAAAAGAATCCTTCTTTGCATTCCAATCCACTTTCCTACATGCCTTTTAATGCTTCAAATAGTTCTACATCTTCCAGGACTCTGTATCCTTTCACTAATCCTTCAACAAATACCAACACATAAACATTAAGGAGACCAATTCTAAATCTTGTTCCTCCTACATACTTGTAAGACTATATCTGTAACAATGTTACTTTTGATGCTTTTTGTAACCATACTGTTACAAATCATTACATTAATCCCATAATTCCCAAAACACCCTTTTGTTCCACTTCTTGTAATCCTTCATATGCTTTTCATGTTTCCAATCATCCTACTGAACCTGCCTTTTATCATCAAGCCATGGGGATTCTTAAATGGGAAGATGCTATGAAGCTTAAATTAGATGCCTTACAAGCTAATAGTGCATGGGATATTGTTAACCTACCAAAAGGAAACCGACCAATTGCATGTAGGTGGGTTTACAAAGTGAAATACTGTTATGATGGATCAATTGAACTTCAAAAGGAATATTTATTTGTCAAAGGTTTCACTCAGAAGGAAGGCATTGACTACCATGAGACGTTTTCACCGGTAGTCAAGTTAACAACTGTACGTAGACTTGTAGCATTGGCAGTGAAAAATTAGTGGAATATACATCACTTTGGCTAGAATAACGCCTTTTTGCATGGAGAATTACATGAAGAAGTTTACATGAAGATTCCACCTTGATATGAAACTTCATCATCATCTCTTGTTTGTCGATTAAAGAAGTCTCTATACGGTTTGGAGCAAGCTAGTCGGTAATGGTATGCCAAGTTGACTTCTGCCTTATGAATTCAAGGATATTCACATTCTCATAATGATTACTCTCTATTTCTCAAGAAGTTTGGTTCAATAATTGTTATTGTTGCTATATATGTCGATGACATATTAGTATAGGGAATAATCTTGAAGAAATTACAAAGTTAAAAACTTTTCTTGATGAACAGTTCAAAATCAAGGATTTAGGATTCCTTCATTATGTTCTGGGAATTGAATTTGACTCAACTGATAAAGGAATGGTGGTTCATCAAACCAAAACTATTAAAGAGTTGTTAGCTTCATACGAAATGTGGGATTCATCTTCATCAACAACTCCCCTACCATCCAATCTCAAATTGTTACAAGTCATGGATGATCTCATTTCTGATGCTACTATCTATTGACAACTTATTAATTTTTTTGTTACACACACGACCTGATCTTGCTTTCACCATTTAGCATTTGAGTCAATTTAAAAAAACACCTTGTCAAGCTCATTATCAAGCTGCTGTTCATGTTCTCAAGTATCTCAAAAGAATAATTGATCAAGTTATTCTCATTAATAATGATTCATCTTATCAATTAGAGGCCTATTATGATTCCGATTGGGTTGTGTGTTTAGTTACTAGATGATCAATCAATTGGTTCTTAATCATGTTTGGTGGATCACCTATCTCTTGGAAGTCTAAAAAGCAAGTCATTATTTCTTTGTCTTCTGTAGAACTAGAGTATCGCTCTATGAGAAGTGTCACATCAGAGCTTGCATGGATCAGTCGTCTTTATGTAGAATTTGAGCTTACCAATATCACTCATGTTCCTTTGAAGTGTTATAATATAGATGCTATATACATTGCAACAAATCCTGTTTTCCATGAGCGAACTAAACACATCGAAGTAGATTGTCATTTTGTTCGTGAGAGAGTACAATTAGGATTAATTCGTTTGTCTCATGTTTCAACTGATGAACAAAGAGCAGATGTTCTCACAAAAACTCTCTCTAGTTCTAAACATATAGATGCAACATCCAAGCTTGGATTTTTTTCTTATGGATCCAAGCTTGCGGGGGGCTGTTAGCTAGAGTGTCATCCTAGCTAATATAATTGTTATAACCGTTCCTAACTACCAAGGGTAGTATTGTCTTTTCAAGTTAGAATTTTGTTTTGGTTAGTTAGTGGTAGTTAGGGTACTTTTTTATGTAATGTTATTCATATATATATATATATATATATATATATATATATATATATATATATATAATAGTCATAGACTGTAATGAAGTAATGTGAAGAAAAATTTCAAATCAATTCATCTTCTTTGTTCATTTTCTCTGTGATCTTAACGATCGTGAGAGGTTGAGTGGAGGATAGTTAGTAGAGCTTTTAAGAGTCAAGATCTAATACCATATTATTAAACGGTATTTCATTCTTTTCAAATAACACATCACACATATTAATACAAAATGCAATACTCTTTGGTCCATACAACATGAGCCGCTGTCATTTCTTTTAAGACTTAGGTTATACCCATATAATATAAACTAAGAGTATACGGTGTGGGTCACAACGAGAAATGAATCGGGTGATTTGGCACACGAAAACAGCGTCACGACGCGGGGAACACCGCCCCCCAACTCGTTGAAGCTCGTTATGGCGAATCTCATGGACGTTAAGACGGAATGCAACACATAAATTCGAACGTTTTCTTCACTCGGCCGTTTGAAAACGGTCAAAATTAAATAATAAAAAATTATCTTTTATCCTATTATAAAACATATTTATTTTCAAAAAGTTGGTGTTGCATCTTATTGTCTATTTCCCTACTTGGTGTTAATACAAATTGCTTATGTGGCATGTAAGATGGCACAACTTGGTGTTGCACTTTGTTGCCACACCTAATTCTCTAACACTCAACTATCTAGTTTTTCTATCCATCCTGAACCATAACCACAAAGTTTAAAGTTAAAACACCCTTTTAGTTTTTAAAATCTTTGATATTTATTTTTTCCTATTTAATTTTTGTAATCAACTGTACTCGTATATAATCTAGTTCAAATAATATAAATTTAATCTTTTTTAAAGGTTTCACGGATTGAAACGGCAAGCCCTATGTGATCCTCTAAATATAATTACATAAACTAAAGAATAAAGTGTGCAACAACACTGACTTCATACTGGTAAACAGAACCACCATGAATCACCCACATGTCCTTCTCGTTTCTCAACACGCCTACGGCCATCTCAACCCAACCATTGAGCTCGCCAAGAACCTGCGACGCGCCGGTGCACGTGTCACCATTGCCACCACCGTCAGCGGCTTCAACAACAAGCTCAAATCTCTGCCTTTCTTCCATGACATCTCTTGTGTTTCCTTCTCCGACGGCCATGATGATGACATCAACCCAGACAAGATCCCCGGCTACTTTCAAGACCTAGAGCGCGTGGGCTCCGAGAGCCTTGCATGTGTTATTCAAACTTTGTCAGAAAGCGGCAAGCAGGTAACATTGCTAGTTTACACACTCTTCATACCTTGGGCAGCGGTGGTGGCGCGTGAGCTAAACGTGCCTTCTGCCATCCTCGTCATCCAAAGCGCCACTTGCTTTTCGATTTATAACCATTTCTGCAACAGTCGTGATGGTATTGCTGTTGTAAACAAAGATATCGAAACCTCCATTTCTCTAAAGTTACCAGGACTACCTTTGTTGAAATGGAATGATTTTCCGACGTATCTATTGCCGACAGATCCGACTTTTTCCGAAATGACTTCTCTTTGTCAAGAACACCTTAAGTTTCTTGAGGAAGAACCTAATCCACGTGTGCTGGTGAACACTATGGATGACCTGGATTCTGATTCCATAAAATCCATCAAGAACGCCGTTATCGTCGGCCCATTGGTTCCTTCTTCTTTCTCCGACAATCATGGCTCATATTTTCGATGGCTAGATTCAAAACCAGAAAACTCGGTGATATACGTGTCATTTGGGAGCAAGGCTGTGCTAAGCAAAGCTCAAAAGGAAGAGATTCTACATGGATTGATAGAATCGAGTCGGCCATTTCTGTTGGTTTTACGTGACAACTGTGAAGATGAAGACGAAGAGATAAAGGAATTGAAGGAGAAAATAGGAGACGATGGGCTGGTAGTGGGGTGGTGTTCACAAATGGAGGTCTTGAGACACGGTGCTGTCGGGTGTTTTGTGACGCATTGTGGGTGGAACTCGACATTGGAGAGTATGGTGGCCGGAGTGGCAGTTGTGGCGTGTCCACAATTTTCCGATCAGCCGACGAATGCAAAGATGGTGGAGGGAGTGTGGGGGAATGGTGTCAGAGCGGTGGTGGATGAGAAAATGGTGGTGAGGAGAGAAGAGATGAAGAGGTGTTTAGAAGCGGTGATGGGAGGCGGCGAGAGGGCAGAAGAAATAAAGAAGAGTGTTGAGAAATGGAAAAAGGTTGCCATGGAATCTCTCAAAGATGGTGGTTCGTCACAGATAAATCTAAAAGTATTTTTGGAAAGCATTTTATAAAGCTAATGAATATTTATAATTTAGTAAATGATTATCAAAAAAAAAAAAAAAAAAAAAAGAAAAGGTAAATCATTATCAAAACTTTTAATTTGACTAAATTTTTTGCATTTATTATATGTTGAGACTTGAGATATGTATTTTAGGTGGTCGTTCTAATATTCGTTTCTTTGATTTCGTTTCTTACTTGATGCAATATGTTGGTTTATCATTAAGCTCTTCTGCAACACGACCTGCAGAACTTTTCGATTACAAAGTGTTCGAAAAATCTAGCAACTATTTGCTATAGCATACTTCCTAATATTCGGTATCTAGGTTTCTTCATTTCATTTAAATCGCGTTATTTATTCTTATCATCAAATGGCAATCTAACAATTTCCATTTTGACTTGATTTGTCTTTGACCATCAAAGATTCCAAAGAGTCATCTCCTTCCTCCTAGTTGGCGTCGAACAAACTTAACTTCTACCAACGTTCACCAATTCAAAGCAATATATGAACTTCTACATTGGTAGAATCTTTGTTAACGTATTCGGTGGGTTCTCTTATGTAGTTAGCTTCTCAATTAAGAACATGTCTTCTTAAACTCACATCAGTATCCTTAGTCTTTCTCATGATAGACTCAATTATTTGCGATACTTAACACACTCTAAGTGTCAAAATACTTCTGGCATCAATATTTCTAGCATCATAAATTAGATGGATATTAGATGTTCTCTTCAATAATCCATTTGAACGCCTCCCAGTGAGCCTTCTCCACCACATTAAGTTCATCGGCCAGATCAAGTATAATGCATATCATAATATATATGCGACTTCCATAAACACTCAAATGTGGAACTCTCCACATGCAATCCTTAACCTCATCTATAGACAGTATAGTGCTACGATCATGTTTATAATGTGCCCATAAACGGTACACCAAGTTATGTAGAATCTATATTACTAATGAATATCAACAATCAGAGTATCCCAGCTATTGGAAGTTATGGTAGGCCTAAATGCTGCAAAATAAAAAGAGGACATGGAGAGCGAGATTAAGTCCGTGTATGTTGAAACATGGTTGATCAAGCACACGGCCTTAACCGTTATGTATAATGGATCTTCAAGAAGAGACAAACATCTATATCAACAAACACATAATCAAACCCATATAGGTTTAACGGATGTCTAATCTTGAGAGGTTCATTTATGGACCGAAAAGAGCACCTTGTAATTGGAATCTTTATTTTTAATGAGAAAGTTTAAAGAGTTTGAATTTCAAGAGTTGAAGATGAGTCATATATATGTCAAAGCTAGTAGGAGCAATTATAATCTTTATTTCAATGAGAAAATTTAAATAGTTTGAGTTTTGAGAAATGAAGATGGGATATATATATATATATATATATATATATATATATATATATATATATATATATATATATATATATTAGATTTGTGCCCGCATAAAGTGGCAGTGATAAATAATTTTTGTTTTTGCGAAATAGTTTCGTATGTGGAAATAATTATTACATTTTATTATTAGTCCTTATATAATAAAAAATTACTATTTTTAAATAAAATATTTATGTTTATACATTATGTTTATATTATATGTTTATACTATTGATGTAAATTAATTAATATTGGTGACTAGTTTAAAAAATGCAAATTGATTTATATAAATGAATTTTATATTTTAAAATTTTCATTTTGCTCCAAATTGAAATTTTAATTATTTTCCTTCATTTTAAGTTTTCAAATTTTTGGTAAGTTTTAATGAATTATTTATGTATATTGGATTTGTACAAAAAACTTTATAACTTATACCTTTTAAAATTCAAGATATGACAAATATGCTTTATAATATAGTATAAGATATATATATATATATATATATATATATATATATATATATATCAAAGCTAGTGGGAGCAATTAGAATCCTTGTTTCAATGATAGAATTTAAGAGTATGAATTTCGAGAAACGAGCACGAGCCATAAATACATGTCAATGCTAATATGAGCATTGTTGTCTCTTTTGTAATGTACATGGATTATGTACACATTCATAGGAACCTATGTTCTAACTTAGTAAATGTAAAATATGGGCTTGGTAAGGGGATTATTTTGCTATGTTACACATAGGAGATACAACACATGTACAAAATATTAGGACCTATAGTGATCACTAGATTAAGACAAATACATGAAATATTGAGGAAACTCGACATGTAGAAATCTAAAAGGTTTCATGCTTAATAAAATATGGCATGACACAGAGCGATGCTAGTATCCAAGGTTGTAAAACTCGTTACTCGGTACCTGTTCGACCGACTACCGAGTAACGAGTACTCGTTACTCGGTACCTGTTCGACCGACTACCGAGTAACGAGTACTCGTTACTCGGTACCTGTTCGACCGACTACCGAGTAACGAGTACTCGGAGAGTAGTCGGATTCAGTAATTCATGTAGAAATAATTTTAAAGAAATTATATATGTCAAAATCATAAGTTCAAATCAAAAGTTGATTGAAATATTTAACAAAATAGATACACATGAATACACAAAAACATAAAAACGCATAATGGTCTCTCTTCGTAAATAATTGTTGATTTAAGATACATATGTAGTAATAATCACAAGTGTGTTTGTTAAATAATAAATCATTAAGTATATTATACATATTAATCACCAAGTTGATCGGGTTTTACAACACCGCTCAGTTCAGTAAGGGGTCGATCGGGGAGTACTTGGGATTCTGCAACTCGCCTCGGAAAAGGGCCGAGTAGCGAGTACTCAGAGGAATAGTTAGACAACTTGGCGAGTTTTAAAACACTGCTAATATCCTAGTTATACTATTGAGCTAGATGAAATGATTCGTATCCCAAATGTTTCTATTATGGGATCAACTATATATGTCATGACATGTACTATATCTGACGACTCGTATGCCTTGGAATGAATAAACAAATTGAAATCAAGAACATTCCTTAATGTCCTAGGAGGACAAAGGAGATGATCTTATTAGTATGGGAGAGATCAACGTAAAAGTTACATTGATGTTAAGTTCCAGGCTAATATAGACGATTATATCCATAGTCGGAATTGGTCTTTTACTAAATAATGAAGTATTAGCTTCGAAGAGTACCGAGTAATTCACCATAGTGGATCTAAAAATAAACTTATAGTATATTGTATCTAGTTAGACTACAAAGAGAAACTATATGACCAAAGGAGATTCATTAAAGAGTAAAGTAATTAGTGTTGAAATTCAATCATTAATGGTCCTTTTGAAGTTTCTTTAAGGCTGAATTTACCTTGAGTATGGATCCCAAGTCATACAAGCTTAATGACACACACTGAGTAAGTACTATCACATTTGATGGATAGTCAAATGTATAGACATCATATCGGACAATAATCTTGCTGATCCATTCCCTAACCTAATGTAACTAACCTAGTCTGACAATCAGAAAAAGTCAAGAGGCATTAGATTTGCAAATGTATTGGCTTGAACACTTTTAGTTTAGTTTGTTTTAAATTTAAGAACTTAAGCAGTATAATTCTTAATTTGATTTGGAGATTATTAGGTAGAGATATTTGAATTATGGTGGAGGTCAATCCTTTCATTTAGCTTATCACCGTGTTCTCTTTTTGTATGTTTGGAACCCATTTCCCAAGTATTAATTTACTCAAACCTCCACAGTTGGTCATACTCTTGGAAGTAAGTAAGCGATTTAAGACTGGCATGAGTATTAGTTGATTGTCCATAGCGATTGGGGATATCACATAGATTCTGATAACACTTGCGAATACTTAAATGAGATTTAATTATTGGAACAACCCATACTTAGAAATTACTTCATGGATATAGTCAAAAGTAATTCTATGATGATAATATCTTCTATTCTTCAAACTGAGATACATATGAGGTTTTTCTCTATAATTCAATTATGCATTGGTTTACTCTAACATTATCTGTAACTGGTAGTAATAAATGCTATTTCCATGTGTGACATGATGAAGTAAATAAAACCTATGTAGCATAAATTTATTTGTTTCTTCTGCCTTAAAAGGAGAAGCGATATATAGGGCCCCACATTAATTTGGTGCTGACATCTAAAGTGCTTGGTTGAGCCCTGAATGAAACTGATGTGTTAAATTTTGTAGTCATATGCAATCTTCACAAATCGATATTAGGAAACATAATCTTGAACACTAAGATTGACCCTTATCCAAGTATCAAATTCATACATATATCTTGTAGAATAAAGGTTTAGTTGATCACTTATCTAAGTAGAGTTCGACTATTGCTTTGGATGGCTAACTCTATGTTGATTATTGAAGAAGTATTGGACTTTGTATAGTTGATGACTGGTCCAAGTAAGAGACTATTGGAAAGAGTGACCAATGATATTAACTATTGGTAATATTTCTAATAATAACATGGTCCTTTTGGATTGCCCTCATGACACATTTGAGTAATTAAGGAGAAAAATAGTTTATTATCTTATTATGTTTAATAAATTAAGTAGAAATTGTTTTAGAATTAATTTGGAATTAATTAATTGAAGGGGATGAATATTAATTAGTTAAAAGAATGACTAACTGGACTATTCGAGAACCCTTAAGGATAAAGCAAAATTCGAAATTCACTCTATCCCACATGGGATGGGAGGTAAAATTTGAAATTTACTCCATCCCACATGGGATGGGAGATGAAACTTGACTAATGATCTAAGGCTATAAATAGGATGCTAAATATTTCATTCTTCCTTGTTCATTGGCTTGATTTTTCGCCAATTCCTTTTTTCCTCTCCTTGGAATGAAATTCTTAACCCTCATTAGGGTTTGTAGAATTTTGATCTGCTTCCTAGTTATATTTTGAGTCTGTCTTTGGTTTCTTGGGTATGATATCATCAGAAGGATTTTGGTTTGGGTCTTCTCTTCCAAGAAAAGTTTTGAAGGACAAGATTTTAAGCATGGAGTTCAATGGCTACGTAAGAGGTATGTAATTGTTCATTCTGTATGTTTTATTATAATAGCAGTAATAGTATGAAACTTATATCCCTAGGTGTATGACACATAGGTTTGTACGTGTTTGATAAAACACAAACATTTTACAGAGTTTAAAGTTTAGAAGGTCCAATTGAATAATCCAACAAAAAAGTTAAAATAGAATCCAATCCTTTTAATCAAAAGTTAAATCATACATTTATTTTCTAATAATTTTGATAATCATTTTAAAATTATTTTATTACAAAGTAGAGCATGTCAAGAAAACATAATCTAAATATTATGCAAGCCAAACTAGGCACCGTTATTTCCATAACCTGCATGATTGGTAATTGATTTAAAAATATACCCAGTTTGGCATTGTACATTGAAAATACAATGCATCAAAAAAAAAATATCAACTGAACTGAAAGAAAATAATGTGTTATTACTTATTGCGTTCAACCCCTAATTTCCATTTTAGATGTATGTGTACCATTTTTAGATACTTCCATGCAAGAAATAGAAATATACTATAACATCTCGATGATGAGGTAACTTCGAATTAAACCCTATATCTGAATATTACAGTTTAGCCCTTGTATATGAAGAGGATTGCAAAATGGCCCATAGTGACATTTTGGTGATTTTGGCCAAAGACTTAGTATGTTGGGTGTATGCTTCGTACGCATGGCGTAAAACAGCGGGGCCTTGTACGCTGGGCGTACGTTGTAACGTCCACAGATTCGGGCTAATCAATTTAGAGATAATAAGCGTTAAAAATGACTTTTTGATAGAAGATTATTTGGAATAAATAATCTTTACCAAATTATAATATATTTCAAAAGGATTATGTACATATAAAGAACACTGTAATCCGACTTATAACGAAAACGTTATGACCCGTTGAAGTTTTGCGACAAAACCGGCACGACTCCACGTAACGTAAAAAGTGAATTTTTGATAAACTACTTTTTATCCTTAGCAATTTAAACAAAAGTCGTAGTATATGTTTAACCGAGAGCGTACAAAAAAAGAACGTCCAAAACTGACTTCGTTTGAGGAATTTATGATTTTTCTAAGATTTAGTATAGTAGTGCACAACCCGGAAATCGAATTTTAGATCGATCGATTTTTAGCCAACACAACCTAAATGAGAAATTGAATATCTTATTAATAGGAGCTCAACAATATAAAGACAGTAAAAAACAGACGTCGAATAAAAAAGTTAATAATTTTTAACAAATTTTAACTGTGTAAGTCTGTTAAAATATAACTTTAAAATTAAATTCAAAATTAGCCTACGAAATCTAAATGAGATTTGTAGATCCTATCTATACCTACACGTGGATACAAAGAACGTCAAAAATGGAGCTCGTATGCGAAAGTTACGAATTTTAGAACATAATTAGTTTTTGGAGTAATCTGCGAGTAACATGTGGCGCGATCTGAGCCACTGCTTCTTCACCATGGCTTTCCAACAGATGATGACACGTGGCATGAGAACACAAAACGTTTAGCTAGGGAACGCCCTACGTTCGTCCGTCATATAGCCTATAAGTAGAAGGCGCAAATCACTTCATTCTTCACACCTTTCTCACCCATATACCCCCAAACCCTCTAGGCTTTTCCCTAGCACCTCCAAGGTGTTAAAAGCAAGTCCCAAAGCATTGGAAAGCCCCAAGAAAAAGAGATTTCAGCTTAGAAGTTTTGCCCGTGCAGAGCCCGGTTCCTCACTAAATCCCCTTGTAAGTGAGTTATGCTTACCCTACTTTAAGTATGGCTTATGTTTAAGTTCAATATCATTGTTATGAACCTATAAACAATACATACATACATACATACATATATATATATATATATATATATATATATATATATATATAGTATGGAAAGTGTTATTATAATATCTTTTAACTACTCGAGGTACGGAGAATCTGGTTTGAAAGGCCGCATATGGTTGTTGGATTTCAGAAGTGCTATAATGCCAAAATGGTCCTGCCCTCCAGTGTTTCATGTCTGGCCCCTATCTATACATAGTAGTTGAAAAGTATTGTTTAACACTTTTAAAAAATATCACTCGTAAATAGTCGTGATAAATATTAACTAAAATTTAACGGTAATGATACTAGGTTTAATTTCGTCGAAGTAAAATAGAATTGTTAGAAGCGAAGCGCTGTCCGAGTTTGGAATCATCACTTTAACAAGTGAGTGCATAGTCCTTTTCAGGAACATTATTCTAATACAAGTATTGATTAAATTATTAAATATATGTTTGTGTGTAAAATATTTGTTTACCTGAAATACGTGTTAAGAGCATATTTTATAATATAAGATAATTTAGGATACAAAATGAACCTAATTTAATTAAGATGAATATCGGGTAGTATATTCTTATGGGTACGAGCGAGATATACACGAAGGGTAGAACTTTAAAAATTGTCATTGATCCAAGAGCATGGATTAGGCATAATAATTTGTCCTTAGTCCTGGAGTATGGAGATGACATAGTTAATTATCATTAATCCTGTCCGAGAGTACGGAATGGGCATAGTTATTGATCCGAGAGTATGGATTAGACATACCTGATCCAGGAGTATGGATTAGGTAAAAATGTTCATTTTAGATTCAAGAGTATAGATCGTGTCATCGTGAGGATTGACGGGGTGGGGTAAAAATGCTTATATGAGGTGAAATGGTATATATTATGAGTTCTAAGATATATATATATATATATATATATATATATATATATATATATATATATATATATATGATATAAAATTGTGGGATTGAAATCCCAATGTACTCACCAGGTTTCCCAACCTAACACACTCAGTTTATTTGTATCACATGTGTCGATACGAAGCTACATTACACTGAGAGATTAAAGGAGATGTTAATCACTAGTGTAAATGAATGTGAAGTATATTTATTCTTATATTTTTGTATTGACAATGACATCACAAAGTTTTTATATAAACAAAATACATTTATTCGGAAATGCTTTGATAATATATTTATCATGTTTTTTTGGAACAAATTCCGCAATATTATTTTTTAAAATGAATACTCTGATTTTCAAATAAGCATAAATAAAAATTTTGAAATGACCTTTAATTTGGTGATATGACAGTTGGTATCAGAGCATTTGTTTAAGCAAACTAGGAATTGTAGGAAATTTCTAGACTTAAACATAAAATGCTAAGCGATGATTGTGAGATGAGTATCTGCTATATTTTATACACGAGCCCTAGCTTATTTTAGGAAAGATGCATGAATTGTTTTTATGTGCTAAATGATTTATATGTTATTATTTGATCGGATCTATGGTCTATTGCCGACCAGATCTGGAAATTTTATTTGTTCAGATTTATAAACATTTAATTATGGTATTAGAAGTGGCATGTAACTTTTCGGAGGGATAATGATATTTATACGTCTATCAATAATAAAGCTTTCCTATCTTAATTCTCGTCACTGCACACCGAACATCTGACTTGTGTATAAATCGACATGGTGAGAACTCGAAGCGGATTAGGAAACAGATGTCGACAACCTAAACCTAAGCATGTGATGGGTCAAGCAGCGGTCGTTGCACTTGCACCCAAACCTATCACAAAGGAATAAGTTCAAGCAATAATGTGAACCATGTTAGACTGAGCAAATAGAGGAAATAAGAAGGCTTAATATTGTGAACGATACGTATCGGAAGATATCATAAGAGCAATATCTTTCCTTTAGAATATGTCTAATAAATAATATGTCTAGTATGGGAGAAGTACACTTTCAATTTACAGAAAGAAATATTTTTGGTATAATCCATGAATATATCCCATCATGTGGCATTTCCACCACCAACCGAGTTGAAGTAGAATTGATGATTGAAGATACGCATGGAAGAAGTCCTAGTAGAGTCTAGGGAAAGTTTTATGATTGTTTGGACACATTTGTATGTTTTAAAATTGTTTTTGTGATAATAACTTGGAGAACTGCGAGACAATACTTGGGATGAGTATGAGTAAGTGTGAAAGGTAGTAGAGGCATATACTACCGGAAGCACAGGACTCACACTTGGATCAGGGAAAGTCACAAGGTTACCAAGGCACTAGTAATTAATTATGTTTTGTTCATGTATGTTTTTACTATTGTTTCGGTAATGACTAAGAAGATGATTATTATTCTGACCCTAGTGTTCATATCAAATCAAGTCTGAATAAAACGAGTATGTTACATGGTTCAGATAACCAAGTTCGACGTAGTATCTTACTTAAGCCAGAAGATTGAAGTGAAAGATAATCGAATCGATCAATAAAAGTATCGCGATCGTTGTTAAACAAAGAAGCTTGTATCTAGAAGTCCTACATGCTAGAAAGTGATTATATCATATTAGAACATGAAAGAAGGTATATTCCATTCTGGAATCTAACTCAAAAAGACTTGAGCCTAAGCGTTGCATCATACAATGAGGGGTCATTAGAACATGACCCATCGGTCTGTTACGATAATCGAAGTAAAGAACTTATCTGAATTTAAGTATGTTTAAGAAGGAGCAGGAGTCTCTAATATGGACCGAGTTTGTAACTCAAAGGTTACGATTGAAGTTCCAACATAGTACAAATAGCAAGTATAAAAATTGAGCACCGCCAACAGTCAAGACGTCTAAGGGTTAGAAACTCATTACAAAAGACGTAAGAGTTATGGTTATTACCTAGGATGAAAACATAACGTATGGAGTCATTATACAAGCCTTGAATCGTTGATGATTCTAGGACGTAATCATCCTAAAGGGGAGATAATTGTAACGACCGCAGATTCGCTATAGTCAATTTAGAGATGATAAGCGTTAAAAATGACTTTTTAATCGAAAATTATTAAAAAAATAATCTTAACCAACTTATAGTATATGTCACAAGGATTCTATACATATAAAGAACGCTAAAATCCGACTTATAACAAAGATGTTATGACCCGTTTAAGTTTTACGACAAAACAGGCACGACTCCGCGTAACGTAAAAAGTGAATTTTTAATAATTTACTTTTTAGCCTTAGCGATCTAAATGAAAGTCGTAGTATATATTAAACCAAGAGCATACAAAAAGTGATCGATCGATTTTTAGCCAACACCACCTAAATGAGAAGCTATGATTTTTCTAAGATTTAACATAGTAGTGCACAGCCCGGAAATCGAATTTTAGATCGATCGATTTTTAGCCAACACAAACTAAATGAGAATTGAAGATCTTATTAATAGGAGCTCAACGATATAAAGACAGTTGCAGACGAACGTCGGATGAAAACGTTATGAATTTTTAAAGAATTTTAACTGTTTAAGCCTATTAAAATATAACTTTAAAAAGAAAGTCAAAATTAGCCGACGGAGTCTAAAAGAAAGTTGTAGATACT
Organism: Lactuca serriola; assembly: GCF_051521515.1. NCBI lineage: Eukaryota > Viridiplantae > Streptophyta > Magnoliopsida > Asterales > Asteraceae > Lactuca > Lactuca serriola. The sequence continues at coordinate 120,182,849 of NC_136409.1, read as the reverse complement.
AATGATACCTACGCGCGGATATAAAGAACGTCAAAAACGAAGCTCGTATGCGAAAGTCACGAATTTTAGAAGATAAATAGTTTTTGAAGTAATCTGCAAGTGACACGTGTTGCGATCTGAGCCACTGCTTCTTCACCACGACTTGCCACCAGATGGTGACATGTGGCATGTGAACGCCCAACGTTTAGCTAGAGAACACCCTATGTTCGGCTTCAGATAGCCTATAGATAGAAGGCACAAATCACTTCATTCTTCACACCTTTCTCACCCATTCTCTCCCAAACACCCTCAAACCCTCTAGGCTTTTCCCTAGCACCTCCAAGGTGTTAGAAGCGACTCCCGGAGGGCCGGAAAGCCCCAAGAAGAAGATTTTTCATCTTAGAAGTTTTGCCCGCGTAAAGCCCGGTTCCTCGCTAAAACCCATTTTAAGTGAGTTATGCTTCCCCTACATTAAGTATAGCTTATGTTAAATTTCAATATCGTTATTATGCACTTATAAATAATATATATTATAAAATATAATATACAAAGTGTTATTATAATATCTTTTAACTACTCGCGGTATGGGGAATCTGGTTTGAAGATCCACATAGGGTTGTTGGATTTCAGAAGTGATATAATGCCAAAATGGTCCGACGCTCCGGTGTTTCATGTCTGGCTTCTGTCTGTACATAGTAGTTGAAAAGTATTTTTTAACACTTGTAAAATAATATCGCTCGTAAATAGTCGGGATAAATATTAGACTAAAATCTTGCAGTAGTGATACTAGGTTTCGTCGAAGGAAAATAAAATTGTTAGAAGTGAAGCGTTGTCCGAATTTGGAATCGTCACTTTAACAAGTGAGTTCTAAGTCCCTTTCATAAACATTATTTTAGTACAAGTCTTGATTAAGATGAATATCGGGTAGTATATTCTTATGGGTATGAGTGAGATATACACGGAGGGTAGAACTTTAAAACTTGTCATTGATCCGAGAGCATGAAGTGGGCATAGTCATTTGTCCTTAGTCCAAGAGTATGGAGAGGACATAGTTAATTTTCATTAATCAGGAGCATGGATTAGACATAGTCAATTGTCCCTAGTCCGAGAGCATTGATTGGACGTACCTGATCCGGGAGTATGGATCAGGTAAAGAGGTTAATTTTAGATACGAGAGTATAGATAGTATCGTCATGAGGATCGACGGGGTGGGGTAAAATTGCTTATATGAGGTGAAATTGTATATATTGTGAGTTCTAATATATATATATATATATATATATATATATATATATATATATATATATATATAACATTGTGGGATTGAATGTACTCACCAGGTTTCCCATCTGACCCACTCAGTTTATTTCTATCACCGGTGTCGATATGAAGCTACATTACACTGAGAGATTAAAGGAGATGTAAATCACTAGTGTAAATGAATGTAAAGTCTGTTTAAGCTTATGTATCTATATTGACAATGACATCCAAAAGTTTTGATATAAACAAAATGCATTTCGTCGTAAATGATTTGATAATATATTTATCATGTTTCTGGGAACAACTTCCGTAATATTATTCTTTTAAATGAATATTCTGATTTTCAAATAAGTATAAATAAAACTTTTGAAATGACCGTGAATTTGGGGATGTCACATACGTGCTTCAAACCCTAAAATTTAGGGTTTGGACCCTATTTAAACATCTTTATGGCCCTAAGACCCTCACCCTAATTAGCCTCCATCCAAAGTTCGTCCCTCTAGCCAACCCTAAGTGAGAAGAATACATTTTGAACTCATTTGTGAGTTGGTGGTGCTCTTGAAGAAGAAGAAGGTGGTAGAAGGACTTTGGAGCTTTGAAGAAGCTTCGATCTGGGATTACCTACTTGCTAGCAATCTCCAGGAGGTAAAAAGCTCCTAGATTGATCATTATTTCATGTAGATTTAGATATTCCTCCATTTAGGGCATTTTTGGTCTCAACCTTTGTGATTTTTGAGCATGGCATACCCTTGATCAAATAAGTTGTCCTTTCAGACCTGGTGAGGGGTCTTGAGTCATAAAAATGTGATCTTGATGCTTAGTTCATCCCCATGCATGCTCTAGATGATCTTAAGGTGTTAAGAAGTTGGGATTTTGTGTATTAAGAATTTAATGGGCATGAAAAGTCATAATTTTTGAAGCTTTATGACTCTTAGAGGTATTTTGGCCTTGGATCTGCATTTGGACGTAAAAAGTCGAATTATTAACCTCTTAAGGGGTTAAGAAGAAAACTTGTGTGTACGTTGGGCATACCATATGGTATGTTGTGCATACGCAGGTTGAGTGTCGATGCCTCAGACACGAGTACACCCTGCATACACCCAAAGAATGCCTGAGTTGACTCGGCAGGGTTGACTAAGTGGACTTTGTTGTTTGACTAGTTTTGACCAATGGTATTTTGGGAAAATTGTTATTAATTTATAATGGGAACTGTTTTGATATTTAGGAGTTGGGTAGAGCCGGTTGTTGGAGTAGGGATTTACTTCAGACTGCATTCAGACTGAGATGTGAGTTTTCCTCATTGTACCTATGGGTCGAAGGCACCAATGCCATCCCACTAGATTATCTATCCTAGTCAGGATAGGGGTATGATAGTTTATAGTTGTTCAGTAGATCAATATGATTATCTATATTTGTTGGTTTTGTATTTATGTTTATTTGTTGCATATGTCGACATCTTGTGTTTGGTTGAGGCGGTATTGTTTTGTGTTGTATGCCAAGACACTCGAGAATGACCTGATAGGTTGTAGGCCTTGCGAGGCAGGCCAGTCATGTCGGCGGCCTGTGGAGTTGTTCGGATAGGTTGTAGGTCTTGCAAGGTAGTACATTCATGTCGATGGCTCGTAGAGTGATCCATATATGCTATAGGCCTTGCAAGGCGGTCCAGTCTGGCTGGCTACTCATAGTTGTGTGCTTGTTTGTTATATGGTGAGTGGGTTCTTTGGGGGAACTCTGTAAAATTTGGTTACAGTTTTTAGTTTATCGTTTTAGGTACTTCTAAAGATTCTTGGAAGGCAAAGGCGTGATCATACATAATTTCCTGTTTTATGGCACCAAGTCTTGGGAAAACTCTAATTTGAAATAACACTATTGAAACAATGAGGTTTTATAAACAATGTTGATTAATGGTTGGTTTTGAAAATTTAAATTTTATCATGATTGTTGGAGTGTTACAAGTTGGTATCAGATCCTTAGCTTGTTAGAATTGGATGAACAATCGTGTGAATCCTGACTCAAACTAGGGAACTGCAAAAGTTTTTAAACAAATTTTTAGAATTGTTTACAAAAGTAAGGAAGGATGTGTTGTGTATGATCAGCCAAAGCAAGGAAGTATACCCCTAAGTTACCCACATTGTTATTGATATTATGTTTATGTTAGAACAATATGCTAGTGGTAGGCTATGGATCTTCAGGAATGCATGATAGAATTGCCTAATAATTGACGCCTAATAGGCTAGGATTCCTTCTTGTATTGAATTGACATCATTTTCATAGTTGCGTAGTGTATGCATCATAGTTGTACATAACTAAGATTCTATAGCGTGAGATGTGTTTGATTTAGCCTTATTTCCTGTTTTTGTTTGATGAAGGGCTTAGGATAAAATCAAGTATTCGACCGTTTATAGGATCCAGTGTTATGTATGATTAGCATACACAAATGCTGCATGGTTGGTGGAATTTCGCGGATGGGTTATGTGTGAGAAATCAGGCATTTGAGGAATGTGTGGCCTTTCTCTAGGGAGTGAGAATATGAAGTACTCATATTCTAGTGTGTGTTGATAAGGTTGTTGTGATGATCTTTAGAGACAAATACAGGTAGGTGTAGAAGGTAGTATGGGCCCGTACTACTGGAAGCACAAGACCCGTACGCATAGCAGGGAAGTCACAACCCCCAGTGTTTGTAGTTTAGAATAGCTCATATGGTGTGAAGTGTGCCTCATCTGATATTTTATTGTTTATTTTTAGTATGGTGGTCAAGTGTACCCTGAACCTTCTAAGGTTAGGGGCGAAGGATTAGTGGATGTTGGTTACTAGATCTTACATTTCATATTAGAGGCTTTTTGTTTCATGGGAGCAGTTCTCTGATATGTTCCACACAAGATATGTTCAATTGGTTGAGAGATAGAGAGAGAGATTGGCCCAGGAGTACTTGGATTTGAGGCAGGGGACTGAGTCGGTGACGGAGATCACCAAGACGTTTACTGAGAGAGCACTGTTTTGTCATGAGTTTGTTGCTTCTGAGAAAGATCAAATGACCTAGTACCTGAGCATCCTTAAGATGTACATCCTCTAGTTTGTGTCTACTTAGCGTTTATGATACACTTGTGGAGTCATAGGAGGCCGCTAGGAAGTGGGAGATTGAGTTGGAGCTCTAGAAGAAGGTGTAGAGGCAAACTCCAGTGCAGTCGCAGCCTACAACGAAGCGATTCAAGGCTGATGATGTGAGATCTGGGAGTCAGATGGGCCGCACTTGTGGCAAGTGTGACAATTTTCATGAGGTTTCTTGTCAATCTACATTTGGGTGCCACAAATGTAGCAAGGATGGGCATTATGCCAAGGATTATCTCCTGGAAGTCCCCGAACCGACCACCATGATCTATTATCACTATAAGTTGATTGGCCACCAAGTGTCCTTTGCTCACGATGGGACCGGCTCAGTCTCCAGAGCCAGCTACTTTTAGGATCACCTATGGGCACCAGGGTAGGGCAAAGCCTCCGATTACTCGAGGTTGCGCTTTTCTACTCACAGCAGAGGAGGCCAGGGCTGCCCCAAACGTCGTTACTGGTATGTTTCTATTTATCATTTTGTTAGTTATTTTATGGTATGCTTACATTTATGTTTCAGATAGGTACATTCTTAGTGAATTCTTTTCCTGCTCTTGTGTTATTCGGCTCGGGCGCGATTCGGTGCTTTGTAGCCCAGTCTTTTAGTAGGGATTTCGATATGACCCTTGACGAGTTGGAGTATCCGTTGTGGGTTTCTATCACCAATGAACATGGGATTTCTGCTTCCAGAGTGTATCAGGGTTGTGTACTGGAAGTCTTCAGGGTGTCCTATCCGATTGACTTGATCCATATCCCCATGGGGGATGTATGTGTGATAGTAGGGATTGATTGAATGAGCAAGTTTGGTGCGATGATTGACTACGAGGGTCAGAGAGTAGTAGTTTGAACCTCGAGTAAGGGAGAACTGGTCATCTATAGAGAGGATACCAGGTTTAGATCAGGGTTTTGTTCGACGGCTAGGTCTCGACAGTACATTCAACATGGTTGTATGGGTTAACTTGCCTATGTGGTTGATACGCGGATGGAGGAAAAGGCATCAGTTTCAGATATGCCAGTTGTTAGGTAGTTTGCTGATATGTTACCTAGTGTGCCTCCTGAAAGGGTAGGTTGAGTTTTGGATTGGTCTAGTACCAGGTGCGGCTCGGATTGCCAAGGGATCATATCCTTTGTAACCGCCTGAGATGCAAGAGTTATCCTCTTAGGTTCAGGATCTATTAGGCAAGCAGTTTATCAGACAAAGCAGTTCTCTGTGGGGAGCACTGATATTGTTCGTCAAGAAGAAGGATGGTTCACACCGGATGTACATTGATTACCAGAAGTTGAACAAGTTGATGGTGAAGAACCGTTATCCACTTCCTCAGATTGACGATCTCTTTCATCATGTGCAGGGTGTATCTTGGTTCTCCACGATCGATCTGATTTCGGGGTATCATCAGCTGATGGATAGAGAGGAGGATGTGAAGGAGACTACATTTCAGACTTGTTATGGGCTTACAAGTTCATGGTGATGCCATTTGGGCTCACCAATGCGCCTGCGGTGTTAATGGAATTAATGAATTGGGTATGCAGGCCAATGCTCGATCGACCAATTATTGTTTTTAGTGATGACATGTTCTTGTATTCCATGACCAGAGGGCTGCATCAGGAGCAACTTCAAGAACTTTTGGGAGTGTTGAGGCGAGAATGATTGTATGCGAAGTTCTCGAAATTTGAGTTTTGGTTACGAAGGTCCAGTTCCTGGGGTATCTTGTTCAACAGAACGGGATGTTTGTTGATCCAACAAAGATTGAGGTTGTGATGCAGTGGGAGATTCTGATGTCTACCTCAGAGATCATGAGTTTCTTGGGTTTAGCAAGATATTATCGAAGATTTATCCAGTATTTCTCCAAGATTGTTATACCCCTCACTCGTCCGACGAGGAAGAGCATGGATTTTCGATGGGTCCCTGAGTAGTAGACGACAGTTTAGACACTACGACAGAGATTATATGAGGCCCAAGTGTTGACCCTTCCAAAGGGTGTTGAGGATTTCACTGTATTTTGTGATGCATCCATCATTTGTTTGGGGGTGATTCTTATGCAGAGGGGGCGAGTGATTGTGTATGTCTCTCAGCAGTTGAAGCCGCATGAGGTACAATATCGTACTCATGATCTAGAGTTGGGGGCAGTTGTGTTTGCCCTCAAGACTTGGAGACATTATCTATATGGGGTCCAGTGTACCGTTTATAGGGATCACAAGAGTTTGCAATCTATTATGGACCAGCCGAACCTAAACATGAGGCAATGCAGGTGGCTAGACATGGTCAAGGATTATTACTGCAAGACCCTTTACCATCCGAGTAAAGTGAATGTGGTCGCGAATGCTTTAAGCCACAAGACGGCTGGATCTTCAGCTGGGGATATGTGTATGAGGATATCCATTGATTCTTGGATTTTGGATTTGATTAGAGGGGCACAGGAAGAAGGAGTCAAGAAGGAGAACTCAAAACAGGAGAGGATCAGGGGCGGCGTCGGGGAATGTTGACCCGTTGTTGTTGGGTTTGGATTCTGGTTTCTGGCGGGGTCGGACATATAGTTTTGGAGGAGGCACACAAGTTTCGTTTTATTATTCATCTGGGAGCCACCAAGTTGTATCGGGATTTGAGACTAAGTTACTGGTTGATGTGTGTAAAACCAACTAGTTTTAATCCTACTAACTTAAACACAAAGACAAACACACGAAAGGCAGTGTACCTATCGATTAGCAATTTAGTTTAGGTAAGTAGGGTATCGAACACAGGGAACGGTAAACAATTAAAAGAAATGCTAATATTATCTAAATAAAACAAATAAAAGAAAGGGGGTTTCTCTAGTTTTCAAGATTAGAAACTTACCAACTAATACTTAGACTACTTAACTAAAAACTAGATAAGCAAAGATTCAACTAAATTCAATAACGAAGGGAACTTCTGTTTAGTTCAACTCAATTGATCCTATGGTTGATATTATGGTAATAGTGCAATGGATTAATTCTTCTATTGGCTACCGATTCAAGTGATTAGATTCACGTTCGCTGCACTAATCCTTAGAGAACAAACTAACTCAAACAGTGACCAGTTGTCTAATTTAATTCAATTCACTAGGTTATTTATTCGAGTTAATTTAGAGTTGTAATGGTTAACTAATTTGGTCCTTTAGTTAACCTCTTGTTGATGGTCATCACACAAGCTCACACATGAATTTACCTATCTTTCTTATTAAATCTAGTTTCACGTTCATTAATCCTAGACATATGACAAAGTGGTCACATAAACATATGAGGTTGATAATCAAAAGATGTTCATACTATTTATTTACCTTCCTATTAACAGAAAATTAATTATCATTCACACACAAGGTTCTTTAGAAAGCTAAAACTAACAAAAATCACCAACATTGAATTAATCCTACCAAATTTCAAACCATAGTCTCAATTTTGTATCCCCAAACAAAAGTTTAAGAGTTTTATCTCATGATTAAAGTAAATAACAACAAATAAACGAATTCTAATTGTCTAGCCATTATGGAAAACAAAAGATTAAGTAGAATGATGAAATTTGCCTAAAATCTCCTTCGGAATTGGATTCTAGCTTGTATCTTCATTCTCTAGGGTTTTTCTGGTTCTTCAATCGCATTTAATCTCTCCAGAAGGGTTCCAAAATTTTTTTTTGTCGATCTGAGAAGTTATCTTTATATTTGCGAAATGACTCGTCAAGTCAGGTGTCGACTCGCCGAGTCCATCTCTCAATCCCCGTATGCGATAAGCCTTTGGGTCTTTGAGTCTTTATCTTCTCGAATATCCGCTAGGACTCGCCGAGTAGACGACCCTACTCGCCGAGTAGGTGTTGTTTTTGGTGTTTTTCTTCTTTGTTCAATTCCCGAGCTCCCAACCGCTTCTCCTGCTTCCTTTTGCTTCCGAGCTTCACTTTTGGACTGAAAACATAATTCAAAAATTTTTAAGTACCTTTTGTCCATGATATGCAATAATTTAGCTAATAAATGATAAAAAAAATCTATACTTAATATGAACTAAATATATATGCACATATCAAAATACCCCACACTTGACTTTTGCTTGCCCCCAAGCAAAACTGAATTTTAACACATTAGAATCACATATGACAACTCCAATCTAACCCAACCATTATGCCAAGACCGTAATGCATACATTTGTGTCTAAAATTTTCCTAATAACCCCCCACCCTCCAAATACTCACAATCCTCATAAACATTCGCCCACTCACCCCGAACTATGCTCATTTTATGCATCCCTCCGAATCCATCCGCAGAAAACCTCTTACCCTCAATGTATTTTTAGTTGAGCAACCCAAGCATACATCATCTAGAATTACAATTTATGATACCACTATGAAGCTCTTTTGAATTCTTCACTTCCTTGATAATTTGATCTTTGATTTCTTTGAATTCACCACCTTTGTTGTTTGATTTTTTGGTATCTTCAATTTTTGAATTTCTTGGAATTTCGATCTTTTGATCTTCACTTTATTTGCTCCAAAATTCTTCAACTTTTCTTGCAATTCTCTCTCTCTCTCTCTCTCTCTCTCTCTCTCTTTTCTACATGTACCTCACTTTTTTCACTCAAAACCCTACATGCTTAAGCAGGGGCGCTCAACCTCAACCTTTATTGGCTAACGATAATAATTTTCCTGGATACATTTCTGGTACGCGATGCTAAACATATTGCATCCCTTGGGCTAAGCGAGGTCGTGTTTTTGTCCTATGATTTCACTGGAATAGGGAAGCCACAAATGCACTAGAACGTATATAGGCTCAACTAAACATTTGGGTCTTCATGCAATCATCCACACAACTCTAACATGGAATCCTAATTACTTTTTACCAAAATTTCCTAAATTAGTTCCTAAGTAATATTTTTGGTATGCAAAAATTTTAAATTAGACCTAAATTAAGATTGTAAATTTACTAAGATGACATCAACCCCTACCCCACACTTAATTTATGCAATGCCCTCATTGCATATCATAAAAATGCAAACTATAGAGAGAATTGGAACAAACTCCCCTGGGGTAACAGTTGATAGGTTGATAACTCTTCTCTTCTGCTCCAACTTCAATTGACTTTAGACATGAAAATAGCTTATCCACATCTTGGGCATCAAATCACATGTGGCTGCTCTAAATAGGCAGGAAAAACAGTGTAAGATCTTCAAGAATCGATATGGAGGAATAAATGGTCAAGTGGTACACCCAATAGTATCGAATCAGCAGTCTTGTTGGTATAAGATTGAGTGACTCGGCGAGTCATATAAATGACTCGTCGAGTATAGTCGCGGACAGCTTCGAATATGCGAGAATACAAGGCGACTCGTCGAGTCAGTTAAGTGCACTCGACGAGTAGACCACTGGGCGGAAAAATTCAGATTCTGCATTCGTTTTAGCTTTTGATAAATCTTCAAAACTCCTCATATCTTCTAGAATCATTCACTCATGTCCCTTAGGACCGGACTCGACACCTTAACTCTAAACTCCGCCATTTCTTGACTCTTTTCCATTCTTTATATTTTTCTTTCTCTCTCAAACTCTAGACCCTTTTATGCAAGCATTCTAACCCAAAATCTGAAAATTATCAAGGCAATTAAACATCAAGCATAAAATAAAAGTCTTAAATTTAAACACACCAGACCCAAACAAAACAAAAACAAATTAAAAATTGTTCAACAAAGCATAAAAGAACTAATCCTCCTCCTCATCATCATGATCATTTGCAGCTCCACTTCCACTAGCACCACTCCTTCTTGCATTAATCACCTCATCCCAAGATGGAATATATGGGAAGTTACCACCATCGATATGCGGAATATGGAAGTGGTCAAAAAGTAGAATGTTGGACTGGTTGCTAAAATTGAGACTCCTTGACATTTGATCTTGCATTCTCCTCATCTCAACATTATACCAGTCCATTGGGACTTCATCATTGTCCACCGGGATTACCGGCGGTTCCTCCTCCACGTCTTGCTCTCTCTTCGGCCTAACCCTCCTTCATGGCGCCTTGGGACCAACCACCGGATCATCATGTGGGATAGCATAATGACCACCACCATAGTCCTCAATAATCCTAGCCCTCCGAAAAAGAATGGGATTAAATGGAGGGGTAGGAATCACCGTCATCAAATTCCATGCACCATGGGTCATCAACCCAAACGAGTTGGCTAGCCGGGTGATGAACATACCACCATTAATTTTTGAGGTCTTGCGATCCGCACCCTCTACCAAATAGGAAGCCAAACACTGTGGAATGTTGCAAAAAGTGTCTGGTGTGATAATGCTCCATAGATAAAAGACATCAAGGTTAGAAACCTTGTCATCATCCTTTCGTTGGTTGATGGTGGTGGAGATAAGGTGGGTGAATCAGACGGTGTGTGGATGACCGAATACTTCCTTCTCTGGCCGAGTTTGGAATGTACAACTTGTTGGCGATCATGTTCCACCAACCAGTACTCGTAACACCATCGGGGAACACCTTGTGAGAGTGTTCCAAAAAGGCGCGAAAAATAGCAGTCGAGACCAATGGCCGGTCATAGATTCCCAACCGACAAGCAAGATCAATAACGGAGCACTGATGAAACTCGCCCCCAAGGCAAAAACTGAAACTCGCTGGATGGTAACAATCGTCACCTCCATGGAAAGATACTGTAGAGAAAAATTCCCAGCAAAGTTCCCGGTACACCGGTTCTTGAATCCTAAAGACTCTGTTTCATCCATCACAAATCATCGTCTCCCCCTCGTATGTAAATTCCTTCAAAAGATAAGGTGCTAACTCCTCCTTATACCGAACATTTTGCAACCAATCCCAATCAACCATGTTGGGTACGTAAATCTCCTTCTTTCTAACTTCAGCTAACTTCTTCTTCCATCTCGTCATGGTAGAGGCCGATTCAATTTGAGGAAAATTTAATCAAGGAAAATCTCCTTGATGTCCACTTGAGCATTAACTTCTGTGAAACATTGTCCCTTTTGTGATAGAAATTGAAAATCTTGAAGAAAGAGTGAAGAAGTTGATGAATGCTTGAGAGAGAGCACAAATGGAGGCGCACGGCGAGTGAACGGGGGGGGGGGGGGGAACTGATTTCATTAGGGTTAAAAACCCTAGTTACCATTTGTCAAAATAATTTTAAATTAATTTTAATTTTTTTTTTCTGTAAATGAAACCGACTCGTCGAGTCAGGGTCAGACTCGGCGAGTCTGGTCGCGATTTTTAAACCCATCTGGAATCTAAATCGACTCGTCGAGTCATGGCCAGACTCGGCGAGTCTATTGTAAACAATTCAAAAATTATATAATTGTGCTATTCATTTAGAAAAGAATATTCCTTCCACCCCACACTTAGTCCATACGCACTCTCAAGCAGACATGTCTGATGATTTGGAAGATTAAAATTCAAACAAAACTAAAAAGATGAAAGAAAGTAAACTCTAATAAAAAATAGGTTGCCTCCCGCCAAACGCTTCTTTTTAAGGAGTCGTTAGCTGGACTCTTTCCCATCTACGTTTCTTCATCTTTCTGCATCGGGAACGCACGCCTAATCTTTTGTGGTTTGTACTTTGTCTTGTAAGCGTGAATCTTCTTTTTGTAGGTCCGTCTTAATCCTTTTCTCTTATTCCTTATAGCATCATCCTCAGCTGCACTACATTCTCTTTTCTTCAGCTTTTTCTTCTTCACCCCATTCTTTTGCACCTTCTCTTGCACTCCTTTTTCCTTAAACTTAATTACTTCATATTTGGTGAAAACTCGTGCTCTAGGTTTGGTAATGAATGGTTGATCTGCATCATCTCTTTTGTCCCTTGCCTTTTCTTCTTCTCTAAAGCTTGCCTCATCTTCAAATGGACTATCTTCCTCTTCTTGCATAATTTTATCAAGGCATGCTACATGAACGTGTTGAAATTTACCATCCATTTCCCCTTTATCTGCTGCTTGTTCTTCTAAAGGGTGAGGGAAAATCTTCATGTCCGGAACATGCAGGGAGCTGGTAACAAACAGATCAAAATCGTCCAAGTTGCTAGAAATTTACTCGTCGATTCTGGGAAAGCGACTCGGCGAGTTGGGTCGTATTCCATACTTCCTTCTGTGTTTTCCGAGTCGGCTCCTTTCAGCAGCTTTTCTAACTCCTCCGAGTCCTTGTCAACATCTTCATTTCCTCCAGAGGGTAGCAACAACTTGCTTGGATCTTCTTCTTGCAAAAGTGCAAGTTCTTTTTGTAGTATCTCATCATCCAAATCAATGAATGAGATCTCTTCTTTTCTTTCTTCTTCTTGCTTGATCTCTGGTAAAGCTTTAAACACCGCTGACTCGTCTCCAACCCTCAACGTTAGTGTGGATTCACATACATCAATTAAGGCACATGCGGTGTTCAAAAATGATCTCCCTAATATAATTGGAATTTCGGGGTCTTCTTCCATATCAAGCACCACAAAGTCTATGGGAAAAATAAAATTGTCGACCTTAATAAGAAGATCTTCACACACGCCTCTTGGATGAATTGTCGTCTTGTCTGCCAAATGGATCTTCATGTTAACTGGTCTTGGCTTCGGTAAATTCAGCTTCTTGAAGAAAGAGAAGGGAATTAAGTTGATACTTGCACCCGAATCGGTCAACGCATGAGTGGCAAGTACATTTCCAAATTGGCATGGAATTATGATGCTCCCCGGATCACCCTTCTTTTCTGGTAGCTCACTCAATACTATCTCCGCGACTTCAGCTAAATCCTTCCTAGCAGCGAAGAGACCCTTTAGCAAGTTAAAGTAATTGGGTGTTTGAAGCATTGTTTCCACAAATGGAATGTTGACTTGAAGGGCTCGAACATGCTCCATGAAAGCTTTATATGCTCTAACTTTTTCACTAGGCATGGATGATGAGTTGAATAACTCTTTGATCGGTTAGATCTTAAACAGGTGAATTACAAAAATGTAAACAGAAATATCAAACACAAGAGTGAATCAAAATATGTCGAATGATTCAATAGATTCAAGCCTCAGCAGAGCTCGACAAAGAACTTCCACTGTAGAGGCAACTAGGGTTACAAACGATAAAATTATTTTCTATGAATGATCGACTCCAAAAACTTACGTACTAAGATGCATGCAAGCATCTATCAATACTAAACCCTAGAAAATAACTCACGGATGGATAGGCCCAATCCGGAAACAAAAATGGACTAATGAACGAGCCCGAGACGCAACACATATCGAACCCTACAATCTCCCCCTTTGCGTCAATTGGAGCGAGACTCTACTTCGGCTTGCTGGGTCCAGCTGCAGGAACTTTCCTTGTGGTTTCGAACAGACGAGGAATGAGAGCAAGGATGGTTTGTCTGAAGTGAATGTACCACTGGATCATATCATCGAAGTATTTCTTGTCGTCATCAGAGTTCTGCTTGCATCGATTGATGATCCCCAGAACATGTTCCAAGCACGCAGTGGTGTATAAATGCTTGTCTGCCAAGGCAAAGAGGCATTTTTGGCCTTCGTTCCTTGTGAACATGACTGAGTTCCGCTTTGGGTCGATCCTCCCCACTTGCAATCTCCTGCTCCATCTTGGCGACCTCCATGATGTAGCAAACCAACATCCTTTTGAAGTGATTTATGATTGGCCCATATTCAGCTTCGTTGGTGAGGAGGATGTTGTGCAGGATAATCCAATCCTGTGGATTCAGGTTGGGAAGATCAGCAAGTGAAATAACATGTTCTATTTTAGTAGACCCCCTCAGCACTTTGAACCGAACATTTGTGAAGTTTCCCTCCCGAAAGGGTTTGAGGACCCGAACGTTTATGATCTTCTGAGCACTCCATGTATGATATTGAGGCTGAGCAGACCTCAGATAGAATTCAACGAGCTCCCTATCAACCTTCGGGTGAGGATGAGGGACATCAGCAACATGGGAGAATGCGTGAAATATGAAGGCCTTTCGTGTCAAGGGCATGTCAAACTGAGAATCGACAGAATTGACCCTATCTAAGGAAATCACCGGTTCGAGCCATAGGATGCTGGGAGTATCAATAGCTTCTTTGATAAGCTTCTCGAGGGTCCACGGAGGAAATAGAGTTTTTCGACTCTCAAGGAGATCATGAGCCTCCTTCATTTTTCTTTCGTTCGCCTCTGCATCTCTGGCAACACAAGCACTCATGTCCGAATCCTTTTCCCAGGCTTGTTTCTTCAAGAGATCAGCAATGGTCTCTTTGTCATCATCACCATCACTGTCTTCAAGAATCTTCTTCCCTTTATCTTTAGCACCCAAACCTGAAGCTTGACATGTTGTTGGAGGTTCGGTTGCTTTAGTTGATGTACAAGTAGGAGGCGGTTGAGATTAATTTTCAGCCTTAGACACACCTTCTCCCCCTTGTTTTGGATTGGCCACGAACTCAGGAAGCCCTTCAATTTTGATGAGCAGGTCAAGGGCGGGAGCAAGCTTCTCAGCCAGAGTTCGCCTTACGGAGTAGTTCAGGATTGGATCGTGCACTTCAATAATATTGGAGAGGGCGGCGTGGACGTGCGAAACACACGTGAAAATGACCGCTCGCTTAGATCGGAGAGACGCAACCTCCTTTTCTGATTGGAAAATTTGAAGACTCTTGACCTTTAGAGCAGTGGTTTTGCGAGCAAGAGCATCCATCACGGAGTTCTTTGAAGCGAGATCTTCTTGTAGCTTTGTCAAGCGCTCCTCAACAGTCGCCTGGAAGGTTTTATTGTCAGCGACAAGAGACTGACGAAGACTGGCAAAGAATTGTTGTTCTGATGTGAATGAAGTGGCCAGCTTCTCGAGAATAGATTCAACCTTCGCTGCATTGGAGTCATCTTGCCCCTGTAAAGACTATAAAAGATTATTAGCATCGAGACATAGTTTTTTGACTTTTTTGATCGTAGCAGCACAGGCTTTGGTAGATGCGTCGATAGCAGCAGTGGCGGAGTTGATTGAGGCTTCATGTGCCTTGGTGAACGAATAAACTAGCCCCTGAATGGCAGCCTCTGAGATATTGGACCGAGAGGAGGAGGAGGAAGCGATGATACTGTCGATTTTCTCATGAAGTTCCTTGAGATGCTTTTTAGTGATAGGAGCATCATCATCATCATCACTTTGAACCTGGTACGGACTATAATAGACTGAGTCAAAAGTCATGTCTTCTCCTCCAAGAAAAGTCTCGTCATCTGCTGAGTGATTAGGAGATGAAGGCGAAGGTGGAGGTTCGGTTGTGGGAGTAGGTTCGGGTGTGGAAGTATGTTCAGTGGCGGGTGTGTGTTTGGGTGCTAAAGTATGAGCCCCCGTATTAGATACGTTGGTTCGAACTCTAGTGGTGGTTATTGTCGTAGCTTCTGAGAAAATAGGAGGTGGTACAGGGATAGAGATGGGTGGTATATGAGTAGTGGAGGTTATGGGGGAATGGAAATAGAGATGGAGATTGGGGGAGGAGAGACAGGTTTAGTTGAAACGGGTACCTCAGGTGAAGGCCAGCGGGGAGGAGTGTCACCACGAAGCGACTCTTCTGAGTCTGAACTCTCATCCTCTGATTCACTGGAGGAAGAGGCAAGAATGAGTTTGCACCTGGGATGGGTTTTCCTCTTCTTTGGTGGAGGTGATTGAGCAGCCTTCGAAGGTTTTCGCTTCTTTGGAGAAGGACCTTTCGCTCCTTTGACAACCTTCTTGTCTTTCCCCTTTTCTGGTTTCTTGCCCCTGGGAGCAGGCTTATCAGCGTCATGGATAGATTGAATCGTCTCTGGAGTGAGCTCTCTGGGGCCTGAACGAAGAAAATCCTTGTAAGTCTTGATGATACGACTATCCCTTAGAACACACGCATACATTGACTCAGGGATTGAGCAACGAACTGAAACTTGGAAGGATCAGTCATGATGATCTTCATTGTATGGAAAACGCCGATTGAGGAGAGTGGAGAATTAACTACTACAGGAACATGATACTTGTCCATTGCCCACTTGGTGACCAGCGTCCATAATCTGGCAAAAGAAATCTCAAAATGGCGAGACGTAGAGGCAAGACTTTGAATCAACTGTTGCCATAACACAGAGCCATAGTCAAGATTAATGGCGTGGTATAACCCATAGAGAATCGTCATAAATAGACGGCTAGCCCCGTCAGAACCTGCACTTCTTTCTAACAAACCCTTGAACAACACCGTGAAGAAGCCATTCCACTGTGGAGGAAGACAAGATTTCTTGAACTTTGTAACTGTAGTTAGAATCTCAGTGTATCCCATGTTGTAAAACATGGAGAACAACTGTCCCACAGGAATAGACTCACGGTTAACCCTTGACTCATCAGGTTCGAACCCTAGAAGCGAGCAGAATCGTTGTTCGGAGATGGAGGTTTTGGTATCAAGAATGTCGAAGAATATGCGATCGACAGACTTGTCATAGTGGGCAGTTGAGAAGATCTGCGACAAACACTCCATTGGAACGACCTCAACCTTGGTTAATGCTAGAACCAATGGAGAGTGTTTGAGACACTCCACAATTGGGAACATGAAGGCATCATAGGCATGTGGGGTGAGATCAATGATCAGGCTTTGCTGAGGTCAGATAGGGAGAATGTGGGAGGTTTCGTGAACAGAAGAAGAATCCATCATTGAAGAGTGTTTCGGAGAAGAAGATGAACAGTGGGAGAAAATAATCGTTTCTTGCTCTCTGAATTTTGGGTGCAATAAAGAGGTAAAAGACCTTAGGGTTTACCCTTTATACCGTGTGTAGAGGAGAGAGAAAAATCCGGCCCCAAATCTTCTTGAAAATCGAAGTGTTTCCTGAGTTGATTGACGCGTGACAGTTTAGCAACCCCGATGATTACGCATGAGAGAGAAAAACTCTTCCGTTTTGCACGCCTTCCCATCGAATGCCTTTTTGAATTCCTAAACCGATAAACTCCCGGCTGAGTCATCATGTTATCCTTAAAATTAGTTGTCTTCACTAAATAAAAGCGAACACGTGTCGAATTAACAACAACATCCCGTTGAGAATATAGCATTAAAACCCGGAGCCAAAAAAATAGCTTGTAATGAATGAAACCAGATTTTTAGAAAATCAAAAAGATTTCCGTGCATAGAGTGTCAAAGATATAGAAATAAAGCAACATATATGTGGGAATTTGTGATGTCAATAGAGACACGAAACTATGGATCCCGGGTATGAATCTCTTCATTCAAAGTCAAGAGAGACTTTAAAGTGTTTGTGTGGTTTCCCGTTGAATTACGATCAATCACTTGTTAAGAAGTGTTGAAAGGCATCTTTTAATAAGGCTTATTTGGGAGGCTTTTGCTTCAGTTCAGAATTCCTGATCTTGACATAAGACAGAAATCGAATGAAGTACTTGTTAGACCAATGTGGTCTGTTGAGCAAGTAGGGTTGAACAATGTGTTAGTGACTCATTGGAAATACTAGGTGTGAAATCTCAAGAAAATTTAAAACTGGATTCTAAGGGAAGAAATGTTATGGTATGTAACAATTTCATAAGAATCACACAAAGAGAAAATTAGAGATTTCATGGTACAACCACTCGGGTGGATTCGTTAATTCATGAGTGAAAACTAGAGCAGATTTAATTGTTCACCGTCAATGCATAGTAGGTATTGAATTGTGGGTTTCACTTAGCACGTAGTGACACGAAGCTAAGATCACAAACACAGAGATTGTGTAACCATAAACCTCAGTGGTAATTTCTGATAGTCTCAAGGGTTACATGTATGAAGCGAATATGATGGAGAAAAATATTTGAGGTGGTGTAAGGAAACCAAAGTACCTCTGCTATGAAAATAATGACTAAGCAGAAAACTCTTATCTCATATGAGAAAAGTGTAAGGTAGCTCATGATTAGAATAAATGTAGTAGCCTAATTGGGAAGACAAGGTTTGTATATACCAAGTCAGTAAGGCTTTATTCAACAGCATGCAGGGTTTGGACAACATGCAGCAGCATGCTTCTAGGGACACTTAACTAAGAAAAAGGTGTGAGAGTGATACCTGCCCCATCGATAATCCATAAACTGTGAATACAAACAGAAGTAGAGACAAAAAGAAAAATAAAATATTTTTGGAGTTTTTGATAATTTGGTAAAGAGAAAAACAAAAACAAAACAAACAAAAAAATTTTTGGAATCGAACCCGAAATGGACCGAACGCTCGGTTCATTTCGGTTCCTTAAAAAAAATTATTGTTGGATTTTAATTTTTGGAAAAGGTTTTGTACAAAAGTATACATTCAAAGATATCACCTTTTTAAGATAAGCGAAAATAAGTGCAATGGGACCGAACCCGAAATAGACCGAGCGTTCGGTTCATTTCGGTTCCCATGTGAACCGAACCCGAAATAGACCGAGTGTTCGGTTCATTTCGCTTCCAACTTTTAGTTTTGAGAAGGTGTTTTTGGTACTGACTCCAATTCCATCATACCTAGTCCTTGTAGAATTTTATTGAAACTTGCTTCAGGAAGGGCTTTGGTGAAGATGTCGGCCAGTTGATCAGTGGTTCGAAGAAAGTGAATCTCTATGTTTCCGTCCTCCACATGATCCTTAATAAAGTGATACCTCATTGCAATATGTTTGGTCTTGGAGTGTTGCACTGGATTATGACAGATCCTGATTGCACTTTCTGAGTCGCAATATAGAGGGATCTTTTTCATATTGAGTCCATAGTCTCGGAGTTGGCTTTGGATCCAAATCACTTGAGATGTGCAGGAGGCGGCTGCAATGTACTCTGCTTCGGCTGTAGACAGAGAAACACATGTTTGTTTCTTAGATTGCCAGCTCACCAACTTCCCATCGAGGAATTGACAGCCTCCTATAGTGCTTTTCCTATCTAAACCGCATCCTCCTAGGTCTGCATCTGAGTACGCTTGAACAAAGAAACCTGAGTTTGAGGGATACCAGAGACCGAGAGAGGTGGTTTGCTTCAAATACCGGAATATATTCTTCATTGCCAGCATGTGTGGTTCACGAGGATTTGCTTGAAACCTGACACAATAGCACACAGAAAACATTATATCGGGCCTGCTAGCTGTGAGGTACATCAGGGAACCAATCATTTGTCGATAAAGTGTTATGTTGACTGCCGGTTTTTCCAAAGATGGTGTGAGCTTGGTACCGAACGCCATAGGGACTTTGACCTTTGAATCTCCCATCATGCCGAACTTGGCAAGAAAAGGCTTGGTATATGCTTCCTGGTTGATAAAGATGCCTTCGGGTCCCTGTCTAATATTTAAACCAAGGAAAAAGTTAATCCGACCCATTGAGCTCATTTCAAATTTTGTCTCCATCAACTTTCTGAATTCAACTGTTAGGCTAGGATTCGTTGAGCCAAAGATGATATCATCGACATAGATTTGAACTATCATAAGGTGGTTACCTTCCTTTTTACGAAAGAAGGTTGGGTCAACCGAACCTTGTTTGAATTTAGACATCTTTAAAAACTTAGTTAATGTTTCATACCATGCCCTTGGAGCTTGTTTCAGACCGTAAACCGCCTTATCCAAGATGTAGCAGTGATTTGGATACTTTTCATTCATGAAGCCAAGAGGTTGCTCCACGTACACAGTTTCTTGAAGTTCTCCATTCAGAAAAGCACACTTCACATCCATTTGGAAGACCTCGAAATTCTTATGTGCAGCATAAGCTAGAAATATTTGAATAGATTCCAGCCTTGCTACCGGAGCAAATGTCTCTTCGTAA
Organism: Lactuca serriola; assembly: GCF_051521515.1. Classification (NCBI taxonomy): domain Eukaryota; kingdom Viridiplantae; phylum Streptophyta; class Magnoliopsida; order Asterales; family Asteraceae; genus Lactuca; species Lactuca serriola. The sequence goes on along the minus strand of NC_136409.1, from coordinate 120,162,829 downwards.
TCAATTCCTTCTTCCTGGCAGTATCCTTTTACCACTAGCCGAGCCTTATTCCGGATTACATTCCCCTCCTTTTCCATTTTGTTCCTCAACACCCATTCGAGACCGACAACCGAGGCATCTTTTGGTGTTGGAATGAGTCTCCAGACTTTATTTCTTTCAAACTCATTGAGTTCGTCTTGCATTGCCTAGACCCAATCAGAATGATCAAGAGAAATATTGACGGTCTTCAGCTCAATCTTGGAGACGAAAGAATTAAACATGCAGAATTCTACTTTGGAGAATAAAGCATTTTGCTTCGCCTTCAGTTGTGAACGAGTTAGAACTTTTTCTGATGCGTCACCCACTATTTGAGATATAGGATGATCTCTGGTCCATTTGGTGAGAGGAGGATATTTTGGGTCATAGGACGGATCCAATTCAGCATTCACCATTTCTTCTAATTCTGATTGAATATCATCGTTATAGAGCATATCAGAATCCTCCCCCTCGACAGATGACAAATCATTTGGATTTGACCCAAAAATTCTTTCTTCAACTGAGCTTTCGGGCTGATCCGGACTTTCGGGTGTAGCTGGGCTTTCGGGTGCTACAGGGCTTTTAGGTGTAGCTGGGCTTTCGGGTGCTACAAGACTTTTGGGTGTAGCTGGGCTTTCGAGTGCTACAAGACTTTCGGGTCCGTCAAAGATTGGATTCTCCCCCTGAATACGTGAGTCCTGTTGATTTGAAGAGAATTGATTCTCCCCCTCGACAGAAGTACTGCTCTGGGGAGGTTCGTTTCGAACTGGTTCTCCTTCTCCCATTTGTTTAGCTGCATCTTTGATAATATGCTTAAGGTGATCGATTTTGTTGTCTGCTGCCTTGGCTTTCTCAGGTTCATCAAATAAGTCTATGAACTGGTCAAATAAATTAGTGATTGAGGCTGTGACTTGACCTGTTTGAGAGAAAATCTCTCCAATTGCTCCTTTGGTAGACTTTAACTTCTTGACGTAATTGTCATCGAACGTCACATAATAGGTTTCTTCAATTCTTTTAGAACGCTTATTCAAAACCCTATATGCCTTTGAAGTAAGAGAATATCCCAAAAAGATACCTTCATCAGCTTTGACATCAAACTTGTTGCGATGTCCTTTGGAGTTGAAGATGAAGCACCTAGAACCGAACACGTGAAAGAACTTGACATTCGGCTTCCTGTTGTTAATAATCTCATAAGGAGTGAGAGAGAAACGCTTGTTGAGATAAGACCTATTCTAAGTAAAACATGTTGCAACAATAGCGTCAACCTAGAAATATAAGGGAAGAGAAGCAAAACTTAGCATGGTTTGGGCCGCCTCACACAGGGATCGGTTTCTCCTTTCGATAATTTCGTTCTGTTGAGGTGTATAGGGGACTGAGAAATTGTGACTGGTTCCTTTTTCTGTCAAGAAATCTTCAAATTCTTTGTTCTTGAATTCCAGTCCATTGTCGCTCCTGATGTTTATAACGACTTTCCTCAGTTGCACTTCTACTTGCTTGATAAAGATCTTCAGCTTGGGAGTCGCCTCATATTTGTGCTTTAGAAAGAATACCCAAGTAAAACATGAGAAGTCATCAGCAATAACAAGGATATACTTGTTACTGCCAATGCTCTCGATTGATGATGGACCACATAAGTCGATGTGAAGCAACTCAAGTGGTTCAACAACTTTGGTGTTTATGATGGTTGGGTGACTTTGACGACTTTGTTTCCCCCATTTCACATGCAGCACATAAGTGTTCTCGATCGAACTTAAGCAATTTGAGACCCCGAACATGACCACCGGTGACAAGCTTGTTGATGTCTTTGAAGTTGAGATGTGAAAGCCTTCGGTGCCACAACGAACTTTCGTCTGAATGAGCTTTGGACAAAAGACATATGGCTGGATTCCCTTTGATTGGTCTGAGATTCAGAGGGAACATTTCAACTTTTCGATCTAACTTGAGAATGAATTTGTTGGTTTTCTTCTCTATAATTTCTGAACCTTCGTCGTCGAACGAGACTTTGAGACCTGTACCTCCCACCAGTTGAGATACACTGATGAGGTGATGCTGCAACCCTTCTACATACACCACCTTCTTTATTGTAAAGTCTCCATTGGTTAACATCCCATAACCCTTTATTGTTCCATAAGAGTTGTTACCGAACTTGACATTGCCACCGTTTTGAAGTGACCGAAACTCCCTTAGCTCTTCCTTCCTTCCTGTCATGTGACGTGAGCAGCCACTGTCTATGTACCATTCGTTGTCAAACTGCTCGTCATTAATAACATGCAAAAATTAAGCAGATTTAGGAACCCAAAGTTTCTTGGGTCCACGTGAGCCTTTTTTACAGAAACAGGAATAGTAATAGAAACATCAACAAGATATGTTCGTTTGATTAAGGTTGTTTCATCTTTTCTCTTAATAGTAAACACTTTGATTTTATTGGAGTTAGATGCAGGTATTCTTGATTCAGGTTCTGGCGTTTGGACTTTAGCCTGCTTTCGGTCTTCATTAGCTGAGGAAATCTTCCTTTTTCCTTTAAACTCCTTTTACGATTGTGAGTTTGGTGTAGGACCAAAATTAGGCTTAGAGGAAGAATGAGAACGAGAAGAATTAGAGGAAAAGAAATTCGAATGAGAATCTTTCCTGACTTGACGTTCGAAATGACCCTTTCGGTAATGGTCATTTGAGGGACCGAACCTGGACCTTCGGTTGCTGTTTGATGATGGACCGAAGCTGGATTTTCGGTTGTTGTAGGTTGCTGGCCCGAAACTGGGTCTTTTACTATAAAAGCTTGACGGACTGAACTCTGGTCTTTGCCTGTTTTTGTTTGGTGGACCGAAACCAGCTTTTCAGTCGTTGTTGCTTTCGGGACCGAACCTATCCTTTCGGTTTTGTTCTTCCTGTGACCCGAAAGTCTTTCTCTGGTTCTTTTGAATTGATGGATCGGAGCTCCTTTTACTCTTGTTTTCTTCTCCTTTTGGCTTAGAGTTTCTGTCAAAGTGAGTGTAGTGAGGATTTTGGGAGCGCCAAAACTACTTTCGCTCTGAGAGATTTTTCTTGTATCTAAAGTTTCTCTGCTGCTTTTGATTTTTCACCTGTTTCGGTTGTCTGTGAATATTTGCCTTCTGTTTCGGCTTCTTAGCAGCAGGTTCACTTTTCATGGAAGAGGTTTCGCTAGTTGAGGTGACATCTTCCACTGGAATCTCTTTTGTGCCGCTGGAACTTGGTACGTCAAAGTTGGTAGGTTTATTCAGAGGTTCTGCCACATATCTACCTTTGGCCTTCCATGATGTTCGCTCTGACAAACCAACTGTTTCATCTGCGTTGTCTATCGGTGCAGACCAGAAAAACTCATCACAGCCATCTGCATTATCTTCATTCACTATGGCAGTGAGTTCGGCTGTCTGATGTTCGGTTACTCCTGTGACCTTATAAACCTGATTGGGAGTTGTTCTAACGTTTTGATACACAACGGCCTTTTCTTTAAGGATTGGGGACTTAGTTTTGGACAAACGAGCGAATTCCACAGAATTTTCAGAAATCAGGTTTTTATGGTTTTCAAGTTCGCTCCTTACGAACTCGGAACAGTCAACCTCATCCTCTACAAAAATTTCACTCATGTCATCATCCTCATTAAGTTCAAATGCATTTTCAACATCAATTTTATTTTCTGAACTTAATTTGGTACTCAATGAGTCAAATTTTTGTATAATTTCGGCCCTGAGTTTCAACTTATCATTTTCGTCCAAAAGATTTTTAAGCATGTCCTTATGGTCTTTGGACTTTATAAAAGATTCAATTTTGTCCAGACCATACATATAAGTAGGATTGACATCATCCGAAGATACAACACTTTCACAGTTGTATGCTTCGGCATCGATTTCATCCTCCTTAAACTCAAGGAAGGGTAAAATCATGCGATGCATCGATTTCATCCTCCTTAGTATAAAGTCTTTTGGAAATTAAACAAAACACATTCCTCTGTTTTAATAATTTGAGATTGTCTCTTTGCAAATAAATATTCTCATCCCTAGACTTAACCAGCTCCAACTCCTTCTGCTCTATCCATATCCTTCTCTCCTCACTCTTGGATGACACCCTGCTTATTTGGTCAGTTAGATTAGAATTTGTGACCCGTGTTTGAGTTAAACAACTATCTAGATTTGAAATTCTTGAATTCAAGTTATTTAATTCCTTTTCATATGATTTTTGTGGAATTTTAAATGAAATAAAAATAGATTGTACCTTCTTGATCAGTTCATCTAGCTCACTGATCTGCACACTGAGAAGCTTCGCTGTAAAGCACAAGTCCTCTCGCTCCTTAGCCTCTTCGTTTCCACCATCAGTGTTGTATCCCCTCATCTAAGATACATCTGTCACCATCAGACATCTTCCATCAGCATTACCACTCTTTGCCACATAAGCCTTTCCATGAGAAGGCTTTCTCACTTCATCATCTTCTGAGTCAGTTGACCACACCTGCACGCCACCGAACTCATCATCATCCACCAAACCCTGCACAATAAGAGCATTCATAGAGGGATTAGTAGCAGCTTTCTTCCTCTTAATCTCCTCCAGTCTTTTCAGGAGACTTGCTTCTTCATCCTTCTCTTCATCTTTCTCTGCCATCTTCTTCAGCACGTAATCTTTTGCGTAGTGATTTTTCCCACCACAGTAAAAGCAACTGACACTAGAGTCAGCTTCACCCTTCGCTTCTTTCTTTGATTCTTCAGCGTTCGGCTCCTCTTTCACCTTTTCAGAGTTGTAGCTTCCCTGCCAATTTCGATTTTTGTTGGTAGGGAACTTCTTCTTAATGAACCTTTTGGGATTTGACACCATCATAACATAGTCTTTAGCTGTCAAATCGTGGTCTCCCATATTTAAATCTTTTTCATCTTCTGCTGCACTCTTACCTTTGGACAGAAGCGCCAAAGACCCCAAATTTGAAACCACGCTTTTCTCTTGTAGCACTGTCTTTTACTGGGATTTCAGAATTCCCACCAGTTTTGCCAAAGAGTACGATTTGAACTGCTCATGTGCTTTAACCGTCGACACAGCAGCTCTCCATTCGGGTCTTAGGCCATTTAGGAAAGTGACCTTCTATTCAATGAGCTTCCTTTCAATATCATGTTTGATCATCTTGCTGAGAAGATGATTGAAACGATCAAATGTTTGCGTAACAACTTCTTCTGGCCTCTACTTGAACTCTCCAAATTCAGAGAGAAGCAGGGTCTAAATTGAGTGCTCCAGATCATCATTTGTGGAATACAGCTCTCGCAGCCGATCCCATATTTCCTTTGCTGTACCACAAGAACTCACTAATCGAAACATGTCGGATTGAAGAGCGAATCGAATTAGTTTCAGTGCCTTAATGTTGCATTGAAACTTCTCATTTTCGTCCTGAGCGACGTCTTTCACATCTTTCACTAGATCATTGTACTCCTTTTGAGTTTTAATGATTCTAGATGTGCCTGAATGAGTGAAAGGGCCAGATATAATAGCTTCCCATATCAGATACCCATTATCTTCAGATCCAATAACGTAATCTTCAAAGTGGTGCGTCCACACTTCATAGTCTTGAGTGTAGAGAATTGGAATCTTGGTTGTTGATCCTATGCTGTTAGAGATGTTAATAGGATTGGATTGAGAATCGTCCATGCTTGATCGTTTAACCTGTTATAAGATCGGACTTTGTAATATGTAATATTAGGGCAAGATGAATAATTAATGAGATACATCAATTATGGAGTGATGGCTCAATAAATATCAATGAATGCGGAATAAACCCTAATCACTTCTTTCACAGAAGAGATGTGTATGAATTACATAGTCTCCTGCTCTGATACCAATTGATGAGTTGAATAACTCTTTGATCGTTTAGATCTTAAACAGGTTAATTACAAAAACGTAAACAGAAATATCAAACACAAGAGTGAATCAAAATACGTCGAATGATTCAATAGATTCAAGCCTCAACAGAGCTCGACAAAGAACTTCCGCTATAGAGGCAACTAGGTTTACAAACGATAAAAAAGTATTTTCTATGAATGATTGAGTCCAAAAACTTATGTACTAAGATGCATGCAAGAATCTATAAATACTAAACCCTAGAAAATAACTCACGGATGGATAGGCCCAATCCGGAAACAAAAATGGACTAATGAACGAGCCCAAGACGCAACACATATCGAACACTACAATGGCTCTGATTGGGAATGGCAAAGGGGGACTGTAGGTTCTAACAGTTTTGTCTTCTGCGCATGGACTCGTTGAGTCCGTTAAAGGGACTCGGTGAGTCTGGTCGGGTTTAGCTGGAGCTGACTCTTCTGCCTTTTCTGTATTCACCATGGAGATTTTTTGAGCAGGTGTGAGAATTTCTTCATAGCTGGAACTCACAACGTTCAAATTCTACATTCTCGAATTATTTTCGGTGTTACTTGGAAGTTGACCGGTCTTCTCTCATTCACTTGATGTGCAAGTTGTCCTAACTATTTCTCAATGTTGAGAATAGATGCCTGCGGATTCCTTAGCATATTTCTGGTCTCTTGTATAGTAGCATCATGATCATTGTGCCTTTTCTCGGACGCGGCTATGAATCTAGTGAACATTTCTTCTAAATCGGCTTTCTTTTCCATAACCGGTTCTTCCTTTTGATAAAATCCCCTTTCTTTCTGCTTGTATTTCTCCTCCTTAGCCTTCTTGTATTCTTCGTATGGGAGCCATTCCTTCTTCGGTTTCCGTCAATTCTCGTTGTATCGATCGCCGCTTGAGTAGAACACTTGAGCTTTCTTGTTTCCATTTTCATCCAAGTCACAATCTTTTGTGAGATGGGGCCCTCTACAATTCTCACATCCAACTTGAATAACATGGATTGTTTGATCCATTTTTGTCATCCTTCAATCTAGACTATCGAGCTTAGCTATCACCGCCGCCATGCTATCGTTTGCTGAGTTCACGACCCCCCGACTTACTTCATTTCTTGGATTGTGGTATTCTCTAGAATGCTTAGAGAATTCTTCAATTAACTCCTTGATTACCGGGGGGTTCCTTCTTCGTGAGCGGGCCTTGTGAATTGAGCAATTGTCTTGTGGTGACATTGACTCCATCATAGAAAATGGAGACCTCTTGTTGGCTATTGAGGTCATGGTGTGGGCAATTTCTAAGAAGACCTTTGTACCTTTCCCAAGCTTCATAAAGAGATTCCCCGGGGTGTTGCTCGAAGTTGGCGATGGCTTTCTTCAAATTAGCTATTTTGGAAGGCGGGCAAAAGTGGGCTATGAATTCTTCTTTCATCTTGGCCCATGTGGTGACCGATCTGGGAGGAAGTGACTTGAGCCAACCCTTTGCAGCACCCTTGAATGTGACTGGAAGCATGCGAAGTAGCTGGGTCTCGCGTGGCACATTGGAGTAGTCAGCCACATCATTTACTTCATCCAAGTGCTTGTAGGCGTCTTCGTGGTCCTTCCCATAAAAAGGAATCTCCTTGAGTTGAGCAAGAATATGACCCTTTAGCTCTAAAGTAGCGGTAGCGGGAATTGCGGGCTGCACAAGTCCCGGGACAGTGTCATCGCGCATCCTCTTCTTCCATTCCCCCGTGGGGACTTCATCGATATTAGCCATAGTGATAGCTAAATCGTCTTCAAAGTTGGATTCATGCTCGAATGTGGGTTCTTCTTCTTCCTAGGTCTCGTACTCGGTGTCTTCTTTAATTGGGTCTTCGATTTTCAAAGAGGCACTAAATGCTCCTGATTTGCTGCTCCTCTTCTTGCTGAAAACGGACTTGAGGTTCTTGAGTGGCGAGTTCTTTGAAGAAGCAGATTCTCCAACGATTTTTCCTTTGCTCCTCCTTAATGCGGATTCCAGGTCTTCGAGAGGAGGGACTAGAGGTGTATCAGATCCTCGGGTCATGAAACAGCTGTAAACAAAACAAAAACGCGTAAAAAGAACAAAAAATAAATAAAAATTAAAACTGTGAATCAGCGATGAACTCGCCGAGTCGGGGCGAGTGCACTCGGCGAGTTGAAGGCAAAAACAGAAAAAAAAAATTCTAGTTACTTTTAAAAACGGTTTTTATTAAAACTTATACTAATTACTAAATTACCTTTTAACTAACTTTGTGTAAGATAAATCCCACACAAAGGATCGATTAAACTAGAATTTAACGTTAATTTTAGAACCGTTCCCCAGCAACGGCGCCAAAAACTTGATGTGTGTAAAACCAACTAATTTTAATCCTACTAACTTAAACACAAAGATGAAAAAACGAAAGGTAGTGTACCTATCGATTAGCAGTTTAGTTCAGGTAAGTAGGGTATCGAACACAGGTAACGGTAACCAATTAAAAGAAATGCTAATATTATCTAAATAAAACAAGTAATAGAAAGGGGGTTTCTCTAGTTTTGCATGACTAGAAACTTACCAACTAATACTTAGACTACTTAACTAAAAACTAGATAAGCAAAGATTCAACTAAATTCAATAACGAAGGGAACTTCTGTTTAGTTCAACTCAATTGATCCTATGGTTGATATTATGGTAATAGTGCAATGGATTAATTCTTCTATTGGCTACCGATTCAAGTGATTAGATTCACGTTCGCTGCACTAATCCTTAGAGAACAAACTAAGTCAAACAGTGGCCAGTTGTCTAATTTAATTCAATTCACTAGGTTATTTATTCGAGTTAATTTAGACTTGTAATGATTAACTAATTTGGTCCTTTAGTTAACCTCTTGTTGATGGTCATCACACAAGCTCACACATGAATTTACCTATTTTTCTTATTAAATCTAGTTTCACGTTCATTAATCCTAGACATATGACAAAGTGGTCACATAAACATATGAGGTTGATAATCAAAAGATGTTCATACTATTTAATTACCTTCCTATTAACAGAAAATTAATTATCATTCACACACAAGGTTCTTTAGCAAGCTAAAACTAACAAAAATCACCAACATTGAATTAATCCTACCAAATTTCAAACCATAGTCTCAATTTTGTATCCCCAAACAGAAGTTTAAGAGTTTTAGCTCATGATTAAAGTAAATAACAACAAATAAACGAATTCTAATTGTCTAGCCATTATGGAAAACAAAAGATTAAGTAGTATGATGAAATTTGCCTCAAATCTCCTTCGGAATTGGATTCTAGCTTCTTTCTTCGTTCTCTAGGGTTTTTCTGGTTCTTCAATCGCAGCTAATCTCTCCAGAAGGGTTCCAGAATTTTTTTCTGTCGATCTGAGAAGTTATCATTATATTTGCGAAACGACTCGTCAAGTTAGGTGCCGACTCGCCGAGTCCATCTCTCAATCCCCGTATGCGATAAGCCTCTGGGTCTTTGAGTCTTTATCTTCTCGAATATTCGCAAGGACTCGCCGAGTAGACGACCCTACTCGTCGAGTAGGTGTTGTTTTTGGTGTTTTTCTTCTTTGTTCAATTCCCAAGCTCCCAACCGCTTCTCCTGCTTCCTTTTGCTTCTGAGCTTCACTTTTGGACTGAAAATATAATTCAAACATTTTTAAGTACCTTTTGTCCATGATATGCAATAATTTAGCTAAGAAATGATAAAAAAATATATACTTAATATGAACTAAATATGCACATATCACTGGTGGTCGTGTATGCAGATGGGGATAGCTTGGTACGTTAAGAGGTGCTTGACCTATAGGATGGTCAACGTCGAGCATCAAAGGTTGCATGGCTAGTTGTAGCCTTTGGAGGTTCCTATGTGGAAGTGGGAACAGATCACCATGTATTTTATCACCAAGCTACAAAAGACTGCCAAGGGTTTTGATGTTATATAGGTCATCGTGGATCGATTGCTAAGAGTGCCTACTTTCTGGCCATCCAGGAGACCTCCTCACCTGAAACGTTGGCCGATATGTAGTTTCATGAGATTGTTGCTCGTCATGGGGTTCTGGTTTCCATTATACTGGATTGAGATGTTCGGTGCACTTCCCTATTATGGCAGAAGTTCCACTAGGAGCTAGGTACTAGGCTGCATTTCAGCACTACTTATCTTCCACGGGCTGACGGCCGGAGCGAGCAGACCATCCAGACACTTGAGGATATGTTGCGGGCTTGTGTCATAGATTTTGGTGGGAGTTGGGATTCCTACCTACCTATTATGGAGTTCTCCTAGAACAATAGCTATCACTCCAACATTGGTGCACCGCCCTTCGAGCTTCTGTATGGTTGGAGATGGCATACCCCAGTTTATTGGGGGGGGGGGGGAGGTTGGTCACAGAGTAATGAGGAGGATTGAGGTGGTCCTCCAGACTACAAGGCTTATCCAACCGACCAGGTAGAGATTGAAGAAAACTCAGAGTTTATAGAAGAGCTATGTCGACTGACGTCGATCAAAGTTGGAGTTCTAGGTCAGCAATATGATACTAATGAATGTCTCACCCTGGAAGGGTGTGATATGCTTCAGGAGGAGGGGGAAATTGGGTGTCCGGTATAATGGACTGCTCCATGTGATCACCAGGGTGGGTAGCGTGGCCTACTGGTTAGATTTATCGAGTGAGCTTGCAGTTACGGAAGTGCGTGTTGGACGAAGAGGCAGTGGTCCCTTTGGATGATATTCAGGTCGATGAGCGCCTGAATTATGTTGAGAAGTTGGTAGCAGTGGTGGAGAGAAATATGAAGGTCCTATGCAATAAGGAGATATCATTAGTAAAGGTTCAGTGGAAACATCGGAGAGGCTCCGAGTGGACCTAGGAGCCCGAGTCTTAGATATAGGAGCATTCCTCGGAGTTGTTTATAGCAGCAGACTTCGAGGATGAAGTCTAGTCCTAGTGTGGGTGAACTGTAACATCCCGATGATGAGGTAACTTCGAATTAAACCCAATATGTGAAGAATATTGCATATCGGCCTGTGTACATGAGGAGGATTTCAAAATGGCCCAGAGTGGCATTTTGGTGATTTTGGACAAATACTTAGTACGTTGGGCGTATGCTTCAAGCACGGCATACGTGCGCGACGCTTGTATGCTGGGCGTACATTGTGTGCACATGGTGTACGTGTGAGGGTTTCAACCCTTAAAATTTAGGGTTTGGACCCTTTTTAAACAACTTTATGACCCCAATAAATTCACCCTAATCAACCTCCATCCAAAGTTCGTCCCTCTAGCTAAACCTATGTGATAAGAGTGCATTTTGAGCTCATTTCTATGTTTTAGTGGTGTTGTTGAAGAAGAAGGTGGTAGAAGGACTTTGGAGCTTGGAAGAAGCTTGGATCACGGATTCCCTACTTGCTAGCAATCTCTAGGAGGTAAAATGCTCCTATGTTGATCATCCTTTCATGTAGATCTAGATATTCGTCCATTTAGGAAATTCTTGGTCCCAACTTTTGTGATTCTTGAGCATGGCATGCTCTTGATCAAGTAAGTTGTCCTTTCAAACCCAATGAGGGGTCTTGAATCATAAAAATGTGATCTTTAGGGGCGAAGCCAAGAATTTAGAATAAGGGGGCTTACATGTAATATGATAGTCAAATATATTTTGTATTTGAGCAATGTACATAATAGAGTCAGTAAATTTGAAACTAAATCGAAAATGCAAATTTCATCTAAATAGAAGTTATATAGATATCTAAAGAATCAATCTTCAATAGTTGTCAAATGATCATAAGCACATATTCATAGTTTGGTTGTGGACATGTATTATGAATATCTTCTCTCGTATTATTGCTAACAATATACAAATGTGGGTCATGAACATCTTGGTTCTTTTCTTACTCATGGTTTATCTTATGAATATAAGAAACAAAATTAACATTGACAATAAAATTACTAACTACAAATTATAGAATATTACCTGTGTACGATGCATTAAAATTTACTTTCTTAATTCTTGTTGATCAGAGAACGAAAATTGTGTCATGTAATTTGTAAGTGTTAGGAAATGTAGCCAAGACTAAGCTATGTATTTAAAAACACATTGTTATATTAAACAAAAAGGATACCAAGACTTTTGGCAATTAAAAAATGGAAGATACATATATAAGTATTTAGGTTTCTCATGGTCTTTTCATTTTTATATACCATAAAGAGATTGGAGGGGGCACAACTTTACAACAAACTGATATGGGCTTCAATATAATGGCTACTTATTTCTATATATCATAGTTGAGTTTCTTTTTATATAGAGGTTAGGGGACGGAACCTGTGTGCCACCATATAGTCTCCACCACTGGTGATCTTGATGCTTAGTTCTTCCACATGGATGCTCTAGATGGTCTTAAATTGTTAAGAAGTTGGGATTTTACGTATTAAGCACTTAATGGGCATGTAAAGTCATAAAGTTGGAAACTTTATGACTCTCAGTGGTATTTTGGCTTTGGATCTGCATTTGGACATAAAAAGTCGAAGTATTAAGTGCCTAAGTGGTTAAGAAGAAAACTTGTGCGTACGCTGAGCATACCAAATAGTACGTTGTGTGTTTTCACGTTTAGCCCGATGCCTTTGACATGAGTACGCCCAATATACACCCGAAGTAAACCTCACCTATGAAGCTTGAGTTGACTCAATAGGGTTGAATTGACTGGGTTGGCTTAGTGGACTTTATTGATTTTAACCAGTTTTGGGAAAAATGTTATTAATTTAGAATGGGAGCTGTTTTGATATTTAGGATTCGGGTAGAGCTGGTAGTCGGAGCAGGCATTTATTTCAGACTGCATTTATATATTAGAGATGAGTTTTCCTCACTGTATCTGTGGGTCGAAGGCACTAATGCCAACCCACTAGATTATCTATCCTGGTCAGGATAGGGATTCGATAGTTTGTAGTTGTTTCATAGATCCGTATGATTATCTGTATTTGTTGGCTTTGTGTTTATGTTTATTCGTTTCATATGTCGACATGTTGTGTTGGGTTGAGGCGGTCCTGCTTTGTTCTGTAAGACAAGACACCTGAGAATGACCAGATAGGCTGTAAGCCCTGCGAGGTGGTCCAGTCAGGTTGGCGGCCCGTGGAGCGATCCGAATAGGCTGTAGGCCCTGCATGGTGGTCATGTGATGTTGAAGGCTCGTAGAGCCGTCTAGATAGGTTGTAGGCCCTACGAGGTGGTCTAGTCTTTTGAGGACCGTGGGAAGGAAAAGGCATGATACTGTAGGGAAACTCACTAAGGTTTAGCTTATAGTTTTTAGTTTATTGTTTCAGGTACTTTTTAGGACCGTGGGAAGGAAAAGGCATGATTGTACACAGCTTCCTATTTTATGACATTAGGTCTTCGGAAAACTTTGATTTGAAATAACACTTTTGAAACAATAACTTTGTAAACAATGTTTATTAATGGTTGGTTTTGAAAATTTAAATTTATCGTGATTTCTGGAGTGTTACATATACTTTCAGTCGAATTCCTTCCTATAGAAGACAATGTTATGTAAATATTTTTATTCAATTAGCTAAAAGTGGTTTGTTATTACTTGTAATTATGTGGAAAAATGGAAATGAAAATTATATACTAAAAGATAGTAAAATGAAGTGCCACGGTAATCCTTCAAAATATTAAAGCAATCTTGTGTAAATGCTTTCATATTACAAAGAAGGGTAACTAAATATTATAGAATGAAGCCAAGTAAAAATTGAAATAGCTAAAACCTGATATCATCTTGCATAGAAATTTTGATTCTAGGACGATTTATTTGTTTCATTTTCTGAAGTATAGATTAATCAAAAGAAACTCCAATGGGTAAAATGGGTGAATTTGTTAGTCAAGATAACTCTTTTTAATCTTGTCATTTTACTTTGCTTAACTAATTTGTTATGAATAATATGTAAAGAAAATTTAATCATCTCATAATTTAGTAAGTTAGGATTGTCATCATTATTTGATACCAAAATAGAGATGGGTGGTCACTAAACTGAGTAGATTTTTTCCAAATTAAAATGTTGTAATATAAAGAAACAAAAGTATGATGCTATAGAAAACAAATATATGAAAGTGTCTTGTTGTTTGTTTCATGTACTCAATAATTGAAAGTAAATAGAACATGTTATATACCATTTTCCGATAGGTGTCATTTTTACATGCTTTCCAGATGGTCTTCCTCTTTTCACCGCTTTTGGCTGTAACTCCCCATCTTCATTCTTGCCTTTAATTCTCAAAATCCTTTTTTCCTAGTCTAATATACACCTCACATGTATGACGCTATAATTTATAATAATAATAAAGTGTATGCATAAACAAAATGAACCATACATGTCGAAAGTATATGGTATCAGTTGAGTTTTATTGTATTGCATTAGAGAAGAAGAAATTGGCATTTACCTGCAAACACAAAAATGATATGCAAATAAAAGAAAGTATGTTGTTGTTATAGGTGAATAATTGTTATGAATAAATAATAAATTGATTGCCTATATTGATCACAATAGAGTAAAAAAACTTGTTATTTGCCATGATTTCCTTATTGCAAAAATTTTCATTACCCAAATCCATATCAGAATGGAGCTGTTTATGATAATCATTGTCATCCCCATCCCCAATTGAAGGATTCATAATTATATCAATCTCTTTCACAAATTGTTTCACATCCAAATCCACATCTTCTAAATCTGTAAAAAGTAAGAAAAATAAAGAATCAAAATCATCAACCGTTGAAGACATATATAATTTAATGAAAAAATAGCTCCAAAGTGTTAAGATGAATGGTTGAATAATTACCATATGCAAAGACTCTATGTAGAAAATATTTTGTTGAGAATACGAATCAACATTTACATCGAAGTAAGCTAAGTCCTTCAAGTATTCTTTTGCAATCTGCATTGTATCCTTTAAATATTACAACATTTTATTTTTTGAAATTCTCAAGGAAAGACATTTTGGCTAAGGGTAGAATGTGAATTGAAAGAACTTAGCAATTTAGAGGTGAAATGTTGCCAAGAAATCGATTTTGTATTTAGAGGTGAAATGTTTCCAAATAAAAGTATGTTACTAACACTAACCCTTATCTTCCTCCTAAATCGCATGAGAAATAGTAAACCTCGTTCACCTCCTATTTCCTCTTTAACATATGGTTTTTTTCTCTCACAAATGGCTGAGAAATGCTAGATAGCAGGTGGGTGACGGGCAGAAGTTTCATTCGTCGTTCAACAGAATTCATAGTTTTGATAATAGTATTTGTCATATCATTGATTTGTGGGACCTGTATTGTAACGTCCAGGATATATATGGTACTGTTTTTATTTATATAAGGTTAATAGTTTTAAAAAGATTTGGGCTTGGAACTTTGGGCCCTTAAGATTGGGCTGAGAAGTGTCGTGCATGGGGAGTACTATGTGAATTATGCTCAGCGTACTCAAGAGACTGGAACGCGGAAGCCATGCACGTACGCCCAACGTACCAAGAGTACGTGCAGTGTACGTATGTAGAATCTAAACCCTAAATTTTAGGGTTTGATCCCTATATAAAGGACCTTATGCCTTTGGTCCAGCCTCCCTTTCACCCTTAGACAGCCACCACAAAAACCCTAACCCATTATTTTGTGTTCTTGTGATTTGGAATCCACTTGAGAGCATTTTAGTGTTGTTTTGGTGTTTAGAAGAGAAAGATGTTTGAAGAAGGAGCAAGGATTCAAAGGGAGATTGTAGATCCAGAAGATTAGCACCACTTCTGACTCATTTGAGGTATCAAGCTTCAAACTTGATCAGTGAATGCTTAGATTTCCTTTTGGGGTGTTTTATGTCACTTTTGGACTCCATTGTTGAGGTTGCTTGAATCTTGACAGTTTTTATCCTTTTGAGCTGTTAGAAGCACATAGAGTCATAGAAATTAGACCCTGATTGTTAAGCCACAACCATGCAAGTGTTTGATGGTCACAAAGTTGGTTAAAGGACCAAAATCATGTTTTGACCCCCAACCATGCATGCAAACACATAAAGTTTGAGACTTTATGGACTAGGATGTCCTAAAGGACCTAGATATACATTCTGGATGTCAGGATATAATGGATTAAGCCACAAATGAAACCCCATTGAAGTTGGTCGGTACGTCGTGCGTACATCCTGGTACGCTGCACGTATTGGGTCAATTCCCGTTTTGGTCAAGGTCAGCGTATGCTAGGCAAACGTGTTAGGTATGCCGCACGTACGCATGCAAATTGGCAAACTTGGGATTTTGGGCCTTAGAAGTTTGGGCCTGGATAGTTTGGCCCCATGGCCCAATGTGGAGTAGAGTTTGTGGGCCTAGAACTGAGATTGAGAGTAATGGGCCTTTTGGGCCATATTGGGCCACTCGAAATTATTTATTTTGGGCTAAGGATTTATTAGCCTTGTGAAAAGGCCCATTTGAGGAGTTGGGCCCAATTTAGAAAATTAGGCCATTAGTGGGCCTTTATTGAGCTGGGAAAAATAAGATTGAATTAGGCCTTGGGTATGGTCCAAATTAGACCAATTGGTAAAATGGTCATTTTACCCTAAGAAGTATTATGGATTTTGACTAAGTGTTGTTTTGATAATGATTGCCAGGGAGTCACCGGAACAGCTGTTAGAGATTCCTTTTAGTAATACTTGACATTCAACTTTACGAGGTGAGTTACCTTCCAGTAGAGTGGGTCAAAGGCGCCAATGTCGGCCCACTAGTATTGATTATAGTTGAGATAATTGTCTTAGTGATAATTGGCTGGTATGCTACTATTTGCTATGCTTTATGTGCTAGTATGTTATGTTATTATGTGATAGTGGTAGGGGTGAATGAGTCACCGGTTACTGATTGAAAGTGACCGAAGGTGTAGGCTAGCACCCAGATATGCTAGGCTGTATATGACTTATATGTATATGCTAGGGTTTTATATGGTAGTGGTAGGGGCTGAAATAGTCCCCATCTACCCGTTGAATGAGACCGAAGGGGTAGGCCAGCACCCATATGTGCTAGGCAGTTACCGGTTGAAAGAGACTAAAGGGGAGGCCAGCACACGGACATGCTAGACGGTTACCGGTTGAAAGAGACCGAAGGAGTAGGCCAACACCCAAATATGCTATCCTGCTAGGTATTATGTGATTATTTGGTATATGGTATGATTGGGGAACTCACTAAGCTTTATGCTTACAGTTTTCAGTTTTGGTTTCAGATATTTCTTCCTCGAAGGGAAAGGAGTCGGCATAACTGCAACACATCACACCACTATTTTTCACACTATGATGTTCTTGGGATTTGTACTCTGATATTATTTTGTGATGACATGTTTTGATTATGGTTACACTGGTTTTGATATGAGTAGAATTATTATGTTTTCAGACAAATATTTTATAATTATTAAACAAAAATGAAATTTTTGGTCTTGGATTTTTGGATGTTACAAGTTGGTATTAGAGCCCTGGTTTGAGGGATTCGGACACACTCTCGGATGTGTTTGGACTCAAACCTCGGGTTAAAAAGCTTTTACAAAGAATTTTTTTTTTCAAAAATTAACATAAAGAGTTTTGAGAAAGAACAAGGTGTCTGATGCGTGCAATCGGCTGAGCTCAAGTAAGTTTTCCCCAAGGTACCTATACATGTTTGTTATGATATATGATATGATTATGAGAACTGCATGCTAGATTAGGGCTAAGGATGTAGGAAGGATGCCTTATAAGCCTACTATATGTATATGAGAGTTGCATACTAGATTAAGGCTAAGGATCTAGGAAGATACCTTATGTGCCTGCTATATGTGCTTATCGAATTCTATGATAGTACTGACTAGTCAGTGATGTGATAGCCTAGAGAGGATATGTTTGGTTTGAGTTACTCAAAGCCTGAATACTGTTTGCTTTGTGCTTTTAGGAATCATAGTTATCTTTAAATAACTAGTAAATGAATATGTTGAGTTAATATTATGAGGACTAAATCATTTCAGAAGGTTAGGTCTAGCCCTATTTCGCAGCTCTTGTTTGAGTCCAACCGTTGTAGGGTAGGGTCTCTCATTCGAAGAATTATCTGGTCATAGTAATATGTAATGGTATTCACGAGCTAGTTAAGGGGAGGTAGCAGGGACCTCTTATGCAGCTGATGGAGGAGAGTGGGTCGGAGATTACCCTAGGGTAAGCCTAGGATGAGATTAGTAAGGAGAGGAATAGTAGTGAAAGGGACTTGGTGAAGTCAAGGCAATCCTTGAGGAAAGTACGACTAGATGTGGAAGGTAGTATGGATCTGTACTACTGAAAGAAGAGGATCCGTACTCGAGTCAAAGAGGGCTAAGATAGAACCAGGGAACTTGCAGAGTGTGTGACCTCTCGACATTATGTATGACCTTAAAGATTATGTGTTTTATTTTAGAATGGTAGTGACACGTCGCGGAGCAGAAGGTTCAAGGTTCGGATCAGGTTCAGGTTCGGGTGCGGGTGCGGGTTTAGAGCCAGTTAACGATGGGTTACATGAGTTTATCGCCTCTGAGATTATAAGAGGCATCCTTGAGGCGACCCCGGTGATTTTTGGGTCGATCAAGGAAGGGATCATTGAGCTGATAGAGGATCGCCTCAGGGTATTTTGGAATGACATGACATCCATCCGGTCAGGGACGCACACACTCTCCTTCAAGGACTTTAGGGGATGTGGTGCGCCAGATTTTTACGGGGTGAAGGACCCCATTGTGGCTAGGAGATGGATTGCAGACATCGAATCTTCACAGTTGACGAGCTTCAACCCTAAGGGCTCGAAGGTCCGATATGATGTAGGTTGTTTGAGAGACAGAGTTAGAGACTAGTAAGAGGTAGTCAGTGATTCGTTAGGAGCACCAACCATTGAGGCTATGACTTGGTTGGACTTTATGACCAGGTTTAGGGCTGAGATTGCACCGGCTGTGGAGCTTCAACAGCTGGCCAGGGAGCTTTTGGATATGAGGTAGACGACTGATTCAGTGGCTGAGATTACTGCCAAGTTCAGCGAGAGGGCGTTACTGGTGCCTCAGTACGCAGGGGACAAGGGGATGAGGAAGACTCGGTATCACGACATGTTGAGAGGTGACATCCGAAAACATATTTGCTACTCGGCATGTCCGACCTTGGAGGATATGATAGCTAGGGCGAGGGAGAAGGAGATTCATATAGAGCACCTCAGGAAGAGGAAGGCTGAGACTGGGCAGGCGACTAGGGTTTCGGGGAAGAAACCCAAGGGATTGAACTCAAGGTCGAAGGGCCAGCAGGGTCGGAGCCGCTGTTGGAAGTGTAGCAAGACACATGATGGAGCTTGTAGACTAGTGGGATCAGGCTGATATAAGTGCGTCAAGCTTTGGCACTATGGTAGGGATTGTACTGCTCCTACCCCCACACTTCAGACATCATGCCTGATTTGCTTTCATTGTAATCAGAAGGGCCATAAAAAGGCCAACTGCCCAAGATTAGTACCAGAAGTGCTAGTGGTGGCGCCAACTCTAGGGACCCTGCGGATCACGGATGGCCGACTGGGCAAGACAGATGCTCCAGTGGTAAGGAACTGACCCTTCCAGTTGACCGCTGAGGAGGTGTGTGCCGCAACGGATGTGGTGACAATTATGTTTTCTTTTCCCTAACTCTTATTACATGTTGGGTATGATATTTATGTTCTATGTTTGATGGGTTTTGTTTAGGATCGTTCCACGTGAACAGTATCCCAGTACATGTGTTATTTGGCTCGGGGGCTACCCGGTTATTTGTATCTCTTGTGCTCGGAAAGAGATTTATGGAGCCTTTAGGCATGTTAGATTGTCCTTTAGAGGTCGACATTGCTGACAACCGATATGTTTGGGCATCAAAGGTCTATAGAGGCTACGCTTTGAGGATGTATGATGAGCATTACCTCATGGATCTGGTTCCCATTCCTTTGTGTGAGAAAAAGGTCATCATAGGCATGGATTGGTTGAGCCCTAATGGGGGCGGTGATCGACTACGCGCAACGGTTGGTACGTGTTAGGACCCTAAATGGGGGAGAGTTGGTAATTCAGGGTCAGAGGCGATAGTGTGGACCAACATTGTGCTCAACAGCGAGAGCTAGGAGCTACCTTTAGCAGGGTTGTGTTGGGTATGTCACCTACATTATGGACACCCGAGAGGTGAGAAAGGCGACCGTGAGTGATGTGCCAGGCGTGCGGGAGTATCCAGATGTCTTCCTAGAGGATTTTCTTGGGATACCACCAGAGAGATATGTGGAGTTCAGGATCGACCTATTTCCAGGGACGGCTCCGATAGCCAAGGCACCATATCGGTTGGCTCCTCCTGAGATGCAGGACTTGTCTACATAGTTGTAAGAGATATTATACATGGGATTTATCAGCCAAATCGCCCTGGACAACCCTGGTCCTGTTTGTGAAGAAGAAGGACGGGTCGCATCGGATGTGTATAGATTCCCGGGAGCTGAACAAGGTAACAATGAAGAACCGTTACCCACTCCCGAGGCTTGATGATCTCTTCGACCAACTACAGGGGGCATCTTGGTTTTCCCATGATATATTTACGTTCAAGCTACCATCAAATGATGGTCAGAGACGAGGATTTGTTGAAGACTGCTTTCCGGACTCGCTACGGTCATTACGAGTTCGTGGTGATGCCCTTTAGGATCACCAATGCTCCTGCTGCATTCATGGATCTCATGATCCGCATACGCAGACCGATGCTGGATTGGTCTGTGATAGTCTTTATTGATGACATCTTGGTTTACTCCAAGGGCAGGAGCAGCACGAGGAGAACTTGCGAGAGGTGTTGGATACCCTGATGAGGCCAAGTTCTCAAAGTGTGTGTTCTGGTTACCCGAGGTGTAGTTTCAAAAGCACATGTTCAACCAAAAAGGTATTCTAGTTGACCCGGACAAAGTGGAGTTTATGATAAGATGGGAGGTTCTGAAGTCTCCATCCGAGATTCGGAGTTTCCTCAGTTTAGTAGGCTATTACTAGAGATTCATACAAGACTTCTCCAAGATAGCAGTACCCTTGACCCAACTGACAAAGAAGTCCATTGTATTTAGTTGGGGGCCTGAGCAACAAGCAAAATTTGAGACATTGAGGCAGAGATTGTGCGAGGCGCCTATCTTAGCCCTGCCATAGGGCGTGGACGATTTTGTAGTGGACCGCGATATGTCCATTTCGGGCTTTGGTGCAGTATTGATGGAGAGGGGGCATGTCATTGCCTACACCTCGAGGCAGCTGAAGCCTCACGAGGTAAACTACCCGATGCACGATATGGAGTTAGGGGCGGTTGTCTTCGCCTTTAAGATTTTGTGTTATTACCTCTATGGGTTTCGTTGTACCATTTACACGGACCACAAGAGTATGAGGTACCTCATGGATCAACCGATTATGAACACGAGGCAACGTCAGTCGTTAGATGTGGTGAAGGATTACAACTGTGAGATCCTTTACCACCCGGGGAAGGCCAATGTTATGGTCGATGCGCTTAGCCGCAAGGCAGTCCTGATCAGAGACATCTACTTGAGGATGATAGTGGTGACTCCACTTTTCGAGTGGATCCGAGAGGTGCGGGTCAAGGGAATGAAGGAGGAGCACCGAAAGCGTGAGCGGATAATAGGTCAGGTGGCCTCGTTTGACTATGATAGTCGTGGGCTGATAACCCTGCATGGGAGGGTCTGGGTTCCGTACTGAGGCGGACTACAACAGATTCTTATGGATAAGGCTCAGAAGTCCAGATTCTCCATCCATCCCGGGGCGATGAAGATGTACAGAGATCTTCGTCCCACTTATTGGTGGCCCTGCATGAAGCAGGATGTAGCCTGGTATGTTGAGAGATGCCTGACCAGCAGGAAGGTCAATACAGAGCACCAAAGGCCTCACGGCAAGACGTAACCGTTAGATATCCTTGTGTGGAAGTACGAGGACATTACTATGGATTTCATCACGAAGTTTCCCAGGACCGTACAGGGAGTAAATTTGATTTGGGTCATCATGGATCAGTTAACCAAGAGTGCCCATTTCATACCGATCCAGGAGAGCATCTCGACCGAGAAGTTAGCCGACATCTACATCAGAGAGGTAGTAGCTCGACACAGAGTACCAGTTTCTTTGATTTCTGACCGAGATGTACGGTTCACTTCTAGATTCTACAAGAAATTTCATGATGAGTTGGGCACTCCTCAGCACTTCATCACGTCTTTTCACCCGTAGATGGATGGTCAGAGTGAGCGGACCATACTTATTAGACTTTGGTGGTAGTTGGGATATCCTCCAGAGTGAGACTCTGGAGGATATGTTGCGAGCATGCATATTAGACTTCGGTGGTAGTTGGGATACCAACCTTCCCTTGGCGGAGTTTTCATACAATAATAGCTACCATGCGAGTATCGACCATCCTCCCTTCGAGATGTTATATGGGAGGAAGTGCAGAACTCCGATATGTTGCGGTGAGGTTAGGAAAATGGTCATGGGGTGTACCGAAGTGATAGTCAAGACGACTGAGAGAATCCAGCAGGTCTGGAGTAGGCTTCTGACTACTCAGAGTCGGCAGAAAAGTTATGCCGACAAGCGCCATTCAGACCTGGAGTTCCAGGTCGGGGATATGGTCCTTCTGAAGGTGTCACATTGGAAAGGTATCATTCACTTCAGAAAATGGGGCCAACTGGGCCCCAAGTACATCGAACCTTTCAGGGTTATAGCTCAAGTAGGCAAGGTGACGTATAGGGTGGATCTGATAGCTGAGCTGAGTCAGATCCACAACACCTTTCATGTTTCCCAACTGTGGAAGTGATTGGTAGATGACCCTGCAGTGGTGCCACTAGAGGATATACAGGTGAACGAAAGCCTAAACTACATCGAGCGACCAGTAGCCATCCTCGATAGGAAGATGAAGGCTCTGAGAAACAAGGAAGTAGAACTGGTGAAGGTACAGTGGCAGCACCATAAGGGGTCGGAATGAACATGGGATCCATAAGACGAGATAAGGGAGCATTACCCCGAGTTATTCCCGGCAGCAGCAACAGACTTCGAGGACGAAGTCTAATTCAAGTAGGGGAGATTTGTAACGTTCGGGATTTATAAGGTACTATTTTTAATTATATAAGGTTAATAGTTTTAAAAATATTTGGGCTTAGACCTTTGGGCCCTTGATATTGGGCTAAGAAGTGTCGTACATGGGGCGTATAATGCCAAGTATGCTCAGCGTACGCAAGAGACTGGAACGCAGAAGCCATGCACGTACGCCTAGCATACCAAGAGTATGCGCAACGGCATATGCAAAATCTAAAACCCTAAATTTTAGGGTTTGATCCCTATATAAAGTACCTTATGCCTTTGGTCCAGACTCCCTTTCACCCTTAGCCAACCACCACGAAAACCCTAACCCATTATTTTGTGTTCTTGTGATTTGGAATCCACTAGAGAACATTTTATTGTTGTTTTGGTGTTTAGAAGAGAAAGAAGTTTGAAGAATGAGCAAGGATTCAAAGGGAGCTTGTAGATCCAGGAGATTAGCACCATTTCTGACTCATTTGAGGTATCAACCTTCAAACTTGATCATTGAATGCTTAGATCTGATTTTGGGGTGTTTTATGTCACTTTTGAACCCCATTGTTGAGGTTGCTTGAATTTTGATAGTTTCAGAACACAAGAGCTGTCCTTTTGAGCTCTTAGAAGCACTTAGAGTCATAAAAATTGGTCCTTGATGGTTAAGCCACAACCATGCAATTGTTTGATGGTGACAAAGTTGGTTAAAGATCCAAAATCATGTTTTGACCCCAAACCATACATGCAAACCCATAAAGTTTGTGACTTTATGGATTAGGATATCCTACAGGACCTAGATCTACATTCTAGACATGAGGACTTAATGGATTAAGTCACAAATGAAACCCTAAGGAAGCTGGTCGGTACGTCGTACGTATACCCTGGTATGTTGCACGTATTGGGTCAACTTCCCATTTTGGTTAAGGCCAACATACGTTGGCCGTACGTGCCAGGTACGCCACGCATACACATGCCGAGTGTCAAACTTGGGCTTTTGGGCCTTTGAAGTTTGGGCCTGGATAGTTAGGCCCCATGGCCCACTGTGGAGTAGAGTTTCTGGGCCTAGAAATGAGATTGAGAGTATTAGGCCACTTGAAATTATTTATTTTGGGCTAAGGATTTATTGGGCTTGTGAAAAGGCTTATTTGAAGAGTTCGGCCCAATTTAGAAAATTGGGCCATTAGTGGGCCTTTAGTGGTCCATTAGTGAGATGGGAAAGATAAGATGGAATTGGGCATTGGGTATGGTCCAAATTAGACCAAGGGATAAAATGGTCATTTTACTTTAAGAAGTATTATGGATTTTGACTAAGTGTTGTTATGATAATAATAGTCGGGCAGTCATCGGAGCAGCTGTTAGATATTCCTTTTAGTGATACTCGACATTTAGCTTTACGAGGTGAGTTACCTTCTAGTAGGAGTGGGTCGAAGGCACCAATGACGACCCACTAGTATTGATTATAGTTGAGATGATTGTTTTTGTAATAATTGTCTGGTATGCCACTATATGCTATGCTTTATGTGCTAGTATGTTATGTTATTATGTGATAGTGGTAGGGGTGAAATAATCCCTGGTTACCAGTTAAAAGAGACTAAAGGGGTAGGCCAACACCCAAATATGCAAGGTAGTATATGACTTATATGTATGCGCTAAGGTTTTATGTGGTAGTGGTAAGGGTGAAATAGTCCCCCGGTTACCAGTTGAAAGAGACCGAAGGGGTAGACCAGCAACCAAATATGTTAGGCAGTTATTTGTTGAAAGAGACCGAAGGGGAGGCCATCACCTAGATATGCTAGACGGTTACCGGTTGAAAAAGACCGAAGGGATAGGTCAGCAACCAGATATGCTAGGCATTATGTGAATATTTGGTACGTGGTATGATGGGGGAACTCACTGAGCTTTGTGCTTACGATTTTCAGGTTTGGTTTCAGGTACTTCTTCCTCAAAGCGAATGGAGCCGACATGACCGCAACACATCACACCACTATTTTCCGCACTATGATGTTCTTGGGATTTGGTCTCTGATATTATTTTGTGATGACATGTTTTGATGATGGTTACACTGGTTTAGATATGAGTAGCACTATCATGTTTTCAGACAAATATTTATAATTATCAAACAAAAATGAAAAATTTGGTTCGTGATTTTGAGATGTTACATGTAGATGCAAGGATAAGTAGATAACAATTCTTAAGAGAAAATGGTAATATATTATCATTTAAATTTACATTAATTTTTATTTTTGGTACACTAAATTGAGAAAAGGGGCAAAAGAAGTATTAAGAAAAGAAAACTATATGTTCGAATGAGAGAAAAAGTAAACTAATGAAGGTCTTATATTCAAGTAAAATTCATATTGATGCACTCATTTCATCCATATCAAATATAAAATGGAATATTTGAAAGTTGTAACATTTATGGTACCAAGATATAGGCGTTTGAAGAAAATGATGACCTGTTATAATACCATGAGGCTATACATATTTTTAGTTGTTGAGATGTGATCTCAACTTTTGAAACAACCTAAATATCCACCATGAGCAAAAATTTATCAAAGTCTGTGAGGAGCATGATTGATAATAAAGAAGGTTACAATCATCATTGGTGTCTACGATGTTTTTCAAATTGCTTATAAGTAGGAAAGTTTCACTGCACCAAATTTGGAACCAAATTATCATCTTTCACCAGTAATACCATTAACACCATAAACAAAGTCACATAATCTTTCGAGTAGAAAATGAGCACTTCCTTATTGAATAGGGTAGCATGATACAAATATAGTTTAATGTATTAAGGTAAATACAATATTTCCATTCGTTCATATATATTTCAATAGTTTTTGAACTTGTTCGTCATAACTTTAAGCAGGTGTAGATAATAGATCTTCCAAGTAATTGAAACTAAAGAGTTTAACAAAGCTAGTTATGAATGCCATTTTCAGTCTTACAAACCCATAATGATTTGCATGTAATATAAGTGCAAGATAAACTTCACCAATTATTTGCAACTATTTCAATTTTCTATATCAGACAAAAGCATAAAATTGTATTTTTTTTTCATTGAATTTCATATTTTACAACAACTATAAACGTGGTATCTTCATGTTATTCGTTACCATGTTCGATTGAAGGACATTAATTGAATACAGAAACTAAGAATAAAATGAAGGCTCAAAATAAAAAATAAAAAAAAGTTGGAATAACGGAAGAACATATCCATAACATGAATACAATTTACCAGTTGAGATCTTTTGTCTTTTGGTTTTTATTCTGCAAGGCTGAAATATTTGATTTTTTAATATAGAAAGCATATGGAAGTATCATCCAAGAATTGAAAACAACATCAAGAGTTAAGTGAAAAACAACAATAGTTGTGATGAAGCAATATTCTCACACTGCGGCCATCGGCGGAAACACCGGGCAGTGTAACGTCATTTCTTGTATCATAGTTATCAACTTCCTGAAAACACATGCATTTTAAAATATGTCAACATAAAGTTGGTGAGTTCACAGATTTTGACTCCATATGAAATAACACTTTTTCTCAAGTTCAAAAAGTGTAGTTTTAAAAGTATCAATTTGACTCTCAAACATTTAGTATATATATCCTAGGTATAATAGTTTACTTACCAAATAAGTATATACCTATAAGTCTTATATATTATAAATATAATTTTTTGTAATTCCATACAAACTAAGTTGCTACTTATAAAACTTATTTCAATTCTATACGAGTAAAACCGCTACGTATAAATCTATTTGAATTCTATACGAGTAAGTAGAATATGTATAGTTGTCTACTTAATATACAAGTAGTATACCTACCAGATTTTTATACTTAGAATATAAGTCCTTGGGAAACTTATACTTTCATACTTGTATATCCACAAAGTATAATGCTTCTAACAATTTACTACCATGAGCCTGTAACCGCTGCTATGACATAATACCTCTGATAAAACCCACTCATGATTTCAATGAGGACAACCTACTCATGATTTCCATGAAGAACACTGCACGCTTCATCAACGCCGGAACAATAAACAAATAAAAGGATAGATCGTCACTCGCTAATGTTTGATTGTAGCTAGCAATCACGAGTGGGGTTGTTAACCCGTATACTAATTATACATGACTTCCTCGCTCACACAGGATTAACGGTTACAGTTCAGAGGATTTCTGCTAAGATCCCCAATCTTAGTTGATGAATACAATTACTCATGTAGACTTCAACGGCTTCCTATAGCTCTAACAACAAAAGCATTTTTTTGTCTAAAACCCTAAGTTGTTAGACTATACTTTTAAACATTACTCCTAAGTTCATATTACTTTAGGCAGTACAACAACTATAACTTGAGGAAAAACAAGGTTTTATCATAAAAGCAATGACAATATATAACATACCAAGTTTTATCTTGTCATAAAACCAAAAATAACAACATATAGCATACCAAGTTTTATCTTGACATAAAAACCAATAATAACAACATACTTTATAAATTAACATATAGAACTTCCGAATATATATATATATATATATATATATATATATATATATATATATATATATATATATATATATATATATATATATAGAATCCTAAGTATAACTCAAGATCTACATTAGTATAATAACATACTAACAAGTTGATAATAGTTGTATATATTCAAAATATTATATTTAAACAACTATATCCCAATTAATATAACTATCTACGTTGATACTAATATACTATCATATAGACATAATATTAACATATATACTATATTTAGCATGTGTTTTCCCCCAAAATTATAAAAAAGTGGGGCCGTGAAACTCACTTTACTAGTGTGCTTTGGCTGTATCTAACTAAAAACGTTCAGCGGTTTACGATCACCGGGCTCAGGATGCAAGATGGCTTCAACAAAGGACAGAGGAGAGAAAAAGAAATGGTATAAGGAGAGAGGATGCTGGACTTTCACGTCGTGACCTTGAGGTTCACGTCATGAATTTGAGCTCCATCATCTCGTAGTCTTGCCATTTGGGTCCTAGCTTCGGAAGGTGTCACGATTCTAGTTTAACGTAGTGTCTTTTATGTTCACATCGTGAGGATTCAACACCTCACTCCCGTAGAATTCACACGTGTTTTGTAGCCTCAAAGTGTGCCCCAGACTACTTTCACGTCGTGAATCCAGACAACTAGGGTTTTCTACCACGTGTCATGCTCTAAGACAGCTGGATCTTCGGAAGGTCGTGACTTTTGCATACGAACTCTGTTTTTTGACGTTCTTTATATCCACGCGTAGGTAATTCCGAGTACTAAATATTTCTTTTAGATTCCAAGAGCTATTTATAAGTATATTTTAAAATCCTATTGTCATAAGGATCTATAGCGTTAGAATTTATCATAACTTCTTCACGCGAAGTCAGATTTAGACGTTCTCTATATTTTTGGAATCGTATGGACGTATACTTTGATTTATACTATAAAGTATGTATGAATTTTCATATTTGCATTAGAATTATCATGAAATACATAGTAAGTTTACTACATTACTTGTTTGACAAAATCACATTACATGATTGGTATAATCGCATGTGATTGTTATTGACCTAATTTTGACTTTTGTTACAAATACATACCTAAAAAGCAATATGTAGAACAGGAAACTAAAAATCGGGATAAAGCTTGGTCCATCTATATGTGGAACCATCCTCAATCCATAGGTGGTGAAAGTACAGTGCTATAATAGAGATCTGAAATTGACTAGTTACATATGGCATATGTTTAAACAAATGGAAAGAAATTCATCTCCAAGAACGAACCATAAGTTAAAAGAATAAGCTAACAATGGATGAATCGTGAGTGACTTACGCGGAAAAAAATTGTTAGACTTCAAATCAGTAGAAAACTTAAATCATCGGTCTTGAAATCTACCATTTCAAGAAACCCACCAGCAACCTACAGTTGAAAACATACGTGACAAAAATTTACGAAGGAAACAAAACAATAACATAAAAATGATAGTGAATCGTCTCTTTTTTAGAACTCTTAGTGAAAGCTGGAAGAAAGCATGGATTCAAGTAGGAGTTTGTTGGAATAACAAATGGAAAAAGAATATCACTTATGATTATAACCTTAATGTAGCCATCATTGTCTCTCCCAATTACAATCACAAGTCCCTTATATCTACAAACAAAATTACAAGGAAGAAAATGTAAAAAGAAAATAACTAAAAAAAAGTTAAAATGTGCAACTGATGATACATTATACATACTCATGTGTCACAACATTAGGAACTTCAAAACCGTTCTCCATGTATCCAACATTTCAAAGCCCACCGGTGCTTCAATTTGGCTTTAAAAATAATCACAAACAAGAATGAGAGTATCGGTGATAAGTACCTACATGAGAAAAAAAAATTAGTATAAATTAAACAAAATATAAGCAGAAATGATGAGAATCAATGATTTACTTTTCAAGAAATTTATGGTTCAAAAGCATAATCATGGGATTAAAGAAAAAGATGTTGGAAAATTAAGTATGATAGACTCAAAATCAGACAATATCATCCCTGATGTTTGAAGATTGATTTGTGCTTCAAGATAGTTTGCCTAATATATTCTTTAGCATATCCATCTATGGTTTGTGTTGCTAGAAAGTTGTTATAATGGTGACTGTTTGTGGGGCCGGATATCTTGTGAGTTTTATC
Organism: Lactuca serriola; assembly: GCF_051521515.1. Taxonomy (NCBI): domain Eukaryota; kingdom Viridiplantae; phylum Streptophyta; class Magnoliopsida; order Asterales; family Asteraceae; genus Lactuca; species Lactuca serriola. Next base: position 120,133,230 of record NC_136409.1, on the reverse strand, counting down.
ATCGTGATATGGATTCCAAATATCATTATTAAAATATTGTTGAGATCTATCATTGAACTTAGGAAATATGTCATGGATTCTACTTTGGCTCCCATTTCTTCTGCAATTAGATCAAGAACAAATTGATTTGTATATCACAACGAAGACATGAAGTGAATCTAATTCTATATTGTTTAAATGGGGTTTCAGTGTAAATTAACTTTCTTCTCATTTTGTGAAAATGGTAAAACACTACCATAATTGATCTGAGACAAATTGTAAGCATCATATTTGAAAAAATATCAAGTACAATAGCATTTTCAACCACCATTTGTGAAAAAAAGTAAAAGAAAGTAATGAAAATGGGATTTTTTTTATTATAAAGCATATAGAGTATGATGACTCCTTTTTCTTTTTGCAAATTATAGCGTACCTTTGACATTTAAAAAAAAATATATTATTTACTTGCTATAGTGGAAAATCAAGTGATACAAATCGAGAACTGAAGAACACACACAAAGACACATGAAAATGGTAATTTATAAAATCAACTATAAGCATTGAACAAATCGAGATGAATGCAAATAAAAACCTAAATCGGATCAATGAACAAATTTCACTATTGAGTTAATTTAATCTACCTTAGAAAGAATCGTGGGTGTAGATCCATTGCAGATTTCATGGTGTTCTTTTTCCACTGATACTTTCCCAAAGCCCACAATTTAAAAGAATTAGGGTAAGTAAAGGAAAAAGTTAAAAATCAACAGCCTGACAAACAATTATGGTAATGTAGAAGCATTGCAGGTTTTGTGGTTTTCCTTTCGTATCATATTCCTGATCTGACTAAGTTCGTCGTCGACATATGGGGATGAAATTGCTTTCGGAGATGAATTTGAGAGATAATGAAAGACCACCAATGATTTTCATTGCATATTTCAGATTAAATTGAATAAGAAAGAGTTCTGGTGAAAGATGTGATCGAAGATAGATAAGAAGGATTTAGATGAATACAATGGAATACATAAGAAATTAAAACATGTATCAACTTCACACCTCCAAACCAGCTATCAAAAGCTAAACCATAAACCATTGGCTTGAAACTATCATTATTCATAAGTTGTGATGAGATTTAATATATATATATATATATATATATATATATATATATATATATATATATATATATTATGTGATATGTAAAAGAGATAATTTCTTTTGTGCGATTAGAGCTGGAAAATATGTACTACGGAAAATCAACCAACATGTTACCAACCGAACCAAAAATATTTGTAACCAGTATTTTTGGTAGTCAATATGTTTGGTTGGTAGTTCCATACAAATTGCATAATCTTGATACAATAGTGGTACAAAGTTTTTAGTACCACGGTAATACCATTGTAACACTCCAAAAATCACACTAATTTAAAATTTTTCACAAAAATCAACCATTCTTCAGCCTTGTTTACAAAATAGTCATTGTTTCAAAAGTACTAGTTCAAATCAGAGTCTTTTTCCCAAGATCCAGTGACAAAACAGGAAGTTGTGTACGCTCATGCCTTCGCCTTCCCTCAGAAGTACCTGAAACTATAAATTAAAATTGTAAGCCAAAGCTTAGTGAATTTCCCCCAAAGTACCATCACACAACATATAATCAAACAGATAACGGGTCCACAATCTCCTGGTTGGATTACCCATGGCCCACAACCTTACTGTTGGAATGCACCGACACACAACCTTATGTTTGGAATGCCTAATACATAATGGGTCCATAACCACCTAGTTGGATTACCCCTGGCCCATAACCTTCCAGTTGGAATGCCCTAGCCCACAACCTTACGGTTGGAATGCTGCAGATGGTTGACTTACAACACAAAGCAGTATAGTCTTAACCCCACCATACCATGTCGACATGCGCATAAAAAATAACAGATAATCATATAACCAGTTACATACTAGCAGACACAACTACACATTATTAATGTATAGCAACGTCCTAGATATCAGGATACATAACCAAAGGGGTCGGTATTGGTGACTTTGACCCCAAGAACAGTGAGGAAACTCATCTTACAATCCGAATGATAGTTAATAAGGTCCCAGCTTCGAATCTCCGTTGTACCTGTCACCTACCCATCAACAGTGACCAATTCTCAAACACAATCCAAAATATCTGAAATACCCTTAATTAAACATAGACAAAATCCTGGTCAAAGTCAACATCCCTTAATGTTAAATGTCCATCCTTACGTCGTGACCAGACCTTGGTCATCTTATGATAGTCCACTTGGTCCGATTCCAACTCGTCTCGACCCAACCTAGCAAACTCAGTCAAAGAAGTCACCTGAGTTGACATCACGACCTGAGCACCGACTTTCATATTGTGAGCTCCAAGGATCTTAACAGAAAACGGGTGTTATTCAAATCTAATGCAATGAGATTTTATGTCTCACATCGTGAGCACCGTCTGGAACTGAAAGTCACTACTTTAACTCCTTATTCTATTAATTCCTGGAATCCATCTCATCTAGAAGTTAAAGAGGACTCCTAAAGTCCATAAAAATGCATCCTTATTCTAGGTCAAAAGTGAAGAAATATGGTTCTAACTCTCATGAATGTCTCTTAAACCTCACCAACTTTCAGATCTGGACAATATGATGATCAAGGAACTCTTAAAATCCATAAAATTGCAAAGTTTATGGATTTACTTCACTCAAGCATACTTAACATGAAGGAAAGTGCACAAAATCCTAGATCTACCTATGATATGCAATAAAGTTTAAATATTTGATACTTATAAAGGTCCGAACGCAAGAAGACGTCATGATAATGTTGCTAATTTGCCCAATCCACTAACAGATTACTCCTTTCCTCTTATTCTCTCCTTCTTTAAGCTAGAAATGCCACCAAAATGGCTAAGAACTTCAAGGATGATAAATCTTAGGGTCCTCTGGGGCTTAGAGTGTGAGGGAGGCGGAGGGTGAACAACCCTAGCCCCCTGTTTCCTTTAAATACCAAAAAAAATAGGTTTTTTGGTTCTCATACTGCTCTCACGTCATAAGCATTGGATTGCTCATGTCGGGATACTCAAAATGATGTGCGGGTCCAAATTACTCCTCACGACGTGAGCAAGCATTCTTTACGTTGTGAGAATGGCCAAAATTGAAAACTTTTAACTTAATAATAATAATAATAATAATAACAACAATAATAATAATAATAATAATAATAATAATAATAATAATAATAATAATAATAATATGCACCTGACCCGAGTGTTACAACCATATCAACCAATTCATTATATATATATATATATATATATATATATATATATATATATATATATATATATATATATAATAAGCTTTGATATTAGCAGTTACTATATTAGTAAATTTGAAGTTTAAACTCATGTTGGTTTGTCCTATGTTTCTTTAACTGTTATTAACTTTTAAACTTATGGTTGAACTTAAAAAATCATTTTGGATCAAACTTCAATCCACCACAATTACAAACCTCTAATTTACAAGAACCCCCTCATTCATGTTTAACATGGAAATCTTCATTCATAAAACCTTTCATACATTATGGTATATACTATAATCAACATATACCAACCGAGATTATTGGTACCATACAAGTTAGTATCGACTATATTTATACGGTACTGGTAAAAAAAACTATTATAATTGGTACAGTACACAGTTTAAGGGAAAAAAATATATGGTACCATAAACCAATTTCACCCCTACGTGCTATAATTAACTATTAACATAATCAAAACATATATATATATATATATATATATATATATATATATATATATATATATATATATATATATATATATATATATATATATATATATATAATTCACCAACTTAAAAACATGGAGTTTTCATTTTTATATTTCTTTACTTTAATCGAAAAGAAAATCATAAGAAATATAAAAGAATCAAAGCACAATGAAAGAATAAAAACACAAAGGTAAAAATAATTACCCTGTCCCCATATACTAAAAAGTAAAAAAGAACGATCATTATGAGAGAGTTGCACATATTAGATAATCAGATCCAAACTACAAACCCAAACAGTACTTGTAATAATCAAGTATATTGCTTATTTGTATCTGGCGTACAAGCCCATGCTTCCTTTTTGTTATACTTTAAAGCCCAAGACTTCAATTTCATCTCCACATTAGATTTCTATTTTTATTCGGAGAATGATTATTATTAGTAACCCACTGTAGGATATTTTTGTTAGTTTAGTCTAGCTAACACCATCATCGTTCATATCTACCTTCTACACCTTAGATTTGTGTTCGTTTCCGACCTACAACCTCTGATATGTGCACCGACCAACGACCTCCGACCTCACAAAAACACTAGAAAACACGTCGTTCTCTATTTTCTTTGGTGCTCTAACATTGACGAACACCTTTTCCCGACGAGGATCTACTACCTACCTCTAGACCAGGGGCGAAGGCACCAGGGGGGTTGCCGGGTGTTCTGCCCCCCCCCCCCCCCCCCCCCCCCCCAATCTCTTTTCATTTTTTGCTATATTATAAGCCCTCTGATAGAAAAATTAGCTCATATCCATTAATTAACTTTGTTTCATTGTTTGAGCCCCTGCCACTTTTAAAAAACAATTATTTTATATATTATACAAATAATAAAATGAGTCAAGACATGAGAATTATGAGGGCCCATCCCCATGTCTATTTTACAATCACCATCTCACCATATATATATATATATATATATATATATATATATATATATATATATATATATATATATATATATATATATATATATATATATATATTATTCAATTGATTATTAGATATGATCGTATGAATCAATACCCACACCAAAATACCCTATTTGTTTAATAAAAAAAGGGTTTGTTAATCGACGCTTCATCAAGGATCAACTTTCAATCGCAGCTATTGTTATTTATCGAAGTGGTTAAATTTGTTTTTCGGCAACACTGTTACAATGATTTCAGTTATTTAATTAAGTAGGTAAATTTTATTTTTTATTGCATGTTTTATTTATTGTTATTTGTAATTAATAATTTAATTATGATTTTATAATTTGGTTTATTATAATTATAAATTTATAGGATAAATAATGAGCAAGAAAAGAACTATCGATTCTTTTTTCAAACGAACAGAGGATGTGCATGACCCACAATTGCATCCGGTTAGTGATAATATTGAAGAAGATGTTCAAAATACACACCCACAACCTGATTGGTATAGTAACATTGAAGAGCCCAATAATATTGAACATGAAAAAAATAATATGTTAGATTCTTTGATTCGTGATCCAGGAGAACGGCCTTCAATCTTAAGTTATCCAAGTAACCAGCGTGATGAGATTAGACGGTTATATATTAAACTTGGACCATACCAATTACAAAAAGTAAAGTATCCATTCAGTCCTAGTGGTCCAAGAGGATCTATGCGCAATTTTCAACAAGCTTGGTTCAAGAATTTTTGGTGGTTGGAATATTCTGAGAAAAAAGATGCTGCATTTTGCCTCCCTTGCTTCCTTTTCAATAAAAAACCTATTGGCAAATTCGGGTCAGATACATTTACCGTATCAGGGTTTAATAAATGGAAAAAGGTAAATTGTGGTAAAGATTGTGCTTTCATTGTACATGAAGGTAAGAGTCCAGCCTCAGCGCATAATTTTTCTGTTAGGTGCTATGAAGATCTAAAAAACCAATTATGTCACATAGAGAATGTGATAGAGAAGCAAACGACTCAACAGGTTATGGACAACAAACTACGCCTTAAAGTTTCTATTGAAGCCATTAAATGGCTCACGTTTCAAGGATGTGCTTTAAGAGGTCATGATGAACGACCGAACTCAAGAAATCAAGGGAATTTTCATGAATTAATAAAGTTCCTTGCTTCTTATAACAAGATTGTTGCTGATGTTGTGTTAGAAAATGCTCCTCAAAATGGAAAGTACACATCACCAGATATCCAAAAAGAAATTTTACATGTTTTAGCTACAAATGTACAAAAAGCAATTCGTGATGAAATCGGGATGTCAAAATTTTGTTTAATAGTTGATGAGTCTCAAGATGAATCTAAGAAAAAGAAAATGGCTATTGTCGTGAGATTTGTTGACCAAGATGGGCATGTCAAAGAAAGATTTTTGGACTTAATTCATGTTAAAGACACGACTTCATTGACCTTGAAAAATGAGATATTATGTTCTTTATCTTATCATAAACTTAGTGTTCAAGATATTCGGGGTCAAGGATATGATGGGGCTAGTAACATGCGTGGAGAATGGAATGGGTTGCAAGCTTTATTATTAAAGGAATGTCCATATGCTTATTATATACATTGTTTTGCACATCAACTACAATTGGCTCTAGTTGCAGCGTCTAAAGATGTGACTGAGGTACATAACTTCTTTAAAACCTTAAACTTTGTAGTTAATGTCATATCTTCTTCTTCCAAACGTAATGATCAATTGCAAGATGCTCAAATTGCTGAAATTTCTCATTTAACTGAGGTTGGAGATATTGAGAGTGGAAAAGGCATAAATCAAATGCAAACATTGCAGAGGCCTGGTGATACTTGGTGGAGCTCTCATTTCAAATCAATATGCAGTTTCATGAGATTGTTTGGTCCATCTTGTATAGTATTGAATGATATTGCTATAAAAGGCTCTACATCTTCTCAAAGAGGTGATGCGGCATATGCACTTACACATGCCTTATCATTCGATTTTGTCATTGTTATGCACATGATGAAAGAAATAATGGGGATAACTGACAAGCTTTGCCAAACTTTACAACAAAAATCTATTGATATTGTTAATGCTTTATCCTTGGTTTCAACAACAAAAATATTGATTCAAAAGTTGAGAGATGAAGGTTGGCAATCGCTTTTGGACCAAGTGGTTTCTTTTTGTGAGAAAAATAGCATTCTTGTCCCTAACATGAATGAAACTTATAGATATGTAATTCGCCAACGTCATGAAAAAGACAATATAACCACAGAGCATCACTATCGAGTTGAAGTATTCATTGCTGCTATTGATAGTCAGTTGCAAGAGTTGAACTCTAGATTTAATGAGTCTGCAACAGAGCTTCTCCATCTCAGAATTATGCTAGATCCAAGAAAATCCTTAAATGTTGAGGATATATGTAAATTGGCAACATCATATTATCCTATGGACTTTACGGAGCACGAAAGGAATTTGTTGAAACTTGAGTTACAACATTATGAACTAGATGTGCAAAATCACCCACAATTGAAAAATTCTTTTACAATTTCTAAGTTGTGTAGAGGCCTACATGAAACATGAAAATCTGGTACTTATCCTTTGCTTGACAGATTGATTCGTCTTGTATTGACTCTCCCTGTTTCTACCGTGACATCTGAAAGAGCATTGTCAGCAATGAAAATTGTGAAAACACGACTTCAAAATACCATGAATGATGATTTTCTTAAAAGTTGTTTGCTTGTTAACATCGAGAGAGAGAGATTGCTGATATATTTCCTACGGGTGATATTATAGATAATTTCTATTCCATTAAACAAAGACGAGCACAACTTAAAGTGCATAAGGTACTACTTCTTTATGTTTATATATATATATATATATATATATATATATATATATATATATATGTATTAATATATATATATATATATATATATATATATATATTAATTTTGTAAAATGAACCATATGTATCTATGTTATAATTACTTATTTTAATACTTGCAGGTTAATGGATGAATATGAGTCGATGCTTTTAGTTAGTTGACAACATTTGAAGATTCAGACTAATGGAGACAAATTTTTAATTCTTTGTCAGTTTTTTTAAAAAAAATTTAGACTTATTACTTTATGCGGGTATAACATTATATTTTAATATATTATTACGATGTCAGCCCCCCTTAATCTTATATCCTGGCTCCGCCCCTGCTCTAGACTTACTACCAGCCCCTCCAGATATGCTTTTGATTCCTCCAAATCTACTTCCGATTTCTCATGATTTCGTCTTCGATTGTATCTAGCTACCTTGTTTATTTCCGACCACCAAGATCCTTTCATCTGCCACAACCGTCTTCTCTGTTAACCATTAGAGATCGGTACACCATTGTTTGCATTAAATCTCTTCCTCTCCTTCAGCCACTTCTGTGACGGCTAACAGAGATCAAGATCCCTAATACTTTTTCGATCACATTTCCTTTTAAACTATCAATAATCACAGCAGATTTCAAATCAGATATGAGTATGAGTATGCAATGATTTTCTAGTGACGTCTTATGAGGAGGTGTTCCATCGAGATGCTCTGAGAATGATTTAGAGTTACCGGTAAGTTCAACACAAACATGTGTGTTATTTGGTCACGATTTCCGGCAGAAGGAAGTGTTGAAGGATCGACGGGAAATGCGTGAGATTTGTTTTTGTGAGTATTTTTTTCAAGAGATTATGTTTAAAATGCAAAAAGCGAGTTTGAAGTTATTGCTCTTTAATGATGTTTTTTATATGCTCAAACAGTGTGCCAGATATCAATTTTTTACTTTGCTTCGGTTGAGAGTTTATCATTTCCAAGAAGCTGCACATAATTAAAAAAATTGTATGTATTTTTTTTCCACAATTTACTTTTCGGTTTACATAGACTTAGTGGATAAATCAGCAACAAGTTGTGCCGCAACCCTTTTTTGGATGACAAAACTAATTCTTTTAAAAACAACATCTATAGATCTTGGAGTCATAACATTACAATGCATCACCCGTTGGAATCTATTGAGTAGCTACACAACTTCTGACGCAAGGAAACCGAAAGTATCAAATGCAAAGGGTATAAACATGTGTTGATTTTCCATGCACGCTTTCTCATGTTGTGCCACTTTGCTTGATGCAGCTTTTAAAGCAGCTTGCCCGACCATGAAAACTCCACTCCCCAAACCCACAAGAGGGGAAACTCCTGTTAGATCCATGCATGCATGTTTTCCTCCAGCCCATCCAAATACTAAAACATCAGCTGGTCTAAGTGTTGATCTTCCTTCCAATGGGTCAGTCAGAAAGTTTACAGGTGCCTCTTTCTTGGCAGAAACCCCAATGCATCTAAATATGTCAAAAAAACATCTCAGGCATTAATTCATAAATTATATAAGCTTTAAGTTAACGATAAAATACATATTAATAGTAAGCAAACTTTTATTATGAGATTGATTATATGGAACTTAAATAATAAATACTATCTAGCTTTAAAATTTGGCATACAAGGTGTTGGATAAAATGCTTCAAAATATTAGTAAAATTTTACGCTATGAATACATGTCTAAACTGATGTATTAACTGTGAATGAGAGTCCTAAACTTGTGTATTAAATTGTGAATTATAAACAAATCATTATATTAACATGGTGTATTCGGTTGTGATATTTGTGTTTCAAACTGTGAATTGACTAAATTAAGATGTGACTTTGCTATTTAAACTGTGAGCTGACTAAATTAAGTTGTGAATTTTGTGTATTAAATAATGATTTTTTTTAAGTTGTGAATTTACTGTATTAAGAGTTTTAAATTGATAATGTGGCAGTGAAATGCATACTTTCTATGTAATAAACTGTGAATTTATTGCATTAAGTTGTGATTTTTGTGTTTTAAAGTATGAATTGACTGTATTAAACCATCAATTTTCTATTTGAAACGTGAATTTGCTATATTAAGCTGTGAATTTTATGTATTAAATTGTGAACTAACTGTATTAAGCTATGAATTGATAAGCATTAAGTTGTGATTATATATATATATATATATATATATATATATATATATACATATATATATATATATATATATATATATATATATATATATTCTTCTAGAATATAAATTGATAATATAGCAGTGAATGCATACTTTTTATATAATACCTCCGTCCCAAATTAATTGTCCACATTTCATTTTTCAAGTCTTTATTCTTTAACTTTGACCTTAAATATTTTTCTTTTTGATTGATAATATTTGATGCAAAATATATGAATGGATTGTATTTTAAATGTCTTTTCAATGTTATAAGTTTCGTCAAGTAATATATAACACAAAAAAATATTTAAGGTGAAAGTTGAAGAAAAAAGACTTCAAAAGTAAAAAGTGGACGATTAATTTGGGACGGAGGGAGTATTAAATTGTGAATTTATTGCATTAAGTTGTGATTTTTGTATATTAAACTGTTCATTGACTGTATTAAGTCATGAATTTTCTGTTTAAAATGTGAATTTACTATATTAAGCTGTGAATTTTGTGTATTGGATTGTGAATTAATTGTATTAAGTTGTGAATTGACTAGTATTGTAGTATGATTTTTTTTTATAATTTTTTTACTTCGATAATATAAGATGAAAGAAACATTATACACATATATGATTGTATCTAATTTTGCAAAAATGATATAAAATATAAATTATGAATATCTGTGTAAATAAACTTTCAAAGAAGAACTTACATATATATATCTAAATGTATACATGTAACTTTCAAGTTGAGAATATGGTTTTGAATGTGTATTATGTACATTAAGCTATAAATTCATTATATTAAGCTGTGAATCTTGTGTACTGAAATGTGAATTCACTGTATTAGGTTGTGAATTTTTTATAAATTTTATTTTAAAATATGAGTGATTTATGTAAGTATGTTTATACTGGTTTTCTTGTGAATATATTTATTTTTGTGTTGTATAAATGTTTAATAATGTATTAGTTTTTATAATTATTTTGCATTAAACTTAGAATTAGTGAATTATATGGTTTATTAAACTGTGAATATAATATCTAAGCTGTGAATCTATTATTTTATACACATATATGATTTAGAAGGAATGATGGTTACGACAGTGGCATAGTGGTTAGTTGTGGCATGTGGTAGTTGGTGGTGTTCAAGTTTTGTGACATCCCCAATTTCACGGCCAGAAAAGACCGATTTTTTTATGCTTTGTTTTTAAAATCATAGTGATCTTTTAAAGAAAACTGTTGCGGAATTTGTTCCCAAAATATGATAAAGATTTATCAAAGCATTTCTTTAATGAAATGTATTTTCATTTTATAACAAAATCTCGGGATGTCATGTTCAATACAGACCAAAAGCATAAACAGAACAAAATAGACCTTACAACAGTTATTCATAACTACTGGCCTATAATCCAAAATCTCTCGTTATGTCGGCCAACTTATGCTCTCGTGCCATAACCTGTAATACAAAGAAAACTGAGAGGGTCAGGCTTGGGAGTCTGGTGAGCATATAGGGTTTCAACCCACAATAATATAATTATTATATTTAATTATCAAATAATCAATTCAATTACCCACCCCCTTTATCTCCATTTATTTCTTAAATATTTATCCTAAGAACCGATTACCCTTCTCCCATTCATTCCTAAGGATTGCCCTAAGGAACTGGTACAAAGTCTAGTGCCGCCAAGGTTCTTAGATTACCTCTGGTGAACACACAGTTCACAATAATTAATGAACACCTAGTTCAAGAACACCTAATAGACACTTAGTTCAAATATCTCTGATGAACACTAAGTTCAAATATCGAATGAACACTTAGTTCGAATATCCCTGGTGAACCCAATCACCTAAGGAACACAGAGTACGAAAGCTCTTAGTTCAAACAATGTAATAATTATCTACATCTCGATCCTGAAAAACCACTAATATTATAAACACATATAAATCATATTTCTAAAAAATATATCCCATCCCGTCGATCCCCACATACTGACCCTATACAATGATCTTACGAGATCTAGCCTAAGAATCGATATGAACCAAAAAACTGACGAAGCTGCTTCGGAAATTCCCTTGCAGCAAACGAGGATCAATAAAGACATCAAATGAGGGGAATGGAATAAGTTTCACCACGAACCTTTTTTCGTAAAAGAAAGAACCACAAGACACTTTAAGTCAGGGGTAGTTATCTAGATAACAATGCCTAGGCGTGGTCTGACAATTTTGAGGTATTATACCCCCAGACTCTACCTATCCCGACATCGAACTGTGCCTAGCAGTGGCCTGAATACATAAGGTATTTCACCCCCAGACGCACCCTATCCAACAATATAACACCAGACATACCTAGCAGTGGTATGTTACCGACACACTTTATTAGGCAGTCTGCAAAGTTCCCTTAATTACTTTGTGAAAGAAAATGCTAACATATGATGCTCGGTCGATCACTTCATAAAAGAAACGCTGACTCCAAAGCTCTCTCAAAATAAAAGTATGGGGAAATACTACTAGAGTACTCCCATACGCTCCCGTAACCGACACACAAAATTGTCAAAAAGACTTTGTACATGATAGTACTTCTGGCACATTATAGTACTCTAGTATGCGAAAGACTCGTACCCGAGAACATAATAGTAACCTGGCACAAGTAGCACCCAAGACACGGAGCTTTGAAAAGGACTTCGTACATAAAATGTACTTCTATACGTAGGACGTACTCCACCGATCATCAGTCTCACAACACACGTACTCTTAATATAAGGCTACCCAATGTCCAAACTTAATGGAACTAAAAATTCCTATTTAAGTCTTAACCCATCACTAGGCAAGCCTACAATGCTTATAATCAATTTTCGATAGTAACTCCGTTTAGGTAATGCAAACTAGTGTATACTTAACACAAAGTTTTTAAGTAATAATATCATATATTCATATCTTAATACATATTGAACCATAACTGATTCGCACGTTGTATATCATCAAATATATCTAACACGTATTTCGGACAATGACAAATACTTCACATACATATGTACATTTCGTACTTTAATCAATACTCGTATTAAAATCATGTTCCTAAAAGGGAATATACTCATGATACCTTATCGAAAGAACACGTAGTTCAAAAATACATAATCCGTACTCCTGGATCTTAAATTTTCCTCATTACCTAATCCATATTCCCGGATCTAAAACTAACCTCTTGATCTGATCCATACTCTCGGATCTAAAACCAACCTCCTGATCTGATCCATATATACAGATCTAAAACAAGTTTATCTCTTTATCCTTTTATCTCATGATCCAAGTCATCTTTTATCACATACCAACAATCTTATCTACCCATGTTCTACCCAACATATTTGCAGATACAAAATACATAAACAGTTTAACTCATTAAAACGTATATAAGTTATCGATCCCATAAACATCCCAAATAAACAACAATATATATACACACATAGCACGTATTTCATAGCAAATACTTAACATTAATGTATTAGAAGAAAGCGACTATACACTCACATGATCAGAAGATGATCGGACAGCACTACGGCTTGCAATGGTAGTATTCTTCGGTGGAACCGGGATCACTTCACACACCGGGTTTCTCGCGGGCAGAGCTTCGGCTCGGAAACTCTTTTCTTCTCGGGATCTTTGGACTTCGGGACATGCTTCGGGTCTCGGGATGATATCGGGGCTTTAGGGGGTTAAAATAGGGCATAGAGGGTGTTACGGAAGTGGGAGAGAAGGGATGGAGCAACCATAATCGGTTGGCCCTTCAAATCTATTTAAAGGGCAAAATTTGCCCTTGCCACGTCGTGGCACCTTTTCCACGTCGTGGGCTTGGTCGTCACTGCATGCGTCATCGCAAGTTACGTCTGGGGGACTCCAGCAGGTGTCAGAAGACTTGCTATGTCGTGGCACTGCTTGCCACGTCTTGGTATCTGACAGTTTTGGGGTTTCGCGCCCCGGACTTTAGAAATTCATAACTTTCGCATACGAACTCCGTTTTCGATGTTCTTTATACCTACGCGTCGGTGAGATTATGCTCTACAACTCTTGTTTAGACTCTATTGGCTAATTTTGACTATATTTTTAATATATTATAAATATATTACTTATATATTATTTTTAGTAGGCCGGGACAGGAAAACTCCGTTCGAAATTCATAACTCCTTCATTTGAACTCCGTTTTCGTCTGTCTGTTTGTAGTTGGACTACTATCGACGAGATCTTCGACTCTCGTTTAGATTGTTTCGGCTAAAAAAACTGCTCGATCTCAAATCGAGTATTCGGGCTGCATGCCGCTAAGTCTAAACTTCGGAAAATCATAACTTCCTTATACGAAGTCAGATTTGGGCGTTCTTTTTATGCACGCTCTCAGTTTAATGAACTCTACGAATTTCGCTTAGATCACTAAGGATAAATATCACTCTAACGTAAATTCACTTTTTACGTCATTCAGCGTCGTGTCAGTTCTGTCTCGAAACTTCGGCAGGTCATAACTTCTTCGTTATAACTCGGGTTTCGGCGTTCTTTATATCTCTGGAATCCTTGTCATGACCACTACAACTTAGTTAAGATTATCCACCCTAAATAATCTTCTACCAAAAAGTCATTTTTGACGCTTATCGTCTCTAAATTGACTAGCCCGGATCTACGGGTGTGACATCCCCAAAATCTCAGCCAGAAAAGACCGATTTCATTTATGCTTTTAAAATAATTTTCAGAGTAAATCCTTTTGATTTGAAAGAGTTGCGGAATTTGTTCCCAAAAACAAAACATGATAAAACAATGTTTACCAAAGCATTTCTTAAAAGAAATGTATTTTTCATTATAATCAAAACTCGGGGTGTCATGTTCCGATACAGACGAATAAGTATAAACGAATACATTACAAGTCATTCAACAAATATAAACATATACATACTTGCAATCAAAACAACTGATGGTTCATCCATCTCATGCCCTCGCGCCACTTCCTGTAATACAAATAAAACTGAGTGGGTCAGGCTTGGGAGCCTGGTGAGCATATAGGGTTTTCAACCCACAATAAATAATCATATTTAATTTTCACCAACCAACAATAACCCAATTACCCATTCCCGTTATTCTCACTTTATGTCCCTAAAACAACTAACACAAGGGACCTAGTCTAAGAATATTTCATCGGGGCGACAACACATGCTTCGAGGGTACCTCAGCAATATAAGTCAAATAAGGCAACCATGAGGGGGATGGAGTACAGCGAATGAACACCCAAGTTCATTAAAAACTATAGGTGGCGAACCTGCTAATGTTTCCACAAGACTGTATAGAATAGCCAGTGGTCGTCATCTAAACTCCGCTAGATAACTAAATCAAACAACAACGAGGCCTCTCATCTGTTTATTACACACCAACTATCTACCCATGTTCTACCCAACATATTAGTAGATAAAAATATACATTTTTATACATAGACAAAAACCTGTATAGCATGCTTTGATCAACACATATTTCACATAACAGATGAGGCACACACACACACACACACATAACACATATTTCATAGAGAATAACTCAGATCTATGAGATAGAAGAGAGTGAATATACATTGACACATATAACAACAAAATATATACACATAGCACGTATTTTATATAAAATACTTTATAATAATGTGTTGGAAGAAGGTAACTACACACTCACACTTATAAACAACAATATACTTAATACACTCGAACCAAACTTGTATTATTATTGCGTTTATGAAAGGTAGTATACACTCACTTGATCAGAAGATGATCCGACAGCACTACGGCTTATAGAAGCAGCGTCTCTCCGTAGATCTGGAAGATCTTCACAAAAACCGGGCTCCTCGTGGGCAGGGCTTCGGCTCGGGAATAATGCTCTTCGGGATTCTCGGGGCTTCGGATCTCACTTCGGGGCTCGGGAATAATATCGGGGCTTCGGGGTACAATCGGCACGCAAAACGAGGCAAAGGACTAGAGAGAAGGAAGAAATTTTGAATGAGAAATGAGCTGCCTTCGGATCCCCTTTTATAGTGTTGGACCCTCGCACGTACGCGGGGCGTACGAGGCTACGCGGGATGTACGCCTCGGGGGTCGTCAGCGCTTACGTCATCGGCCCTCATACGTCATTGCATACGACTTCGGAATACTCGAGTGCCCTTCGCTGTACACGGGGCGTACAGCAGTACGCGGTGCGTACTTCGGATAGACCGCCTAACCCTTCTTCGGATAATATCGGAGGATAAATAAAAATAAATATTAAATATTTATTAAACTTCAAAAATTCATATCTCCTTCATACGAACTCCGTTTTCGACGTTCTTTATATCCACGCGAAGGTGAGACTATGCTCTACAACTTTCGTTTAGATCGCTAAGGCTAAATATCGATCTATCTTAAATTCATATTTTACGTCACTCGGCGTCGTGCCGGTTCTGTCGCGAAACTTCGACATGTCATAACTTCTTCGTTATAACTCGGATTTTGGCATTTCTTATATCTCCGGAATCCTTGTTTCAACCACTACAACTTTATGCAAAGATATCGGGCATATCTAATACTTTAATTTTGACGCTTATTTTATTCTTAATTCATTAAATTATAATAATTAAGAACACACACATAAATCACAAATAATACATTTTTATTATTTCAAATAGGGGTTACAAAGGTTAACCTAGACTATTACATTGCTAAAAATGGCAAGCCCAGAAACACGGGCGTTACAATTCTCTCCACCTTAGAATGATTCCGTCCCGGAATCACACACCAGCAAACAAATGCGGATAGCGACTCATCATGTCACTCTCCGTCTCCCAGGTGAGATTCGGCCCATTCGTGTGTTTCCATCGGACAAGCACTAACCCAACCATTTTGCGTCGCAACTTCTTAGTCTTTCGGTCAACATTTGCCTCTGGTTCTTCAATCAACCTTTTGTTCTCATCAATTCTCAATTCAGAAATTGGAATTATGTCGGGAACTTCTCCCGTGAACTTCCTCAAATAACACACATGAAAAGTGTTGTGAATTCCATTCAGTTCTTCGGGTAATTCGAGCTTGTAAGCTTGGTTCCCAACTCTCTGAAGAGCTTTAAACGGTCCAATAAACCTTGGACTCAACTTTCCCTTTTTTCCAAATCTTATAAGTCCCTTCCACGGCGAGACTTTAAGCAAAACCGAATCTCCAATCTCAAAAGTCATCGGTCTTCGCTTCTTGTCAGCATAGCTCTTTTGACGATCTTGAGCTGCTAACATTCTTTCCCTAATTATTTTCAACTTTTCAGCGGTTTGATGAACCATCTCCGGTCCCATAAACTGTTTTTCCCCAGCCTCAAGCCAACAAGACGGCGTACGACACTTCTGTCCATACAAAGCTTGATAAGGTGCCATCTTAATGCTCGAGTGAAAACTATTATTGTAGGAAAATTCTACCAAAGGTAAATGTTCATCCCAGTTACCTAGGAATTCCAAGGTACATGCTCTCAGCATATCTTCAAGTGTTTGTATCGTTCTTTCACTCTGACCATCAGTCTGCGGATGGTAAGTTGTGCTTAAACATAACTTGGTACCCATTTCCTCTTGTAGACTTTTCCAAAACCTTGAGGTGAAACGGCTATCACGATCCGATACAATCGTTAACGGAACACCGTGAAGCCTCACAATTTCCTTCACGTAAGAGTTCACAAGCTTTTCCATAGACCATTTCTCCTTGGCTGCTATGAAATGCGCACTCTTAGTGAATCGATCAACGACCACCCAAATCATGTCGTGACCATTCTTTGTTTTGGGCACTTTAGTGACAAAGTCCATAACAATGTCTTCCCACTTACCCATAGGCACAGGAAATGGTTCTAAACTCCCTTAAGGTTTCTGATGTTGTGTCTTGACTCTCGTACAAGTCACACACTCAGCCACATACTTTGCAACATCAAGCTTCATCGTCAGCCACCAGTAGTAGGGTTTCAGGTCCCTATACATTTTAGTGCTACCAGGATGAATTGAGTACATGGTTTTGTGAGCTTCTTCCATCAGAAGATCCCTAATTCCTCCTGACTTAGGTACCCAAATATGATCTTGGAATACCTTCTGTCCATGACCGTTTGTACCTAACACCAACGTTTTACCCAAACGTTCCTCCTTTCGGTCATTTTTCTCAGAAGCCTCCTCTTGAGCTTTCTTTATACTCTCCACAATTGTCGAGACAACTTCAATTCTCAACGCTCTTGGCCTTTTCCTTTCAAGATTGACCTTCCGACTGAGAGCATCAGCAACAACATTAGCTTTACCGGGGTGGTAAAGTATCTCACAGTCGTAGTCTTTAAGTAATTCTAGCCAGCGTCGTTGCCTCATATTCAATTCCTTCTGATTAAAGAGATATTGGAGACTCTTATGATCAGTAAAAAGTTTGCACTTCATGCCATAGAGGTAATGCCTCCATATTTTCAGAGCGAAAACTACCGCTGCCAACTCCAAATCATGAGTCGGGTAATTCTTTTCATGCTCTTTCAGCTATCGAGACGCATATGCTATCACCTTTTCTCTTTGGGTCAACACACAACCCAATCCAACCCCAGACGCATCGCTATACAGCGAAGTCTTCAACTCCATCGGGTAAAGAAAGTATCGGTGCCTTGCATAGCTTCTTCTTTAGCTTCTCGAATGCTCCTTTATGCTTATCACTCCAAGCATAAGTAGCTCCTTTGTGGGTCAAAGCTGTCAATGGAGTAGCGATCGAGGAAAAACCTTGGATAAACCTTCGGTAATATCCGGCTAATCCTAAAAAGCTTCGAACCTCTGTGGGACTTTTCGGTTGTTCCCACTTCATCACAGCTTCGATCTTCGCTGGATCAACCATTATCCCTTCTTGGTTGACCACGTGACCCAAGAATTGGACTTCACGAATCCAAAAATCACATTTGGAGAACTTCGCATACAGCTTCTCCTACTTCAAAAATTCTAACACTTCTCGCAAGTGTCTGCCATGCTCCTCCTGGCCTTTCGAGTAAATCAGAATGTCGTTTATGAATACTATCACGGATTTATCAAGAAACGGATTACAAACCCTATTCATCAAATCCATGAACGCTGTCGGAGCATTGGTTAGTCCAAACGACATAACCAAGAACTCGTAGTGTCCATATCTAGTTCTGAATGCAGTCTTCTCGATATCTTGCTCTCTTACTTTCAGCTGATGATATCCTAACCTTAGATCGATCTTCGAGAAATAGTTCGAACCTTGCAATTGATCAAATAGGTCATCAATCCTCGGAAACGGATATCTATTCTTTATTGTTGCCTTGTTCAGCTCTCTGTAATCGATGCACATTCTCATACTTCCATCTTTCTTCTTCACAAATAACACCGGAGCTCCCCAGGGCGATGAACTAGGTCTAATGAAATCTTTGTCCAATAACTCCTGAAGTTGCATCATTAGCTCCTTCATCTCCGTCGGTGCTAATCGATAGGGTGCTTTTGCTATTGGCGTGGTTCCTGGTAACAAGTCTATTCTGAACTCCACTTGTCTATCAGGTGGTAATCCAGGAAGATCTTCGGGAAATACTTCCGGATAATCACACACCACTGGAATACTCTGCATCACCTTATTTTCCTTCTTAGCATCAATCACGAATGCTAAATATGATGTACATCCCTTGGTCAAACACTTTCTGGCTTTCATTAGGGAAATGATTCCAGAATTCACTCTGCGTTTGTCCCCATACACGATAAATGAATCTTTCCCAGGCGGGTTTACTTTAACTATCTTCTTCTTGCACAAAATTTCGGCATCATTGGCGCTAAGCCAATCCATTCCCAACACGATGTCGAAACCATTAAGATCGATGGGCAATAATTCCTCGTGAAACTTATTCCCATTAAGGTCGATTAAGATGTTTTTCATACGATGGCTAACAGGTACAAACTTGCCACTAGCTACTTTGACTAATAAGGCATTCTCTAGTCTATCAACAGGCAAAGCTAGCTTTCTACCAAACTCACAAACTCATGCGAAATAAAGGAGTAGTTGGCTCCATAATCAAAAAATATTTGAGCAGGTAATTTGTTTACGAGAAAGGTACCTGAAGCGACATCAGCTTCATCTTTCGCAGCTTCGAGTGTCATCTGGAAGGCTCTCGCCTTCGGCTTTGGTGGAATGTTGGGCCTAGCTGCCTCCTCCTTCTTCGGACAGTCTTTCAAAATATGCCCCTCTTCATTACAACCAAAACACATCCTTTTGTTGTTCGGACATTCATTGGCAAAATGTCCGACCTTCCCACACTTGTAGCAAGTCACATCCTCGCTACATTTCCCAAAGTGCTTTTTCTTACACTTATCACACCACTTCGCTTCGCCTCCTTTTCCTCCAAACTTTTTCGAATCAGATTTTGAAAATTTACCCTTCTTACCGGAACCAGATGTTCCTTCAAACTTCCTTTTCTCACCAACCTCAACCTTGTCGGTGGTTCTCCCCTTGATCATGTTCTCCACAGACTTGGCAGCCCAGATAGCTGCCTCTAGAGTAAGTGCCTGATGTACTGGCACCTCGTACTCCCATGGGAGTCCCTTCGCATACCGGTCCACCTTTGTCAACTCGTCTGGGACGATACGCAAGGCAAACTCCATCTTATCGGTGAAGCTATTGGTGTATTCATCAACTGACATGCTGCCTTTCGTCAATGTCAGGAACTTGTTCTCCAACTCCAACAAATTTTGAGCCGAGCAAAACTTGCGCTTGAACTGCACCAAGAACTCTGCCCATGACAATTGCAGTGGCTCATTAGGGCTCAACGTCTTCCCTAGAGTGTTCCACCAACGAACGGCTCCACCTCGGAATTGTCGCACGGCATAGATAGTCTGCAACTTGCCTCTGCAGCCACAAGTCATAAAGGCTAACTCCATTTCGGAGATCCAATCCATAACTCCAATCGGATCCTCCTTTCCATTGAAGGTCGATGGTTTGCAAGTTAGAAAGTCCTTGTACTTTCATCCCATTCCATCATTCCTTCCATCATGGTTGTTTTGCCTAACTATCGGTGGGTTGGCTTGACCAATAGACCCACTGAAGTTTCCACCTTCCGAGTGCCCTTCATTTAATTCAGGCTCTTCCACACGAATTGACAGTTCTTCACGATTCTGTTGAAGCAACTGTCTAGTTTCATCCATCTGACGATCCAACATCGTCTGAATCATCATTTGTACACCAGCCATCGTTATTGGCTCAGGTGCTGCTGCTACGACAGGTACTTGCTCAATCACTGGTGGTTGATTCCTGTTTTCGTCAGTATTTCCAACTCCACTTCTGGTTCTCACCATTTTGATCTACACACCGAATAAGGTGAAATTAGATCCTCAATCACGATAGATAATCAAATCATCCTTATCACTCCGAAACGTTTACATGCTAGGTCTAATATCGTAGACGTACGCTTAGAATCCTACACACATAAGGTTTCTAGATCCGGTCGGCAACAGACCATAGATCCGAACAAATAATATCATATATGGCAACATATAACATTTAGCACATAAAGCATTTTAGGCAATTTTCCTAAAATAAACCAGTGCTCGTGTCTAAAACACAACAGACACACATCTCAAAACTTCACTTAGCATTCTAAGTTTAAGTCTAGAAATCCTACAAATTCCTAGTTCGCTTAAACTAATGCTCTGATACCAACTGTGACATCCCCAAAATCTCGGCCAGAAAAGACCGATTTCATTTATGCTTTTAAAATAATTTTCAGAGTAAATCCATTTGATTTGAAAGAGTTGTGGAATTTGTTCCCAAAAACAAAACATGATAAAACAATGTTTACCAAAGCATTTCTTAAAAGAAATGTATTTTTCATTATAATCAAAACTCGGGGTGTCATGTTTCGATACAGACCAATAAGCATAAACGAATACATTACAAGTCATTCAACAAATATAAACATATACAGACTTGCAATCAAAACAACTGATGGTTCATCCATCTCATGCCCTCGCGCCACTTCCTGTAATACAAATAAAACTGAGTGGGTCAGGCTTGGGAGCCTGGTGAGCATATAGGGTTTTCAACCCACAATAAATAATCATATTTAATTTTCACCAACCAACAATAACCCAATTACCCATTCCCGTTATTCTCACTTTATGTCCCTAAAACAACTAACACAAGGGACTTAGTCTAAGAATATTTCATCGGGGCGACAACACATGCTTCGGGGGTACCTCAACAATATAAGTCAAATAAGGCAACCATGAGGGGGATGGAGTACAGCGAATGAACACCCAAGTTCATTAACACCTACAGGTGGCGAACCTGCTAATGTTTCCACAAGACTGTCTAGAATAGCCAGTGGTCGTCATCTAAACTCCGCTAGATGACTAAATCAAACAACAACGAGGCCTCTCATCTGTTTATTACACACCAACTATCTACCCATGTTCTACCCAACATATTAGTAGATAAAAATATACATTTTTATACATAGACAAAAACCTGTATAGCATGCTTTGATCAACACATATTTCACATAACAGATGAGGCACACACACACACACACATAACACATATTTCATAGAGAATAACTCAGATCTATGAGATAGAAGAGAGTGAATATACATTGACACATATAACAACAAAATATATACACATAGCACGTATTTTATATAAAATACTTTATAATAATGTGTTGGAAGAAGGTAACTACACACTCACACTTATAAACAACAATATACTTAATACACTCGAACCAAACTTGTATTATTATTGCGTTTATGAAAGGTAGTATACACTCACTTGATCAGAAGATGATCCGACAGCACTACGGCTTATAGAAGCAGCGTCTCTCCGTAGATCTGGAAGATCTTCACAAAAACCGGGCTCCTCGCGGGCAGGGCTTCGGCTCAGGAATAACGCTCTTCGGGATTCTCGGGGCTTCGGATCTCACTTCGGGGCTCGGGAATAATACTGGGGCTTCGGGGTACAATCGGCACGCAAAACGAGGCAAAGGACTAGAGAGAAGGAAGAAATTTTGAATGAGAAATGAGCTGCCTTCGGATCCCCTTTTATAGTGCTGGACCCTCGCACGTACGCGGGGCGTACGCCTCGGGGGTCGTCAGCGCTTACATCATCGGCTCTCATACGTCATTGCATACGACTTCGGAATACTCGAGTGCCCTTTGCTGTACGCGGGGCGTACAGCAGTACGCGGCGCGTACTTCGGATAGACTGCCTAACCCTTCTTCGGATAATATCGGAGGATAAATAAAAATAAATATTAAATATTTATTAAACTTCAAAAATTCATATCTCCTTCATACGAACTCTGTTTTCGATGTTCTTTATATCCACGCGAAGGTGAGACTACGCTCTACAACTTTCGTTTAGATCGCTAAGGCTAAATATCGCTCTATCTTAAATTCATATTTTACGTCACTCGGCGTCGTGCCAAGTATAATTGTATGTGTTAAAAAATATTACCAAATAAATGGGAGTCATAATGTTTGTTTTATTAAGTTGTGAATACGACCAGAAGGTGTTACTCCGGCGGCGGTCCGATGACGGTCTGATGGTGGTTCGACGACAAGTAACAACTAATTGAAAACTAGCAAATGAAAAAAATTTCTTAATATAATACTAATGTTTGATTTGTCCAAAATGCATTTAATGAAAACATTTTATTTTTGAGTGATTTTGTGTGATATGAAGCTTGTGAGAAGAAGGTGAAGCTAGAGGACTCCAAGATAAGGTTGTAGATCTAGAAGCAACATCACATTTCCTTCACTTTCTAGTGATCAAGTCTATACCTTATCCGTTTGTTTTCTAGATCTTCTAATGGGGTTGTTAGGGCATTTTGGAGTACCTTTATGGAACCATTCATGAGTGCAAGCATGAGTTGGTGTATTTACTGCAGATCTAGGTCCTTTAGGTACTCCATGACATAAAGGTGCCAACTTTATGGCCATGGGAGTTCCATGCACCTTATGAGCCACCTTTTTGGACCTTTTGAACTAAAATCCCCATGAATGCATGTAAAGTTGGAAACTTACATGACATAAGGACCTTAGGGGTCCAAATCTATTTTTTAGAGGCAATACACCCAGCTGAAATCAGCTGAAATCGACTGAATGGATTAAGATTTTGGGGGACTCGACGAGTTGTTCATGTGAATCGGCAAGTTGGGTCGTGGTTCCCCAACTCTTTCTATTAATGAGAGAACTCGTTTAGTCTAGGAGATGACTCAGTGAGCTGGACATAGTTTTGGACTTGGAGGTTGAAGATAGGGGTGAGCATGGTGCGGTTTTCGGCCAAAACCGAATCGAAAACCGCAACTTCGGTTTTTTGAAATTTAGAAACCGCACCGTTCGGTTTTATGCGATTCGGTTTTTGCGGTTTTTTATTGCGGGTTTTTGCGGGGTTTTTTTTTTTTTTTTTTTTTTTTTTTTTTTTTTGCCTTTTTACTAAAACTCAAGTAACTCAACGAGTTACTTAGACTTAGATGAGGAGTGCTAATCATTTATTAGAGATAAACCGACACCACCACCTCTTGGTTTGAAATCAAATTACATAACCACTCTTCCAACATATTTTTAATGCCTGAATATAATATGAATTTAATATATTATTTGTTTCACAAGTACATACGATAATATCAATTAATGTATTCATAAAAATGATACTATATCACTAGTACTCTTTATATTTAAATGTTAAAAAATGTCATAAACATTATTTGTTATCATAAATATCACTGAATGTATGCTCAAAATATACAATCATCCTCTGATAGATAAGATATATATTTATATTTATAGAAATTTTAATTGTTATAAGTTTTTTGTTCTTACGAATATCAACATTTAATATATATATATATATATATATATATATATATATATATATATATATATATATATATATGCGGTGCGGTTCGGTTTTTTTGCGGTTTTTGCAAGACTAGAAACCACACCGCACCGAGTATTTTCGGTTTTTGCAAAATTAAAAACCGCACCATTGGTTTTCATTTCGGTTTCGGTTTATGCGGTTTTTTTTGTTTGCGGTTCGGTTTTTCCTCACCCCTAGTTGAAGAAATCGACGAGTCCAAGGATAGACTCGACGAGTTGAGACAGGTTGTGCCGATTCTGAGTAAGCTGAACTCAACGAGTCTAAGGATGACTCAACGAGTTGACTTGCTTAATTGCGACTATGAGTGGACAGACAACTCGGCGAGTCGGGGGAATGACTCGGCGAGTTGGTTCATGATTTTAGGGTTCTTGAGTATAGAATTATGATCAAAGTGAGACAAGTGAGTTACAATGAAAGCCCTTGATCCATTATAGGATCTCCGACATAAAACATTGGGCGGTGATAATTATCACCATCCTTGGTGTGATTTATTTGTTTTAATCTGAGGTTACAAAGATGATGAAGGTAATACGAGTAAAAGTGTAATATTCGAGCTACTCATGTGTTTTATTGTAACAACGTAATTTTCAAAAATAAATTCATTTTAAACACATAATTCATTCATAAAGAAATCCCAAAATTCAATGTTCACATATTATCCGATAAAAAAAATCCCAAGATCTCAATACATAAAATCCCTCAGTATGTACGACTCATGCCAGCGCCTTCCCGTGATCCTCGCTACTACCTGAAACACATAACACATAACACCGTAAGCATAAATGCTTAGTGAGTTCCCCAAAATACCACATACTACACATATTAGCCACTCGAGGCTTTAACTCTGTATGACCCTCTGGTCAGTGTGTCTCAGTGGGACCCTCCAGTCCCATAACTTTGTGTGTAACGCCCGCAAATCCGGGCTAGTCAAATTAGAGGCAATAGGGGTCGGAAACGACTTTTCGACAAAATATTATTTAGAATGAATAATCTTAACCAAGTTGTAGAATATGTCACAAGGTTTCTGTACATATAAAGAACGCCGAAATCCGAGTTATAACGAAGAAGTTATGACCCGTCAAAGTTTCGCGACGGAACCGGCATGGCACCGGGAAGCGTAAATAGTGAATTTACGATAGAGCGAGATTTAGCCTTAGTGATCTAAACAAAAGTCGTAGAATATGTCCAACTAAGAACATTGATAAAAAGAACGCCCAAATCTGACTTCGTATGAAGAAGTTATGATTTTTCGAAGTTTCGAGCTAGCAGTGTACAGCCCGAAATTCGAATATTAGATCGAGCGGTTTTTAGCTGACACGACCTGAACGAGAATCGAAGATCTCGTTAAGAGTAGCGTAACAAGAAAAAGATGGGCGAAAACGGTTGTCGGATGAAGAAGTTATGAGGATTTAACGGACCAATCCTGTCTCGGCCCGTTAATAATATAAAATTTAAAATCAAGCCAAAATTAGCTGACGGAGTCTAAATGAAAGTTGTAGAGTACGTTCCCACCTTCGCGTGGATATAAAGAACGTCGAAAATGGAGCTCGTACACGAAAGTTACGAATTTTTAAAGTTTGTAGTCAAATTTGCGAAGCCTGTTGATGACGTGGCAAAATCCTGACCGTTGCTTGCTGATCACGCCTCGCATCCGATGATCGCCACGAAGTCTTGCTTACGCCCCGCGTCCGAAGCTGGGTACGCCCAGTGTACTTGATCTGCCCGGGTCCGAGAAGGGGTGCGAGCCAGCTGGTGCGAAGCTGGCATTCTTATCCGAGGACTACGCCCCGCGTAGCCTCCCTACGCCCAGTGTAATGACCGAAGCCTCGCACTATAAATAGAGGTGCAAAGTGCTCCGGATTTCACACACATTTCTCATATCTTTCTCTCACTAGTTTCTCTCTCTAGCTCATCTAAACCGCCCTAAGCCCTAGTTAAACCCCTTAGCTCCCGAGGGAAGCCCCGAGGCTCCCGGTGTCCCGAGAAAAAGAGCCTTTCGGTTTCGAAACGCTGCTCCAATTAAGTTCCGGTTTTCGATAAAATTCATTGTAAGTGTGCTACGCTTACGCAATTTTTAATATAGCTTTCAAATAATTATGGGAATGTTATTAGGTCCTTAAAATAATTATTTGGGTTATTATTATGAGTTATACTACGCTTAATAATAGTCAAACTAATTAATTTGTCGCGGTTATCGTTAGACTAAACCCTAGTGGTATTGGTACTAGGTTTTATCGAAGGAAAATCGTTTTGAGAGTATCGAAGCGCTGTCCGAGTGCTGAGTCATCACCTTTCAAGTGAGTGCATAGTTACTTTCAGCTTACACATAGATATGAAGTATTTTATATAAATTACGTGATGTGTGTGTATATTATCTGTATACTTGCTATCTATGCTGGATGAACATTTTATACATGTTTCCAATGATTTAAACTGTATATGTATTTTATATCTACAAAATGTGTTGGGTAAAACATGGGTAGATGTAATAGTTGCTGTGTGACCAAATAAAATAATGAGAGGCCTCGTTATAGATGTTATTGATGATCTAGTCATCTAGCGGAGTATAGATGACGACCACGGACTATTCTAGACAGTCCAGTGGAACACTAGCAGGCTCGCAACCTGTAGGTGTTTATTCGAACTGTGTGTTTATTCGAACTGTGTGAACTGTGTGCTCACCAGGTGTACTCCATCCCCCATATGGTTGCCTTTAGGACTTTCATTGCCAAGGAATCCCATTAGCAGTAGTGTCCATCCCAATGATAGTCCTTAGACTAGGTCCCTTGTGTTAGATGTTTTAGGGACGTAATGTGAGGATAACGGGAATGGGTAATTGGGTTGATTGTTTGATATTTAAAATTAATAATTATATTATTGTGGGTTGAAAACCCTATGTGCTCACTGATGGGTTTTGAGCATTCTAACACTTCCTAAGTGTACATGCAACCCTAATAACCTTGGATCTATGTTTGTCTAATTATCATGCAAAGTTGAATTCCAAGGTTATATTCCTATCTATCATACATGGGGAACAATTTTTAACTTGAATGAAAGATAGAATAACTTATCTTGTTGTTGCTTATTATCCTTGAAACCTTGTGAGCCTAGCACCCCAAGTGTGATGCCTCAAATGCTTCGCACAACACCAAATGCTCTTGGAAAGACTTTTGAGAGAATACACACTTCTTCAAATCGGCCTAGCCCTCTAGTTTCTTATGTGTAGCCGATTTTGGTGGAGAATGGGACTCTTATATAGTGTTGACACATCTAGGGTTACACCATGTAAACCCTAATGTGTCATGACTCTTCATTTCCATGACCCATGGGTTTGTAACTCCCATGGAGCATCCATGGAGCATCCTATGGGTGGAACCCAACTTGATAATCCATGGAGCCTCTTAGCCCACTATACAAGATATGAATGATTTACATAATCAACCCACATGTTTAATTAGTTATCTTTTG
Source organism: Lactuca serriola (assembly GCF_051521515.1). NCBI lineage: Eukaryota > Viridiplantae > Streptophyta > Magnoliopsida > Asterales > Asteraceae > Lactuca > Lactuca serriola. The sequence continues at coordinate 120,105,091 of NC_136409.1, read as the reverse complement.
ATCACTTAATTAATTCTAAATTAATTCTTGATCAAACTAATCAAATAATATTATTAATATATTAGAACTTATAATATATTAATAATCTCCAAGTGTTATTTCTCTCATTTAGTCTATCCAATTGTATGGTGCCATGCAACCCAAATGGACCATGCCGGGTCGGGTCAAGTACTGACCCGAAATAGTTATGGACTTAGACACCTTATCCAACAGTCTCCCGCTTGGATAAGTCTAATAACTATAACTACAATACTTCAGGAATCGACCGGAAATCGTAGCTGTTTCAAGGTCTCTCGGAACTGAGAAGATGTTGATACGCCATTTAAAATAAGTGATCATATAATCCTCTGTTCTAGATATCAGCCGGACAAATACATGGAACAATGTCTTACTTATTGTCCAGCAGTTTGTTTCCCGATTTCCGATTTGTTTGACAAAGAACTCAATTGAACACATCAACTTAGTTCTGACCGGGCCCGATACATAGGTCAAAACAAAATCATCGAGGGGCCCAGATATCAGCTTCTAATCCAAGAAGGAACAAATAAACTTCGACTCATATGTTTGTTCTACCTCTCATTGAATTACACACAAAAGCACGTTTTATAACATCGAGTTACCAATGCGTTTTCGTACAATCAATGCATAACCAACTTGTAAGTAACAAATCATATCTCTAGGTTTGAAGACTTATATGATATTACCGTCTCACGATCACTCGAGATAGAATTCCATGAAGTGATTCCAGTGAGCGTGGGTTGAGTCCAATGCTCAGGACTTATGAGCACTCATAATTGTTGTAGCCTTGTCCAACACCTTAGACCTCTACAACCAATCATGACAGTCTTGATTCATACCTACTTCCGACATATGACCGACTGTGGAGGTTTGAATAATATGTTATACCAAACAAGATTATTCTGGAAGTCAAAACATGCAAACGAAATATAGTAAACGATCGACAAGAGATAGCAACACTTTACTCATAAATAAAACACCCTTTATTCATCATCTAATGTCAATTACACTTTACAAATTTCGAGGTTATCTAACTACTAAATCTAATATCATCCTTCAGCCCTATGCTCCGAGCATGCTGGAGATGCTTAACCCGAGTCAGTCCCTTCGTGAGGGGATCTGCTGGGTTCTCATCCGATGATACCCTCTTTGCCAAGAGGAGTCCTTCTTCTATTCGATGTCTGATAAAATGGTATTTTCTGTCGATGTGTCTGGATCTCCCGTGATCTCTTGGTTCCTTGGCTAAGGCAACAACACTTTCACTATCACAGAAAATTTCCATTGGCTCTTTAATAGCTGGTACAACTCCAAGGTCTCCAATGAAGTTCTTCAGCCATATCGCCTCCTTTGCCGCCTCGCTAGCTGCAATATACTCTGATTCACAAGTTGAATCAGCCACTGTCTCTTGCTTGGAACTCTTCCAAGAAATTGCTCCTCCGTTTAGGGTAAAGACCCAACCCGAATGAGAGCGGAAATTATCCCTATCAGTCTGGAAGCTAGCATCACTATACCCTACAACTCTCAAGTCATCACTCCCACCGAGGGTAAGGACCCAGTCCTTAGTCCTCCGTAGGTACTTGAGGATATTCTTTACCGCAGTCCAGTGTGCCTTGCCAGGATTCCCCTAATACCTGCTAACCATGCTCAGGGCAAAGGCTACATCAGGTCGAGTACACGTCATAGCATACATGATCGATCCTACAGCCGAAGCATAAGGTATTCGACTCATTTCTGCTATCTCAGCCTCAGTGCTAGGGCTTTGTGTCTTACTCAATCTGGCGTTACTCTGGATGGGTAACTCTCCTTTCTTGGAGTCCTGCATGCTGAATCTCTTCAGCACCTTATCCAAGTAGGTACTCTGACTAAGTCCAATTAGTCTTTTACTCCGATCTCTCAAGATCCTTATCCCTAGAATATAGGCAGCTTCTCCTAGGTCCTTCATAGAGAAACACTTCCCAAGCCAGGACTTAACTTCCTGCAGAGTTGGGATGTCATTTCCTATGAGTAGTATGTCATCCACATACAATACCAAAAAGCTAACTATACTCCCACTAGCCTTGACATACACTCAAGACTCATCTTCACTCCTAGAAAAGCCAAATTCCTTGACCTTTTCATCAAAGCAAAGATTCCATCTGCGAGGTGCTTGCTTCAATCCATAAATGGATTTCTCAAGCTTAGACACTCTATTAGGGTACTCGTTGCTGACAAAACCCTCTGGCTAACTCATGTAAACATCTTCAGCCAATTTTCCATTCAGGAAAGCGGTTTTGACATCCATTTGCCATATTTCATAGTCATGAAATGCAGCTATGGTAACAGAACCCGAATAGACTTAATCTTGGCTACTGGAGAAAAGGTCTCATCATAGTCCACTCCAGGAATTTGAGAGAAGCCCTTTGCAACCAATCTAGCCTTATAAGTGTGTATTTTACCATCCATGTCGTTCTTCTTCTTGAAGATCCATTTGCACCCTACTGTCTTACGACCTGGTACATTCTCAACCAAGTTCCAAACTTGATTGTCATACATGGACTGTATTTCGCTGTCCATTGCCTCTTTCCACTTGGCTGACTCAGGGCCCGCCATGGCTTCCGCGTAACTGTTAGGTTCATCTGGACCTATCAGTGTCTCATCACTGATAAGTGTATCTCCTTCTGCAGTAATATGGAATCCATAGTAATGCTCAGGAGCATTCCTAACCCTTGGGGAATGCCTCAGAGGTATAGACTTGTTAATTGGCTCAACAGGAGTTTCCTCCTCAAGTTGAGTGCTAGGGTTTGAAGTTCCTTCACCGCTTGACTCTTGAATTTCTTTAAGATCAAATTGCCTCCCACTGTTTCCTTGGCTTATGAACTCTCTCTCTCTAAAGAAAGCCCTCCTAGCTACAAAGACCACATTTTCACTAGGTCTGTAGAAGAGGTAACCAAAGGATTGATGTGGGTAGCCGATGAAAATACACCTCTCGCTTCGGGGTTCGAGCTTATCATGAGTCTCGCGTCTCACGAAAGCCTCGCAACCCCAAATGTTGATGTGGTCTAGTTTGGGTACTTTACCAGTCCACATCTCGTGAGGAGTTTTGACAACTTTCTTTGTAGGGACTAGATTAAGGATATGGGCGGCAGTCTCTAAGGCATACCCCCAGAATGAGATTGGTAGCGAAGCTCGACTCATCATGGAACGAACCATATCCAACAAGGTTCGATTACGCCTCTCAGCCACACCATTCAAATGTAGTGTCCTGGGAGGTGTCAATTGTGAGACTATCCCACATTCCCTTAGATAGTCAAGGAACTCTGAACTATGATACTCACCACCACGATCGGATCGAAGCATCTTAATGTTCCTGCCCAATTGATTCTCGACTTCCTGTTTAAATTCCTTAAACCTTTCGAAAGTCTCTGACTTATGCTTGATTAAGTAGACATATCCATATCTACTGTAATCATCGGTAAAAGTCAAATAATAACGATTAGCATCCCTTGTGGCATGTTTGAATGGTCCACACACATCCGTGTGTACAAGGTCCAACAAACCTTCACCCCTCTCACACGAGCCTGTGAAGGGTGACTTTGTCATTTTTCAAAGTAAGCATGATTCACAACTATCATCTGACTTTAGGTCAAGTGACTCCAAGACTCCATCCTTTTGGAGTTGGCCTATGCGTTTCTTGCTTATATGTCCAAGACGACAATGCCATAATGATGCTTTATCCAAGTTATTATTGTTAATAGAATCAATACACAAAACATTATTTCCTAAGTTATCTACAATAGATACAGCTTCATACACACCATCACAAGGTAATGCTTTAAAATAAAGAACATTATTAAAGAAAGCATCAATAGAACCAACTTCATTATTAAATGAAAAGGTAAACCCTTGTTTGTACAATGAATGAAAGGAAATAATATTTCTTGCCATTTCTGGCGAATAACAACATTTATTCAAATCTAAATTTAACCCACTACTTAGCGACAAAGTATAAACTCCAATCTTGGTGACAGGTGTAACTTTCCTATTCCCCATGATTAAGTTTATTCTTCCTTGCTCCACATTCTCACTTCTTCTTAGTCCCTGCAAGTCACAACAAATATGAATACCACAACCGGTATCAAGGACCCAAGATTTAGAATGGGGTGAGTTATTAGAAATGATAGTGTAAATACCTGCATGGTTGGGTTTAACTTTCCCATCCTTCACATCTTGCTGGTATTTTGGGCAGTTCCGCTTCCAATGTGATTTTTCATGGCAATAGAAGCATTCGTCCTCTTTTGGGTCAGAAGAAGGAGTGACGAAACCTTTCTTGGTTCCACTTGAAGAAGAGCCATCAAGGGTCCGAGCCTTGGTACCCTTAGAAGAGCTCTTTCTCTTCTTCCCTCGACTTTTCCCGATTGCCAAAACCGGAGTGGAGTTTGGAGTAGGAGTGTTAACAACCGACTTCCCCTTAAGACTAGATTCTGTGGTCTTGAGAAGTCCCTGAAGTTTGCTGAGTGTGACCTCTTCCTTATTCATGTGATATGTCATGCGGAATTGATCATAGCACGATCGTAAGGAGTGCAAAATGATATCTATTGCAATCTCCTCAAGGAAGTTCACATTAAGTTTCAGCAATCGATCCACATACCTTTGCATTTTCTGCATGTGGCTCGTGACGGATTCCCCGTCCTTCATCATGGTTGTTATCATGGAGCAGATGATTTCATACCTCTCTTGTCATGCACTTTGATGGTATCTTTCCATCAGATCTTGGTGCATTTCATAAGGGTAGAAATCCTCATAGGACTTTTGGAGTTCCGCTGTCATCGTGGCCATCATGATGCATGCCACTTTCGTAGCATCCCTTTCATGTGCCTGAAAGTCAGCGATCTCCTGGGGAGTTGCAGTGGTCTCATTAATCTCCTTAAGCTCCTTGTCAAGGACATATTCTTTGTCCTCGTAGCGGGTAATCATCCTGATGTTTCTGATCCACTCATTGAAGTTGGATCCATCAAAAGCGACTTTCCCACACAAGTTCATAAGGGTAAATGAGCCATTAGGATTAGAGCCAGAAGCAGCATTGTTTGAAGACATCTGAAAGAAAAGGACAAGATTAGTTTAGATATTAAGAGAGTCCTTAATAAAACACCCAAATGTAATATTAAGGCTAGGACCCAATGACAATATATTATAACTTAGAAGAGGTATGCCGTAATCCAAGCTATAACATATTTGAAAGGTAGGTGAATGACGATTCACCAATTTCCACCACGAAAACCGAAATATTAAATATTAGGTTTTTGATTGGTTCTTAGAAATTCCTAGATTCTTTGAGATTCAATGAACTTTTCAAAGGCATGTTTCAATCTCGAGTGTGCCCTCCAAGTTTTGTGACTGGGATACCGAGGATCACAAAACGAGGTGTGAAGTAACCATGCAAATCACTTGGTACCCTTAAAGTTTATCACTCAATCGATGTGCCAGTAAACCACACACGCTCCACCGATACTATAATAAACCTTAAGTCACCCTTTACCTACCTTGTTAAGTCCAAGTTAGTGTGCCGGTTAACCACACACGCTCCACCAACGACTTAAACAAAGTGTAAAGTGTAATTTCATCGATTAGCACCTTATTCACATTTTTCATAAAGTAACGAAGATTGGGAATTTAATAAAACATTTAGTTACTTTATAATATTCATCATACTTTTAATGAGTATTTATAAGTCCTTGTCTTACCCGTTCGGCTAACGACCCTCCACCGGTCAAGCAAGCGGTGGGTGAGAGTGGACACCCATTAAGTAGCCATTTTATAGGCAACAACCTTATACCCACCTTATAGACCGACTTCGTGAATGAGGCGTAGTAGCGGTAAGACGACTTTGTTCTTATACATATATATATATATATATATATATATATATAATTATTAAATCATAATAATATAAGTATAAGGGTTGAATTTTAACTTTTAAAATTAAATCATAATAATATAAGTATAAGGGTTGAATTTTAACTTTTAAAATTCTAAGGGTTGGAAGTAAAGTTTTTAACATGACTTTACTTGTTCCAAAAACTTGAGGGCAAGTTTTGTAAACTTTCAAAACTTTTCATTTCTTGTAACTTATGAGTTTAATAGAGTAATAAAATGAAGACTCTTCATTTTTCTAACTCTTGTGTTCTTTTAATGGTTTTAACTCAAGTGACTTTTGGTTTTCCATAACTTGAGGACAAGTTATGGAGTCCATTAAACCACATTATGATCAAGAGTTAAACTACCACATAGGTTACAAATAATTCCTATGATCATCTAAACATCATAAGATCAAGAACATGAATATGAACACTTTCAAGAATCAAAATTACACTTAAAACTTTGTAATTTTGATAACTAGCTGTTGTAAATGGATTAGCAAAGACATTACACCCTCTAAAACAAGTTTTCAAGTACCAAAACAGTTTAGGGTAATGTTTCTAGTCCATTTCCAGCAACTAAAGTCAAAAATCTGCACTCTGTGGCTCCTACTCGCCGAGTGCATGAACCTACTCGGCGAGTAGGTTGAAGATACAAGTGAACTCGGCGAGTCTTCCCATGGACTCGGCGAGTTCATCAGGCAGACAACAAGCTTTTCAACTTTTTTTCAACTTTTAACACAAATAACAAACAAACAAGCCTAGGCTCTAATACCACTGATGGGTTTTGAGCATTCTAACACTTCCTAAGTGTACATGCAACCCTAATAACCTTGGATCTATGTTTGTCTAATTATCATGCAAAGTTGAATTCCAAGGTTATATTCCTATCTAGCATACATGGGGAACAATTTTTAACTTGAATGAAAGATAGAATAACATACCTTGTTGTTGCTTATGATCCTTGAAACCTTGTGAGCCTAGCACCCCAAGTGTGATGCCTCAAATGCTTCACACAACACCAAATGCTCTTGGAAAGACTTTTGAGAGAATACACACTTCTTCAAATCGGCCTAGCCCTCTAGTTTCTTATGTGTAGCCGATTTTGGTGGAGAATGGGACTCTTATATAGTGTTGACACATCTAGGGTTACACCATGTAAACCCTAATGTGTCATGACTCTTCATTTCCATGACCCATGGGTTTGTAACTCCCATGGATCATCCATGGAGCATCCTATGGGTGGAACCCAACTTGATAATCCATGGCGCCTCTTAGCCCACTATACAAGATATGAATGATTTACATAATCAACCCATATGTTTAATTAGTTATCTTTTGATCACCTAATTAATTCTAAATTAATTCTTGATCAAACTAATCAAATAATATTATTAATATATTAGAACTTATAATATATTAATAATCTCCAAGTGTTATTTCTCTCATTTAGTCTATCCAATTGCATGGTGCCATGCAACCCAAATGGACCATGCCGGGTCGGGTCAAGTACTAACCCGAAATAGTTATGGACTTAGACACCTTATCCAACACTCACCAGGTTTCCCAACCTGACTCACTCAGTTTATTTATATCACAGGTGACGATATGAAGTGACATTACACTGAGAGATTTAAAGAGATGTAGATCACCAGTGTAAATAATTGTAAGTTCTGTTTATGCTTATGTTTCTGTATTAACGATGACATCCCAAACGTTTTAAAATGAAATAAATACGTATCTTCGAAAATGTTTTAATAACGTATTTACCATGTTTTTTTTGGGAACAAATTCCGCAACCTTTTTATGAAATGAAGTACTCTGATTTTTATAAAGCATAAACAAAATCGGTCTTTTCTGGCCGTGAGAATGGGGATGTCACATTGTGGACCCTTTGGTCCTAACTCTGTGGACCCTCTGGTCCTAACTTTGTAAACTCTGTATCATACATAACATGAATCACATAGAAATCACATCATACAAAAGCATAGAAGATACTCTGTCACATAACTATAATTACCACTCTAGGTAAAGTATAGTGAGAAGACTCAGTTCGGGTAACTCGGATAATCTCGCACATGAATATACTGATCTAGTCCCCGCCTAATCACATACACAATATCCTCTAATAAATAATGGCTCTCAAAGGCTAGATTAAATCCCTTTCTACAATCCCATAGAAGGGTAAACGACCATTTACCCCTCCTTGACCCAAAAGTCCAAATGTTGACTGAAACCCTAAAAATCAACGAAAGTCAATAAGGGCAGTACGCGGCGCGTACCAGCTCTTGTATGCGGGGTGTATTCCAGCGATCCCAAATCGGGGTCTCAAACCCTTACGTTTTGCGCACGGAGATTTATGCCCAGCGTAAGTCTCAGTTTCATGCTCTTATGGACTTTTGGTCTTAGATGGTTAAGACATAAACTCAAACTCCAGATCTAACTTTTCTAAGGTCACTTAACCCATAAACTTGAAACCCTTAAGCATTTGCATGGAGGTAAAGGTAACCATTCACTTCAAACATATAACCTCTTTCCCCATCAAGCCCTATACTCATGCATGACTTAATATTCACGTCCAAGATTGGATTTTTATGAACCTACAACTCATATTACTCTGAAACATAGCAGATCTAAGCTTATGGAGACCATTTGCTCATAAAGTCTCCACCTTAGGACCAAAAACCCTAAAAATTGGTCCATGAAGCACAAAACAAAAATGATAAGGAAATCTTTGAGCTTTTTACCTCCAAGTGAAGCTCCTCCCTCTGTAGAACTCAGATCCAAGCTTGTACTCCAACTTCTAGCCTCCACAAGAACCTCCTACTCATCTTTACTAACACACAAAGGCACTTTATAGCTCAAGAACACTCACACACTAGCTTTAGAATGATAATATTGCTCTCACAGGGTTTCTCTTTGTGGAATGGTGGCTGGGGAAAAGACCATATCATTCCTTTTATAGTCGATAAGCCACAATTAGGGTTTTCATCTGGGCCATCTACGCCCAGCGTATCTAGGCGAGTCCGCGTCCAAAGTAAGTGCTTGAGTACGCGCATCGTACTCTTCAGTACGCCCAGCATACTTAATAGCCATACTTTTTCCTTTAAGGACTAAACTTGACAACTTGCTAGAGAAGAAGGGTTAAATAGATATACCTGAATTTTAAGATGTTACAATTCTCCCCCACTAGAACCAGACTTCTCCCTCGAAGTCTCATGCCGCAAACAACCCCAGATGCTGCTCCCGCATCTCTGACTCCGGCTCCCTAGTCAGCTCGGACGCTCTCTGGTGTTGCCACTGGACCTGAATCAGGGGCACCTCCATTTTCCTCAGAACCTTGATCTTTCGATCCACGATCGTAATTGGCCTCTCAACATAATTTGGGCTCGCATCCACCTGAATTTCCTTCACTGGTACAACTGTCGTCTTGTCAGCAATGCACTTCCTCAACTGAGACACGTGGAATATCTGGCTTAACTCTGCAGGTAGCTCCAAACGGTATGCTACCCTGCCCACCCTAGCGGTCACCCTGAAAGGAGCAATATACCGAGGTCCCAACTTGCCCCTCTTCCGAAATCGGATTACTCCCTTCCAAGGAGATACCTTCAGGAGTACGAAGTCTCCCACCTAAAACTCGAGCTCGGTCCGTCGCCTATCCGCATAACTCTTCTGAAGACTCTGATTTGTTAACAACCTCTGTCTGACATGTCGTATCTGCTCTGTCATTTGAAGCACTATCTCAGTGCTGCCCATCACTCGCTGCCCTACCTCTCCCCAGCAGATGGGAGTCCGACACCTCCTCCCATACAACAACTCGAAGGCGGGCATACCAATACTCAAATGGTGGCTGTTGTTATAGGAAAAGTCATCCAATGGAAAATACGTGTCCCAACTTCCTCCGAAGTCCAACACACATGCTCGAAGCATATCCTCGAGCGTCTGAATCGTCCGCTCACTCTGTCCGCCCGTCTGTGGGTGGTAAGCGGTACTGAAATGTAGCCTCGTACCCAATTCCTCATGGAACTTCTTCCAGAACCTAGAAGTGAAACGTAAATCTCAATCTGACACAATCGAGATTGGTACTCCATGCCGCGATACCACCTCCCTCACATACAACTCTGTCAGTCTCTCTGCAGAAGAGCTCTCACTGATAGCAACGAAGTGAGCGCTCTTTGTCATCAGGTCGACGATCACCTAAATTGCATCGACACCCCTCGCGGACCTTGGCAATTTGGTGATAAAATCCATAGAAATTTGTTCCCACTTCCACTGGTGAACCTCAAGTGGCTGCAACATGCCATGCGGACGCTGGTGCATGGCCTTGCCCTTGCGACAGGTCAAGCACCTCTCAACAAACCACGCAACATCTCTCTTCATACAGGGCCACCAATAGTCTCTCTTCAGGTCCAAATACATCTTAGTGGCCTCGGGATGGATCGAGAACCTCGACCTGTACGCCTCCTCCATCAAAATGGTATGTGCCCCGCCTTCAAACGGCACCCAAATCCAATCTTGAAAGGTCAAAAGCCCTCGGCTATCGGTAATGAACTCAAATACCTGCCCAATCACCCACTCTCTCTTGCGGTTCTCCAGTCTCGCAGCCTCTACCTGGGCCTCTCGTATGGTAACCAACACCGGAGTCATCACCGTCATCCTCATACAAATGTCTCATATCGGAGCACTCTCCGCCCTACGGCTCAGGGCATCGGCTATAACGTTAGCCTTGCCCGGGTGGTACAGGATCTCACAGTCATAATCCTTTACCACATCCAAACATCTCCTCTGGTGAATGTTCAGGTTAGGCTAATCCATCAAGTACTTTAAACTCTTGTGGTCCACGTATATGGTACACCGAACCCCATACAAATAATGATGCCCTATCTTGAGGGTGAGCACCACTGCCCCCAACTCTAAATTTTTGGTGGGATACCTCGTCTCATGAGGCTTCAGCTGCCTCGATGTATATGCTATCATGTGCCCTCTCTGCATAAGCACAACACCCAACCCTGATATCGATGCGTCACAATACACCACAAAATCCTCCATCCCTTCTGTAAGGGCTAACACCGGGGCTTCGCATAAACTCTGGCAAAGCGCCTTAAATGAGGCCTGTTGCTCTGGACCCCAACTAAAAGTCACGCCCTTACGGGTCAACCTGGTGAGAGGAACGGAAATCTTGGAGAAATCCCTGAGAAATCTCTGATAGTAGCCGGCCAATCCCAGAAAAATCCTGATCTCGGTGGGGGATCTCGGCACCTCCCATCCCATCACAACCTCAATCTTGGCTGGATCGACCAATATCCCATTCTGGTTGACGAGATGCCATAAGAACTGGACCTCTCGTAACTAGAAATCGCACTTGGAGAATTTGGCGTAAAGCCTTTCCGATCTCAAAACTCCTAGAATCTCTCTTAAATGCTCCTCATGCTGCTCTTTGGATCTTGAGTACCCTAGTATATTGTCGATGAACATGATCACCAATCGATATAACATCGGTCTGCATACTCTGTTCATGAGGTCCATGAATGTTGTCGGTGCATTGGTGAGCCCAAAACTCATCACCACGAACTCGTAATGCCCATAACGAGTCCTAAACGCCGTCTTTTGGATATCCTCCTTCCACACCCTCATCTGATGATATCCAGACCTCATGCCTATCTTGGAAAACCAAGACGCCCCCTGCATCTGATCGAACAGATCATCGATCCTTTGCAATAGGTATCGGTTCTTGACCGTCAACTTGTTCAACTCCCGGTAATCAATGCACATCCGGCGTGAACCACCCTTTTTCTTGAAAAAAACTATCGGCGCTCTCCAATGTGAGCTACTCGGCCTGATAAATCCTTTCCCCAACAGTTCCTGAAGTTGTGAGGATAACTCCTGCATCTCTGGTGGCGTAAGGCGATAGGGCGCATTGGCGATAAGCGCTACCCCGGAACCAAATCAATGCTGAACTCTACCTGCCTCTCGGGAGGCAGAGCCGGTAACTCCTCGGGAAAAACATCCTGAACTCACGCACTATCGGTACATTATTGACCGAGATCGGCCTCTCTGTGGCCACTAGTGTATCCATCACATAGGTTACGAATCCTTTACATCCCTGCTGTAAACTCTGTCTCGCTCTGGCAGCCGAACAAAAAGTTGACCCTGATCGGGTACCCTCGCCATACACCGTAAGTACTCCCTTACTAGGGTCTCGTATCGTCACCAACTGACGCTCGCAATCTATAACAGTTCCAAATCGGCTCAACCAATCCATGCCCACAACGACACAAACGTCCCCCATCACGATCGGGACCAGATCTATCGGAAACTCCACACCGAAGATCACGAGTATACATCCTCGAATCACATCAGTAGCATATACCGCTCGCTCGTCAGCTATGGATACTCTCAAAGGTCAACTCAACACCTCTCGTTGGATACTGATGTGGCGACTAAAAGCTAGCAATACAAAGGACCGACTCGCACCCGAGTCAAACAACACCAAAGCAGGTATAGAACGCACGAGAAAAGTACCTAAGCATAACACATAAGCACCATACATAAACAAAAGAGTAAGCAAGAATCACCTACCATCCACGATGTCGGATGCTGGACGGACCTCCTCGGGGGTTAACTGGAAGGCTCTACCGCGAGCCTTTGGCGCCTCGGCCTTCAGTGGCCGACTCTCAGTAGCTCGTACTGCAGCAGGGGCAGATCCCTGCGGTACTCCCAGTGCCGACCCCCGCAGTTGTGGACACTCGGCCTTTAGATGGACAGTCTGGTTGCAGTGGAAGCACACTGCAAATCCCTTAGAGAAATCCCTATCCATGTGCCCCTCTTTGCCAAACTTGTAGCAAGACCCTGCTCGACAAATCCCCTTGTGGCTCTTGCCGCACTTGCCACAAGTGCGACCCTTCTAGTTCCCTGGTCTCGAATCGGCGGGCTTTGCTTGCTTGGCTGTCGGTTGGGACTGTGCCGGTCGCCAATCCCTCCCCTGAGACTCCGCCTCCTCCCTGGCCTGAGTCTCGAGCTCAATATCCCTCTTCCGAGCATTTTCCTGGAGCTCGGCAAATGTCCGGTATGTCGAGTTCTAAACAAACTCACGGATGTCTCTCCTCAGTATACTCAGATATTGACTCATGCGTGCCTGCTCAGTAGACACATGCTCAGGGAAAAACATCGCCCTCTCATGAAACATACTGGTGATCGCAGTAACAGACTTTGTTCCCTGCTTGAGGGACAAGATCTTATGGGCCAACCGTTCCCTTTCGACCTGGGGAACGTACTCATCACAAAACATGGCGGTCAACCTCTCCCAGGTCACCGCGATAAGCTCTGTAGGAGTGAAATGCGCCGTCACAAATTTCCACCAATCCTTCGCTCCCAAGCGAAGCTCGTTCATCGTGAACCGTACCCTCAGATGCTCCGTACATGAACACGTGTAGAAGCATCCCTCAATGTCAGAAATCCACCTCATCGCGGCTACGAATCCTACATCCCATCAAACTCTGGTGGCTTCGTGTTGCTGAACTCTCGGTACAACAATGAGTCACCTCCCTGTGGCCTCGCGGCAGCGACAGCTGCGGTGGCTGCAACAACGGCAGCCTCCGACAGAGCAGCATATCGCTCATCAAACGTCTCAATCAAGGTGGTCTTGATAGACCCAGACATCTCTGGAATCTCTGCTCGAATGGCTACAGCCGCCTCCTCATGAATCAATCGGCGAATCTCCTCATCGCTAACACCACTACACTCTGGAGTGTTGCGTGTCCCCGCCACGAGGCCTCTGAAATATAACATAAAATATCAGAGACCCACTCGAGCATACTCACACTTGATAACTCAACCCTACTAGCTCCTTTGTACCCTAAGGATTCTTACTTGGACTGTGCATTGACCTAGTGTTTTCCGTAGTACGGGCCCAATACTACAGCCCACACCGCATTAGTATTCATCCCAAGTCCTCCTCCTAGGATCCAGATCACAAGCACTCTAATCTCGCTATACACATGCTACTCTCCCGTAGACCTCTCATAGGCTCCTCGCTGCTACCTACTCACTCTCAAAGCATCTCATAGTAGCAGAAATCTCCCAGGCTAAGGCATCACAAATCAGGTCATTCTAGTCCTAATATGAATACCTAGCCTACTCTAGCATGCATAACATATCATATTATATCTCATAACACATAATGTAAGGGTATTTTGGGAAATCACCGTTCGGGCGCTGGCTGATCGTACACACTGCTCCGCTCTGCTCGTCTCAAAATCTTTTACTCTTTTAGAAAAAGAATTGTTTTATTGTTGAAATTTTCTCAAATCCTCAGTTTGAGTTCAGATACGCCCAAAGGTGCATCCAAATCCCTCAAACCAAGGCTCTGATATCAACTTGTAACAACGTAATTTTCAAAACAATTTTTTTTTTCATTTAAAGAAATAATTCATTCATAAAGAAATCCCAAAATTCAATGTTCACATATTATCCGATAAAACAAATCCCAAGATCTCAATACATAAAATCCCTCAGTGTGTACGACTCATGTCGGCGCTTTCCCGCGATCCTCGCTAGTACCTGAAGCACATTACACATAACACCGTAAGCATAAATGCTTAGTGAGTTCCCCAAAATACCACATACTACACATATTAGCCACTCGAGGCTATAACTCTGTATGACCCTCTGGTCAGTGTGTCTCAGTGGGACCCTCCAGTCCCATAACTCTGTGGACCCTCTGGTCATAACTCTGTGGACCCTCTGGTCCTAACTCTGTAAACTTTGTATCATACATAGCATGAATCACATAGAAATCACGTCATACAAAAGCATACAAGCTACTCTGTCACATAACTCTAATTACCACTCTAGGTAAAGTATAGTGAGAAGAGTCACCTCGGGTAACTCGGATAATCTCACACACGAATATATTGATCTAGTCCCCGCCTAATTACATAAACAATATCCTCAAATAAATAATGGTTCTCAAAGGCTAGATTAAATCCCTCTCTAAAATCCCACAAAAGGGTATAAGACCATTTTACCCCTCCTTGACCCAAAAGTCCAAATGTTGACTAAAACCCTAAAAGTCAACAAAACTCAATAGGGGCAGTACGCGGCGCGTACCAGCTTTTGTACGCGGGGCGTTCTCCGGTGATCCCGAATCGGGGTCTCAAACCCTTACGCGGTGCGTACTGAGATTTATGCCCAACATAAGTCTCGGTTTCATGTTCTTACGGATTTTTGGTCTTTAACGGTTAAGATATAAACTCAAACTCCAGATCTGACTTTTCTAAGTTCACTTAACCCATAAAGTTGAAACTTTTAAGCATTTGCATGGATGTAAAGGTCACCATTCACTTCAAACATATAACCTCTTTCCCCATTAATCCCTAAACTCATGGATGACTTAATATTCACGTCCAAGATTTGATTTTTATGAACCTACAACTCATGTTACTCTGAAATATGGCAAATCTAAGCTTATGGAGACCATTTGCTCATAAAGTCTCCACCTTGGGATCAAAAACCCTAAAAATTGGTCGATGAAGCACAAAACAAAAATGACAAGGAAAGCTTTAAGCTTTTTACCTCCAAGTGAAGCTCCTCCCTCTGTAGAACTCATATCCAAACAAGTACTCCAACTTCTAGCCTCCACAAGAACCTCCTCTTCTTCTTCACTAACACACAAAGGCACTTTGTAGCTCAAGAACACTCACACACTAGCTTTAGAATGATAATATTGCTCTCCTAGGGTTTCTCTCTGTGGAATGGTGGCTAGGGACAAGACCATATCATTCCTTTTATAGTCCACAAGCCACAATTAGGGTTTGCATCTGGCCCAGCTACGCCCAACGTAACCCTGGGTACGCCCAGCGTACCTAGGTGAGTCTGCGTCTAAAGTAAGCGCTTGAGTATGTGCAACGTACTCTTCAGTACGCCCAGCGTACTCAATAGCCATACTTCCTTCTTTAGGGACTAAACTTGACAACTTGCTAGAGAAGAAGGGTTAAATAGATATACCTGAATTTCAGGATGTTACATTTATGTATGATTTACAAGTGTAATTTATAATCTAAGCTAATCAACAAGAAGTCTTAGATTTCTAGGATCCTCATTGAACAAGTATTCGCATTTTATTTGACTTGGTATTCTAGGTCTTAATCTAGGTTGAAGTGACTCTACATTGAGGATGAGTCTTGTGTGGACTAATTCTGCACATGTGATAAAAATAAAGAAGAATATAGCCGTTATAACCATTAGGAAATGTTAGCGATAATAATCAGGATCATGGGATATGTTTAAGGATCCTGAGGCTTCAGAAATATCAAGGATCCTGAATATGAGTTAACGATCCCGCCCCTAACAGTTACTACGCTCCCACTAGCTTTATAAAAACACTCATCTTGGTTTATAATTAAACCACACTATGTAATTAACTTATAAGAAATAAGATTCTTACTTCGAGATGTTAACTTTAATCTAAAAAGATTTTAATTCATGTATGTTTTCTCCTTTGAAAACTCGCTTATTTTTTCTATTTATAATATGTCGATGAAGATTAATCAAGCCCATACTTGATAATCTTACATGAAAGCATATCTATATGTTTTAAACTATGATGTATTTTTCATATTGTAATGACCTGATATTTCCAAACTATGATGTATTTATCATATGGTAACGACCTGATTTTCAAGTAAATGTAATAGTCTAGGTCAAATTGTAACTTAATGTTGAAATAATTAAAATAGAAGTAAATTGAGATGAAAATAAGCGTCAAAAATAAATTATTCAATAATATTAATTGGGATGAAAATAAGTGGTAGAGATCGTAACAAGATTTCTAAAAATATAAAGAACACTGAAATCCGAGTTATAACGAAGAAGTTATGATCAATCGAAGATCCGCGACAAAACCGGCAAAACACGGTTTAGTGTAAAAAGTGACTTTTCAATAAAAATGCTTTTTAACCTTAACTGTATAAATAAAAGTTGTAGTATTCGTTAAACCGAGAGTGTTCATAAAAAGAACATCCAAATCTGACTTCGTATGATGAAGTTATGAGTTTTCTAAGACTCGACATAGCAGGACATAGCCCGATATTCGAAATAAAGATTGGACGATTTTTAGCCGACACAACCTAAATAAAAATCGAAGGTCTCATCAATAGTAGTACAATGGTAAAAAGACAGACGAAAACGGACGTCGGATAAAAATGTTATGAATTTTTAACAGACTTTTGTTGTCCCGGCCTGTTAAAAATATAATTTTAAAATTTAATTCAAAATTAGCTGACGGAGTCTAAACAAAAGTTGTAGCGCATGGTCTCACCTATGCGTGGATATAATGAACTTAAAAACGGAGCTACTATGCAAAAGTTACGAATTTTTGAAGTTTCAAAAATTAAAGTACGCCCCGCGTACTCAAAGACTAGCTCTCAGATTGCACATGTCGCACTTACCCTCGCATGTGACAATAGTCAGACACGTTCGAAACTTCAGATATGATCGAAGGGACTATGCCACGCGTAAGAAGATGTACGCCCAACTTACTGCTGCTCACACTAGTATGCCTAACATACAACAAGATTATGCCCAACGTAAACCCACTAGCTTCGATGCGTATCTTGTAGCCTTGCCACCTCCAAAGTTCGAATAAGTATCGCATTAGTACGCCTCGCGTACGATGAGTACACCCAACGTACTGGGGTTTTCAGTTGTACGCTAAGCGTTCCAAGAAGTACGCCCATCGTAATTCAAGACCTCAGCCTCTTATAAATAAGATATGAGGCCTATGGGTTTTGTTTACCATTTTCAACCTTGCTCCTCTCTTAAACACTCATTTAAGCCTCTCTAAACCCTCTGAAGTCCCAAGAACCTCCCTACCACCTGAAGCAAGCCCCGAAGTCCTCAATCTTTTAGCTGAAACTCTGGCCATGTGAAGCCGACTTTTCATCAAATACTCTCAGTTTCGTCAAGAAAAGTCCTTCATAGAAACGAAACACTGCCCAAATCTCCACTCGTCAAGTGAGTTTAAACCCCTTTTTACAATCTTTATAAATATTTTAGGGGGGAATACAGGTAAAATACAAGAAATCTTGTATAAATTACACAATTATTCAAATGGTTTACGATAGTTATTTTTACTAAAATAAAAATACTATTTTATCAGTTTGGGATTTCATACAAAGACAAGTATATAAACTACAATAGGTATAGTGTATGAGTCATGCATACTTATTAATATAGTTTATGGAACTACATATTTCTTTACATTTTTAGAGTAACTTACGAAAATAACCATATAAATTATATTAAATATAATTTATAAGATATTTACAACTTATCTATTACAAAGATATTTTCATTATTCTACACGTAATTATCAATATAGCATTTATGAGACACGCTTGATGTACTTATTTAAGTATAAAACAAAAGTCCTGAAAATTATAACCAACGTCTCCTAAGGGAGAGCGTGACATTTTTGTATAGATCTATATGAGACTGACAATCCCGCACCAAAGCTGCTCGCAACAGCTAGGTCGACAGACCTGTGGTGACAATTGTCGTATCATACCACGACACTTGAAGAACGTCGTGTTTCAAGCGAGACTTAGGTCATCAATCATGGTTATAATAACTCACAATTTGGTATTGAATAATGCGTTTAGTGAAAGAATAAGTAAACAACTTCAAATAGTTTTATATAAATAAAACTATAATTGGTGAATCTAGAATAATTACAATTTCACAAGTTTTCATACAAGTACAAGTACAAAATGCTATTCTAGTACAGAGAAAACATATTTTTCATAGTTTTATGGAAATTTAAAACTACATCATACTATTTTAGAACAAAAATACATATACAATAAAAAATATAGGATTTTTTGGGGAAAACATACTTATATTTTTCAAAGGAAGAAATAACATATTTCAACTATAAACATGCTTATGAACTCACCAACTTAATTGTTGACACTCCTTTCAAAACTACTTGTATTTTTAGGAAATTGATAAATAGGTACCCACTAGCTTTGAGGAAGAGAGTGTTTCATATAATTAAGTCTTTTAGTTATACTTTTTGGTGTAAAATATACAATATTTTGAACATGAATTTAAAGTTATATTTTATCAATGTAATGAATGTTGTACTTTGATTACTATTGTGCATTGTTGTGATACTACACATGAAGTCATCCATCCCGAACGTTTCCGCCGTTCCGGTTTGGGGGTGTGACAGATTGGTATCAGAGCATTGTTTATAGTGAGCTTAGTATATCAATTCATAAAAGATATACAACTATAAATACAATGGGGCCGGAGTGCCCTGACTACAAGTATACTTTTAAAAGAGAAGTATTTTATGAGAAGTATACAAAACACTCACACATACAAAAATAGTATCACGGTAATAACTACATAAAAGTATTTGGATGTTGGACACTGCAGTTAAACCTGGATAGTAATGTAATCATATATGGGATAAATATAGCCTGATCAACTATATTTATTTGAGATATAATCAACATGTGTTTAGGAGTGATGGTAGTGTTGCGACAAGTCTAAAACTTACCAAACTTTATTGATACAAGGAACTCTAGAACATAAAACAAATTTAAAATACTATAGAAGTATTTTGTAATTCTATAAAACTACATTCTTTCTGTTGGTTATAAATCCGAGATGACGAATGCGGAATATCATGAACAATCAAGAATCAATCACCATAATATGCAAGTAATCTGATAAAGGGTTTTTGTATATTTATTATCTCATGAACGTACAGAGAAAAACCCTAATCTGGTAAAAAGCTTACACCAAAAGTAAACCTAATGATTATTTATAGGGAACAATAAATATCTACCATAAATAGAAAATAAATGCCTAATATAAAACCAATGCCTTAGCAGAGCTCGATTAAGAACTTCTACTGTAAAGGCACTGCAGGGAATCATAAAATGATTAACCCTAAAAAGGCTTCCCTAAATAACCAAATATGCCATATCAGTTTCAATATCTCAAATACTCAACAATCTCCCCCTAGATGTTGAAACTGATGAAGATCACGATTTTCGATCTTCTTGCCATTTCTCCCCCTAAATTGTGAGAATCATCAGTACATGGGGTCTTCGAAGCGAGAGAAATAAGAATAATCTTCCAAATACAAACTCCCCCTTGAATAATCAACAAATACTATGGAGAGAATCCGAAAAGTTAAGAAGAATCACCAACAATCTTCAAAACCCATCAGATTTGATGAAATAAATCTCTTTAGAATAAACCCATTTCTCAAAAATTAAAACCGGAAAAAATAACAAAAATTAATTTTGTATTTTCCAATATTTAGACAAAAGAATAGAATAAGAAGCAATTATTTTAGAAGGGTTTAAAAAAAATAAGACCAAAGAAAAAGATTGGAAATGAAAGTATTTTGGTAAGAAGGGGTAAAAGGTGATAAAAATCCAAAAAATTTGAAAAGAATTTTGGCTAGGCGATTAAATCTGTGAAATTCTGAAAGTTAGGGGGCTAAGAATGAAAATATATCCCATATCTTCAATTTAACGCTGAAATAAGTGGCATCTTCCAAGAGGGGTAGAAACTATAAAGTTTGTAAATAGTGAGGGACCGGAATTGATACTTTTAGTCATCTTCTTCGTTCAATTAGAGAACGATGCTTCTATGACTTTCAAAAGTCAAAATCGAAGAAAATAAACTTCCAGTGCAACGATTTCAGAAGACAACGAACCATAAGATCTGATTTTGGATTTCCGAAACACAATCTCTCTATTTCCATTCCGACTGTCTATCCTGATTTTGATTTACCTTTGAATTCCCGTTGCTTATCACAAATCTCCAATGTCAGTTGCGATGGAAGAAAAATCGTGATACCAGATAGGTCGATCAAGATTATTAATTACGAGACCTGTTAAGTATGAAAGAGTCGATTTTTCGATTTCGATTTTAAAGCTGCAAGATCCAATTTTAACAGCCAAGAACTGAATGACTTTGCGATCTTGATGAATTCCGATTGCTACGAGTTCGTTTGCAAATCTTCTTTTACAGATGATGCTGATACAACAAAAGTTCTGACACCCAAAGCGAACCAATTTCAAACACGAGCGTGATGTACTGGCAAGCGAACGTCGATACAGAAAAGTGCCGACACCTTGACTCTCGCTCCAATTTCAAATGTATATGGACCGAAAGTGAATTGCAGATTCGCTCCCAATCAGTTGTTCATGAACTGAAAGCTAATCAAGGACCGAGACCAGATTAGGGACCGAAAGCTAATTAAGGACCGAAAGCGAAATCAACCGAACGTTCGGCTGTGAACAGTAGTTTCGGGTTCGGTTCTTGTGGGTTCGGTTGTTAATTGAGAGTTCGGTTCTTTAACTGTGAGGTTCGGTTCTTAATCTGAGTTTCGCTTCTATGAGTTCGGTTCTTGTGAGTTCGTTTCTTAGAGTAAGGTTCGTTCCGTTGATTACACACCCAAAAAGTGAATCCAACTGAATCGTTCGGTTCCAATTTTTGGACACTAACCCAAGTTTGCCTTTGGTTGTTCTTAAACAATAACCTACGAATGTGATTGTCGATGACGATTTACAGGAACCAGGTGTGAGGAATTTGACCAAAGTTCCATTACGGACCCTTTTCGTTTTAATGAACTTGCAGTTTGTACCCAAAGACCGAAAGTGACAATCATTTTGTGAATAACTCCGAATCTAACCCCAATTTTCCAATAAAACCGAATCTGACCCTCCTGATTACAGAGAACTGATATTTTGTACCCTTTAAGCAGAAATGTGTCAGGTGGCAGACTACTTTTATCAGAAAATGTCATTTTTCACCCCTTTTTCAACTTTTCCAGCTTTTTGTCAATTCCAACACACAAAAAAACAAGAAATTTGATTTCCTCAAAAAGATTTCATATCTTTGACCAAATATTCACCAGATTTCATCAAGATTTTGTCCCCATTTTCATGTGTTTTTTTTTTTTTTTTTTTTTTTTTTTTTTTTTTTACAAATAGAGGACAAAACTTTTATGGGACTTTTGGTACCCATTTATCGTTCAACTTTGAAGTTGGTTTCTTGCACACCCACTTATTTGAAGAAAATATATCATCCTTTGAAAATAATACCCGCTTCTTAGTTGGAAAACAAAAATTTCCATAAATTTCATTAAACCAACAAAATTCTCTTTTCTTTTCCTTCCAACTTGTAACATTTTTAACTGAAGAAAGATGAGAATCAGAGATTCTTTGAACATGCTTGACTTCAACTTTCTCAATTCTTTCACAAGCAATGGGCACTTGTACCTTGGGCATCCAAACTTTATTCATTTTACTCTTGTTCTTTCTCTTCTTCTTTCTTCTTTTCTGATTTCTAGGCTTCAGAAACAAATTTCTGATATGAACAACCTTTTCATCTTTCTGAATCTGATCATTTGTAGTTGTTCCAATAGAACAAAACTCCTTCACTTTCACGATTTCAGAAGATTTACTTTGAGATTCTTCTTCAGAACAATTAGATTCAGACTGTGAAGCTACTGAAAAACTTGAAACACTTGACTCCCCCTCAACAAGAACATCTGGAGTCGCTTTTTCTTCAGAAACTTGAAGAACATCATGAACTTCTTCAAGAACATCAAGAACATCTTCTTTTTCTTTTCTTTCTTTCTCTGACTTCTGTTATATATGCTTCAAAAGTAAGTATTCTTTCATAATGATAAATTGTTTTAACAAATCCTTATCTTGCTCTACACAATTACTTTTAAATCCACCACTAGAGATCTGTGTAAAATCACCAATCTTCTCATCAACATAGAGATTATACATCTCAATGGCATTCTTTAACATAGATTGTTCAGGAACATCCCAAAACAAATATCCTTCTTTAAGACGAAACTTTGGATCTGTAACTTTTAATCCTAGTCTCTTAATTTCTTTTAACACCTTATAATCCGCCATTTAATCTTCAACAAGAAAGAAAACTTGAAGAGAGAGAGAAAGTAGATCTGATAAGAATTCTAGAGAGAGAAAAACGGATCTGAAAGGGTTTTTAGTGAGAGAAAACAGATCTGAGATGGATTTTAGAGAGATAAAGTAGATCTGAACACGAAAATTCAAACAAACACAAAATTTTCTTCTAACTCTCTTCCAGAACACTATTCAAGAACAAATCATATGATAGAATGGGTAGAAGATAACAGATCTGAACAAGATTTTGCAATAAAACGAGATATTAGACTTTTTCTTTTCAGAAAACTTACAAA
Organism: Lactuca serriola; assembly: GCF_051521515.1. NCBI lineage: Eukaryota > Viridiplantae > Streptophyta > Magnoliopsida > Asterales > Asteraceae > Lactuca > Lactuca serriola. The sequence goes on along the minus strand of NC_136409.1, from coordinate 120,081,916 downwards.
ACTTGAAGAACAAGGTGAGATTCAAGATAAAATTTCGCCAAAAACAAGATCGATTCTTGCAATAATCACTGAGATCTACAAGAACCCGCTCTGATACGACTTGTTGGTTATAAATCCGAGATGACGAATGCGGAATATCATGAACAATCAAGAATCAATCACCATAATATGCAAGTAATCTGATAAAGGGTTTTTGTATATTTATTATCTCATGAACGTACAGAGAAAAACCCTAATCTGGTAAAAAGCTTACACCAAAAGTAAACCTAATGATTATTTATAGGGAACAATAAATATCTACCATAAATAGAAAATAAATGCCTAATATAAAACCAATGCCTTAGCAGAGCTCGATTAAGAACTTCTACTGTAAAGGCACTGCAGGGAATCATAAAATGATTAACCCTAAAAAGGCTTCCCTAAATAACCAAATATGCCATATCAGTTTCAATATCTCAAATACTCAATTAATTAATTTGATCAAGATTTCACCAATGAATTGACGAATGTACCCTCATGAAATCTCAATTTTTCTTTTGAGTGATTCCCATGAAATTGTTACACACCATAACATTTCTTCCCAAGGGATCCAGTTTTAAATTTTCATATGAGATTTCATATTAATCAAAGCCAATACAAAATCAACTCCAACCTACTTGTTCAACAGAATACACCGGTCTCACAAGTACTTTGTTCCCTTTCGTTCTTATATCAAGAATTGAATTGATGAATCAAAGCAAAACCACCCTTAATAAGCCTAATTAAAAGAAGCCTTTCAACATTTATTAATAAATGTTTGATCGTAATTTAACGGGATTCCACACTAACACTTTGAAACTGATATGGCATATTTGGTTATTTAGGGAAGCCTTTCAACATCCTACGCTATCTCAAGCGAACCACCTCCTTAGGTCTATGGTATCCATCCAATTCAGGCTTCTTCGTTCAAGCCTATTCTGATGATGACCTTGGAGGATGTGGACTCGACCGTAAAAGCACAACTGGTGGCTGTCAATTTCTTGATGGGAAGTTGGTCAGCTGGCAATCCAAGAAACAAATGTGTGTGTCACTGTCTACTGCCGAAGCAGAATACATTGCCGCTGCATCTGCACATCCCAAGTGATTTGGATCCAGAGTCAACTTCGAGACTATGGACTCAATATGAAGAAGATCCCACTATATTGTGACTCTGAAAGTGCAATTAGGATCTGTCATAACCCAGTGCAACATTCTAAAACCAAACACATAGCACTGAGGTATCACTTCATCAAAGATCATGTGGAAGATGGAAATGTCGAAGTTCACTTCGTAAGAACCACTGATCAACTGGCTGACGTCTTTACCAAAGCTCTTCCTGAAGCATCATTCAATAAAATATTGCAAGGGCTAGGTATGATGGAATCAGAGTCAGTACCCCACACTACCTCTCAAACTCAAACGTAAGAAGCGAAACCAACCGAACGTTCGGGTTCGGTTCAACCATCTGACTCGCTCATTACTTCAAAGGTAGTTCTTCTGAGTTGTATATTTTCTTTGTACAAAATTTGTTTTTCTTTGTGTAAAAAGTTTTTCCAAATTGCATATCTAAACTCCTTGGTTTCTTAAAATTTTCAAAACCGAAACCTCCAGAAGGTTCGGGTTCGGTTTTCCAAAATTTTCCTAAACCGAAACCAACCGAAGGTTCGGGTTCGGTTTTCCAAAATTTTCCTGAACAGAAACCAACCGAAGGTTCGGGTTCGGTTTTTCAAAATTTTCCTGAACCGAAACCAACCGAACGCTCGGGTTCGGTTTTTCATCTTTTTCCCAACCGAAAGCAACCGAACGTTCGGGTTCAGTTTTTCAATTTTTTCCAAAGTTTTTTTTAAATCGTATTATTTTTTTTAACTCTTTTATAATTTTTAAGTCTTATTTTTTTTAAAATTTTAATTTTATTTTTTTTAAATTTCAAAACTCCACAAATATTTTATTTTTTTGTGTGTGCTCATTTGTTTATGGGGATATATTTGATGACTTACTTAAGTGTCCCTAGAAGCATGCTGCTGTATGTGTCTCAAGCCTCATAAGATTTTGAATAATAGCCTTCATGACCTGGTATACACAAACCTTGTCTTCCCAATAAGGCTAACATATTTATTCTAATCGTGAGCTACCTCACTCTTTTCTCACATGAGTTAAGAGTTTCCTGCTTGGTCCTTATTTTCGCAGCAGAGGTACTATGTTTTCTTACACCATCCCCATTACCCTTCTCCATTACATTCGTTTCATCAACGTAACCCTTGAGACTCTCAGAAACTACCACTGAGGTTTATGGTTACACAACATCTGTGTTTATGATCTTAGTTTCGTGCCACTACGAGCTGCGTGAAACCCAAAATTCAACACCAACAAATTGACGGTGACCAATTAATTTGATCAAGATTTCACCAATGAATTGACGAATGTACCCTCATGAAATCTCAATTTTTCTTTTGAGTGATTCCCATGAAATTGTTACACACCATAACATTTCTTCCCAAGGGATCCAGTTTTAAATTTTCATATGAGATTTCATATTAATCAAAGCCAATACAAAATCAACTCCAACCTACTTGTTCAACAGACTACACCGGTCTCACAAGTACTTTGTTCCCTTTCGTTCTTATATCAAGAATTGAATTGATGAATCAAAGCGAAACCACCCTTAATAAGCCTAATTAAAAGAAGCCTTTCAACATTTATTAATAAATGTTTGATCGTAATTTAACGGGATTCCACACTAACACTTTGAGGTCTCTTTTGACCTTGAAGGAAGAGATTCGTGCCCGGGATCATCAGTTTCGTGTCATTATTGACATCACAGATTATCCTAAAAAGAGTTGCTTTATTTCTTTTTCTTTTACACTCTTTGCACGAAAATCCTAGATTTTCAAAAACTCCGTTACTAATTATTTTACAGGCTGGATTACTACTGGATGGTTACTAATGAAGTTGTGGTCAAAAATTAGCCACGTGGGTCATTAATTGAAAACAGTCGTTTAAAAGAGGATAAGACAAAAAGTTGCTGACTCGGCGTGAGTTAAAAGGATAGAAATTCAAACGACGGTAAAAAGGAGGGCGCGTGAATTTGAAACGGCCGCGCTTTTTATGACACTTAAAGGACGCGTGTGCGATATTGAAGCGTCATCACTCTGGCATTAGAGGCGCGTGTGGAAATGGAAACGGTTCCTTTCTCTGAACCGGCGCTTATTGGACGGCGTAATCCTAGGAATCTGACACTCTCTCTCCTACGTGATCCTCGCACGCCCCAACTGTCACCAATCAGTCACTCAAAAAACCCGCTTCGTATTTCCATAAGAGATTTGAAACGATTTTTCTCTCTCCTATCACCCACTATAAAAAGCCTTCAACACCACCTTTTACCTCTTTACTGCCTCCATAATTTCCAAAGCAAAAACACTCCCAAACACTCTCCAAACCTGCACCAATGGCTGAATCTTCTTCCATTCATGCAACTTCTCAGATTCTTCCCATCCGGCCCCAACAATGCCTAGTCATTGATCTGAACCCACTGGCGTATGATTCCTACATGTCGCCGGTCATAGAATGCCTCAAGTACTCCCAGCTTGCTCCTGCACTGTCTCGGATCGAAACGGTGCCAATGGTGGCCTTATCTCAGGTCTATGCGACGGCTTACTATGACAAGACCGTCGACAGGGTATTCTTTGAAGTGGCAGAACACAAGACCTCGATTTCTCGCCCCCGTTTCTGCACTATGTTAGGGTTTGCTGCTGACCCATCGCGAGTTCACCCGGAGACGATTCCGGTTGGGATGTTATACAGCATGTTTTACAACATGGGCTACACAGAGGTTCTCACCTCTGTCGCCAAGTTTAAGAAGTCCTGCCTACCGCCCCAGTGGAATGGGTTATTTACAGTTCTCTTCAAGGGACTGTCAGAGAGGAGCTCAGGATCTGACGGTGCAAGTCGTCTTTTCCTTTCGATAATGTATGGAGTGTATAATGGGATAAACCTGGACTATGGGTGTGTCCTTTGGCAACAGCTGATTCAGAGCCTCTCTTCCTCTTCCCGACACTCTGAGGTGTCGTTGGCCCGGTTCTGGATCTTGATCACAAGATGGGCCATGGACAAGTTCAATGTTCCAACAGCCGATGGTGCATCGATGTCTTCTATTGGTACGTTTCATACCAAGAAGATCATCGTATCCGATGCATCAAAATTCTCATTCATTGGCTCTATCCCGGAGTCGATGTATGCCGATGTGCCCGCTGATAGCAGACTGATCAGGACGATCAAGGAGTTTAGGCCAACTGATCCGAGGGAACTGACACCGGACATGCTGCGATCGATTCATGATGCCGATAAACCGGTGGCCAGGGGCAAAAAGGAAGAGAAGGGGAAGCAAGTGTCCAAAGCTCCAAAGGGACCTTCTCCCAAGAAGCGAAAACAACCGAAGGCTGCTTCATCCCCACAGCCGAAAAGGAGGAAGACCCAACAGAAGCGAAAGCTCGTTATTCCCTCCTCTTCAAGCGAATCCGAAGGTGGGAGTTCAGACTCTGAAGGATCACAAGGAGACGAATCTCCTCAACGAGGCAACACACCACCTCGGTCCCCAACCCCAGAGATGGAACTTCATCAATCCCCAGTTCCTTCACCTCCACCCACAATTCCTATTTCCATTCCCACCATAAACCCCACTATTCCCCAAACCTCATTCCCTATACCTCCACCCATATTCACCACATCAACCGAAACACCACCAGTTACCGAAACCCCTCCTGTAACCAAACCACCACAAACTCAAACACATACAACCGATCCTACCCATACACAACCACCACCCGAAACTAACCCCCCACCCACTCAACCTGAACCAACCAAACCCATAACACCCCCAGCTTCACCACCACCTCAATCTCCAGAAGACGCCTCCGATGGCGGTGATCAATACCTTGGTGGTGATCACATGAACTTCGATTTGGTCTACTATAGTCCGTTTCAAGTTCAGAGTGATGAGGAGGATGATGCTCCAGTGACACGGAAGCATCTTCGCGAGCTTAACGAGAAGGTTGATCAACTTCTCGCCTCCTCTTCCAACCAGCAGTCATCTTTGTCTGAAGCTGCCCTTCAGAAGATCGTTGACGCCTTCTCCAGGGCTCAACATGATTCCGTGGCCTCAGCAACTGCTGCTATCGACGCCTCCACCCGAGCCTGTGAGGCAGCGACCGAAAAAGTCGATAAACTATTCAATGACGCTTCTGTCCTGCTGCAGTCCTTGCAGGAGAGCGCCGAAGCCACTAAGACAACTCTGGAACCAGTTGTTCAACAATTGGCCAAGTTTGTCTCGACGGAGCTGTCATCGTTCGCTACTCTCAGACAACATCTTAGCGACGACAACTCGGCACTTTGTGCCTCCATCGATGGCCGCCTGGCAAAGCTACAAGAGGATCTTGCGGCAGAAAATTCTATGATGGACGTCTTGGCGAGTAAGACTACCGCCCTTAAGGTCAAGAGCACGCAGCTTTCCAACTCCCAGCAACAATTGGAAGCTCTTCGATCCGAGAGGGAGGTAATAAAGACGTGTGTTTCGGATGTCCACGCAGCTCTATCAAACATCTTGGAAGCACACGACCCCATCCTTAACCACTCAGTGAGGCATACCCTCGCTGAAAAACTCTCTCCGGCCATGGACCTTTTAAGCAAAATTGAAGGCCTACCGAGTTTCGTGTCCATTCCGAAACAAGGGGGAGATGAGAAGAAAGGATCGAAACCACCTCCTTCCTCCAAAGCGACTCACACAACCGAACCACCCCCAACTGGTCATGTCTCGGGTTCGGGTGTGAAGAACAAGGGCAAAAACATAGCAGAGGGAGGAGATGAAGATGAAGATGAAGACAAGGAGACCATTGCAGACATGTTAAAAAGAAAGAACAGTCGCAATGCTGAAGACGATGCCAGTCATGTGGCGCGTGAGGCTGAAGAAGCCGAACGAAAGCAAAAAGAAGCCCACGATCTCCTTGAGAGCAGAAAGTTTCTCTTCCCTGCCTGGACCAGGGATCGTTTGATAAAAGAGGCCATAGAGACTCCAAGCATACTATGGCTCGAACCGGTGATATCATTCGACTGCAACAACTCTATCGATTCGCAGTTTGATATGCCGCTGACTCGAAAGGCGTTCATCTTCCACGTCTTCTCTAACATTTTTGAAGTCCCGCATCCGAAAGATGAGCTTGACAGGGAGCTCATTGACTTCTACCTGGAGGCCGCTCACCCTCAATACCTCACCTGGAGCGCCCAGAAGATCGTTAATGTTCGGGTGCTGAAGCCTTATGTCGTGGGGAGATTCACAAACGTTAAGTTCAAGCTCATCCGAGGATCTGCAAGAACTGCCCACATCATCTCCCTGGCGGATCTGCCGAATCTGAATCCTCATGACTGGATAGTCTTGTACAATATCCTGCTGACAGATGAATCTGAATATGGTCCCATCATAGACCATGTCAAAAGGATGTTGGCTTGCTACATCATGGAGGTTGCCCTAATGGATTAGGAGGTCGCCACAGTTTTTAATAAGAAACCGAAAGTAGCACCTGTGGGATCGGCCAATGATCTGAATCAAATGCAAATGGGCAAGATAGATCCGAGGCGAAACTCAGTGATGTTCACTAGAGCCGAAGGACAGAAATGTCTCTTTGCTTTAGCTGACAAACACCTTTACACCACAGCTTGCTTGGAACACGTCTTATCAATCATCAAGCGGTGTAAGGACAATTCGGCTGATGACATCAAGTACTTCAATGATATGATCAATTGGTACATCCGGTTTAGACAGACCATCCTCTCCATAACCAAGTGTCTGTTTAGCACCGTGAAGAAGAAGGTACCAGCTTCAGCTGCCGGCCCAAGTAAGAAGTGAAGGTCTCGCTCCAAATTGACGCAAAGGGGGAGATTGTAGGGCTGAAGTTTTATTTGATGTTGCGTCTTTTGGGCTCGTTAGTTTAGCCTTGTATTCTCCGGTTTGGGCCTGTCCAACCGAGAGCCTTTTATGTATTGTATATAAGTTAAATGCTTGCATGCATATTAGGTTAAGATTGCTGAGATTATCGAAATAGCGATTCATCCAGAGTACAACATTTTTCTTTAATCGTTCTTGTAATCTTCTAATCCTCTACAGTTGATGTTCTTAATCGAGCTCTTCTGAGGATTTTATTTAATCATTCGACACGTTTGATTCAAGCTGTTTTGTTCTTATCATTGCGTTCTTGTTACTTTATATTCATATACTTGTTCAAGATCTAATCGATCTTCATAGATTAAAAGTTGTTTTAATCCCATCACTTTCTATGCATCTTACCTTGAAATTCTCGTATAGACTTTATGGTAGAATATCCTCCACCTAGGGATCCCTACCTCCCTTGTCAAGGGAATCATGGATGGATTGATGATAATCCGGAGGAGGATCCAAACGAAATAGTAGATGATGAAGAGGAACCAATGGAGGAAGAAGAGGAAGAAGAAAAAGAAGAAGATTATGATGGCACTGACACAGAACCTGAAGTTTACAACCCCCACCAGCTGACCAACACCACACAATAGGACAAGATTTTCAAGGACAAACAATAGCATGGGCCGCATACTTGCACCAATGGAGTCGACAACAAGGACAACGCCCTCCTTATGGGACGGCAAGCGGTTTCTATGACCTCTATGGAGGAGGTTCAGCCGATAGGGCTCACCATGTCATAGTACACCGCATTGCTCGCCAAACTGATCAGACGCAGATTTTAATAAACTGAATCCTTGAATTAAATGCAAATGCCCAGATTAACGCTGCGGATATTCACCGTCTAGATGAAGTACATGACCAAACCCACACTCACACCGAAGTACTACAAGGACAAATGGATGCTGCCCAAGATGAAATAAGAACACTAAAGGAGCATCAGTTACCCTGGAAAGGCGTTTAATGGAAACACAACACTAGGAAGCAGAGCCTAGTGTTCGGCGTAGGACTCGCCGCAAGTAGTAATTACAATACTTCCAATTTTGATATAAGTTAGGACATCGGATATATATGATTAATACAAATCTCATCTATGTATAACCCAACCCTGTTATTAGACTTCTATACTAATCAGGGAAATGTAATGTTGTTAAGTTTTCTTTAAAACTTTGATGTACTTTAGACCAGTATCAAGGTTATACTTTCCAGTAATATTATGTGTATATATATATATATATATATATATATATCAAAGTAATTGACTAGCATTTTACTTCAGTGGTTATCATCATCAAAATTCATAAGTTTATTTTGTTATATATAAACTACTATTATGAATTGAATGTAAAACACATTTAAAAGTCATTCATTATGCATATAATAAACTAAAATTTTTAGTTATTAACACCCGACTTACAATTATTATCAAAAACTTATCACCTATTCCTTGTTAATTGTTTGGCAGAAAGCTGCCTCCAAGAAATTCCAACATAAAGAACAACAATCCATCAAATCCACCACCACCACCTCCACAATATGATGCTACTATCTTCCAAGAAGTAATAACCGCCACCGTGGCTGCTGCCATGACGCAAATTAATGCCAGTGGTACTAGTGGAACTGGCAGTGGTGCTCATAATTCTAATCATAGGGAAAGTCTTGGACACCCTCGGGAATGCTCATATAAAGACTTTACAAATGAAAAACCCAAGACTTTTGATGGCACCGGAGGTGTCATTACTCTGACACACTGGCTCGAGAACACAGAGTCAATGCTTGAAATTTGTGCTTGACCTGAAGCAAGCAATATAAAGTTTGCAGCATGCACCTTCCTAGACATAGCCCTTTCCTGGTGAAATGGATATGTCAAATCATTATCCCTTCCAGTCGCCAATGCTATGGGATGGGATGATTTGAAAGTTCTAATGCTAGCATAATATTGTCCCAGAGGTGAAATTCAAAATCTAGAATAGGAACTCTGGGGTCTGACGATCAAAGACTCCGATATTGTTGCATATACTGCCAGGTTCAATGATTTGGCTATTCTATGTCCAGGAATGGTTCCACCTGGGTGCAAGAAATTTGAGAGATATATATGGGGACTCTCTCCTCAAATACAAGGAAATGTAATAGTTGCAAATCCTCTCACTTTTGACAGTGTCAAGCATTTGGCACAGACACTAGTAGACCACGGAGTTCTTCGGGGCCTTATGGTACCCATCTCAGAGTAACCTAAGGAAGGGGGCAGCAAAAAGAAGTTATGGAATAAGCGAAAGGAGCAGTAGTCTCAAGAGCCCTCGAAAAAGCAACAAACAGTGGCAACACACACAGCTATTGTTCCTACTGCTATTCCAGCCCCTATTCATACCACTGTTTCTACTACTCCAACAACCCCAAGTCGATATGATGGAACTTTGCCAAAGTGCAGTAAGTGCAACTTCCATCACACGGGAGTTTGCAAGGAAATGCACTGCATAAACTGCAACAATAAGGGGAATATTGCCCGCTTCTGTAAAGAGCCAGCACAACCCATATCTAAAGTCCCCGCCACAGGAGTCAGTCAAGCTTGTTATGAGTGTGGCGAAATCGGGCATTACAAGAGAAACTGTCCAAAGACGAAGAATGTTGGGGGTACAGGAAGAGTTTTAGCAATTGGCCAAGAAGAAGCAATGACAGTTCCTACCGTGGTCACCGATACGTTTCTTCTCAACAATTCTTACGCATGCATTGTTTTTTATAGTGGTTCAGAGAAAAGTTCCGTAAGCCATAAATTCAGACATCTACTAAAACAAAATCCTCAATGCCTAAAAGACACATTCACTATCGAAATGGCTAATGGAAAAACCGAGAGCTTAAACGATATATACATAGGGTGTACACTTACTTTAAACAGTTATTCCTTCTAAATAGACCTTATGCCGGTCTCCATAAAAAGCTTTAACATCATCATCAGCATGGACTGGTTAAATCCTTATAATTCCAATATTTTATGTTATGAAAAACTCATTCGCCTTAAATTACCAAATGGCGTGTCCCTTGTTATCTATGGCGACAAACCTGGTGCAAATCTTCAAATCATTTCTTGCATCAAGGCCAAGAAGCATCTTCGTAAATATTACTATACCTTCTTATCTCACGTAGTTGATAAAACACAAGAAGTGAAAAACATCAAGGATATTCCTGAAGTCTGTGATTTCCCTGATGTATTCCCTGATATATTATTATACCTTCTTAGCTACCACCGTAGCTAAATCCCCGTACCATCTTGCACCTTCAGAGATGCAGGAACTATCCAGTCATTTGAACGGACTTCTCAGTAAATGCTTTATCAGACCAAGCTTCTCACAGTGGGGAGCACCAGTCTTATTCGTGAAAAAGAAGGATGGATCGTTTCACAAGTATATAGACTATAGGGAATTGAATAAACTTACTATTAAAAACTGATACCCTTTGCCTTGAATTGATGACCTTTTTGATCAACTTCAAGGGGAAAATTTCTTCTCCAATATTGATCTAAGATCAGGATACCATCAACTATGAGTCCAGAAAAGACTGATTTTGTTTATGCTTTATAAAAATCAGAGTACCTATTTTAATAAAAATGTTGCGGAATTTGTTCCCAGTAAAACATGATAAATACGTTATCAAAGCATTTCCGAAGAAAAGTATTTTTATTCATTTTAAAACATCTGGGATGTCATCGTCAATACAGAAACATAAGCATAAACAGAACTTACATTCATTATCACTAGTGATTTATATTTCCTTAATCTCGCAGTGTAATGTGACTTCATATCAACACCGGTAATATAAATAAACTAAGTGGGTCAGGCTGGGAAACCGGGTGAGTACATAGGGTTTTCAACCCAAAATAATATAATTATTATGTTTAATCTTCAAACAATTAATCAACCCAATTACCCATCCCCATTATCTACTTTACTCTTAAGGATCTACCCTAAGAATCAACTATTCGTTGTTCATTTATTCCTAATGATCATCCTAAGGAATTCGCACGAAGTCCATCGTTACCAAGGCATATAGATTACAACTGGTGAACATGTAGACCAAAACACTTGGTGAAATCTTAGTTCAAAAATAAGTAGTGAACACATTTAGTTCAAATGTACCTAGTGAACACACTCGGTTCAAAATACCTAATGAGCACCTAGTTCAAAAACACCTACAGGTTACGAGCCTGCTAGCGTTCCACTGGACTGTCTAGTATAGTCCGTGGTCGTCATCTATACTTCACTAGATGACTGGATCACAGTCAACATTGATGTATTTCATCGTGTTATCACATAGAAACTATTTCATCTACCCATGTTTTAGCCAACACATTTTTCAGATATAAAATATATATAGTGTTTAAATCATTTAAAACATGTATAAAAATCTTTCACCCAGCATAGACAACATGTATTCAGACAATATGCACACATAACACGTAATTTATACTAAAAATACTTCATATCTATGTGTAATATGAAAGTAACTATGCACTCACCTGTTGAGGTGGTGATTCCAAACTCAGATAGCGCTTTGTTACTCTTAAAACAATTTCCTTCGACAGAACAACGGGTTTTTCTCAAAACCGGGCTTCGCTGGAGCAACGTTTCCGAGCCGAAAGCTTTTCTTTTGGGATTTGTCGGGCGCTTCGAGGCTTCCTTCTTGTGCTAGGGAGGTTCCGTAGACTTGGGAAGGGTTTAGGGAGTTAGAGAGAAGTTAGAGAGAGAAATAAAGGCTTATGGTGTGAAGAAAATATGAAGGATTCATCCTTTATTTATAGGGATTTTATCGTAGAGTAGCCCCTAAGCTTTGTCCGTATCTTCCGCGTACAAGCTCCGTTTTCTATGTTATTTAAATCCACGCGTTGGTATTTACGAGTACTACAACTTTCATTTAGAACCCGTCGGCTAATTCTCATTATATCTCAGATTTAAAAAACAGTATTCAAATTCGCCGCGCTTGAAAAGTAGAGACTAAGCTTCGTCCACATCTTTCGCATACGAGCTCCGTTTTTACTATCTTTTTATCGTTTAAATCCTATCTCACGTTAGACTCCAAATTATGATCTTCAAGTCACAATCTCGATCCTCACTTGATAAAAACTTAAGATAAGTTCATTTATTACTACAATGGAACGATGTGTCATATTCTAATTATTGGAATAGTGTCTAAGCCCGTAACTATATTTGGTATGTACTTGACCCGGTTGTGCATGGTCCTTTTGGGTTGCCTTCACCAAAGCAACTTGACAAGGTAATTTAAGGAGATAGAGAGAGAATATTGTGGTTTATTAATATATTATAAGAATAATATATTAAAGGAGAAATCATATTTATTTAATTAGTATTGGTCATAAATTAATTAGGAATTAATTTGGTGACTAAAAGAGATTAATTAAATAAAGGGGTATAAAATGTCAAATGTATGGTAGTTGAGTTTTGGGCTAAGGAAACCTAATGGACTTAAGGGGGAACGAAATTATGATGGGGATCCATCATATTTTCGTCCAAGGCCTTATTCCAAAAGGTTCCTTAAGCTGCTTGGTGGCTAAGCTGTCCATTAGGGTTTAGACTGAAACCCTAGCAGCCTGCAAGTATAAATAAGACCCCTAGGCTATGAAAATCGGCTACACTTGATTCCAAGAGAACCGTAGGGCCGATTTTAGCATCTCTCATCCTCTCTCATATTACCTTCTTGCTTGTGGGGTTTGTGAACCATTAGAGGAGTTACAATTGTGACTCTAAGCTTAAGAACAAGAAGACTACAAGGATTTCAAGCTATTTGATAGAGGTAAACACTTAGATATGTTATTATGATGTTAATTTCGAAATATATGATAGATCTAGGATTGCAAGACTTGGATTCAAAGCATGTACAATAGAGAAACCTAGATTCAAGCATTAGGGTTTGTATGAGCACATAGGGTTGTTGTTATGCATAAAACCCATCAGTGGTATCACAGTCATGATTGGTTTCAATTGTATGTGATGCTTTAACTGTTTGCATGCTGAAAATCATGTTTCTTGCATCTGCCCGACTCAACTCGGCGAGTCGGTATCTGGACTCGGCGAACTGGCCCTACTCGGCGAGTTTGTGCGTTAGACAGAGGATATTTTGGGATTTTGTTGCTGCTTTGTAATGGGATTAATGCCTAAATCTTTTTTTGAAGATAAAATCTAAATTTTTTTGTATTTAAATGATTATCCCTGCCAAAACAATAGATAATTCCAAATCTTTTGAATATTAGTTGTTTATATGATAAATATGGATTATTTATATTTATTTGGTAATTATCTTATGTGTAAAATAGATTAGGTCAAATATAGATAATTATGAAATTAATTGTTTAATTTAAATTGTTTTTATTTGATCCCTTGTGTTTTGAAAAAGTTCAAAACATGCCCTCAAATTTTGAAATATAAATTTTGTGATTAAAAGTTTAATTTTGAATAATTTAAATTTCAAAACCCTTAGATTTTTACAAGTTTAAAATTCAACCCTATACTATTATATTATTACAAGCTTAATATATATATATATATATATATATATATATATATATATATATATATATGTATAATTAAAATCCTAGTCTTACCGTTAATAGGCCTCATTCACGAAGCCGGTCTATAAGGTAGGTATAAGGTTGCTGCCTATAAAATGGTGCTTAATGGGTGTACACTCACACCCACCGCTTGCTTGACTAGTGGAGGGTCGTTAGCCGAACGGGTAGAATAGGGCAATCCTCTCCTCATTAAAAGTATAATGTAAGATACAAAGTAACTACAATGTTTTTACAAATTCCCAATCTTAGTTACTTTAGGGCAAAATGTGAAAATGATGCTATTCTATGGAATTACACTTTGTACCCTTGTCAAACGTTAGTGGAGCGTGCGTGGTTAACCGGCATACTAATTTGGAATCTACATTGGTGGCGAAGGGTGACTCGATGTTTGTCATATATCAATGGAGCGTGTGTGGTTTACCGGCACATTGATTAGGTGACAGAGACATTGAGTGCACCATGTTGATTCGTATGGTTATTCACAACTTGTTTGCGATCCTCGGTATCCCAGTCGCAAATTCGAAGTACATATAGAGATTTAAAAATGCCATTGAAAAGTTCAATGAATCTCAAAGATCTAGGAGTTCTCAATACATTTAAAACTTAATCTCTTTTTTTTCGTTTTTCATGGTGAGAATTAGTGAATCGTCATTCACTTACCTGCAAGTTATTTACTTTTAGAGTACGACATCCCTTTCTAAGTTGTAAATAATGTTGTTGCGTCCTAGCCCTAATTTCTCATTTGGGTGTTTAATTAGGGACTCATTTCTAATCAAACTTTGTTCCTTTTCCTTTTCAGATGTCTGCAAACAACAACAACAACGATTTTGGGTCATTCTCGTTGATGAACCTATGTCAAAAGGTGACATTTGATGGCTCAAACTTCAACGAGTGGATGAGGTATATTCACATGATCACTCACTACGAACACAAAGAATTTGTCCTCGTTGAAAAGATTAAGAAGATCATCCCAAATGTTGCTACTCCTGAAGAGTTTGCCGCCTTTGAGGCCCACGAGCATGATGCTACGAAAGTTCATTGCATCATGCTGGCCACCATGAACCTCGAACTCCAAAAGTCCTATGAGGACATGTATCCGTATGAAATGCATCAGGATTTGCTGGACCGGTACCACCAAAGCGCGAGGCAAGAGCGCTATGAGATCATTACTAACATGATCACCGCTAAGATGGGGAGTGGAGAATCCCTAATCTCTCATTTGCAGAAAATGCAGAGGTATGTTGATCGTCTTCTCAAACTTAATGTTAAGTTTGATAAGGATTTGGCTATCGACATAATCCTCCACTCCTTGCCTTCATGCTACAACCAGTTTAGAATGACCTACCACATTAATAAGGAAGAGGTCTCCTTGAGGAAGCTCCAAGGATTGTTGAGGACAGTTGAGAGCAACCTCAAAGACAAATTTGCTGCACCTTCCCCTGTCGTGGCTGCTCCCAAGTTGGCAATTGGTCAAGGAAAGGGAAAGAAGAGAAAGGCTCCATGTAAGGGCCACCATAAGGGTAAGACCCAAGATGGTTCCTCCTCTAGTGGAACCAAAGCTGGTTCGGTCAAACCCTCTTCCGACCCCAAAGAAGCAGAGTGCTATTACTGCCACAAGAAGGGCCACTGGAAACGAAGTTGCCCTCAATATCTGCAATACATAAAGGATGGGAAGATTAAGCCCACCTTCGTAGGTATGTATTCTATTAAATCTAATAACTCATCATATGCTACTTCATGGATTCTTGATACAGGGTGTGGTTACCATATTTGTTCTGATTTGCAGGGCCTAAGAAGAAGTAGGGAGATGGAACATGGGAAGATAAACTTGATTATGGGAAACAGAAGATCGTCGCCTGTGACCAGAGTCAGAGTTTATTCTTTAGTGCTGAGTAATGGGTTAGGGTTAGATTTAGAAAATTGTTGTTATTCGCCAGATATGGCAAGAAACATTATTTCATTTCATGGAATGTTTAGACAAGGTTTCAGATATTCTTTTGATAATAGTAATGGTTCTATTAATATTTATTTGAGTGGTGTCTTTTATTTCAATGCATTACCTTGTAATGGGATTTATGAATCTGTGATGGTTGTTGATAATTTAGGAAATGATGTGTTGAATATTGATTCGTCTACTAGCCTGGACAAAGCAAGCTTGTGTCACTGTCGCCTTAGCCATGTCAACAAGAAACGCATAGCCCAACTCCAAAAGGATGGAGTGTTGGAGTCATTTGACCTTAGGGAAGATGACACGTGTGAATCTTGTTTACTTGGGAAGATGACCAAGTCACCCTTTACTGGCAATTGTGAAAGGGGTGAGGGTCCATTGGATCTCATACACACCGACGTGTGTGGGCCCTTTAGATCCACCACAAGGGATGCTTGCTGCTTCTACGTGACTTTTACGGATGATTATAGCAGATATGGATATATCTACATGATCAAGCAAAAGTCGGAAACCTTTGAAAAGTTCAAAGAGTTTAAGAATGAAGTGGAGAATCAGTTGGGCAGGAAAATCAAGATGCTTCGGTCAGATCGAGGAGGAGAGTATCTAAGTCTTGAGTTTCACGAATATCTAAAGGAATGCGGAATTGTTTCGCAATTGACGCCTCCGAGAAGGCCACAACTGAATGGTGTGGCTCAGAAACGTAATCGAACCTTGTTGGACATTGTCCATTCTATGATGAGTCGGACTTCGTTGCCAATATCTTTCTGGGGGTATGCCTTAGAGACTTCCGCCCACATCCTTAAGTTAGTTCCCACCAAGAAGGTTACCAAGACTCCTCATGAGATGTGGACAGGGAAAGCTCCCTCGTTGGCACATATTAAGGTTTGGGGTTGCGAGGCTTTCGTAAGACGGGAGACTCATGACAAGCTCGAACCTCGTAGTGAGAAGTGTTATTTCATCGGCTATCCACAGAAGTCTTTTGGCTATCTTTTCTATAGACCGAATGACAATGTTGTCTTCGTTTCTAGAAGAGGAGTTTTCCGAGAAAGGGAATTGATAATCCAAGAAGACAGTGGGAGGAAAATTGATCTTGACGAGATTCAAGAACAAAGCAATGAAGGACTTTCTAACACTGGCGCTCAACCCGAGGAGGAAACTCCTATTGAACCCGTTGACGAGTCCTTACCTCTTAGACATTCTAATAGGGTTGGTTTTCAACCCCAGTTTTATGGTTTTCATACTACTACTGAATAGGATACGTTTATTAGTGATGAAACACTAATGAATTTAGACGAACCTAGCAGCTACAAAGAAGCCATGGCAGGCCTGGAGTCTGCTAAATGGAATGAGGCAATGGACAGCAAGATTCAGTCCATGTACGACAACCAAGTTTGGAACTTGGTTGATAATGTACCGGGTCGTAAGACAGTCGGGTGCAAGTGGATCTTCAAGAAGAAGACGAACATTGATGGGAATGTGCACACTTACAAAGCGCAATTGGTTGCGAAGGGATTTACTCAAACTCCCGGAGTTGACTATGATGAGACCTTCTCACCAGTTGCGAAGATAAAGTCTATTAGAGTAATGCTTGAAATAGTTGCATTTCATGATTATGAAATCTAGCAGACGGACGTGAAAACCACTTTCCTTAATGGGAAGTTGACTAAGGATGTGTATATGAATCATCCAGAGGGTTTTGTCGATGCGAAGCATCCAAATAGAGTGTGTAAGCTTGAGAAATCCATTTATGGGTTGAAACAAGTGTCTCGCAAACTGAATCTTTGTTTTGATGAGAAACTTAAAGAGTTTGGCTTTCTACGAAGCGAAGATGAATCTTGTGTATATGTCAAAGCCAGTGGGAGTATAGTGAGCTTCCACATATTGTATGTTGATAACATACTACTCATAGGAAACGATGTCCCAACCTTGCAGGAGGTCAAGTCCTGGCTGGGGAAATGTTTCGCTATGAATGATCTCGGAGTGGCTGCTTATATTCTGGGGAAAAGGATAGTAAAAAACAGGGAAAAGAGACTGATAGGACTCAGTCAGGATACATACTTGGATAAGGTACTAAAGCATTTTAGTATGGAAAATTCCAAGAAAGGGGAGTTGCCAATCCAAAGAAATACCAAGTTGAGTAAGACTCAAAGCCCGAGTACAGAGGCAGATATAGCTTATATGAGCCGAGTACCTTACGCTTCCACAATAGGCTCTGTCATGTACGCTATGACTTATACTCACCCTGATGTGGCCTTCGCTTTGAGCATGGTCAGTAGATATCAAGGGAATCCTAGTAGAGCTCATTGGATTGTAGTTAAGAATATTCTTAAGTACCTACGAAGGACCAAGGAATGGTTCCTAGTCCTAGGTGGGAGTGATGACTTAATGGTACGAGGGTATAGTGATGCTTGTTTTCAGACGGATCAGGATAGTTACCGATCGTAGTCGGGCTGGGTTTTTACCCAAAATGGAGGAGCAGTGACTTGGAAAAGTTCCAAGCAGGAGACCGTAGCTGATTCAACGTGTGAATCAGAGTACATTGCGGCAAGTGAAGCATCAAAGGAGGCTATATGGTTGAAGAACTTCATTGGAGACCTTGGAGTTATTCCATCCATAAAGGATCCGATGGAAATTTTCTGTGATAATGAAGGAGCGGTTGCCTTAACAAGGAACCAAGAGATCATGGTAGATCTCGACATATCGACAGAAAATACCATTTTATCAGACATCGGGTAGAAGAGGGACTCCTCGTTGTGAAGAAGGTATCATTAGAAGAAAACCCAGCAGGTCCCCTTACGAAGGGACTGAGTAGGGTCAAACATTTGCAGCACGCTAGGAGCATTGGGCTGAAGGATGGTATAAGTTTGGATTAGATAGATAGGAAACGTGTAATAGATATTTTGTACTTGACATTTTGATGAATAAATAAAGTTGTGTTATTTATGATTAAAGCTACTATCTTGTGTTGATTATTTATCTATTGTTTCTATTTTGCATGTTATGACTTCCTGGATAATAAGACTATTCAAACAGTCCACAATCGTTCATATTTTAGATGCAGGTGTGAATGAAGACTGTCATGAATTGTTTGTAGAGTGTCTAAAAGGTTTTGGGCATAGCAAAGGTTTGCTGCAAAGTTCATGCGTGCTTATGAATTTGATTTGAGCAATGGAATAAACCCGCGTTTGTTGGTATCACTTCGTGGTGCTTTACCTAAAGTGATCGCAAAGCGATAATATCATATAGTCTTAAAACTTAAAGATATGGTTGTTGTTTGCTGGTTGGTTATGCATTGATGATGTGTAAACGGATCAGTTACTTGATGTTATAAAACACATTGTTGTGCATGATTCGATTAGTAAATAATAGATGCATATGAGTCGAAGTTAATCTGTTCCTTTTATTCTATGAGAATAAAGGTGATATCTTGGCCACTTGATGATTTGGTTTGACTTATGTGCCGAGCCCGGTCATAATGAAGTTGATGTGTTCAACTAAATTCTATGTTGAACAAATCAGAGATCAAGAAACAAGTGCTGGACAATAAGAATTGTCAGCATGATAACTAGAACAGAGGATTCTACGATCCCTTATCTGAAGGACAAGTTGTTGATCAGAGTTGACAGTGAAGTATAAGAGCTATGATTGCAAATCGGATCCTGAAGTCATATGTGAGATATAGTTACTAGACTTATCCAAGTGGGAGAGTTTTTGAATAGCGTCTAAGCCCGTAACTATATTTGGTATGTACTTGACCCGGTTGTGCTTGGTCCTTTTGGGTTGCCTTCACCAAAGCAACTTGACAAGGTAATTTAAGGAGAGAGAGA
Organism: Lactuca serriola; assembly: GCF_051521515.1. Classification (NCBI taxonomy): domain Eukaryota; kingdom Viridiplantae; phylum Streptophyta; class Magnoliopsida; order Asterales; family Asteraceae; genus Lactuca; species Lactuca serriola. The sequence goes on along the minus strand of NC_136409.1, from coordinate 120,062,564 downwards.
GAATATTGTGGTTTATTAATATATTATAAGAATAATATATTAAAGGAGAAATCATATTTATTTAATTAGTATTGGTCATAAATTAATTAGGAATTAATTTGGTGACTAAAAGAGATTAATTAAATAAAGTGGTATAAATTGTCAGATGTATCGTAGTTGAGTTTTGGGCTAAGGAAACCTAATGGACTTAAGGGGGAACGAAATTATGATGGGGATCCATCATATTTTCGTCCAAGGCCTTATTCCAAAAGGTTCCTTGGGTTGCTTGGTGGCTAAGCTGTCCATTAGACTTTAGACTGAAACCCTAGCAGCTTGCAAGTATAAATAAGACCCCTAGGCTATGAAAATCGGCTGCACTTGATTCCAAGAGAACCGTAGGGCCGATTTTAGCATCTCTCATCCTCTCTCATATTACCTTCTTGCTTGTGGGGTTTGCGAACCATTAGAGGAGTTACAATTGTGACTCTAAGCTTAAGAACAAGAAGACTGCAATGATTTCAAGCTATTTGAAAGAGGTAAGCACTTAGATCTGTTCTTATGATGTTAATTTCGAAATATATATGATAGATCTAGGATTGCAAGTCTTGGATTCAAAGCATATACAATAGAGAAACCTAGATCCAAGCATTAGGGTTTGTATGAGCACATAGTGTTGTTCTTATGCATAAAACCCATCACTAATTACCTATCATCGTATGTTGCAATGCTTAGACTTGGGTCTCTTAGAGTCTTCCAGAAAAGACTATACTTTCCTTCATGTTCTGATCTCATCTTAAAAGGTAGCATTTCTAGCTACAAGAAATCGTCGCGATACCTCTATTGATTGCTTTGATTAATTCTTCTGGCTTAAGTCAGGTGCTACATCGAACTTGGTTCTCGGAACCACATAACATAATCGTCGTAGTCGTACTTAATTTGGTATGACCACTAGGGTCGGAATAACAATCATCTTCTTAATCTTTACCAAAACAATGGCAACGGCATACTTGAATAAAACGAAATCAAGTACTAGCTCTTTGGTAACCTTGTGACTTTCCCTGATCCAAGTGCAAGTCCTATGCTTCTGGTAGTATAGGCCTCCAGTACCATTGACACCTACTCATACTCGTCCCAAGTACTGTCTCGCAGCTTATCCAAGTCACCATACAAGAAAATCAGATAATTATTTAACACATCAAAAAACAAAACGAAGGTTTATATTATTTCTTGAAACGATTACATATGTGTTCAAGTTCACCCTAGACTATGCCTCTAATAGGCTACATCTCAAGATACTATTCTCTTGGCTACTTCATAACTCGACCTTCGGGTATGACTTCCTCACCCTCGATTCCTCGCATTGTTTTCTACTTCGTCGAGAATCATGTGGAATGCCCTTGGCCTTGGTGGCGCATCTGGCCTTGCAGCGTTGTTTTTCTTCGGGCAGTCTTTAAAAACATGCCCTTCTTTTTTATATCTGTAGCACAACCTCTTGTTGGATGTGAACTTGTTGGCTTAATGCCCCGTCTTTCCATATTTGTAGCAAGTCACCTCCTCGCTATATTTCTCGAAGTGTTTCTTTTTACACTTCTCACACCACTTAGCTTCGCCTCCTCCCCCTCCTTCAGTCTTTGAGAATTTCCTTTCTTTGTTAAATTTTGAAGATCCTTCATACCTGCTTTTCTCACCAACTTCAGCTCTCTCCAGACGCTTTTCTTTAATCTGGGTCTCAACATTCCTAGCTGCCCAGATGGTGGATTTCAAAGTGCTTGCTTGCTTGACCATTGGACCAAAGTCTGCTGGTAATCCATGGGCAAACTTGTTGATCTTGGAGAGCTCAGTTGGAAGTAGGTAAGAAACAAGCTTTATCTTCTCCGTAAAACTTGCAGCATACTTGGTGACACCCATCCTGCCCTTCTTCAGATTCTGGAATTCATTGTTGATCTCTAGAAGATCCTGCTCAGAGTAGTACTGCATCTTTAATTGCACTAGGAAATCTTCCCATGACATCTTGGTTGCTTCTCCCTTGGGCATTGTGTTAGTTAGTATCTTCCACCAGCTCAGTACTCCAGACTTTAATAGAGGGACCGCAAGGGCGGTCTTCTGTTTGTCGCTACACTCACAACTCTCAAACATTGTCTCCGTCTCGGATATCCAATCCATAACTTACACCGGTGATGGGCTTCCAGAAAGACTCGGTGGTTTGGATGCCATGAAATCCTTATACTTGCATCTACGTCCGTCATTTCCTCCATCCTGATTGTTTCATCTAACTATTGGTGGGTTGGCTTGACCAACCGTCCCACTGTAGTTCCCTCCTTCTGACTACCCATCATTCAGCTCGGGCTATTCAATAGGCATCGTAAGTTCCTCTTGATTTTTTTTGAAGTAAATGCATTTTTTCCTCCATTTGATGATCCAACATCATTCGGATCATCGCTTGTACCCCGGCCATTGTGATTGACTCAGGTGCGGTTACTACAACAGGTATTTGTTCAATCACTGGGTGTTGTTGATTCTTATTTTCATTCGCGTTCCCAACTCCACTTTGGGTTCTTGCCAATTTAATATATACACCAAATCAAACAGTAGGTGTGTAATGACGAGATTTAAGATAGGAAAGATTTTATCTATGATTGATGTATAAATCCCCTTATCTCTCTAAAAAGTTATATGCCAGTTCTAATACCGTAATTAAACGTTTAGAAACTTGAGCACATAAAGTTTTCAGATTCGGTCGGTAATAGGCCATATATTCGATTATATAATGCATATCATAAATCATTTAGCACATAAAAGTATGTTAGGCCTTTTTCCATAAATAAGCTAGTGCTTGTGTCTATCCAGGTGTATTACCTAAATTTATTAGACACATTCCTCATGATCATCACTTAGCATTCTAAGTTTAAGTCTAGAAATAAATCCGTATTCCAAGTTCGCTTAAACTAATGCTCGGATACCAACTGTGACATCCCCATTTTCACGGCCAGAAAAGACAGATTTTGTTTATGTTTTATAAAAATCAGAGTACCTCTTTTAATAAAAATGTTGTGGAATTTTTTCCCAGTAAAATATTATAAATACGTTATCAAAGCATTTCCGAATAAAAATATTTTTATTCATTTTAAAACATTTAGGATGTCATCGTCAATACAGAAACATAAGCATAAACAGAACTTAAATCCATTATCACTAGTGATTTATATCTCGTTAATCTCACAGTGTAATTTGACTTCATATCAACACATGTGATATAAATAAACTGAGTGGGTCAGGTTGGGAAACCTGGTGAGTACATAGGGTTTTCAACCCACAAATAATATAATTATTATGTTTAATCTTCAAACAATTAATCAACCCAATTACACATCCCCATTATCTTCTTTACTCTTAAGGATCTACCCTAATATTCAACTATTCCTCGTTTATTTATTCCTAAGGATCATCCTAAGGAATTTGCTTGAAGTCCATCGTTACAAAGGCTTATAGATTACAACTGGTGAACACGTAGTCCAAAACATCTGTTGAACACTTAGTTCAAAAATAACAAGTGAACACACTTAGTTCAAATGTACCTAGTGAACACACTCGGTTGAAAATACCTAATGAGCACCTAGTTCACAAACACCTACAGGTTACGAGCCTGCTAGCGTTCCACTAGACTATCTAGTATAGTCCGTGGTCGTCATCTATACTCCACTATATTACTGGATCACTGTCAACCTTGATGTCTTTCATCGTGTTATCACATAACAACTATTTCATCTACCCATGTTTTACCCAACACATTTTGTAGATATAAAATACATATACAGTTTAAATCATTTAAAACATCTATAAGAATCTTTCACCCAACATATACAACAAGTATTCAGACAATATGCATACATAGCACGTAATTTATATTAAAATACTTCATATCTATGTGTAAGATGAAATTAACATTGCAATCACTTGTAGATGTGGTGATTCCAAACTCAAATAGCGCGTCATTACTCTTAGAACAATTTCCTTTGACAGAACAGCGAGTTTTTCTCAAAATAATGGTTCGCTGGAGCAGCGTTTCCGAGCTGAAAGCTTTTCTTCTCGGAGCTGTCGGGCTCTCCGGGGCTTCCTTCTCATGCTAGGGAGGTTACTTAGACTTGGGAGGGGTTTAGGGGAGTTAGAGAGAAGTTAGAGAGAGAAAGAAAGGCTAATGGTGTGAAGAAAATATGAAGGATTCATTCTTTATTTATAGGGATTTTATCGTAGAGTAGCCCCTAAGCTTCGTCTGTATCTTCCGCGTACAAGCTCTGTTTTCTACGTTATTTATATCCACGCGTTGGTATTTACGAGTACTAAAACTTTCATTTAGACCCCGTCGTCTAATTCTCATTGTATCTCATATTTACAAAACTGTATTTGAATTCGCCACGCTCGAAAAGTAGAGATTAAGCTTCGTTCATATCTTTCGCATACGAGCTCTGTTTTTTACTGTTTTTTTATCGTTTAACTCCTATTAATAATATATTCATTTCTCTTTTACATTATTTTGGCTAAAAATCGAATGATCTAAAATTCGAATTTCCAGGCTGTTTACTGTTATGCTAAATCTTAGAAAAATCATAATTTCCTCATACGAAGTCTGATTTGGACGTTCTTTTTATGCACACTCTCAGTTTAACATATACTATGACTTTCGTTTATATTGCTAAGTATAGAAAGTATTTTATTGTAAATTTACCTTTTACGATTCCTGGTGTCGTGCCGGTTTTGCCATAAAACTTCGACGGGTCATAACTTCTTCGTTATAACTCGGATTCCGGCGTTCTTTATGTGTACAGTACCCTTGTAACATATACTATAACTTGGTTAAGATTATTTATTCAAAATATTCTTCTATTAAAAAGTCATTTTTGATGCTTATTGTCTCTAAATTAACTTGCCCGAATATGCAGACGTTACATGTGGTCAGTAAGGAAGGGATACATATTGATCCCTCCAAGATCAAAGCTATCGAAAATTGGATGACCCCATAAACCCCAACAGGGATTCGTCGGTTTCTAGGTCTCGCTGGCTACTACACGAGATTCATTCAAAACTTTTCATAGATTTCTAAGCCACTCACCACATTAACCCAAATAAGTGTGACATTCAATTTTGAGGAGAAACAAGAAACTACTTTCCAGACACTAAAACTTCCCTTTGTAGCACACCGATCATATCCCTCCCAGAAGGGATAGAATATTTTATAGTTTACTGGGATGTGTCTAAACAAGGGATAGGTTGCATTCTTATGCAACGAGGAAATGTTATATCCTATGCCTCGAGACAGCTTAAGAACCATGAAGTCAACTATACCACACATGACCTCGAACTAGGAGCAGTGGTTTTTGCTCTAATGATCTGAAGGCATTACCTGTATGGTATGAAATGCATAGCTTTACTGATCACAAAAGCCTCCAACACATCGTTGATCAGAAAGAACTTAACATGAGACAATGACGATGGGTATAGCTACTAAATGATTACGAACGTGAGATTCGCAATCACCCTGACAAGGCTAACATGGTAGTAGATGCCCTTAGTCGGAAAGAGTACTCGGGTCGTCGAATAATGTTTCTGACCATGACCATCCATTCCCACGTATCCACACATATCAAGGTGGCTTAACTGGAAGCCTTGAAACCTGAGAACATGATGGGTGAAGCCTTAAGGGGAATGGAAAAGAACTTAGAAATCAAGGGTGAAGAAGTCCGTTATCTGATGAATCGGATCTGAACACCAAAGTTTGGTGGTTACAGAGATGTTTTCATGAATGAAGTTCATAGAACTCGATACTCCATTCACACAGTTTAGACAAGATGTATCTGGACCTTAAGAAACTCTATTGGTGGCCAAACATGAAAGCCAAAATTGCTATGTGGGAAAATGTTTAACTTGTGCCAAAGTCAAAGTAGAATATCAAAATCCTACAAGTTTACTTCAACAGCCAGAAATACCTAAGTGGAAGTGGGAGCCGATTACAATGTATTTCATAACCAATTTACCCAGGACAACGGGTGGTCATGACACCATTTGGGTTATTGTTGATAGATTAACCAAATCTGCATATTTCCTACCAATAAAAAAACTGATAAAATGGAGAAGTTAACAAGGACGTACCTTAAAGAGATAGTATGATTGCATGGTGTGCCAATATCTATTATCTCTGACCGAGATACTAGATTTACCTCACGATTTTGGCAATCACTACAAAAGTCCTTAGGAACAAATCTTGATATGAGTACAGCCTACCATCCTCAGACAGATGGGCAAAGTTAGAGAACCATACAAACGCTGGAAGACATGTTAAGATCTTGTGTGATAGATTTTGGTATAGCTTGGGATACCCATTTACCACTAGTTGAATTCTCCTACAATAATAGCTATCACACTAGCATCAAAATTACACACTTTGAAGCTCTATACAACCGTAAGTGCATATCTCCTTTATGCGGGGCTGAAGTGGGCATTACACAACTAGCTAAGAACCAAATACTCGACAGTACTCTAACCGGTCCCAAAATCATCCGAGAAACCATAGAAAAGATTGTACAAATCCGGGAACGGTTGAAAGCTTCTAGAGATAGACAGAAGAGTTATGCACACAAATGACGAAAAACCTTGGAATTCTAGGTTGGTGATCGTGTCTTGTTAAAAGTCTCGCCCTGGAAAGAAATGATACGCTTTGGAAAAAGTGGAAAACTAAGTCCAAGATACATCAGACCTTTCGAGATTCTTGCTAGAGTTGGTCCGGTTGCTTACAAACTCAAACTACCGCATGAACTCAGTAACATTCATCCTACTTTTCACGTCTCAGATCTCAAAAAGTGGCTGTCTGATGAGACTCTTGTAATTCCACTAAATGAAATCGAATTAAACGGGAGTCTACACTTCATAGAAGAACCAGTGGAAGTTATGGATAGGAAAATCAAAAGAACAAAACAAAGCCGTATACCAATAGTGAAGGTTCGTTGGAATGCCAAACAAGAACCTGAATTCACTTGGGAATGGGAAGATCAGATGAAACAAAAATATCCACATATTTTCCCTAGTCCATGAGTACCACTTTAGAAATAATTTCGGGATGAAATTCCCTCTAACGGGGGGATAATGTAACGACCCGATATTTCAAGTCAATGTAATAATCTAGGTCAAATTCTAACTTATTTTGAAATAATAAGAATATAAGTTTATTGAGATGAAAATAAGTGTCAAAAATAAATTGTTCAATAGTAGAGATCGTAACAAGATTTCCGAAAATATAAAGAACATTGAAATCCGAGTTATAACGAAGAATTTTTGATCAATCGAAGATCCGCGACAAAACCGGAAAAACATTGTTTAGCGTAAAAAGTAAATTTTCAATAAAATGCTTTTTAGCCTTAACTCTCTAAATTAAAGTGGTAGTATTCGTTAAACCAAGAGTGTTCATAAAAAGAACGTCCAAATCTGCTTCGTATGATGAAGTTATGATTTTTCTAAGACTCGACATAGCAGTGCATAGCCCGAAATTCGAAATAAATATCGGACGATTTTTAGCCGACACAACCTAAATGAAAATTGAAGGTCTCATCAATAGTAGTACAATGGTAAAAAGATAGACGAAAACGGATGTCGGATAAAGAAGTTATAAATTTTTAATAGACTTTTCCTGTCCCTGCCTGTTAAAAATATAACTTTAAAATTTAATTCAAGATTAGTCGACGGAGTCAAAAACAATAGTTTTAGGGCATGATCTCACCTACGCGTGGATATAAAGAACGTCAAAAATGGAGCTCATATGCAAATGTTACGAATTTTTGAAGTTTCAAAAATTAAAGTACGCCACGCGTTCAAGGAGTACACCCAGCGTACTCAAAGACTAGGCCTCGGATTGCTCACATCGCACTTACCCTCGCATTCGACACGTGTCAGACACGTTCATGACTTAGGATATGATTGAAGGGACTACGCCCCACGTAGGAATATGTACGCCCAGTGTACTTCTGCTCACACTAGTACACCCAACGTACAAGAAGATTACGCCCAACGTAAACCCACTAGCTTCAACGTGTAGCTCGTAGCCTTGCCACCTCTGAAGTTTGGATAAGTCTCACATTACTATGCCCCGCGTAATGGGGTTTGCAATTGTACGCTAAGCGTACCAAGAAGTACGCCCAACATAATTCGAGACCTCAACCTCCTATAAATAAGATGTGAGGCCTCAGGGTTTTGTTTATCATTTTCATCCTCTCTCCTCTATTAAACACTCATTTAAACCTCTCTAAATCCTCTGATGTCTTGAGAACCTCCCTACCACCTGAAGCATCCCCCGAAGCCCCAACGTCCTCAATCTTTTACCTAAAACTCTGCCCGCGTGAAGCCGACTTTTCATCAAATACTCTCAGTTTCGTCAACCAAAGTCCTTCATAGAAACAAAAATTGCCCAAATTGCCACTCATCAAGTGAGTTTAAACCCCTTTTTACAATCTTTATAAATATTTTAGGGGGAAAATACAGGTAAAATACAATAAATCTTGTATAAATTACACAATTATTCAAATGGTTTACAATAGTTATTTTTACTAAAATAAAAATATTATTTCACTGGTTTCGGATTTCATACAAAAACAAGTATATAAACTACAATAGGTATAGTGTATGAGTCATGCATACTTATCAATATAGTTTATGGAGCTACATATTTCTTTACATTTTCAGAGTAACTTACGAAAATAACCATATAAATTATATTAAATATAATTTATGAGATATTTACAACTTATCAATTACAAAGTTATTTTTCATTATTCTACACGTAACTATCAATATAGCATTTGTGAGACAATCTTGATGTACTTATTTAAGTATAAAACAAAAGTCCTGAAAATTAAAACTAGAGTCTCCTAAAAGGAGAGTGTGATATTTGTGTATAGATCTATATGGGACTGACAATCCCGCACTAGAGCTGCTCGTAACAGCTATGGTGACAATTTTCGTATCATATCTCGATACCTGAAGAACGTCATGTTTCAGGCGAGACTTAAGTCATCAAGCATGGTTATGATAACTCACAATTTGGTATTGAATAATGTGTTTATTGAAAGAATAAGCAAACAACTTCACATAGCTTTATATAAATAAAACTATAATTGGTGAATCTAGAGAATTACAATTTCACAAGTTTTCATACAAGTACAAATATTGAATGCTATTCTAGTAAAGAGAAAACATACTTTTCATAGTTTTATGGGAATTTAAAACTACATCATACTATTTCATAACACAAATACATGTACAACAAAAAATATAGGATTTTCTGGGGAAAACATACTTACATTTTTCAAAGGAACAAATAACAGATTTCAATTACAAAACGCTTATGAACTCACCAGCTTAATTGTTGACACTCCTTTCAAAACTACTTGTATTTTCAGGAAATTAATAAACAGGTACCCACTCGTTTTGAGGAAGAAAGTGTTTCATATAATTATGTCTTTTAGTTATACTTTTTGGTGTAAAATATACAATAATTTGAACACAAATGTAAAGTTACATTTCATCAATGTAATGAATGTTGTACTTTGATTACTATTGTGCATTGTTTGATACTACACACAAAGTCATCCATCCCCGATTGTTTCCGCACTTCCGGTTTGGGGGTGTGACACATATGGATCTTTAGCTCTTAAAGTTCCATATTTCTCCCACTTAGAAAAAGGAATTTATAAGAACTTGTCTTTTGGAATGATAATTAGTGGAATTTGTAGAAACTTCACATTCAAAAACCATTTAGGATAGTCTACATAAATGCAAATTTTGGATGTTATAGTGGTTAAGTTTGTTGTCTAACATAAGCTCCACAACTCCATACCATTTAGATAAGAATAAACTATTACATCCTTTGTCTAATGAAAGTATTTAATATAATTTTGGTCAGAAACATATATATTCAATATATATTTGTTGCAGTGAACATAATTCCAAAAATATATAAAGTAAATAGTTCTTTTAAAATATCATATAAAAGATTGCAAGGTCTATGTTTTATGTTTTTAAAAAATCTTGTACTATTGACATTCAACCAGTGGCAAGGTGGCCCTATGCCATTAGAGATTAGGAAGGATACCTCGAATATCAAAAGACAGATCCAAGTGACCAGGTTATCATGTGCCACAAGAACCATACCAATGACGAGTGAGTGTTTTTGACGAAATGAGTTGTGAATCGATTCCACAACTCTCAATATGTTACAAGAAGACTTGTTTTACAAAACTGATTTTATTTATTACAGTGAAAGGTTAATGATGGTCTAAATAATTTGTATTTCAATCTTCACTATGAAACAATTTGAGCATATCAAAATTTTCAATAATAACAAATAAAAAGTCGTCAGTGAAATTAACTAAGTATCTACCACCAAATCAATTCATGGATTGAAAATATTACATACATCACTGATGTATAATTATTTGTCAAGAGATTTTTTCTTTAACTACTAATAGATAAAGAAACTTTCGAATCATCTCCCCATATAAATAGGATTCACATATATCAAGTGACTCAAGTTCATTTGCCTTCAAAACTTCCATCATTTTGTAGTTAGTATATGTGTTTCTTATTTATATAGTCATGATGATTATGACATAGATAATTTTTAGTCAAATACAATTCGATTATTTAGGTTTTATCATTAGAACTATCAATTTTAGTGAGTTTATAGATTTACTTCATAAATGACATTATTAGAAAATATTCTTCAACACATAATACATCGTTTCAGAAAATGAATATGAACATCCATTAAACGATAAGTAAATCTAGATTTATTCATAAATTTTAATTGTTACATGTTCCTATAAAATAGACACAAAACATCTATTGTTCCAATACAGACTATAACAGTACTTGTTATATCTTCAACATGAAATACCATTCGTTTGTAGTTAGTTGATTATTTCTTCCAATCATAAACACATAATATCGATTATTAGTGTCACCTAAAGTATAAGATACTTAAGTGAATGATGGAAAACTCAATAGTTCTATCATATAGATACCTAAAGTCTTAGTCATGCCAGATTTCCTCAACTTGGTAAGATTAGAGGAGTCGTTTCTCTTTTAGTGTCTAGTTTCTTCCACAATAGAAACAACAATTATCGTCATTTCTTGTTTTCTAGGTTTATGATGTATTTCACATAATTGAATTATATGTCTATTAGAGTACACAATCTCTTAGTCTTTCCTGTTATTCAATGAACAAGTTTGAAGCATGTTTTATTGTTCTGATTGAATATCTGCTTTACTTGATGGGACATCTAATATGTTTCATAATTATCCAAGACTTTCTGCAAGTCAAGGTAAACTGTTCCAATATCATGTGAGACACATCAACATCATTACAATAATTCTTCCATCAAAGCATTATGATCAAACTGACTGGTTGGCAGAGGTTGTTCAGGAATGGGATCTTTCAGTATATATAATTTCTATATATCCTTAAGGAAAAACCTCGAAGTATTATACTAGTTATATAAATTATAACCATCCAATGTTAATCTCTTGAGACTCAACAAGAGAGAGGTTTTATAGGGGTGTAAGAGTATTAGCAATTTTATATAAAATTTAACAAAAGTTTCAATTTAGTGTTTTCAATATTAAGTCTTTAAAAATTAATAGCTTTTATTGTTTCTTAAAACATTAATTTACTAAAGTCTAGGATCCAAGTAACGAAAACAAGTAAATTGTTAGGTGACCTTTATCCCACCCACTTAATCAAAAACAGTAGGTAGCAATTACCAATTACATAAGATATGTAACTCCTAGATAAGGCGATCCCAAATAACTATTGCTTATCTTGGCATGTTTGATCCCATCTATACCTCAGACCACTCATGCTTAGGTGACCCTTATCACATAAGATTTCGATCAAGTTATCCTACTTGAAACAACTTGTAGTATTGCAACTAACTAGTGAATAGGTGACCCTTTAGTCACCAATAACTACAAAACTACCCCGAACATCATAAGACAATCCTAGTGGTTATGTGACCCGTCGCCCACTAAGCCCATACAAAATGATGTCGAGTGTTCTTAAAAAGGACGAAAATGACTTTTACTTTTAAGAAATGGTTTTTATATGTTTTACAATTAAAATTATAAAAAATGGTCTCATGAATATTGCATGCATCTAATTATTCATGTACCCTTTTGTAAAAAAAGCATATCACTTATTATAAGGCTCTTTTGGTAGAAAATAAAACTTCATTTTATTTACCATTAGCTGCAATCATTTATAAACTAAATCCGATATTTTGAAGTTTAGTCGTAGAGCGGTTAAGAACCGGTAATAATCTTAATAAAACTTCATTTTATACTTAGAACTTGGAGTTTTGGATGACTTCTAAAATCAATTTTTTTAAATCTCCTTTAATAATAAAAAACTTATGACTTCATGAATTTGTAGAATAAACTCATTTTATTTTATAAACTCGGTTTTATGCATCTTATGATAAAAGTGATATTATGATAAGCCAAAACTTTGGCGATGATACTTATGTTCTAAATCTCATTTAGCATCTATAAAACATAATATCAACATGTTGCATTATGTTTAAAAATTGAATATCATATATTAAGTTTTGAAGCAAAAATAATCACTAGTTTTATTATTTGGCGTTAAAACCGATTTTAGTCTTTTTATAAAAACTCCTTATTTAATAAAAACTCCAATATCATATATTAAGTTTGACCCCAAACTTTCCTCCATTTTATTCTGAGACATTTCAAACTTCTTAGGTTTAGGGGAGAATAGTTATCCATCCCTATAATCAAATGTTGATGGATTTTATGATGCAACATATCAATTCAATGAAATGGACCCTATTCCGAACAATAATGAAGCTAATGTTAATTTCTTAAACTTACCAAACTCTGACGATGCTGAAATATCAAGTTTAGAAGTTTAGGGGAAGTATCATCCTCAAATTCAAATTATTCTTGGGGGGGGGGGGGGGGCTCAACACAACTCCACTATTGATGTCAGATTATCGGCTTCACAAGAACTTAGAAGATTACATATATGGACAAAGGATCATCCTCCAAATGAAGTAATTGGAAATCTCAACGTTGGAGTTCAGAATCGCTCTACTACTAACATTCAAATGAGTGTCACTTCTTGGAATTCATTTCAATGGTTTAACCTAAATCCATCAAAGAAGCCTTAGAACGTTTTGATTGGATTACAACCATTCAAGAAGAGTTAGCAGAATTTGATAGAAATCAAGGATGAATTCTTATCCCTCCTCCTCAGTATCACCCTATTTTTGGTACGAGAAGGGTCTTCCAAAACAAAATCAACGATGTTGGAGTCGTAATCTGAAACAAAGCGAGATTGGTACCCAAAGGATTTACTTAGATCGAAGGACTTAACTACAATGAGACCTTTGCTCATGTTGCCTGTCTTGAAGCTATCCGAATCTTCCTCGCTTATGCTGCTAACAAAGGCTTTGAAGTTTACCAAATGGACTTCAAGATTGCTTTTCTCAATGGTTAATCTGATAGTTAAGTATATCTTTAACAGCCTCTCAGGTTTATGAATCTTTCATATATGAACCATTGCTAAAAACTTCAAAAAGTTGTTTATGGCCTCAAGCAAGCTCCTTGTGCCTGGTACGAGACTCTCACTAATTTTCTAAATCGTTCTGGTGTTCAAAGAGGAATTATCGATCCTGTATTATTCTAGAGATTAAATGGGAAACATCTCATGTTAGTACAAATCTATGTCGAAAATATCATTTTTTGATCAACTTATTCGAAAATGGTTGTCGGCTTTGCTAAGAAGATGGTTATTCGATTCCAAATGAGTATGAATAGAGAATTAAGTTTCTTCCCTAGACTACAACTTAAACAGACCAACCGAGGAATCTTTATTCGTCAAGAGATATACATTTCTGAACTAAAGGAAGAAATATTCAATCGACACATGTGCCTCTATAAAGGTTCCAATGGGTTTTGGACACAAGATCTTCTCGGACCCATCTGGTGTTCTCGTTGATGAGAAGAAGTATAGGGGAATGATTGGATCGCTACTCTAATTCACTAAAAATTATCCCGACATCATCTTCTCTATATGTCTGTGTGCTAGATTCCAGGTTAATCCGAAGATGTCACATCTTCTGCGTGTAAAGCAAATCTTCTAATATCTCAAAGGAACAAAGAACCTCGGAATTTGGTATCCTGCAAAGGAAATTTTCCTTCTTCAAGCCTATTTTGACTCAAACTATGGAGTACTTCAACTTCATAGAAACATTACATCTGGTGGTTATCAATTTTTGGGTGGAAGATTGGTTGGCTGGTCATCCAAGAAACAGAACTGTATTGCTCTTTCAACAGCCGAAGCGGAATACATTATTGATGCAAGCGGCACCTCCGAAGTTCTCTTGATCAAATCTCAACTTTAGGACTATGGTTATCGATTTCAACACATTCCTATTTATTGTGACTCTTAAAGTGCAATTGTGATCTCTCATAATCCAATTAAGCACTCCATGACCAAGCACATTGATAGTCAGTACCATTTTATTAAAGATCATGTTTTGAGATGTAATATTGAGCTTATTTCTGTTCCATCTGACGATGAAATTGTTGATGTATCTACTAAGGCATTAGATGAAACCAAATTTAATGGGTTTCTGAACAAAACGGAAATGATGATGCCTAATCCTCAATTCTTTCAAAGAGTTTGTACTATCTAATGGAAATATTAGAAATTCAAATGACTCCTATTTAAAACATTTTTCTCCTCAAAATAATTTCTTCTCGGAAAATAAAGGATCATTATATGTCTTTTTTTCTAACCCTTTCTTCCAGTCTTAGATTTTTTGAGTACTACCTTACTTGAAGTTTCGTCTTATATAGTCACATCAAACACCCTAAGAAAATTCCTCCTCATTGATTGCAAACTGTTTCCGATTTCGGGTGTCATACTTCCAATCTTCAACCCGAATCAGAAACTCCCTCATATAAAAGGATTTTGAATCCTAATTGTTCCAACTTTTCACACCTTTGGCTATCGTCTTCCTTAGAACGTTTCTTTTGTACTCTCTGATCTTCAATCTTTTCTTGTCTGTAACAATGGCGTCTAAATCATCCAAACCTTCTACCAAGAAGAATCATCAAAGGGATATGCATCATCATCCTCAATCGGACTCATCCTTAGGGAAACAACCCAGCACTTTCTGTAGATCCATTTGGACTATGATGAATTTGTCTGAATTATGATCGATTTCATATCCCTTCATCCCATCGCCATCCCACTTACCAAAATTCCTAACTGAAATTTCCTTCTTAGGCCTCTACACAATGCTTTTGAACGCATTAAAATTGAAGATTACATTCTGGAAGTCAAAATCATTGATAATAGGATCAGGCCCCTTCATAAATCGATGTCTCTCAGGGTAGTTGGAGTTGTAGAAAATCCAAAAGGTTTTCTGGTGTAGGAACCAACCTCAAAAGAGTTCCAATCGTTCTTAACTCACATTGGCTACAATGGCAAATTTAAGGCCAATGAATTCAAGAAACCGGTTGTTCCTGGCCTTTGAACCATCTTGATGTACTTCATTCTTAGGAGTTTCTTTGGAAAACATGGTGGAACAGACACGATAAGAAAGGATTGGCTTTACGTCGTGTACAAGATCTTAACCGGAAGAGCCAACATCGTCGACTTGCTAGTGTTAGGGTGCAAAGTTTTACATGGAGTGACTTTGTAATGGTTTGACTTGAGAAGACCTACTTGCCTATGTAATTGAAGCTTTGTAACATGAGAGAGAGAGAGAGAGAAAGAGAGAGAGAGAGAGAGAGAGAGAGACTTGGTAGCACTTTTATATATAGTGGGTTTCATACTACCTGTAGAGTGTGTTTGAGAGATATACTTCATAGAGAGTTTTGAGTGAGTTAACTATGTAGACTAGGTATAGTTCATTTTTTGTAATCTCCTTATGATGATCGCATACATCTTTTTATCACCTAATTCACCGTGTTCTTTGTGTTCTTACGATTCCGCATGCCAAATCAAATGCTCATAATTAACTACATTTGGTATCAAATCGGGTCTTCAAAGATCGAAGCCATTTTTGAAGGAACGATTCTCAATTTGGCTACATTCAACACAATTTGAAAAATTATGGTGAGTCTTTCGATGATCTCTCAGAAATTTTTTTAAATTGTGCCTGTGTTTTTTTTTTGGCGCAACGGGTCCCTGTGTATTTTTAAAATTGACAGTTTCAACCTATTTTTTTTAATTTCGAGTCAAAGGCGGTCCAGGAAGTGAAGAATTCGAAAAATGTGACATTTTTGAATTTTCTGGATTTATGCAAAACGTTTATGCCACGTGCAATGGGGAGTTTTGTATGGAAAATTCCAAATTGAGCACTTTCTCATTCCCTTTTCGGTTTTATAATCATTTTGACGATTATAAAAAGGGGACGAGATTTGATACTCAGATTGTAATGTCTCACACTCTACAACCCAGATTTGAAAATCATTAAATAATTGAAGATTTGATGTTCATTTGTACATTTTTCATGCTTAAGGTTACATTCGTGAAGTTGCTCTTTTTGGAAGGTTGAACTCGAGTTATCCATTCTTATCTTTGTGGGGGAGAATGTTAGGGTACAAAGTTATACATGGAGTGGTTTTGTAATGGTTTAACTTGAGAAGACCCACTTGCATATAGGATTGAATCCTTGTGACATGATATATATATATATATATATATATATATATATATATATATATATATATAGAGAGAGAGAGAGAGAGAAAGAGAGAGAGAGAGAGAGATAGATAGACTTGTTAGCACATATATATATAGTAGGTTGCATACCACTTGTAGAGTGTGATTGATAGATGTAGTTCATAGAGAGTTTTGAGTGAGTTAATTTTGTACAATTGATCTAGATTGTTTTTGTAATCTTCTCATGATGATCAAATACATATTTGTAGCACACAATTCAATGTGTACGTTGTGTTCTTATAGTTCTGCATGCCAAATCAAATGCTCATAATTCACTACAACAGGAAGTCCTTTGGCAAGACTTTAGGAAATTCACAATCAAAAGGAACACAAACAAAATTCCGAGCCAAAGATTTTAGGTTCTAACTCTTCAGCAGTTGTACTCCAAATTCCAGGAAGACATTCCAATCAACTCTGACATTCGAGAGGTATATTGTTCTTTTAAAACAATTAATACTTATAGGTTACCTAGTCACACAACTTTTAGACCTATTAAAAATTTTACTGAGCAGATGTTAGGTATTAATCCTTACGAATCTTCACTTCTAAAACACCATCTTGAAACTTCGGTTGTGTTTGTCCCAATGCAATCTACCCCTATCTTTGATGAGACAACCTTGGAAGAGAACAAATCAACCACCTTTGTAGTTCGTAGGAAACAGATTGCGAAAATAAAAGCATCCCCTTCTAAATTCAAAGCCAAAAAGAGAACAAAATTCGGTGAATTGTCTCAAAAGGATTCACATATCGGCTCTCGACCTGACTCTAGGTCTTAACCTACCCTACCCACCCACTCTTCCAAAGTACGCTTTGGAATATCACACTTTGCACACACATTGGGAGTCTACACATAATCTACCATCACCTTCTCAAAAAGGTAGTGCTTGTATTGGAAAAGTCCCTTGGAGCCCCTTAGGACACATTCATCGGTCAACTTGAATTTTACTTTTTCTTCTACACAAGTAAAATCAGTGGCCCTGTCACTAATTCCATGCTTTCCGAGGCCGGAGCAGTCCATCTTATCACAAAATCCGTAACCGGTATGATACTTGGTTCAAGTAAAGGACGATCGGGTATATGTCACGAAGATTGGGCATATTTTGTTGACAGGGCTCACTCACTGTCACTAATTCCATGCTTTCCGAGGCCTGAGCAGTCCATCTTATTCCGCGACTGTCTCGAAATCAAGTGGAATAGAATCTTATATATATGCAACAACATGCATTTAGAAGTCACATTCCATTTGTATATCCATACAATAAAGAAATCAATCAGAAGCTCCAACCATCCATCTATGCAGTAAAGGCCATAAAGAATGCAGAAGTTCCCACTCCTAAAAACACCATGGACGATCCTCCTCAAAATGATGACGCTACTAAAGGAGATGTTCCTAGTTCAACCAACTTCTCGGATGTTCCTCCTCCAAAGTTTGTAAGTGCAGATAATGTGCCCTCACCTAATGTTGATGATGATCTCTCTGAGGAGATTATGTTTGAAGATGACAACACCACCATCGGTGTCATTTCGGTTTCCACTGCCTTCAATATAATGCAAAAACCTCCTCCTCAAAACCATGTTTTGATTTTGGGCTCTATTCTTCCTCAAAAGAATTGAAAGGAGAAGAAAATCAAGAAAGTCCCAAAATCACCTCTACTCATCTAGAAACTATATTGGAAGGTCATTAGAAGTCTGAAAGTTCCACTTCGGACACGGGATCCTCTGACGAGAACATCATAAATCTACTATCGTTATTAGAACTTCAAGACAATGGTGACATTGCCAACTCCAAAGTTGATAACATCAAAGTGCAGGTCACAAGCCTTGATTTGAAACTCGGTCTTGTAACAAAATCTCTTTTCGAGATCAAAGTTGTTGCTCTATCGAAATTTAATAGAGAAAATCAGTTAGATCAACTTATTTCTCTCTGCTTGAAGCATACATTAAAGGAAGAAGAGGAACGTTACAAGGACAACCTTGATCATCATCTCTCTACCAACAACACCATGCTTAAGATCAATAATGACATTATCTATGCTACCAATGAACTAATCAAGCAGACTCGTGTTTGTCATGAGAAGCATATTCAGATATTGGAAAGAGATTCTTCATAAGGATGAAATGAACATGGTTATGCAGGAAGTACTAATTAAAGTCACCCAATCAGCTCTACACTTTGTGGATACTACAAACTACGAGTTTGATGACATGCTACTTATCCTTGAAGAAAACTTCAAGCATCCTAAAGCAAAAGCTCCCATAGCCATTGCTTATGATTAACTTTCCAAACAAATAAACATGAGCTTTCGAAGAGTGTTCGAACGGTTGGACTAGCTCAAGTCAAACTCTATGCTTGCATCAGAAGCAATGCCATCCCATGCAAGAGGGGGAGAGATAAATATAGGAGAATGGAAATCAATCTCAGAATTTGCACTCCGATATGAAGTCTCTGATAATGAAATTGTGGAGATAGAAACTTCTAAAGCAGAAGATGATGATGATGAAGATGATTTAGTGAATGATGTGATTCTTGGACTTCAAGAGATCAAGGAACAATCTTCACAAAAGTCCTTTTAGAAGAAGAGAAGAACAAATGGTCATCAGTTTATTGGCCGTCAACTCTAGCTGAAAAGTTTAATAGGAGTCGTGACATAGATAAATTGAAAAAAAAAAGTTAAAAATCGATGCATTCCGAGCCACTCATCCAATGCCTCCTCTAATTCCCGCTCAGAGTATTGATCAAATTGATTTAGGATCTCCTATCAGGAAACCTGATGGTATTCCTGAAGATCCTTAGGTTCCTCCTCCATTCGAGCTAGTTATCACCTAATCTGGCCAACAAATCATCTCATCCATCTCCTCTCAAGCCGATTTATCTAAAGATAAAGGTAAGAAAATTGCTACTCGTCCGAACAGCCCGGTGAAGTCATCTAAAAATTATGAGGGTTGGTCCAAAGAACAGTTGCAATAAGCATTGGAAGAAAGCATCCAGATTCAAGCACTAAAAGATATTCCTAATATGATGTTGGGCATTTCTCCGCTCTTCTAAGAACGAATCTTACACGATATCAATTTTGTGCCTTTCATGTACTTTGATCTTCTAACAAACGATGCAGACCAACTTGACTTACAAATCTCTCCTCATGGACGCCACTACATCAAGTTTTCAAATCTACATCCATCAGATGATCCTCAAACCATCCTCCAAACTGAGTGTGAGAGATTTAGAACCTTCTACTCCATCAACGAATGAACCCAAAATGAAGTGTGGTCTCAAAAAAGAATCACCAATATTCTTAGATATGGTAGTAAGGTTCAAAGCATGTTTGATCTCGACTATCTTCTTTACAGATACTTCATATATCGGAACAAGAAATTCATTGTCACCATCTCGGATTCCGACATTCCCTCGATAAATCCGAATGACATTTTCACTATATCTGCACATCTAAAAGATTGCCAAACGAGTGAATCTAGCATTGGAGCTTACAACATTGCTATCAGCATTCTCAAGGACTAAATTGTTGAATATCGTAGATCCAGTTTAGAGTTCTTGCACTTTTCAGAACATAAAATATTTTAGCAGAAGGTCCAACTGAAGAACCAGAACACGGTTATCTATCACAATAAAAATTCTAATTGAAAAGAATTATTCTAAGTTCTTGAAAAACACCTCATAGCCACAAAGATTCTTCACAATTTAATTTCAGATGCTGCTAAGAGTGATTCCTCCAAACATGTCAAAAAAAATTATTGAGCGTGTCCAAAGGTACATCGAAGTACGAAGCTGGCTCCAGATTGCTTATATATTTATGTTTGATGAAGCCAAGTGATGAGTCGAATGATTTCCAAGGTCACTTAGGGGGAGATTGTTCGAACATGAAAAGTGATCCTTAAGCAATCCAACATAAAGTAAGTCCGAAGTGAAAGCATTCCAAAGTGGATTCCTTTTTGAATTCAAGATCAGTCTGAGATAGAATGTTTGTTTAGGAACATTTTGTATCTGTAATATGCATTTATTATTGCAAGTACTATTTCATAGTGTTCTTGTTGTCTTATAGTATAGTATAATAGACATGATAAACAACTGATGTGTCAGTTTGTTGATCTTCAGATGTCTCTCATCCATGCGTACTTTATCAGATTTTTCATGTTCTTACTCCTTGACTATTAAGGAGTAGTCATCCTTGTATCAAAGTGTGGAATGTGCACCTTTTTCACTTTTATCAAGAATCATTCAGTCAATCATTCTCTCTTACATTCTTCTTGTTCTTGAATCACTTTACATTGTTCACACTTATTAATTATTCATACCTTGAACACTTTGTTGATTATCTTAATTATGAGAGAAGACTGGTTTACTAGACATGACTGTATCTTTTTTATTATTAACAGACATTAATATTAAGATGACTAAAGGTTTGAGCTCTAAAACCTTTTCATCTCAGAACTTTTCATTCACACTATTTTCAACAAAAAAAATTGGTTTTTAACTGGTAAACCAGTAACCAGTAAAAGCGTTTTTCTAAATATCCATTTGGAAACATCTTATGTTATATTTTAAATATATTTTTACTCAAACTCCAAGTGATATTATCTTATGCCAAAATGTTATTTGACATGTAAAACTCATTTTCATACACAACACACAACATACAATAACATAAAATAAACATCACATGAATGCATTTAAAATGTGTATAAACCAAGCCATGTTTAGTAATAATTTTTGTGAGCCACCATATGAATTATTAAGTATTTCCTAAAGGACTTAAGAGACTCTTAAAAAGGTCCTCAAGCTCCTACTTGCCAAGTCAACTCTTGCTTGCAAAAAAAGTTCATGTCTTCAAGTTGCGAAGATTGGAACACTTAAACCATTAAGACTATAATTAATCACAAAAACTCATGGTTTGGATTATGATCTCAAGTGGTTAAGTCATGTTCAAGGTGGTCATTTCTTCACCTTGTTACATTTAAAAGGAAATAGAACTCTAGTCTAACTAATTTATTACATAAAATAAACAAATGAAAAAATATTTATTTATCTATTACATCTTATGAATAAATAAATATCAATAAAACACAACAAAAATGTCCAAATGGATTGTTCATATACAAAGACATATCAAATATAATAACAAACAACTCTTTGTTTTTTCTACGGCAACTTTTATATAACCAAAATGCATGAAAAGCGGTTATATATAAACACAAATAATTTTAACCAAGAAGTTTCCAAAGAAGACAATATTGATATTTCTTAACCAAAACAAATCCATGCTTGTTTTCCAAAACCAAATATTATCAACACATAAAAAATCATTTAATCATATAAAAGATGTCTCTGATACCACTGATGGGTTTTGATACAAAATATAGGTTTGTTTTTCACAAAAACTGGTCAAGGGAAGCTTTAAAAATACAATATTATTTTAGAGTTTATAACAAAACCAAACCATCTACGATCTATTTATAGAGGTTAGAATGATATTAAAATCAACCATAAAGTGTTTTATAATTACAACCTTTGGAGCCTTTAAACCCACCTAGTTTTACTGTGTTGATAACGATAGAAAAATCAAATAATAAGATTTTCTCTACAAGTACCCACCATCAAATTTAAGTCACTTGGAATGCGAGTACCTTCTTGTATTCTTGAGTGTCTTAAGCCTTTAAGTACTAACTCAAATATACACTAAAGGAGACAACTCAAGAAGGCTTCTAATCACTAAACCAGCTTCAAAAGAGAGAGAGAGAGAGAGAGAGAGAGAGAGAGAGTGAGAGAGAGAGAGAGAGGTGGAGAGTAGAGAGAACTTTCAATCATCATATGGAAGAGTAGGAAAACTAGTGAAAAAACTAGCCAAAATTCATGCAAGACACACTCTTTTATAGTCTCATGCAAGGTAAGGGATTTACATTAAAATACTCTAAAGTATTGGTAGCCCTTAGGAGCATTTGAGACATAAGAAGAAGGTTGACAAACAACATTTCTTCTTTATATATGAAATTATGCCAAGCGTGATAAAATAAGACAAAATGTATTTGCTAGTTTATTAACCATGGTACGTTAACTCATTCAATTGATCATGGTTAGCCATAAGTGTCGAAAACATTGTATATGACTTATTATATCCTACCAAATGATATAGTAACTAGTTATACTCTCTTTTAATTATTATTTTCACAAAAAATAATTATTTCCTAATTAAATACAAGAATTGATACTATTTATAAATAATCATATTAATAAGAAATATACAAAATATGCTAAATTGATAAAGGTGTAACTCTATAGGATCATATATTATTAGCAATATAAACTTAATAATGATAATTGAGAATATAGATCCAACAGAAAATACTCTAGAAATCATAACTAGAGAGAGAATTAAGAGATTTTGGTGTGTAGAATAAAGAGGGGTTAAAAGTATTTATAGAGAAAATTTGGGTAGGGCGCGGTGTGCTACCTACCACGCACGTCACACCTTTGGGTAGGTAGGTTGGGTGGTGCCGGCCAGTGCCACATGTTGCCTCTTGAGCCGCTCGTGCCATGTAAAATCATAGACCTTCTAATAATTGTGTCTCTCGCATATGAATTCCATTTTGACGTTCTTTATATCTATGTGTAACTCTCGACGACTAGTACAACTTTCATTTAGACTCTGTTAGTCAATTCTCACCCTATTTTAAATTTAATAGTATGAGAAGATTATACTACTACTGGCCGTGTAAAATAAATCTCTTTCATACGGACTCCATTCTCGACTATCTTTATATCGAGGAAGTGATAACGATGAGACCTTTAATTCTCATTTAGATTATTTTTCCTAACAATCGACCAATCTTGATTTATTTTTTTGTGTCGCACACTACTACAATGAAGCCTTGAAAAATCATAACTTCCTCATACAAAGTCAAATTTAGGCGTTTTATATATGCATCCTTTCACTTTTATGACTACTAAGACTTTTGTTTAGAACAATTATGATAATAAGCAATCTATGTTCGATTCACATTTTACGATGCCCTTTTTCGTATAAGGTTGAACGTAAATCTTCAAATAATCATAACTTTTGCATACGAAGTCAGATTCGAGCGTTCTATATATGTACATAAATAATATTGACGTTTCCTACATGCTTATGGTGATTACTTGGGCTAAAAAGTTATATATATCTACTTAGATTTTTATAAACAACAATTTGTATTGAATCCCACTAAAAGGTGAGAATAGGGTGTTACAGTGAAACCGTTTTGTGAAGCTTGAATGAAGAAGAGGTCCATATAGTTATTTGGAGGATTGTCTTTGGCTTGGATCTAGCATCTCTACTTCATTTCTGACCTTGTGGGGTTATAAGGTCTTAAACTTGTTCATTGTAGCTTTAGATCTTACGTTAGGTCATTTTATGAGCTTTTTAGTCCTAATTTTCTTGTATTTAGAGTTTGGGTGAACTTCAGAGCATTGGGTGCATTATCCAGCTTCTAGATCGTGGTGTTGGTTAGAAAGTGGTCATATATGACCTAGGGAGATGTCCATGAAATTGGTGAAACCATTAAGGAGCTAGGATTAGAGATCTTAACTTATTGGTGTGTATTAATGGATAAAGATGGAAACTTTATCCATCAAGACCTTAAAGAGATTTAGATATGAGCTTTGGAGCTCTTGGTGAAAATGGATAAGATCTCAATCCATGAAGTTGTTTCTATCTAATTACCACAACATGGTTGTTAGGGGCAGGATCCTTAAATCATATTGAAGATCCTTAATATTGCTACAGGCTCAGGATCCCTAAACACACCTTAGGATCCTGATTATTATCGTTAATCTTTATTAACACCTATAACGTTTATAATCTCATTTCTTATTGACACGTGTGCATAATTAGTCAAAGAAAGATTTATTCTTAACAAAGAATAGTCTAAATCAGGCAAAAGACCCAGAATAGCAAGTCAAACAAAATTCATATGCTGATTCTCGGAGGATCCCAAAATTATCAGACTTCTTGTTATTAGCATTAGACTAAAAATAACACTTGCATTACACACACTATACACACGATTAGCCCATCTATGATATTTGTACTTAAATTTACACATTCATCTCTGTAATCAACATTTTTAATCAATAAAATCATCAAGACAGGTGATCATTATCACCTCCCAAGGTTTTGTCCCAGAGATCCTAGCAAAGATCAAGGGCTTTCCTTGTAAACCCTTGTGTTTTCTTTATTACAATTTTCTGCTTACATCAACTCAAACACCATAGCCTCTCATTTAATTTGGTTGAATTTTACTTGTCTAATTTTTGACCAAATCATTTGGCACCCGCCGTGGGGCAGTGGTGTTCAAAACCTTTCAGAAAATCATGTCTACACAATCGACCCTGTCTTCTTCCTCAATTCCTCCCATTTCCTTTAAAAACCTTCCACCACCTCCAGCTGGAGGTCCCAAAAAAACTCATGATCTGCCGAATAAGAACACTCCTTTGGTCGCAACTCAAGGATCCCAGGATCCTCCGGTAATAGTCTCCAACAACGAGTTTTTTTCCATGACGAGAGGAAGAAGAATTTCCTAAGATTACCGACCATTGCTTTTCTGTGGATATTTCAGTTATAATATTTTCTATGCGGGATCTTGCAGAAAAAAGCAAGATGGCCAAGAAAGGGAGAAAATTCCACCACTTGGAAAGACAAGTCCAAATGGTGTGTGTACCATGAAGACTTTGGTCATATCACAGAGGATTGCATAGCTCTTAGGAAGGAGATCATCTACATATTAGGCATAGGATATCTCACAGAAATCCTTGGAAGAATAAAGGAGAGAACCAAAGAGAAAGATCAGGATCCTCAAAAGATCCTCAACAAACCAGGATCCCCTCCTGCTGACGACACGGTAATCAATGTGATCTCCGGAGGATCTGACATTTGTGGTACCTGCTGACGCCATGGCGACTATAGTTGAAGCCAAGGTGTCAAAAATAAAAAAATAAGAAGGGCCAAAGAAGAATAGGTCAATCACAAACGAGAAGGAGATCACCTTCTACGAAGCACATAGACAAGACATCCAAGATCCTCACCATGACGGATTGGTGATCACTCTTTACATCGCCAAACATTTCATCATAAAGATCGTTGTCGATGGAGGATCCTCAGTCAAAATTATACTCCTGGACACATTAAAAATAATGAACATCATGGGGTCCAAAATAGTTAGAAGATCCTTAGTGCTGATTGGATTCAACAGTGAAAACAAACACACAGTTAGCGAGATAAAGCTACTTATATACATAGATGAAGTAAACTCTGTGCAACGTTTTTGTGTAATTGATATTTATCCTCTTATAAGTTTATACTAGGTAGACCATGGATCCACAAAATAAAGGTTGTCCTGTCGACATATCATCAGTGTGTGAAGATGCCTACCCCATGGGGGATAGTGAAGATCACAGGAGATCAATAAGAATCCCAAGAATGCTACAAGACTTCAATGAAATCTTCAACAATACTACGACAAGCATAGTAATTAAAGAAGGAGCGTGAGATGTGCTAGAAAAACGAGAGGAAGATGTAAAGGAAGTGACCTAAACCTTGAGGATCATGAATCCAAAATTCTCATAGGATCGTTAATGCAAACACAAATCAAACAAGATTTAATAAAGTTCCTCAAAGCTAGAAGCAAGACATTTACATGGAAGCACAAGGACATGATAGCCATAGACAAATATATAATTACCCATAAACTTAACATTGATCCATCTTTCAGACCAATACACCAAAATAGAATGAAGTTGGTACCAGATAGAAACCAAATTATACAAGAAATAGAAAAACTTCTTAAAACATGAATGATCAAGGAGGTGAAATTTCTATGGTAGCTAGCTAATGTGGTCGTGGTAAAAAAGAATCATGTTAAGTGGAGAATGTGTGTAGATTACAGGGATCTTAACAAGGCTTGTCCTAAGGATCCTTTCGCTCTGTTGCACATAGACTCCTTGATAGACACGACAACGGGTAATGAATTCTTAACATTCATGAATGCATCAGCGGGATTCCAACAGATCCAGATGGAACCATCTGACCAAGAGGATACACCATTCATAACTCTAACAAGTATCTATTGTTATACTTCCATCCCATTTGGTCTTAAAAATGCAGGTACAACATACCAAAGGCTAGTAAAAAAGATGCTCAAAGAGAAACTGGGGGACAACATGGACGTCTACATCAATGACATGGTGGTCAAGTCTAAGAAAGCTGAAGATCATCTCAAGGATCTTGAAGAAGCCTTCAACATACAGTATGAATATAACATGAAGTTGAATACGTCTAAGTATCACTTTGAAATGAGATCAAGCAAATTCCTTGGATAGATGGTGACCAAAAGAGAAATTTAATTCAGCTCAAAACAAATCAAAGCCATCCTTGAACTAAGATCATCATCCTCAACAAAAGATATTGAAAGACTAACAGGAAGAATGGAAGCTCTAAACAGATTCATCTCAAGAACCTCAAAAAGATGCAAGCCTTTCTACGACATCATGAAGAATAAAAAAACATTTGAGTGGACCAAGGAACACAAAGATGATTTCCAGGAACTTAAAAAAATATTTAAGTTCAGTACCCATACTGGTAAAACCATTAGATAGGGAACCACTTATTCTCTACCTTTCAGTATCCACAAATGCGGTGAGTGCAGTCTTAGCTAAGGATCTTAATGGGGACAAACATCCCATCTACTATGTAAGTAAATGTCTCTTGGATCCTGAGACCAGGTACTCCTACCTTGAAAAACTTATGCTTGAATTCGTAAATGCTTATACTAAATTAAGACAATATTTCGAAACACATCCTATAAATGTAAGAACTAATTATCCCATTTTGAGTGTTATGAGAAAACCATAAATGTCAGGAAGGATTGAAAAGTGGTCCGTGAAACTAAGCACATATGACATAAAGTATGAGGCAATATACGCTATAAAATCTCAAGCATTGGCAGACTTTGTGGCTGACTTTAGTGACGATCTATAAGCTAGAGTAGAAATAGAAGCCAACCAACTTCTAAAAGAATAAAACATTGGAAGATGGACGTTATTTAAAGACGGAGCATCAAACCAAAGAGTAACTGTCCTAGTGATCATACTAAAATTGCAAAGGGGGACATCCTACCCCAAGAAATCAGTTGTGAGTTCAATGCAACTAATAATGAGGTAGAATACGAGACACTAATCATGGTATTTTAGTTAGCCAAGGATCTTCAAATCAAGGATATTCAGGTATTCGTCGATTCTTTATTGTTGACTAACCATTTTAATGGATCCTATGCAATAAAAGGAGAAGACTAGAACTATATCTCCATATCCTCAAAAATTTAGCCTCCAAATTCAAAGCATTCAGCCTAAAACAAGTTCCTAGAGAAGACAATGTTGAAGAAGATACTTTATCCAATCTAGGATCTTCTCTTAAGATCCCACTAGAAACTAGGATCCTAATAATCCACTTGTTGATCCTAGCAATTGAGGATCCTGCCAAAAGACTAAAGGAACCTGAATATCACGGGGAAACTACCAACTTTGCTACAATCGAAGACCCTGGTCCTCAACTTCCTTATCAGGATCCTAAAATCAAGGATCCTTCCCCAACCTCATGGTCCTATCGAACCTATTATGGAATACCTCCAAAAAGGAACAACCCCAAAAAAGGAAAAAAGAAACAAAGCATTCAGAACAAGGGGTCAAGGTTTGTAGTAATCTAAGGTAAATTATATAAAAAATCCATGGCAGGTCCACACCTTAAGTTCTTAGAAGATCATGAAGCTGCAAAAGTACTAAAGGATATAACTGAAGGAAACTGCACCAATTACACTAGGGGTAGATCTTTATGCTCCAAGGTGTTGAGAACAGGATCCTACTAGCCAACCATAAATAAAGATTCCTTCCTACATGATCAAAAATGTGATGCTTGTCAAAGAGATAGCAACATCCTACATCAACCAACAGAACCTCTACATCCTATCATCTCCCCTTGACCATTCACGAAGTGGGGGATGAATATAGTAGGCAAATTTTCAGTAGCTCCTTGAGAAAAAAAGACTTCATGCTAGTTATGACCGGCTATTTCTTGAAGTGGATAGAAGCCAAAGCTTTTGTTTAAGTAAGAGACAAAGAAGTTGTGTCATTTATTAAAGGCAATATCTTGACCAGGTTCAGGATCCAAGTCGAAATCATATACGACAACGGATCCCATCTCATAAGCAAAAGGACAATAGACTTTTTCATAAGTTGGGGAATGAAAATGATAATGTCCACTCCTGTACAACCTCAAGCCAATAGTTAAGCAGAATCTAACAACAAAATTATAGTCAGTAACTTGAAGAAAATGTTAGATGAATAAAAAGGAGAATGGGCAGAAGAACTTCCTTTCGTCCTATGGGCATATAGGACCACTTCCAAAGTAGCCACAAGCCAAACCCCATATTACTTGGTGTTCAGAGCAGAAGTAATGATCCCTATTGAAGCAGTGATCCTGACAGCAAGATACCTACTTCAAAGTCAAGAAAACAACGACAAGATCATGGCCCAGGATCTTGATACTATTGATGAACTCAGGGATCTTGCCAAGATCCGCATAGATGCTCATCAACACAGAATCACCAAGGCATACAACAAGAATATAAAAGTCAAAAGATTCTAGATAGGAGACTCGGTATTAAGGAAAACATTCCAAAACACCAATGATCCTAGTTTAAGTAAATTGTCGCCTAAGTGGGAAGGACCATATCTCATCAATGCTGAAAAAGGAAAGGGGTCATATTGGTTAGCTACTCTCGATGGGAGTATCTTGCCAAGATCCCGGAATGCTATACATATTAAAGAATACCATACGTAGGTAAGATCAGTCATTGTTCAACAAACTCAAGGTCCATGTATTCTTTACCTTAACTATTAGTATTTACTCTTCTTGAATGCATTACTAACTTAAGCATCAGAAGGACATTAGCTAGACTAACGCCCACCACTAGCTAATGTTTTTTGTGTGAAGCGACTCAAGGATGTTGACGCATGAAGATCCAAGGATCTTGACATACAATGATCTTGACATTTGAGGACCCTGTCACCTAAGAGTCCCATAGCTACAACGTTCTACAATTCTTGATGATTACAATAAGCAAGTATCCTACAAACTAAGAATAGACACTAATCATCTCTCTTACGAATAAGGGTACTTAATCCCCTCTAAGGTTTAAAGAGTTAATTACCTCTTTAATACGAGTTAAGGTTTCTACACCTCGCTTAGACGCACGTTATCTAACTATGGGATGCGAATAAGGGGATCATTTAACGCTGCAGTGACTTGGCAACCCTCTTATTTCTGAATATAAGTTAAGATCCTAAAGTTTAAATCTAAGGTTAATAACATTGACATGTTATCTCAAGTTGGGATATTCCCCAGAAAATACACAAGGTTCATAACATTTTCATGTTATCTCAAGTTGGGGTCTTCCCCAGAAAATACACAAGGTTCATAACATTTTCATGTTATCTAAAGTTGGGATCTTTCCCAGAAAATAACTAAGATTTATACTTGTGTTATCATATAATTGGAGATCTTCCCCGGTAATTTACTAATCTTCATAATGCTTATGTGTTATCGAAAATTAGGATAACCCCTAGAAATTATGCAAGACTTCTAGCATTAACTGTTAGATTATGTGTCTAAGCCCATAACTATAATTGGTGTGTACTTGATATGACAGTAACATGATCCTTTTCGGTTGTCTTCACTCATGCAACTTGACAGGATGACGGGTGGAGAGAGAGTAGAATTTATTATTTGAAATAATAAATTGGTACTTAAATTTGGAAATCATATTATTAGTTAGTAATTAATTAAAAATTAATTTTATATTAGTTTTGGGATTGAAGAAACTGATTAATAATGAAGGGGCTATTTTTCAAATCATTGATAGTTGCAGAACTGGGCTATTGGAATCCTTAATTTGGAGTGGACGAAATCCTATAGGGAGGCCCTATAGATTTCGTCCAAAGCCTCATAAGGAGGAGTCAATGGGCTGCATAAGCCTTAAGCAAGAAATTAGTGTTTCCGCTAGAAACCTTAGCAGCCCACATCTATATTAAGAACCTCACCGCATGGAATTTAACCTAGTATTTGAAAAGTTTTAAAATACACCCTTTGGTTTTATAATTTAAAATTTATTTAAATGGTTTAATTTTTAAATCTTAAATTTTAGAACCTTGGTATTTTTGAAAAGATTTTAAAATTACACCCTCATGGCTTTTATGAATGATTTAATTAAAAGACAATTAACAAATCCATACATGGTTTAAATTTAACTAAATTAAAAGATTAATTTATTAAAGGATTAAACCACTTAGTATTTTTAAATGTTTAAAATACACCCTTATACTATATACAATTAAAAGTCTAATATATTATATACATATAAGAAAAGTGAGTCTTACCGTTACTAGGCCTCATTCACGAAGTTGGTCTACAAGGGTTGTTTAAGGAAGCAGCCTATAAAATGACTGCCATTAGGTATCCATGCTTTCCCACCGTACTCTTGACTAGTGGAGGGTCGTTAGCCGAATAGGTAGCATAGGACACTTAATTCTTATTAAAAGTATAATGAATTATAAAGTTACTGAATGCTTTTATAAAATTCTCAATCTTAGTTACTTTAGGAAAAATGTGAATTTGATGCTAACCCATGAATTTTCACATTGCACCTTATTGGTCGTTAGTAGAGCGTGTGTGGTTAACCGGTACACTAATTTGGGACTAATATTGTTGGAAGTGGGTGTCTTGTAAATTATCATTGATCAATGGAGCATGTGTGGTTAACCGACACATTGATTAGGTAGTAAATCACATTGAGAGTTACAAGCTAATTTGCATGGTTATTCACATCTCGTTTGTGCTCCCTGGAATCCACGTCACAATGCGAGAGCATAATCAAGATTAAACATGCCATTGAAAAGTTCAATGAATCTCAATAGATCTAGTAATTTCATCTAAAACCTAATTTGTTAAAATTTTTGTTTTTTTGGTGGAATTGGTAACTTGTTATTTACCTACCTTCAAATAATTTACAATTGGATTACATCATCCCTCTTCTGAATTCTGAATTATGGTATTGGGTCATTGCCTTAATATTTCATTTGGGTGTTATATTAAGGATTTAAATTAACTAACTTGAATTTTCTCCCTTTATATATGTCGAGTTCAAACAACTATGATTTTCCTCATCCTTTTGGAAAAAGTTTCCATTTTGAAGATGATCTTCCATATGTCGATCAAGGTGAAAGATCGTTCCCTTTGTCGTGCATTGGTGGAACTGGAAATCAAACTTCACTTCCTCCACCTCCTCCAATGATTCTCCTAGACCCATGTTTTCATCAACTGGAAAAGTTCAAGGTCACTCAAGCCCTATTGGCATGCGAACACCGAGATGGAAGTTTTCTATGCGTACACGTCCTGAAGATGAGGTTGCACATTGACAGAATGGGAATGTTGGGTGTCGTTTTTCTGAGAAAGTTGGCTATTGACTTGGTTCTTCAATCGCTTCCTGAGTCATATAGTCGCTTTGTTAACGACTATTGTATGATAGACCACAACATGACCATTATTGATTTGATATATTTGCTAATTGTTGTTGAAAAACAATGCTTTGGCGCACTAGTCAAGCAAATTTGTTGGAAGATCCACTTCCCAAATTTACATGGACATAGGAAATGATAATGTTCATAGTCCAGAAATGATATCTTCTCCTAAGGGAAAGAAATTGGCCAAGGTCAAAAAGTTTGACCATAAGAGAAAGGCCATTTCTGAGATAGTTTCACATGTCACTCCTGAAGAGTCCATCTGTCTCTATTGTCGATTGAAGGGGCATTAGAAGCTAAGCTGCCCTGACTACCTGAGAGATCTTAGAGATGGTAAAATCAAATTCTATGTCCCTACTTCAGGTACATCCACTATCTAACTCTATTTAGTTCCTATTCATAGATTCTTAATACATGATGTAAAGTTGCATTTTGATGTTTTGTAGAATCTAAGAGAAAGAAGGAAGCTTAAGCAAAGTAAAGCCTAATTCTGATATGAAGAGATGGATTTCAGTCACATGGTTCAATTATCAGAATTTGGAGCTGCAACTTAGGAGTTATGATAGATTAGGAATATTTAGAAACATAGTTTTCATATGTATGTGCGTTGTTAGGACAATTTTTTCCTCACATTAACAATAAAGTAAATTTTGGTTTTATCTTATTTACTTTTTGATTACTTGCAATGGAATTTATGAAAATTGGTGTTTATATTTCTATAAATAGCAATGTTGAAAAAAATGGATTTGATTCTTAGTTATCACTTGTGGTAATATTTTACCAAGCGAGGGAGGATTCTTATCACCTAAGTTTCAATTGGATAGAAACTTGGAATCATACGATTTAAATTGTGTGATGTATGAGAGTCTTGATCCTTGGCAAATTGGGACTAATTCTTTATTCACATACATATATGTAAGTCAAGTGAAGGGCTAAAGGATCTAGTACACATTGATGTGAACTAGTCTGATCCACCATAAAGGACGATAAGTCTATTCGTCATGATTTACTGTTGGTTCAGTAAATATGGTTATGCTTATAAGATTTAGTATAATCTTAGTACATTGAAAATTTTCAAAGTATAGCAGAACGAATAAGAGGAATCAAATTTGGCAGACAGATAAGAGTTTCTCCAATCTGAAAGGAAAGGATGGTACTTTAATATTGTGTTTTTAATGATCTTCCTAATGGTTATGAAACAATGTCACAATTGATCCTCTAAGGACACCTTAGTGCATTTGTATGACTAAGAAGAGGAATCAGGTATTGTTGAAATGGTTAAATCAAGAAGATGAATGATACTTCGTTCCAAATCAAGTTTTAGAATTATACTCTAGTTATTTCTAGTTATACCCTGAGTGACATGCTCTAAGAAGGTTTATAACGCCTCATGAAATGTGGAGTAGAAATGTTTTCTCTTACACATTTGAAATTGGTAGCTATGATGTTTCGGCTAAAACAAAGACCAACTAAGACCAATTATATGAAGTATTCTCTTGATAAGAACCCGCACTAACCCTTGAATATTTGTTTGTCAATGAATGTTCCTTGACAGAGAATCTTATATGTCAAGAGGTCAGTGGGAGTCTAAATGGTCTTGAATAGTTTCAAGAACTAATCAAGAATAAATCTTTTAAATATCACTAGCACACGGCCTAAGGTTTACAACCTATCGTGTTAACATATGCATTTTTCTGTGCCCATTCCAATTAAGTTGACTATGCATGTGAATTCTATGAGTTATCATTTGATTGCATAAAGCAAAGCACCTTGATTAGTGAAATTACGTTGATCTGTATAGGTGAGCTGCTCAATAACTTAGAAGCATTAGTAGGATCTTGTGCTACTAGATGGCAATAAATTAAGATTAAGCAAGTTCAGTCCATATGAGTTTGGATTTGTGATAAACCTTGTCTTATGATAGTTGTTGGAAATGACAAATTCACATGGATAGGAACACATACACCATAAAATCTAAGTGGCATGAAATTTCTCTCTACTTCATGAAAATGATTGTGAGGAAACGCTTTCACTTGTAGATTTTAAAGAATTGACTAATGTCATTAGATTTAGCAGTTGTGATAATTGCGTTCTCAAATTTGAGTATGATTACGGCATCCCTTTTCATAGTTCGAATTGGGAGAAATGGCAAATAGTTCGAACATTCGGGAATTATTGCTACAAGTTCTGAAAAGGTTTAGACATACATAAGCTATCTAATGAATGGTGTATGAGCTTGAGAAGTCTAGATAAAGACTTATCGAAGTACCACGTATCAGAAATCTAAACTTTGGTAAGAAATTGAATAGGTATTGATTTCTAGAAGTTTAGTTGAGTTCTGGGTACATGTCAAAGCTAGTAGGAGCATAATTGTTATGCTAGCAAGAGTATAGTTGTTTTGCTAGTGGGAGCATAATTATTATACTGAGTGTTGCAAGTAGGCAATACTATTTATAAGAAACAAAAGTTAAAAATTTGCAAAGATGTGGAGTTTCGGAGTTGTTTCGCTATAGTAAGGCTTACGGGAGAGGGTACTAATACTTCATTTCAAATCTAAATGTTTAGATTGAAATTTTAATGGAACTTAGTCATTGACATACATGAATATCATGTTGAAATGATTCAACATAGGAAATTTAATATATATGGAAATATTAGAGCAAGAGACTGATTAAGTATCATATCTTTATGTAAGACATTATTATCGAATCCCATATGCTTCAGATATAGGATTGATCACATATGTTGTAATATTCAATCGTTATGTTTTTCAAATGCCTAAGACATTAACAGGGAAAAGGACTAGAACCAGATATGACTGAAGTTATTAAACAACTGTCTAGGGCAATCTGAGTTTTACCAAAGGTTGGTTGCTTTTGGACAATTGGAAGTATAGTATAACTTTTGGAAGAACCGTATTGACTTGTCCTGAGTTGAGGTAACTCTTGTTCATAATTGATAGTCAAATGGAATATGGAAATGTTCCCATTTTGGGAGATGGATATTGAGATATGTGTGTCAGATTAGTAACTTTAATAAAATAATTATGTTCGATGAATGCTCTTTGAATGTGA
This sequence comes from Lactuca serriola, assembly GCF_051521515.1. Classification (NCBI taxonomy): domain Eukaryota; kingdom Viridiplantae; phylum Streptophyta; class Magnoliopsida; order Asterales; family Asteraceae; genus Lactuca; species Lactuca serriola. The sequence continues at coordinate 120,027,097 of NC_136409.1, read as the reverse complement.
GACTTCATTTCCATGGAATTGTTTTTCTAATCAATCTCCAATGGAATGTTTTGTAATATGATTGGCAACCTCTCCATGACTTTGCTACTTTGACATTACAAAAGGATCATTGCATGTAAGTTTGGACTCTAACGAATTCTATTAAGAATTTGGTATTCTTACACTTATATTAAGGATTTGGAGTTGTGAAATGAGCATCATTTAAAATTTGTTCAATTGATCCGTTTCACAAAGAAAGGACCATATATAAACATAGTGTATGTGTTTTGTGCATGGCATGACTAATGTTTTAATTTAAGTATTTAGTTGATTGGTCAAAACATTATACAATGAATAAGGTCTAATTAATATGGTGATTAAATAATAAGTATTTTATTTATATTCAAAAGTTTTGAGACCATATTGGATTAGGTTATTCTTGTGTTTCACTTCGCATGTTTTACTTCCCGAATAACTAGGTTATTCAAACATCCACAGTCGATCATACTTTTGGAAGTAATTAGTGACTTAAGATTGTCATGAATCTGACTGTAGATTGTCAAGGTACTTAGACATGGCAAATGTTTGTTGTATTGTTCATGAGTACTCTTGAAATAAGAATTAGACTATTGGATTAAACTACGCTCAGTGAATTACTTCATGGATTTTATCATGAGTAATTCTGAGACGATAATATCTTATATTCTTGAAATGGAGACATATGAGTTGTTGTTTACGAGTCGGTTGTACATTTATAATACGTAAACGCATCAGTAGCATGATGTTATGAAATGTATTGTTGTGTGTGGTTTGATGAATAAATAGTAAAAGCATATAAGTCAAAGTTATCCGTTCCTTTTACCCTAAATGGGATAAAAGCGATATATGTGGGTCCCTCGATGATTTAGTGATGACATCCTAAGCGCTTGGCCAAGCATGGACTGGTTTGATTTGTTCAATTAGTTAGTCGTCATAAATCGAAAATCAGGAAACAAACCCTGGACTGAGAGAATGATTATAATTAATGTATCATGTCCAAATGATATCTTGTAGAACAGTGGGATATTTGATCACTTATCTAAAGGAAGCGTCATTGCTTAGATCAGAGATCGACAGTGGATTTTGAAAGCTACGATTTTTGGTCAAATTTTGAAGTCATACTTGCAATCATAGTTATTAGACTTATCCAAGTGGGTGACTATTGGATTAGGTTTCTAAGCCCATTACTATAATTGGTATGTACTTGATTTGATGGTAGTATGGTCCTTTTGCTTTGCCTTCACTTATGCAACTTGATAGGATGACCAGTGGAGAGAGAGTAGGATTTATTATTTAAAATATTAAATTGGTACTCAAAATGATTTTATTAATATATTACAAGATTAATATATTATTTGGAAATCATATTATTAATTAGTAATTAATCAGAAATTAATTTGATATTAATTTTGGGATTAAAGCAACTGATTAATAATGAAGGGGTTGTCTTGCAAATCATTGATAGTTACAGAACTGGGCTATTGGACTTTTCATTAAGAGTAGGTGAAATCCTATAGGGAGGCTCTATAGATTTCGTCCAAAGCCTCATAAGGAGGAGTCCATAGGCTACTTAAGCCTTAAGCAGTAAATTAGGGTTTCCACCAGAAACCCTAGCAGCCCACAACTATATTAAGAACCCCACCTCATAGAATTTTTGGCCAATGCATTAGATCCATAACCCTAGCCGAAATTTCCTTGTATCTTCTCTCATCCAATTGCATTCGGTTTTTGTGACTCCATTAAAGGTGCAACACTTGGGGCACTAAGCTTTCAAGAGTCGAGGATATTCAAGGTTGTTCTTGTTATTACTACATAACAAGCAAGGTAACTTCAAAACCCTAATTTCTATATGACTTTCAAAAAATTGTATGCTCGATCTAGGGTTATTGCTTTGGAAGTTCTATTTGCATGTTCAATAGTGAAAAATTTAGATCCAAAGCAACTAGGGATGCATGATCACATAGGAATGTAGATATGCTAATAACCCATCATTAACATGCTACAAAAAAGGAGCTTTCTCAGTTATTTCCTAAGTTGGAGTTATTTCCAATTAATTCCCAAGACAGATCCTCCCCAAGTTCACTAAGTTAAGCCGACCAAGGATCCTCCATAATGAACTCCCAAAGCAATGATCCTTCCACATGAGAACTTTAAGATCCTATGGAACCTAGGGAATTGTAACTCTACACTTCTCCTAAGTCAGAGGAAAGTGAATCTAAAAGGTCACGAAGCCTAAAGATAACCAGGTTCTATATATCCTTATTTTTAAGTTATCTCTTCTTATGTAACAATTGAAGATTTATCATCCCAAAAGGATCTCAACTATTTTGAGATCCTAAATGGGTTACTAACTAATTTTAGGTTATTTAGACCCTGGGAGTTCTTGCAAATCCAGAACTCCTTAAGATCCTGATTATAAGGATCCTTGGAAATCCTACTGCTTCAATCACAAGACAATCATACAAACAAAGAAAGATATATAAAAGCAAGAATAACCATGGATTACAAGGGTTGCATGCCCCCATAAAAAATTAAATTATGTTACACCTCTTAAAACCAAAAACAATTTACACTAGTTCTTTGTAGGCCTAGACCGTAGACAGGTCATCATTTTCTAGGGTCTTCTCCTCCTTGATAACCTTCGGTTGCTGCCCTTCAGGATCATGACTGGTGTTAACAGGTACACCAGTTAGTTAGGCAAGATCTATATGCCACCCTGACAAGTTTTAGGACCCTGTGTTGGCCATGTCTTCAGCTAATTTGATATTGTCTTCCTAGATGGACACTACAGCGCTAGCCTTTACCTCAGTGATCACATCCTCTATATCCGTGGCGTGCTCCTCTTCCTTCTTGGCCTTCTCCTTGCTAAAAAAATCCACCCTTTTTAGGAGGTCATCATTAGTATCTTTCCATATTTTGTCTTGATCTTTGAGGTCATGTTTGGCTCTTTCATCCCGAATCGTCAACTTAGCAGAGACGTGGTCAGAGACCTAAAACAAGAAAGACATCAGAAATAGAAAAGACTAAAATGTAAAGGGATGAAGGATATTTGTTCTTACAGCCTGGGAGAAGGAAACCAACTTTCGGAGTGCATCTTTTGCCCCAAGATTCTCTAAGCTCAACTTAGTGGAACCTATATTCTTTCTCTTTTTCGATCCCTGAGTTTTCATAGTCAAATCTATAGGAGCTCTCATGATGGGAATGGAGGATAATGTCTTTTCTTTCTTCACCACCAGTTAACCATTGGACATTGTCCTGTCCAAGTCAGCAAGGGTGAAGTGGACACCAGAACAGGTACCCTTGGATCCTAATCAGAACAAAAAAGAGCATAAGAAGTTAGAATCTCCATCAAAAAATAAAGAAGAAGAAGTTAGGATCTTACCTTTCGACATGGTGATAGTGGTAGACGAACTTTCGTGATGATTGAACTGGCTGAGTTAGAATGACCTCTCTGATTTAGACAAAGTGAAAAATATTTTGATCATGTTTTCCGTATCTCCAGCGGGAGGAACCAACTCATCGAAGTTGAAGGCTGCAACACATCAAATAAGATAAGAAAAGTGAGTGTCAGAATCCTTAATGTAAAAATATGAAATCATACACTTCTTTAACTAGGATTGTGGTAGAAGATTCCCGTTAGGAATCGAGTCACGTCTTATGAAGAAATTAATGGGTTTTTGTATACTACAACATCCTATGGTCCACATACAACCCAAAATGCTTTGGATCTATGTTTTCTCTAATTATGCATGCAATATTGTTTCAAAAGCATTAAGACTACAACTAACATACAATACACATAAACAACATAAGAATGAGTTATAGGATTACCTCTTGATGTAGGTTGTTGTGTTGGGCCTTTAAGAACTTAGCACCCCAAGTGTGATGCCTCAAACGGTTCACAACACACCTAGGACAAAGGAGAACTTGAGTGAGAGGTTGCTAGCTTCAAAATCGCCTCCTATGAACTCCAAGAACATTTCTAGGCCGATTTTAGGAGCTAAGGAAGTCCTTTTGTAGTGTGGCTAAGACTAGGGTTACATCCATGCAAACTCTAATGCACCATGAACTTTCACATTACTTAGGCTCCATGGGTTAAACCTGCATGGACTATCTATGGACTATCATATTGGTTTAGCCCATCCTAAATAACAATTGGCCCACACGATAAGAATCATTGATTTACCAAATCAATCCCTATATATTTAATTAGTCTCTCTTGATCACAAAATTAATTCCAAATTAATTCTTTATCAATACTAATTAAATAATTTGATTTCATATTAATATATTAGAACTTATAACATATTAAGAAATCATAAGCAACCTCTTACTCAAGTATCCATCCTATCAAATTGTCCTGGTGATATGCAACCTGAAATGGACCATGCTATTCTCGGGTCAAGTACATACCAATAATAGTTATGGTCTTAGACACCTAATCCAACATTCTCCCACATGGATAAGTCTAATAACTATTATTACAAGTACGACTTCAGAATCACGACTAGCAATCATAGCTCTTAAAAGCCTTTGTCAAACTCTGACCAAGTTAATCACGCGTCCATTAGATAAGGGATCATATATTCCTCCATTCTAGATATCGTATGGACTTAGACATGGTTTATAATCATTCTCTCTGTCCATCTGTTGTTTTCCAATTTCTGATTTAAGATGACCCACTAATTGATCAAATCAAATCAGTCCAGGCTTGGCCAAGTGCTTAGGGTTTTATCAGTAAATCATCGAGGGGCCTATAGATATTGCTTTTATCCCTCTAAGATTAAAAAGGATAAATTTCGACTCATATGCTTGCTCAATCTACTCACCAAATCATACACAATGATATGTTTGATAACACCAAGTTACTGATGCGTTTACACATCATCAATGTGCAACCAATTTGTAAACTGCAACTCATATCTCCCGGTTTCAAGAATATAAGATATTATCATCTCACCAATCACTCGTGATAAAATCCATGAAGTGATTTAGATGACTGTGGGTTTAATCCAATACTCAGACCTTATGAGCACTCATGAATGTTGTAGCAATCTTTTGCTTGGTCTAAGCACTTTAGACAGTCTACAATCCAAATTCATGACAGTCTAGCCTCAATACCTACTTCTAAAGTATGATTGACTATGGATAGTTTGAATAATCTTATTATCCGGGAAGTCAAAACATGCAAAGTGAAACACAAGAATAATTGAATCCAATATGGTCTCAGAACTTATGAATATAAATAAAACACCTTTTATTTAATCGCCATATTGATTACACATTATTCATTGTATAATGTTTCGATTTATCAACTTAATAATTGAATTAAAACAATAGTTATTCCATACTCCAAGCATGCACACTATGTTTATCTATGGTCCTTGAAATAGATCAATCGAAAATATTTCAATGATGCTCATATCACAATTCCAAATACTTATTGAAAGTCTAAGAATTCCAAATTCTTTTTGCTGGTACAATGTGTTAGATTATAAACTATCATGCAATGATTCTTTTGTAATGTCTAGGTACCAAAAGTCATAGAGAATTGACGAATGATATTACAAAACTTTCCACTGGAGATTGATACAGAAACAATTCCAAGGAAGCGAAGTCTCAAATTCAAAGTATATTCTTTTGAACATCCTTCTTTCATAAAAGTTCCTAACCTACATATAGATTCTTAATATCTAACTCCTAATATGGATTGACTTCCATATTTTCCATATGACAATTCATTATCAATAGAATCCTCTCTATTCATAATAATGTCAATATGGTCCATCCATTACTATACTTCCAACTATCCTTAAGAGACCAATCCTTGGCGAACCATAAATTGTCCTTGGCAGTTGTTTAACACCCTTAGACATACCCGGTCCTAGTCCTTTTCCCTCTTAATGCCCTAGGCATTTGGAAAATTAGAACACATGAATATTATAGCATATGAAATCGATCCTATACCCGAAATATATGGGATATGATTCATAATGTCTTACATAAAGACATGCAATTTTACCAGTCTTTTGCTATAATACTTCCATATATAGAATTTCCTTATGTTGAACCATTCCAACATAACATTCATATATATCCTTGACTAAATTTGATTAAATCTCAATCTAAGCTTTTAGATTTGAAATGAAGTATGAATTCATATCCCGTTATTATAGCAAAACAACTTTTCAAAGCCTGCAACAGTGCGATTTGAAACTTTTGTTTTCTATAATTAACATTGCTAACTCGCAACACTTAACTTAATAATTGTGCTCCGACTAGCACAATAATTACATTCTTAATAGCATCACACTTATGCTCCCACTAGCTTTGACATGTACCCAGAAATCAGCTCGACTTCTTGAAATCAATAATTATTGACTTTCATTATCAAGGTTTAGATTTCTAATACGAGACGCATCGATAAGACTTTATCTAGGCTTCTCAAAATCATACACCTTTCCTTAGATAGCTCACACATATGTCTAAAAAAATTTAGAACTTACAACAATAAGTCTCAAATGTTTAGTCCTTTGCCATTTCTCACAATTCGAACTATGAAGAGGGATGTCGTAATCATAATCGAATTTGAGAATGCAAGTACCACAATTGTTATCTCCTTAGAATATACTTAGTGAAAGCGTTTCCTCACAAAAATTTTCATGAAGCGGAGAGAAACCTTATGACACTTAGATTTTATGGTGTATGTGTTCCTATCCATGTAAATTTGTCAAACCATAATCATAAGACAAGATTAGTGACAAATCCAAACTCATATGGACTGAACTTGCTCAATCTTAATTTCCCGCCACTTAGTAGCACAAGGGCCCACCATGTCTTCCAAGTTTTCAAGCAGCTCACCCATACTCAAAAATGAAACTTTCATCGATCCAGGTGCTTTGCCTTATGCAAACAATTGAGAACTCATAGAAGTCACATGCATAGTCAACTTTAACTGGAATGGGCACAAAAACAAGAATATGTCAGCACGATAGGTTGCAAACCTCAACTTGTGTGATAGTGATACATAATAGGTTTTATTCTTGATTAGTTCATGAAACTATCCAGGACCAATAAGGCTCCCACTGACCTCTTGACATATAAGTTTCTCTGTCAAGAACTATTCCTTGACAAACAAATATTTAAGAGTTAGTGCGGATTCTTATCAAGAATAACACTTAATATAATTGGTCTTAGTTGGTATTTGTTTTATCCAAAACATCACATCCACCAATTTGAAATATGCAAGAGTTAGAAAACATTCCTATCCCATATTTCATGATGTGTTATAAACCTACTTAAGATATGTCACTCGAGGCACAATCTTGGAATATGACTCTAAGACTTGATTTTGGAACGAAGTATGATTCACCTTCATTAATTTACCCATTTTAACAATTCCCGATTCCTCTTTTTAGCCATACAAGTGTAATAAGGTGTCCTTAGAGGATCAATTATGATATGGTTTACATAATCATTAAGATGATGGTAAAACACGATACTAAAGTACTCTCCCATCCTTTCAGATTGGAGAAAGTTTTATCTTTTTTCCTAATTTGATTCTTCCTATTTGTCCTGCTATACATTGAAACCTTTTCAATGATACAGAATTATATTTAAACTTGTAAGCATAACCATATTTACTAACTTTAGTAAATCATGACAAATAGTCTTATCATTCTTTGTGGTGGACCTGACCAGCGCACAACCTAGTGTACCCAATCTCCTAGTCCTTCACTCGACTCACATGTACATGTGAACAAGGAATTGGTCTTTAATTTCCAAAGATGAAGGTTCTCATACATCACAAAATACATTTTGCATGATTCCAATTTTCCATCCAATTGAAACTTGGGTGATGAGAATCTTTCCCGATTTGATAAATTTTGACACTACTACAAACGAAAGAATCAAATCCATATTGTTGATAATAGAAACATACAAACATCAATTTTCACAAATGCCATTGCAAGGAGATATAATACAAAATAAAATCAAATTTTTATTTATTTACAAAATGCAAAAAAAAAATCCTTACAATGAAATTAGAAATGAAAAATATGTGACTACATATTTTTAAGAAATCTAGCATAACTCTTAAGCAGCAGCTCAAAAATCTGATCTTCGAACCATACGATCGAAATGCATCTCTTCGCGATCATAATCAGCATGCTCTTACTTTTAAGATTCCTTCCTTTTGCATGATCCTACAAAACATCAAAATGCAAAACTTGTCACATTATGTATTAAGAATCAACAATTAGGAACTTAATAGAGTTAGATAGTGGACATACCTAAAGTTGAACCATACAATTTGATTAAAATTCTCAGGTAGTCAGGGCAGCTTCACTTCCAATGTCCCTTTCCTTGGTAATTAAAACACACATGCTTATTTGGAATGGCACATGGAACAGTCTCATAATTGGCCTTTCTCTTATGATCGAAACTCTTGACCATGGCCAATTCCTTTCCTTTAGGAGAAGGAATCATTTCTGGGATGTCCATGTCAGCTTGGGATGTAGATCTTCCAATCAAATTTGCTTGACCATTGCGCGAAATCATTGTTGATTCAGCAGCAATTAGCAAATAGGTAAGATCAATAAGGGTTATTCCGTGATCTGTCACATAGTAGTCTTTAACGAACTCACTATATGACTCGGGAAGTGATTGAAGAACCAAGTCAATAGCCAACTTCCTTGGGAACATGGCACCCAACATTCCCAGCCTGTCAATATGCAGCTTCATGTCTAAGACATGAGCACATATAGACTTTCCATCTTTGTGTTTACTATCCAATAGGGATTGAATGATCTTGAACATTTCAAGTCCTCGAGTTTGTGGCTCAGGGAGAATAATTGGAGGATGTGGAGGAATTGAAGTATGATTTCGACTTCCACAATCCAATCGTGGAACATCATCTTCAAGAGGAAAGCTTTCTCCAAAAGATTTGGGAAGACAATAGTTGTCTGAACTAGACATCTACAAGGGAGAAATTCAAGTTAGTTGATTTAAGTACTTAATATAACACCTAAATAAAATATTAAGGCTAGGACCTAACACAATATTTTATAATTCGGAAGAGGGATGTCGTAATCGAATTGTAAAATATTTGAAGGTAGGTAAATGATGATTTACCAATTTCCACCATGAAAAACAAAATTGATTATTAAGTTTTAATTGGTTTGAAATTCCTAGATCCTTTGAGAATCATTGAACTTTTCAATGGCATGTTTAAATCTCGATTATGCCCTTTGTTAATGGCATGCTGAGGATCACAAACAAGGTGTGAATAACCATGCAAATTAGCTTGGTACATCTGATGTTACAAATCACCTAATCAATGTGTCGGTTAACCACACACGCTCCATTGATATATGAAAAACATTGAGATACCCTTTGCCACCCTTTGCTAGTCCAAGTTAGTGTACCGGTTAAGCACACACACTCCACTAATGACTTGGCAAGGTGCAAAGTGCTATTTCATGGGTTAGCATCGAATTCACAATTTTCCTAAAGTAACTATGATTGGGAATTTAATTAAATTTTAGTTACTTTATATTATCATTATACTTATAATGAGAATTGGTTTCCTATCCTACCCGTTCGGCTAACGACCCTCCACCAGTCAAGGAAGCGGTGGCTGGGAGTGGAAACTCATTAAACTGTCATTTTATAGGCAGTAAACTTACACTCCCCTTATAGACTGACTTCATGAATGAGGCCTACGAACGATAAGACTGACTTATTCTTATACATACACACACACACACACACACACACATATATATATATATATATATATATATATATATAAGTATTAACTTTTAATATTATAATATTATAAGGGTTGAATTTTAACTTTTAAAATTCTAGGGTTTAGAATTAAAGTATTCATAAGTGTGACTTTACAAATTCCAAAACCTGAGGGCAAGTTTTGAAACTCTTCAAAACTTTTGGATTCTATAACTTATGAGTTTAATGTGGTTTTTGTGGAAAAAACTTTTCATTTTCCATAACTTGAGGACAAGTTATGTAAGACTTTAAAACCATTTAAGATAACATTTAAAAAATTAGACTTTTTCATTTTCAATAACTTTAGGACAAGTTATGGATTCCATTAAAAGCATTTAGATAAAATATTCTAACAAACAAAAAATCAAACAATTAGTTTATGATCTAGTTAAACTCATAAGTCAAGATAATTCATATCAACAATGTACAAGAAATTAGACTATCATATAAACTAATAAAAATATTGAAATATTGACAATTATCTTATAATTGGATGAGCATGATCACTACCATATCAAAAAAAAAAAATTAAAAAAAAAAAAAACAAATTTTATGATTCTAAACAGCTAGTGGTAATGATCCTAATACAATTCTGGCCAAAAAACGTGAAAATATGTTGTCTGATCATGCAACTCATCGAGCCCATCTATGGACTCATCGAGTCCAAGGCAAAACACATCTTAATCGTCAAGTCCAAGCATGGACTCGTCGAGTAGGTGCTGTCATAACAGATTTTCAGCTTTGAAAAATAATACATTTGCATCAATATAATAGAAAACAACCCATGACTCTGATACCACTGATGGGTTTTTTTATACTACAACATCCTATGGTGCACATTCAACCCTAAATGCTTTGGATCTAGGTTTTCTCTAATTATACATGCAATATTGTTTTCAAAGCATTAAGCCTACAACTAGCATACAATACACATAAACAGCATAAGAATGAGTTATAGAATTACCTCTTGATATAGCTTGTTGTGTTTGGCCTTTAAGAACTTAGCACCCCAAGTGTGATGCCTCAAACGGTTCACAACACACCTAGGACTAAGGAGAACTTGAGTGAGAGGTTGCTAGCTTCAAAATCGACTCCTATGAACTCCAAGAACACTTCTAGGCCGATTTTAGGAGCTAAGGGAGTCCTTTTATAGTGTGGCAAAGAATAGGGTTACATCCATGTAAACCCTAATGCACCATGAACTTTCACATTACTTAGGCTCCTTGGGTTAAACCTGCATGGACTATCCATGGACTATCATATTGGTTTAGCCCATCATAAATAACAATTGGCCCACACTATAAGAATAATTGATTTACCAAATCAATCCCTATATATTTAATTAGTCTCTCTTGATCACAAAATTAATTCCAAATTAATTCCTGATCAATACTAATTAAATAATTTGATTTCATATTAATATATTAGAACTTATAATATATTAATAAATCATAAGTAACCTCTTACTCAAGTATCCATCCTATCAAATTGTTCTGGTGATATGCAACCCGAAATGGACCATGCTACACTCAGGTTAAGTACTTAACAATAATAGTTATGGGCTTAGACACCTAATCCAACATAAATATTTCCCTTTCCAAGCACTATCATTGTGCTTGGAGTTCAAAACAATGGGGAAATCTATTAGTTTTTACCTTCAACAGGAAATCGGAGTTACCAAAAGCTGTAAGATCATAAATATAGGCTAGCTCATTTATGACAATGAGATCCATAGAATGACTCAAATGACCAATCCAATAGAGGATCCTCCAAATCGTTGGCATGACTTGAATGTACAAGATTTTTGTGATCTCAACTAATTCAGAAATGATTCCGGAGAAGCGGTAAGAGAGTCCTAGGGTGAAAGGATACTCAGGAAGACAAACCCAAGTAGAAGAAACAAAATTAGGCTAAATCCTAGCATTGAAAGCCCTAAAAATAATACCAGCAGAAAACATTTCGGCCGAATTCAAGATCTCGATGTCATCATCAGTGAAGGTACAAGCTTCCTCATAAGACAAGATCTTCTGATCTGTGAAATCATCATCGGGTATAGCAATGATGCTTGCACGAGTTCGGGTTGCTTTCTTTCCCATGATTAGAAGTAAATAGAAACGAAAAGAAAAGGAAACAAGAAAAGTACCTTCGAATGATATTCGGTGAACGTCGGGAATAAAAGCTAAAAGAGTAACATAAAACTAAAGAGTTGAACGTCCTATTTATATAGGAATCACGGACAAGTAAAAGGGTGATTTGGCCTATTCCAACAACAATAAATCTCTTTGTTGAAATTTAAATTACCCTATCCATCAAAATTCAAAATCTTATCTATTTTTTATTTTGTTTCAAATTGTACCTTTAAATACTGGATAACTAACCTCAATATTTCGCAGCAATAATTTGGGGGCAAGTGTTAGGGGCATGATCCTTACATCATATTCAGGATCCTTAATATTACTACAAGCTCGGGATCCCGAAACACACCTCAGGATCTTGATTATTATATAAATATTTACTAACACCAATAATGGTTATAATCTCATGTCTTGTTGACACGTGTGCAGAATTAGTCAATGAAAGATTTTTTATCAACAAAGAATCATATCGACTAGGCAAAAGACCCAGAATACCAAGTCAAACAACGTTTATATGCTGATTCTCGTAGGATCCTGGAATTATCGTACTTCTTCTTATTAGCATTAGACTATAAATAACACTTGTATTACACACACTATACACACGATTAGCTCATCTACGATATTTGTACTTATATTTACACATTCATCTCTGTAATCAACATTTTTAATCAATAAAACCATCAAGGCAGGTGATCATTATCACCTCCCAAGGTTTTGTGCAGGAGATCCTAGCAAGCATCAATGGATTTCCTTGTAAACCCTCGTGTTGTCTTGATTAAAATTTTCTACTAACATCAATTCATACACCGCAGCCTCTCATTCAATTTGGTTGAGTTTCACTTGTGTACGTTTTGACCAAAATAGGGGTGACATGCTTGCCATGACGTGGAGGCTGGCCTGATCACGACTGTTTTTGTCATAAGGCTCTCACGATGTGACCAATGGATGGCCACGACATGAGAATCATCTGGGGTGACTTTGATCATTGTTTTTTTTGACATGGTTGACTTTTGGATAAACGGTTAGTATGGAATGTAGACTAAGGACCAATCTTGAATATTTTGATAGGTGGATTGTAGCACCGGTTCCTTGATTAGTTCGAGTTGTGGTTGATCCTACTCATTGGTGAGGTAAGTTTTCTCACTATACTGTGTATGATGCTAGATTGTCTTTGTGAGTCTTACATGCATGTTAGTGGGGACCGTTATACTGGGCGGATCAAGTTATGTTAGGCGGGGTCCGGTATGCTGGCTGGGGTCCGTAATATAGGCAAATCCCGATGTTATGTATGCTATGTGGTATTTTGGGAAACTTACCAAGCTTTGTGTTTACGATTTTGTGGTTTAAATGTTTTAGATACTTTTGGTGTCAAAGTGAAGGGCCCCTACATGATCGCACAACATCGCTGGATTTTTTTTTTGCACTGTTTATTTGATTTACTCTGATGTTGAGAATATTTATACTTTGGATGCATTTGGAACAATTGGATGTGCCATTTTGGGTGTTTTGAAAATGAAACTTTTACTAGTATTTTTGGGATGTTACATATCCAATAAAATGAAGGTTTAGTAAACAAAAGGAAAACTAATATATGTTATTCATATTTAATCATAAATGAACCAAATAAACCAAAACCCAATTAAAGCCGAATATTATTCGGTTTCAGATAATATTTTGGAAGCAAAAAAATCGATTAAAGTGAACCTAATAAACTAATAACCAATTAAGTCGACCGGATAACAACTCCAGTCATCATAAAAGGCAATATGTAGAGTTCTAATGGAGGGGAGGGGGAGGATGAACCTAAACAATATTAAAATAATAAAGTATGGGAAATGGAGTAATCTAACCATTTCTTGGGTTTTTTTTAAATATAACCTTTTCTTTTTGCAAAATAACCACATATTTTGGAATGAGTCGTTCTGGATTATTTTTCGGGTGGTCCGGTCCATTTCATTGGATCCGTAATGCCTATTCCGGAGGAACTGTATATGTTCCGGATCAGGATTTTTAATTTCCAAATCCGAAATATAATTTGAGGCGACATTCCGGAAAGGCGAATTCTGATTCTGACATTCCAACTAGATTATGATGTTCCGACTTGATTTTGACATGCAACTTCCATACCAACACACATCGACACCCATCTCCGACATGTAAGATGAGCACTATGACCCCATTAGTTTACAGGCATATTCTTCTTTTTATACTATTACTTACTATTTCAGATGTACTAGACCACCTCTAGAATGAACTAAAAATATTCTGGAAATTAAATTAAAGATGTTATTATTGTAGGACCAACTGAAAAGTAGTTTATATGTTTAGCTATTGTTGATTTTCATCGAAATGTCGTGTTCCGGATCTTAAAATGTTATTCTGGAAGCCACTGGAACACGAGGAACCATTCCGGAAAACGATGAATGCCTTTGGAATATGAAGAACAGGTCTAGAACTACTCCAGAATTGGTATGGAATATTGGTCATTTCCATTTTAGAATGAAGTGCTAACACCTTTTTTATTTCTATTACACAACATGATTGGTGATGCATCAGTTACACTGTCGTTTAAACCTAAAATTAGTAGGGAAATCTGTTCGGCATTCAGAAATAGACCCAAATGCGAGACTATGTTTCAGAATACCTGTTTCGGGAGGTGGTGAGACATTCCTAATGTAAATAGAGATCCTTTGCTTCTACATCACCGATAAATTTGTCACCGACGCTCGATGCCAAGTAGAGGAAATTGTTTTTTAGATTGGGGGTTATGAGCTATCTTTTGGGAAGAAATAATTTTGTCTCATCATCGGCGTCCGGTTTGGTGACTATTTTCCTGATTCTGCATCCAGCGTTGCCTTTCGTTCTCGTGACTTTCCTATGGTCCCGATGAATATCTATCTAAAATTACACCATCTTACGTATGTGTTTGAACAATCACTTAATGAGTTAATAGACGAGGATACAGTCCGTGTATGTCTTGTATACCTCTTAGAGAAGGATTTCAATGGATGGTTGGCTAAACAGCCTATTACAAAATAGTATTTCGCTTTGCTACCCAACCATAATGAATTCAACAGGTATAATGTTGTCTATTTTATAATTATTGATTAAATTTACTTATCGTTGCTAATATTTTTAAGAAATTAAATTGTTAACTAATTTTTTATTTTATGTGGCTGATATCCATGTGGGAGGATAATTTGGGATCAATCGTACAAATAACTTTTGACAGTATTCAATAAGGTTGAGAAGCTTATACATCCTAACGAACTGAAAGAGAACGAACCTCAAAATTTGACCTACACCCTACAGGGGTTTTTATATGCTTTTAAGGTAAGTATATAATATTTTTGTTTGCTAACATTCTAACTATTTTTTATTTATTTGTTTGCTAACATTAAGATATGGATTTTTGAGACTTCTCCAGTGAGCAACGTAACTTCCCAAAATAGTGGTGAAAATTTTTATTTAAAAACTATTAATTTCATTCGTTGATTGTACCAAAAACCATCAATCATTACAATATTCAAAACATCAGAGTACAATTATTTTAATACGGAAAATCTAAGGGGAGGATGTCGTGCCATCACGCTGGACCCTTCCCTTTTGAATTGGAAGTACCTAAACGCATAAACATAAACTATAAGCATAAAGCTTAATGAGTTCCCTTAAAGTACCACATACCATACAAAAGAAAATAAATAATATGGGCCCAATCATTGTCTTATAATCAGTTCCTGCCATGGGCCAAACCATGGTCTTTCCATGCAGTGTCGAGGGCTAAATCAAGGACATACATATAAGTTCCAAGGGACAGATCTTGGTCTTTCATATAATTTTCAGGGGTCAGATGTTGGTCTTTCATAAAAATGCCAGTGGTCAGATCCTGATCTCTCATGCAAGTATCACAAAGGCAACTAGCATTCTACACGACAAGTAATGGGCCGACATTAGTGCCTTTGATCCATGGGTACAATGAGAAAAATCACCTCACAAACATATGAGTAAACTAAAAAGCACGCCACTCTAAGATCAACTCTACCAGTCACCTTAAACAATTTAATGACACACACTCAGCATACAGACCAAAATACCTAAACTGCCCCTAGCTCAAACCCTAGTCAAAATCTAGGTCAAGTCAACTGAGTTGACTCAATGAGTATGTTAGGCGTACTCCTTACGTACATAGGGCATACTACATGGTTGACCAGAGTCAAGGAGCTGACCACGTACACCTAGTATACCCATTGGTACGCCCAACTTAAGCGGCTACTCTCCACTTAAGCTATTAAGTGCTTTATCCTTAAGCACTTATGTCTAAAATCTAGATCTAGGCTCAAATAGATATCCTTAACTATAAAGTTTCCAACTTTAAGGTTTAAAATGGCTATTAAGACCTTAGCTCCAAAAACCCTAGCTTCTTTGCCCATTAAGACAAACTAGCTCTTGAATGGAAAGAAACTAATGACCTAGAACACATTTTTGTGACTTAACACCCCCTAAAACATATAAAAGGATGACTCAAATGTATTGGAGTATCTCCTACTTATAAAGATCAAGTTTGGTACAAAAGGTGACAAATTTGAACTGAAATTAGATCCATAAGAAATATACATCAAGGTTGAAGCTTTTTACCTCCAAAATATGCACTAAGGGAAGTAGATGTTGGATCCAAGGCCTTGAGTGAAACACTAAAACCTCAAGGTTCTTTCTTCCACTCCAAAGGCTCCAAAATGACACCAAAAAGGGCTCTTCAAGCTTCACAATGCACTCACGGGCTTTAGGGTTTCGAAATGAGGAAGAGGGTTGAAGATAAGATGGTGCATGAGGCTATAACAGTGCGTAAATAAGGTCCAAACCCTAAAAGTTAGGGTTTTCACCCTGGCTAAATATGCCCTACGTACTAGTGTATGCTCATCATACTAGAATAGAACCAGGTACGCCCAATGTACCACACTACTTCTGGAAATTACGAAAATGCCATTAGGGACTATTCTTACAAAAAATCACAACCTAAGGGTCAAAAATGAATACCTAAGAATTATAGATGTTATAACTCTCCCCCACTTGAACTAGACTTCGCCCTAGAAGTTTGTTGCTATGAATAAATCAGGGTAATGCTCTCGCATTTCCGCCTCAGGCTCCCATGTTTATTCGAAACCCTTCCGATGTTGCCACGAGACCTTGACTAGTGATACTTCTTTGATTGGTAGATCTTTTCGTCTTTTGATCTAAAATCGCCATCGTTCTCTCCACATCATTCAATAGATCAGCAACCTTAATATCATCCAGAGGAACACTTGTGAACTCATCAGACACACACTTCCAAAGCTAAGACACATGGAAGGTGCTATAGATCTGACTGAGCTCATCAGTAAAATACAGTCTGTATGCTACCTTCCCACTCGATCCGAAATCCTGAAATGTCCAATGAATTTGGGGCTCTGCTTGCCCTGCTTCCAAAATCGTATGTCATTCCAAGGTGATACATTCTGAAGCCCCTAGTCTACTACCTGAAACTCAAGGTCCGAACGTCGTTGATCTGCATAACTCTTCTGCTGGCTTTCCATGACTCACAACCTGTCGCGCACCTACTTAATCAACTTAGTAGTCTTGAGTACTACTGTACTCCCCATGACTCGATGTTTGACCTCCCCTAGTAAACTGGGGTCCTACACCTTCTTTCATACAACATCTCAAATGGCGGTCAGTCAATACTGGCATGATAATTGTTGTTGTAGGAGAACTCAGCCAATGGAAGGTAATGATAGGTTTTTAGCATTCTAACACTCCTATGGTGTACATGCAACCCTAGATGCTTTGGATCTATGTTTTCTCTAATATACATGGAAACTTTGTTTTTCGAAAGCATCATCCTAACTATAATACAATGGAGTATCTTTACTCAAAATTCTAGTTAGATTACATACCTTTTGTTGTAGTTGGAAACCTTGGACCTTTAAGAACTTAGCACCAATAGTATAAATTCCTCAAATGGAATCACAACACACCTTTGGACAAAGGATGACTATTGAGAGAATATCTTAACACCAAATCGGTTCAATAATTCTCCAAGAGTACTAGTGCATGTAGTAGCCAACTTTGGATGCTAATGGGCTTCTTATATGGTATGGCAAGATTAGGGTTACACCATGTAAATCTTAATGCACATGACCTTCCATATTCCTTAGGATTTATGGGTTTAAATGTCCATGGATCATCCATGGGTTGTCACGTGGGTTTAGCCCAACCTAAGGAATCATGGATCATTGGTCCACACCATAAGAATGAATGATTTACCAATCAACCCCTTATATTTAATTAGTCTCTTTTGATCACAAAATTAATTCCAAATTAATTCTTGATCAATACTAATTAAATAATATGATTTCATATTAATATATTAGAACTTATAATATATTAACAAATCATAAATAACCTTTTCTCAAAAGTCCATCCTAACAAATTGTCCTGGTGATATGCAACCCAAATGGACCATGCTACTCTCGGGTCAAGTACATACCAACTATAGTTATGGGCTTAGACACCTAATCCAACAGGTAAGTATGCCAAGTCCCTCCAAAATCCAACACAAAAGCCCACAGCATATCTTCGAGTGTCTGAATCGTCCACTTGCTTTGGTCGTCAGTCTTGGTTGGTATGTATACTAAAATGCAGTTGAGTACCCAACTCGTCATGAAACTTCCTCCAAAACATGGAGGTGAAACGAACTTCCCAGTCCGAAACTTCCAAAACTAGCATCCCATGTTGGACTACCACTTCTCGAACATAGATGTCAACTAACTTCTCAACAGATATGTTCTCGTCAATCGATATGAAATGCGTACTTTTGGTTAATCGATCAACAATGATGCAGATAGAATCAATACACGTGTCATCCTTGGCAAGTTTGTGAAGGCATCCATGGTAATCTCTTCTCACTTCCACATGGGAATGGCTAAGGCTTGCATCTTGACATGGGGTCTCTGATGCTCGGCCTAGACTTTCCTCTAGGTCAAGAACTGCTCAACAAACCAATTATCTCCCTTTTCATACAAGGCCATCAATAGCTCGATCCCTGTACATCTACGTGGCCCCTGAATGGATAGAAAACATTGACTTATGCGCCACATTTAGAACCGTATGTCTCATCCCACCTGATGTCGGAACCAAACTCTACTACACTGAGTCAACAACCCTGACTATCTCTGACAAATAAGGGAATTTGTCCCCTGATCCACTTAGCCTTCTAGTTTTCCCTTTTTAATACCTCCACCTGAGCCTTCTTGATCAAATCCATCAAAGTCAAAGTTACTATCATCCTCAAGCAGATATCCCTTATAGAAGAACACATGGCCTTGCGGCTCAAAGCATCAAACACTACATTGGCCTTCCCACGGTGGTACAGGATCTCGCAATCATAATCCTTTACCACATCCAACCATATTCGCTACCGCATATTCATATTTTGTTGTTCCATAAAATACCTCAAACTCTTGTGGTCCGTGTAGATAGTACATCGAACCCCATACAGTTAGTGCCTCCAGATCTAAAACCAAGATCCCTAACTCCAAATCATGCATAGGGTAGTTCTCCCCATGAGGCTTCAACTGTCTCGAAGCGTAAGAAATTACGTGACCCCTCTGCATAAGAATGGATCCTAAGCCATAAATACAAGCGTTACAATAAACCACGAAATCATCCAAACCTTCATGAACTGCATGAATCGAGGCCTCACACAATCTCTAGCTCAGATTCTCAAAAGCCAATTGTTGGTCAGGACCCCACTGAAATGTCACATTCTTCTTTATCAAATGGGTCAAAGCCACTATAAATATTAGAGAAATCCTAGATAAATATCTGATAATACCCTACGAGATCTAAGAAACTTCGAACCTCATATGCAGTCCTCAGAACCTCTCATCACATCACGACCTTGATCTTGGCCGAGTCGACCAAGATACCGTTCTGGTTGACGATGTGCCCCATAAATTGCACCTCACACAACCAGAACTCACATTTTCAGAAAATGGCATAGAGACTCTTCCTCCTTAGGGTCTCCAACACCTCTCGCAAATACCCAACGTGTTGCTCCTTGGTATTGGAATAGAATAAAATATCATCAATGAATACAATAACAAACGGAACCAACATCAGCCTGCAGACCCGATTCATGAGATCCATGAACGTCGTTGGTGTATTGGTGAGCCCGAATGGCATTACCACAAACTCATAATGACCATAATGAGTCCCGAAGCATGTCTTCTGCACATCATTCTCCATGACCCTCATCTGATGGTATCCCGACTACAAATCAATCTTAGAGAACCAAGATGCAACCTGAAGCTGGCAAAACAAATCGCCAATCCTCACGAGTGGGTAACAGTTTTCACTATTAGCTTATTCAACTCCCAGTAATCAATGCACATTTTGTGTAAACTATCCTTCTTTTTCACAAACATAATCGGTGCTCCCTACGAAGAACTACTCGGATGAATAAAACCTTTGTCTAGCAGCTCATGAAGCTGTGTAGACAACTCCTACATCTATAGGTGGCGCCAGGCGATACGATACCTTGGCTATCGAAGCCGCACCAAGTGCCAAATCAATCCAAAAATCAACCTACCTTTCAGAGGCACTCCTGGTAAACCCTCAGGAAATACATTAGTCAAATCCCCAATAATAGGTACCCTACCCAACTCTGACATGCCCTCAACTCGAGTGTTTGCAACATAAGAAAGGAACCCAAAACGACCCTGCCACAGATATCTCCTAGCCCTCGCATCTAAATAGAGAGTTGGTCCATGTGAAGCTCTCTCACTGCGAATAACCAATTCTTCCCCACTAGGGGTTCGAACTCTCACTAACTACTGCTCGTAATCAATCATGGCCCTATTAGGGTCCAATTAGTCTATCCCGATAATAACCTTTGATCCTCATAGAGGAATCAACACCAGATCAATAGAGTACGTATTGCTAAACAATTTCAAAACACACTCACGAAGAACCCTCAAGGCACTCACAGTACAGTCATCCGCTATCTCTTCCTCCAGTGGAGAATCCAATGTCCCCGGAGCATCACTAAACTTCTTGCTAAGCTCAAGAGAAACAAAGGATTCAGTAACCCCCGAATAAAAAAACATGAGCAGTCATACCATTAACCAAAAAGGTCCCTATACAGAATCAAACATAAACATGAGCATGAAATAAAGAAAGCAATAAAAGATAGGGGTAAGTTACATACCAGTAACCACATCCAGTACAGCACGAGCCTCATCAGTGGTCAGCTGAAAAGCTCTGCTCTTCACTACAGGTGGCTCTACCTTGGTCTGACAGCCATCAGTAATCCTCAAAGTGGCAGCATAGGCGTCGTCATTACTCCTCCAGACAGTCTCGGACAATCATCATTTTTATGGACGGTCTGATTGTAGTGAAATCCAATCAGAGACTCATGGGGAAATACCAACTCACGTGGCCCAACTGGCCACAACTATAACATCCCCAACCCACCGCTTAAAAGGCCCAACCGTATGGCTTGCTGCAACGGCCTTGACCCTGTTGGCCTCTATTACGAGCATCAAAGGTCTTGGGCCTCTTAGCCTAGCGCACAACCGTTTATACCTGCTCCGACTTCCGCTTCAATCGCAGCTCCAACTTAATCTCCTACTCACGGGCCTTATTGATCATATCATTCAGGGTCTTGCACCCTAAAAATCTCATGAACTCCCTGATATCCTCCTTCAACATGTCATGGTATCTCATCTTGCTTATCTCATCGCCTGCAGCGAACTACAGGACCAACAAATCTGTGACATCCCCATTTTCACGGCTAGAAAAGACTGATTTTTTTTGTTTATGCTTTATAAAAATCAGAGTACCTCATTTAATAAAAATGTTATGGAATGTGTACCCAGTAAAACATGATAAATACGTTATCAAAGCATTTCCGAAGAAAAATATTTTTATTCATTTTAAAACATTTGGGATGTCATCGTCAATACAAAAACATAAGCATAAACAGAACTTACATTCATTATCACTAGTGATTTATATCTCCTTAATCTCTCGGTGTAATGTGACTTCATATCAACACATGTGATATAAATAAACTGAGTGTGTCAGGTTGGGAAACCTGGTGAGTACATAGGGTTTTCAACCCATAATAAAGAAGTTTATTAACTTTATCAAACCAAACAAACCCGATGACCCATTCTCGTTATCCTCACTTTACGTCCCTAAAACATCTAACACAAGGGACCTAGTCTAAGGACTTCCATCGGTGTGACAACACATGCTTCGGGGGTTCCTCATCAATTCATGTCAAATAAGGCAACCATGTGGGGGATGGAGTACTGCTGGTGAGCACACAGTTCAAATAAACACCTACAGGTTGCGAGCCTGCTAGCGTTCCATTGGATTGTCTAGAATAGTCCGTGGTTGTCATATATACTTCGCTAGATGACTAGATCATCAATAACATCTATATCGAGGCCTCTCATTATTTTATTTGGTCACACAGCAACTATTCCATCTACCCATGTTTTACCCAACACATTTTGTAGATATAAAATACATATACACTTTAAATCATTTAAAATGTGTATAAAATATTTCACCCAGCATAGACAGCAAGTATTCAGACAATATGCACACATAGCATGTAATTTATAATAAATACTTCATATCTATGTATAAGATGAAAGAGACTATGCACTCACTTGAAAAGGTGGTGATTCCGAACTCAGACAGCGCTTCACTTCTTAAAAATAATTTCCTTCGACGAAACCTAGTATTATTACCACTGGAGTTTAGTCTATTATTCACTGTGACTAATTAATAGTCTAGCTATTATTGCTATTATATAAACGTTAAACAATACTTATATAACCCATGTAGCCCAAGTACTTATTAGAAGTTCCTAATAGCGTTACTATAATTAAAAATAGCTATATTAAAAATAGCGTAGGCGTGGCTCACTTAAAGCGGGTTTTATTGAAAACCGGGCTTTGCTTGGAGCAGCATTCCCGAGCCAAAAAGATCTTCTTCTCGGAGCCGTCGAGCACTCCGGGGCTTCCACCTCGTGCTAGAGAGGTTCCCTAGGCTTTTCGGGGGGTTTCGGGGCTAAAGAGAGGTTCTAGAGAGAGAGAGAGAGTAAAGAGAAGAAAGAATGGGAAATGTGTGAAGAACATGAGGGTGGGAGAGGTTCTATTTATAGGGTGAAAAATGGTTGAACTTGGTGCCATGTGTCACTATCTAGTGGCAAGACTTGGGGAGAAAGCAATGGCCAAGATTGTGCCACATCACCCATTTCCGCACAGTACACTTCCGACTTCTATAATCTGTAACTTTCACATACGACCTCCGTTTTTGACGTTCTTTATATCCACGCGTAGGTAAAAATAAGATCTACAACTTTCATTTTGACTCCGTCAGCTAATTTTCGACCGATCTTAAATTTAACAGTACGAGGAAATTATAGTGTTAAATGTCCGCGTAAAATTCATAACTTCTACATACAAACTCTGTTTTCGTCCGTCTTTTTACCGTTGAGTTCCTATTAATGAGATCTTCAATTCTCATTTAGGTCGTGTAGGCCAAAAACCTCTCGATCTAAAATTCGAGTTTCGGGCTATGCACTGCTAAGCCAAATCTTAGAAAATTCATAACTTCCTCATACGAAGTCAGATTTGGGCATTCTTTTTTTGTATTTTATCGGTTTAACGTATACTACAAATTTTGTTTCGATTTCTAAGGCTAAAAAGTCCTCCATCATAAATTCACTATTTACATCTCCCGGTGTCGTGCTGGTTTTGCCGTAAAACTTCGACGGACCATAACTTTTTCGTTATAACTCGGATTTCAACGTTCTTTATATGTACGGAACCCTTGAGACGTATTCTACAACTTGGTTAAGATTATTTATTCTAAATAATTTTTTGTCAAAAAGTTATTTTCGACACCTATTTTCTCTAAATTGACTAGCCCGGATCTACGGGCATTACAAAATCCCTCTCCTTTAATTTGGTGGTAATCTCTGCCATAGTCTCAGTAGTCTGGCGAAGGTCCTTGAACTCCCTCGCCAACTATAGCACCTTGATAGCTGGTGCAAACTCCCTCTCGAATCTATGTATAAAATCCTCCTAGGTCATCACTGCCATTGCCATTGTCCCTACATCTCGGTTAACCTCCTCCTACCAGTCTCGCGCTCTCTCACTCGGCAAGCAGGATGAAAATCCTTGTTTTGCCCCCTTGGGGGAAAAAGCTTGTCCGCTGAGCATTCTCCATGTCATCAATCCCGTGACGGCTAGAGATGGGCTCCTTAACCCCAAAGAACTCAGGATCTCCATAAGCATTAAACTCTCAAAATGAGGGAGATCGAGCTCCAATCTGACCCGCAGCAATCTCGGCTCAAGAAAACTTGAGCCTCTAATCCATCAACTCTATAGTCCCCTCTCTGCTGGTACCGAACAACACAGGGGTAGCAACCAAGCTACCACGAGTAACCTCAGCCGAAATGAAATCATGCAGTCTCTCATCAATTAGTCCAGCACCTGAACCACAACCTAAACTTGAACCTCCTTGAGTAGTCATCACCATCCTCAAACTGAAACACAACATATAAACAACCCATATATGACTCGATGAAAAAATCCCCATCACAAAGGCCTCCTTAGAGTTTCCAGGTCTGATCTTGCCTCAGGTACATATCATGTGCTTCCAGTAGTACAAGCCCAATACTACCTTCCATACCCACCTATACCCTCCTTAAAATTCGTCCTGATTTCTCTAAGTCACCACACGAGATCTATACCCCATTCTTATGCTAAACAACATCCAAGTCCTAGTCCTTCCTAGGATTCCTTGACTTCAACCACTCACAATATCGAGAACTGCAATCAACACCAATGGTTGCCTTATTCATGTAAGTTATACACAAATAGAATCATATAGAATGTCAAATGATGAATCTAACCTAAATCCACAACCAAATAAGGAACAGGAAATGAGGCCAAATCAATCATCTATAGCTATATCATCCTAGTCATATATAACTTTGAAAGCATACACTTAGCAATTAACTAAGCCGATATTAATTCCAAGTAGTACATAGCATCAAATTCCCCTAGGCTATAAGGAATCACATAAATCAAGCAATTCTATCATATGATTCCTGAAGATATCCTTAGCCCTACACTAGCATGCGAATATCATATAAAGCATAATATTCATACTACATGGGTATGGGTAATTCAGGAACCACTTACACAAGCTCGGCTGATTCCACACATCGCACCCCCCTTTTTCTAAGAGAATATTTTTAGAATTTCAACTTGTTTTCATTCAAAAGATTATCATTTCCTCAGTTTCAGTTCTGACACACCCAAGAGTGTGCTTGAATCCCTCAAACCAAGGCTCTAATACTACCTTGTAACAGCCCAAAATAGTGGTGAAAATTTTCATTTAAAAACTATTAAGTTCATTTGTTGATTGTACCAAAAACCATCAATCATTATAATATTCAAAACATCAGAGTACAATTATTTTAAATGCAAAAAATCTGAGGGGAGGATGCCATGTCATCACACCAGGCCCCTTCCTTTTAAATTGGAAGTATCTGAAAACATCAACATAAACTATAAGCATAAAGTTTAGTGAGTTCCCTAGAGTACCACATACCACACAAAAGAAAATAAATCCTATGAGCCCAATCATAGTATTATAATCATTTCATGCTATTGGCCAAACCATGGTCCTTCCATGCAATGTCGGTAGCCAAATCCTGGTCTTACATACAAGTATCAGGGGCCAGATCCTGGTGTCACACCCCCGAACCAGACGGCGGAAACGTCTGGGGGCTTGGTGTGAATTCAATTTTGTAGTATCATCACATAGTATATAATTGAAATGTAACATCATCATCATCACATGTAATATAACAACTTACATTGTTTACATCGAGTATTTTGTTTTGAATATTACATGCCAAAATAGTTAAAGTATGATGAAACAAAATATACAAATATCCATTAATTCGTTCTGCCCAACCCACTCAACGGTTTCTTGAGAATACAAGTTAATTTAAAAAGTCAACATAAAAATGTTGGTGAGTTCATAAGCATGTTTGTGAAAATGATTTTTATAACTTTGTAACCACTAGAAAATCCTATATTTTCTGAAAATAGTTTGGTATGTTTGTGTCAGATCTTGTATTAATGTTTACTAGTATGCAAAAGAGAATGCAGAGAATGTAAAGAGAATGCCCCCAGACAACCCGATGTTGTCTGTGAAAGAGAATGGTGGTATACCAACTTCCGGGGTTGAGTACCGGTGCGAGTATGCTCCTGAGTAATCAATGAGAAAAGAGAATGGTCTCCCATAAATTCTATAACGTTAATTCCTCTAAGTGATTCGTTATAACCATACTAGATAATGACAGTTTCGCCTGTTTTGGGGTTTATGAACGCCGAAGGAATAAGGTAAGGTTTTGGTCACCCTAGAGTGGTTTAGTCTAACTGTAGCAAAAAGCTCAGGTGTGGGGTGTCACCCCCCATATAGATCTATACACAAATCCCCACTCTCCCTCCAAGAGACTCTGGTTATAACTACAGGCTACGGTCGTACACTCAATACGTGTCAACCGAAATGTCTTACTAGATCCTTAATCGAATTTACGTGAAGAGAAACATATAAAGTACATTCCAGACCCAATGAACATGTAAGTGAACAACTAAGGCCCACTAAGCATGTAAATCATTTCTAGGCTCATAAGGAACAAGTTTATATAACCAGGGCCCAATATATATGTAAAAGGACAACTACAGGCCCAAAAAGCATGCAAGGAGTATCCAAGGTTTTTCAAGCATGTTAATGGATCTACAAGGCCCAATAAACATGTAAAGAGTATACAGGACCTATCAAGCATATAAATGGGTCACTAAGGCCCAATACTCATGAGAATGGCAAAATTAGCCCGTTTGTTATTTTATTGCTTGTTTTAGTTCAATTATTTACCAAAATTACATAAAAGGCCCACTTTTTGTAAAAAAAACATTTTTAACTCACTTTTGTCAAAAATATCATTTTTGGCTTGATTTTTACAAAAATGTGCATTTTCGGCCCATTATAGACAAATCCATCTTTTTGGCCCAAATTTTAATAGTTTCACATTTTTAATCCCTCATATAAAAAATTCACATTTTTGGCACAACTTTGTTGAAAATGACATTTAAGCCCATAAAAGTCTAAAAAGTACGAATTTTTGGCCCAAAGCCGTGAGAAGCCCAAATAAGGCCCATTTATGAAAATGTTTACATTTTTAGTCCTTGTAGGGTCTCAAATATTACAACTAACTATGTTTAGCAAAAATAATCCTTTTGACCCCTAATATCCGTGAGTTACATAAATAAGACCCATTTTTGTGAAAATTGGCATATTTAGCCCATTAAAATCGTGAAAGGCCCATATAGAAGCCCATTTGTGAAAATTTGTACTTTTGGCCCCATTAAGACCATGAATATCATAAAGATCCATTTTGATTTAAAACTAACTCTTTTGTTCCTCTGAAAATGGTGAGTTACATAAGAACCTTAATTTTTTTATTTTGTCAAAAATGCCCCCTTTACAAAATCTTAGTAGGTTTTCAAACATGTTTAGCATGTGTAATCTTTCCCACCTCATATTAAGTCACATAAGATGGTTTAGTTTACAAACAGCACCATGTATAGTAGATATTTTGAGTTTAGTAGAGATTTAGCATGTTTTCATAACATAAACACAAAATATAACATGAAAACACACACATACATGCATAAACTCATAGATCTACACAAAACAACTTGTATTCTCCCCCAAAACATAGTAAAAACCAAAAATATGGGGTATAAAATCACTTTGGGTTGTTGTTTTCGGTCTTTGATGAAGGTTGAGAAGGATCACGGCCCTAAAAGTGTTCTGGAGAGGAGATCTTCGAGTTCTAAGAAGTTTTAAGAGCATGATCATGAAATGAGAGTGGTTTAAGGAGAGATTTTTAGTGTAAACTTGAAGTTAAACCATAGAGTTAAACAATAACTTACCAAGTTAGGATATTTAGTGTGGAACTCTTGAACACCCACACACACACTCATGATTTTTGGAAGGGAAGTATGAGAGGATTTCCTTGAGTCTGAGAGGAAAAGATGAGAGAATATTGTGTTTGAAATGAAAAACGGATGAGGTATAGTGAGCGGGTTCGGCCAATAGGAGGGGGAGAGAGAGAAGAGAGAGGCTAGTTCTTGAAGTATGTTGGATAACAATGCATATCTTGGATATATGGGAGGTAAATGCATGGGTATCCTCCATGTAATATGGAGGTGGAAAACATTCATAATTTGCAATTATTTTTTATGGCCAAAAATTTAGGAGAGGAGAGAAGAAATTAGATGTTGGGTTTGAACTTAGTTACCAATCGAGTTTGTAAAGTCCAACAAGAAGTTTTTCAGCCAATTGGGCCGACATACGAGTTCTCGGCCCAAAAGAGGTAAAAACAATAGGTTTTTGGCCCAATTACCAAGAGAAGATGGGTTCACGGCCCATCATGGTTCATTAGAATAGTTCACGACCCATCATGGCCCATGATAAATAAGTGAGTTATTTTAGGCCCCACATGGCCCAATTGCTATGGTTTGACGAATATGGGACCAACTAGAGCCCAAATGGATTTCATTGGCCCAAAATCATCAATTAAGAGGTTTACTGGCCCATTAGGCCCAATAAGAGGATCCTAGTTCATAATAAACTTGAATCGGAATTTTTAGGGTTTTAGACCCATAGTTAAGTATATGAGATGCATTGTATTAGGTTTTGAACTTCACTCAGGAGTTTTGATTCAAATGGATGATTTTGATTAAGCATCGAGTATGATATCCACTTAGATTACAAGTCTTACAATAGTTGATGGTTACATAAAAACAGAATTTCCTAGCTAAAAATGCTAGTTGTGACACCTGGTCTTTCATAAAATTGCTAGGACCGGATCATGGTCTTTCATACAAATGTCAGGGGCCAGATCATGGTCTTTCATGCAAGTATTACAAAGGAACCTAGCATTCTACATAATAAGTAATGGGTCGACATTTGTACCTTCTACCCATAGGTATATTGAGAAAACTCACCTCACAGAAAGATGAGTAAACTGAAAAGCACGTCGCTCCAAGATCAACTCTATCAGTCACCTTAAAAATTCAGTAACACAAACTGAACATACAGACTAAAGTACCTAAAATTCCCCTAGTTCAAACCCTAGTCAAAAGGGAAATGATTCAACTAAGTTGACTCAGTGAGTACGTTGGGCGTACTCCTTACGTACACGGGGTATACTGCATGGTTGACTGGAGTCAGGGAGCTGACCATGTACGTGCAGCATACCCCTTGGTATGCCCAGCGTATATGGTTGCTCTCCACTTAAGCCATTAAGTTCTTTATCCTTAAGCACGTACGTCCAAAATCCAAATTTAGGCTCATAAAGATATCCTTAACTATAAATTTTCCAACTTTATGGATTAGCATGGCAATTAAGACCTTAGCTCCAAAAACCCTAGTTTCTTGGCCCATTAAGACAAACTAGCTCTTGCATGGAAAGAAACTAATGGCCAAAAACACATTTTGATGACTTAAGGCCCCCTAAAACCTCTAAAAATGACAACTCAAACATCTTATAGTATCTCCTACTCAAAAAGATCAAGTTTCGGACAAAAAGGTAACAACTTTGGGCTAAAACCAGATACATAAGAAATATACATCAAGGTTGAAGCTTTTTACCTCCAAAAGATGCACCAAGAGAAGTAGATGTTGATTCCAAATCCTTGAGTGAAACATCATAACCTCAAGGTTCTTCCTTCTACTCTAAAAGCTCCAAAATGACACCAAAAAAGGGCTCTTCAAGCTTCACAATGCACTCACACACTTTAGGGTTACGAAATGAGGAAGGGGTGAAGATAATAGAGTGCATGATGCTATAAAGTGTTGGATTAGGTGTCTAAGCCCATAAAAATAATTGGTATAAACATGAATTGATAGTAGCACAGTCCTTTTGGGTTGCCCTCAAACCAAGCAATAGACATGATATTTTTAGAGAGCGAGAGAGATTGATTTATTATTTGATTAAAAATTGAAATAAATAATTTTTTAATATATTACAGAAATAATATATTAATTGGAAATAGTAATATTTATTTAATATTTAATCAAAAACTAATTGGAATTAATTTGGTGATTAAAAGAATTAACTGGAAGTGCAGGGACTGAAGCGTAATTGTTCAATAGTTGAACAAGAGGTATTCCAGAACCCTCCTTGATGCTATGGACGATTTTAAGGAACCATTAGGATTTCTATAATTATCCTTGGTGGATAATTAAGTAGCTAGATAATTACCGAGTTCAAGATAATATTATTTTATTGGGTTTGGGCTTATCGAGGGTTTCCTGACTGCATTATATAAAGGCCCTTAGGCCTATGATATTCAGCCACTCATACCTTATAGAGTATAGGCCGAAATTCTGATCTTCTTCCTCCTCTCTCCTTAATATCTTTCTTGTTTGTGTTAGGTGTGAACCACTAGAGGCACGACGCTTGTGGTACTTGCTTCCAAAAGATCAACAAAAGGGTTTCTTGATTGTTGACTTACACAATCAATAAGGTATGCATTTCATCTTATGAATTTAGATTTTGACAAGAAGCTTTTTAGTTTTGATAGTTCATAGTATGTTGCCTTTATGTGAAAGACATAGATCCTCTAAAGGTTGCATGTGCCCTAATCATTTAATTGTTAAATGTTTTTTTGCTTAGTGCATAGAATTTTTGTAACCTGTGTTTTCCATCAGTGGTATTAGAGCATATGGCTATCTTTCATGTATTTGCACGTTCGTGAATCGATCAAAAGAAAAGAAACTTGTTTTTCTATTTTTTTCGTAACTCACGACGTGAGCTTAGTCCATATCTATATTTTTTATGCTTATTTGCCTAATCTGCTTATATGTGATAATTATATGCTATATTTATTTTCCAAATCCGATTTTACCAAATATATCATGATAAACAAAATCCTAGAAGTTAGGAGATAAGTCTTTGACTTGATTAATTATTTGTTGATTAATATGATTAATTTTTTAAGTGTATAAATAATTCATTTAGATATTAATTGAACTTAATAATTAATTTCAAATATTATTTGGTTTATTTTCAAGTTTAAATTAATTTTTTAATTTTTGAAATTTAAATATAAACAAGTATTTTTGAAAAGGTTTTAGAAAAATGCACCTTATACTATATGTAGAATTAAATGTTTAATTATTACTATACATACAAGACTAAGTCAATCGAACCGCTAGTGCGCCTCATTCACGAAGCCAATCTATAAGGGGGTAT
The DNA here is from genome assembly GCF_051521515.1 of Lactuca serriola. Classification (NCBI taxonomy): domain Eukaryota; kingdom Viridiplantae; phylum Streptophyta; class Magnoliopsida; order Asterales; family Asteraceae; genus Lactuca; species Lactuca serriola. Next base: position 119,995,747 of record NC_136409.1, on the reverse strand, counting down.
AAGGAAAATGCCTATAAAATGGTAGTTGAATGGGTGTACACTCCCACCTATCAATTCCTTGATTGGTGGAGGGTCGTTAGCATAACAGGTTTGATAGGACAATTAATTCTCATTAATAAGTATAATACGATTAAAAGTAACTAAACATTTTATTTTAAATCTCAATCTTAGTTAGTTTAGGAAAATGTGAATTTGTATGCTAACCCATGAAATTGCACATTATAATTTATAGTAGTTAGTGGAGCACGTCTGCTTAACTGACATACTAATATTGACTACAAATAGTGATAATGGGCATCTCGAAAATTATCACTGATTAATGGAGCACGTGTGGTTAACTGGCACATTAATATGAGATGATAAATAACAACAAGAGTGTCAAGCTAATTTGCATGGTTATTCACATCTTGTTTGTGATCCTCGGTCTCAGTCATAAATTGAAGAGCATAATCTAAGATTAAACATGACATTGAATAGTTTCAGTGAGTCTCAAAAGATCTAGGAATTTCACTTAACTTACTTTCCCTCAAATTTTGTTTTTTATGGTGGAATTGGTAAATCATTATTTACCTACCTTTATATAATTTACAATTAGATTACGGCATCCTTTTTCTAAGTTGTGAATTATTTAATTGGACCCCAACCTTGATATTTCACTTTTTGGTTGTTATATTAAGGATTGTTCTTATCTGACTAAAACCACCTTTCTTTTACAAATGTCTTCTCCAAATGATGCTTCTGGTTCCTTCTCCTCCTCCTCCTCCTCCCATAACTTTTCCTTGTTGACCATCTACTCTAAGGTGAAATTGGATGGCACCAACTACAATGACTGGATGCGCAACATAAAATTGGCCCTTCGTTGCAAGGACAAAGAGTATGTCCTTGAGACACTGTTAGATGAGATCGACGAAGAGAAGGTCACTCCTGAAGAAATGGTAGCCTACAAAAAGCACTACAATGGTGCGACAAAAGTTTCTTGGATCATGGTGGCCACAACGACTCCTAAATTATAGAGATATTATAAGGATTACTGGCCATACGAGATGAACAAGTACCTTATGGAGAAGTACCATAAGCGAGCTCATCAGGAAAAGTACGAGGTGGTAAAGTCCCTCGTGGCTACCAAGATGAAAGAGGGAGCATCAGTTAGCATCCACGTTCAAAGAATGCAATGATACTTGGATAGGTTTGTCAAGCTTAATGTGAATTTTGATGAAGAGTTGGCAATCGACACAGTGTTAAACTCCTTGCCAAGCTGTTATGATCATTTCATCTTGACTTATCATTTGAACACCAATGAAACTACTTTTTCTCAATTTCACAACCTCCTGTGAACAGCTTAGGTAGGGATTAAGGGAAAAAGTGTAGCCTCCACTCCTACTAGTGCTCCCATTCTGGCCATTGGTGAAATGAAAGGAAAAAAGAGGAAAGGTCCTCCTAAGAAAAAACTGGAAGGGAAAGTCTCAATCTGGGTCGTTAAGCAATAAAACTAAAGGAAAGTCCAGTTCTGATGCTCCCCCTATCTATGATCCCAAATAAGCCACTTGCTTCTACTACAACAACAAAGGGAATTGGAAATGAAGTTGCCCAAAGTATCTGCAAGACATCAAAGACGACAAGGTGAAGCCGACTTCTATAGGTATATACACTATCTTATCTAAAAACTCATTATTTTCTCATTCCTGGGTCCTTGATACATGATATGGATTTCACATTTGTTTTGATTTGCGGGGGTAAGAAGAGGTGAGGATGTGGAGCATGGTAGAATACACTTGATCATGGGGAATAGACGATCTTCACCTGTCACCAAGATTGGAGTTTATAGTCTAGTTCTTAGTGATGGAGTCAGTTTAGATTTATTAAATTGTAAATACTCGTTAGAAATGACACGAAACACTATTTCCTTTCATGCATTGTTTAACCAAGGTTTTAGATATTTTTGTAATGATGAGAATGGTTATATTTTTGCTTATAAAAATGGTATTTTTTTTATTTTGAAGCTCTACCTTGTGACAATGTGTATGAAACTGTGATGTTGTGGGCTATTTAGGTAATAGTGAATTTCATATTGACTCGTTTAATGGTACGGACAAAGCGTGCTTGTGGCATTGTCATCTTGGACACATTAACAAGAAACGTATCACCCAACTCCAAAAGGATGGAGTGTTGGAATTATTTGACCTAAGGTCAGATGATGAATGCAAATCTTTTCTTTTGGTTAAGATGACAAAATCACCTTTCGCTAGTTCTTGTAAAAAAGGTGAAGGTTTGTTGGATATCGTACACACATATATGTGTGGGCCCTTCATATCTACCACAAGGGACGCTAATCGATTCTATATGACTTTTACTGATAATTATAGCAGAGATGGCTATATCTAGTTAATCAAGCATAAGTTAGAAACCTTTGAAAAGTTCAAAGAGTTTAAACAAGAAGTCGAGAATCAATTGGGCAGGAAGATAAAGATGTTTAGATCTGATAGAGGCAGTGAGCATCTTAGTATCAAGTTCCATGACTACCTCAAGGAATGTGGAATAGTTTCATAATTGACACCTCCTAGGACACCACAATGTAATGGTGTGGCTGAGAAGCGCAATCAAACCTTGTTAGACATGGTTTGTTCCATTATGAGTCAAGCTTCTCTTCCAATTTCATTTTGGGGGTATACCTTAGAGACTGCCGCCCACATCCTTAATCTTGTCCCAACTAAGAAGGTTGCCAAAACACCTCACGAGATGTGGAGATGGAAGGTTCCCTTGTTAGCACATATCAAGGTTTGGCGTTGTGAAGCTTTCGTTAGATGAGAGACTCACGACAAGCTTGAACCTCTAAGTGAGAGATGTATTTTCATCGGCTATCCATAGAAGTCCTTTGGATATTTGTTCTATGGACCTAGTGAGAACGTGGCTTTTGTAGCACAAAGAGGAGTCTTTCTCAATGGAGAGCTCATATGCGAATAGGACAATGAGAGTACAATTTATTTTGAAGAGATTCAGGAATCAAACGATGAAGGAAACTCTTAAGATGCTAGGGTTCAACCAGAGGAAGAAATTCTACTTGAACTAGTTGATGACTCATTACCTCCACTATAGTTAGAATGCAATGTGAGTTATATGGTCTCCATATTACTGCAGAAGGTGATACATTTATCAGTGATAGTACACTGGTAAATTTGGATGAACTGACTAACTACAAGGAAATAATGGCAGACCCGAGGCTGCCAAATGGCAAGAGGCAATGGACGGTGAGATCAAGGCCATGTATGACAAGCAAGTTTGGAATTTGGTTGATAATGTACTAGGTCTTACGATAGTTAGGTGAAAATGGATCAAAAGAAGACCGACATAGGTGGAAAGGTACACACTTTCAAGGAAAGCTTGAAGAAAAGATAAAATGCGAACTTTCGTTTTACAGGTTGCAAAGGGCTTTACTCAAACCACATGAGTTGACTATGATGAGACATTCTCACTAGTAGCTAAGATCAAATCTATTAGGATAATACTCACCATAGCTACATTTCATGACTATGAAATTTGGCAGATGGATGTCAAAACCGATTTCCTTAATGGGAAGTTGGTTGAGGATGTTTACATGAGTTAGCCAAGGGGTTTTGTAGATGTAAAGTATCTAAATAGAGTGTGTACGCTTGAGAAATCAATATATGGATTGAAACAAGCTTCTCGCAAAAGGAATCTTTTCTTTGACGAGAAGGTCAAAGAGTTTGTCTTCTCTAGAAGTGAAGATGAATTTTTATGTATATGTCAAAGCTAGTGGAAGTATAGTAACCTTCTTGGTATTGTATGTTGATGGCATACTTCTTATAGGAAATGACATTCCAACTTTGCAAGAAGTTAAGTCTTGGCTTGGAAAGTGTTTTGGTATGAAGGATCTGGGAGAGGCTGCTTATATTCTAGGGATGAGGATTTCGAGACACGTGAATAAAAGACTAATAAGACTAAGTCAAAGAGCATACTTGGAAAAGGTGTTAAAACATTTTAGCATGGACAATTCCAAGAAAGGAGAACTGCCTATACAAAGTAATACCAAACTTAGTAAGACTCAGAACCCGAATATTGATGCAGAGATAGCAGAAAGGAGAAGAGTTCCATATGCTTCTACCGTTGGATCTATCATGTATGCTCTGACTTGTACTCATCCTTGTGTGGATTTTTGTAATGCCCGCAGATTTGGGCTAGTCAATTTAGAGACAATAAGCATCAAAAAATGACTTTTTGACAGTCAAAAACGGACGTCAGACGACAAAGTTATAAATTTTTAACGGATTTTAACTGTCTAAGACTGTTAAAATGTAAATTTAGAAACAAATTCAAAATTGGACGATGGAGTCTAAATGAAAGTTGCAGATCTTGTCAATACCTACGCATGGGTATAAAGAACGAAAAAAACGGAGCTCATGTGCAAAAGTTATGAATTTTTTAAAATTTGTGTGTTTTATCTGCGTCCTACTCCATGTGACAGCACTAGATGAAGCCTTGGTGCCTACGAGAGGTCACAACATGAAGGTTAATTTCATGAAGCGAAGTGCCCGTAGACATCGTATAAATAGAAGATGCATATCACTCAATTCCGCAAACCTTTGTATCCAAATCTCTCCAAAACACCCCCATATAATCAAGGCTTTTCTCTAGCACGTCCTAGGTGTTAGTAGCGATCCCCGAAGTGTCGGAAAGCCCTGAGAAGAACTGCTTTTGGCTCATAAGTTTTGCCCGCGCAGAGCTCGGTTCCTCGCTAAACCCCCAATATGCGAGTTATGCTTACCATACTTGAAGTATAACTTATGTTTAAGTTCATTATCATTATTATAAACCTATAAACAAGATTTATCAATTATTCAAAGCTCTTATACTGATTGATCTACTTACAAGGATAATTTCTAGGATGTCATTTAACGAGGTGTTTAAAGTGGGAATTCCAAACAGTATACTTCGTATACCAAACAGACCCTACCTCTGATATGATACTACCTGGTTGTTCCTTACTTGATAGATTATGAAAGTAGACTTTAAGTTAATGATGAATCTAGACTAATAATTAGCCGCAATAAATATCAGACTAAAACTTTGTGATAATGAAACTAGGTTATCTCAAAGGAAAAGAAAGTTGCTAGAAGAGAATCGCTGCCAGAATTTCGAGTCATCACTTTAACAAGTAAGTGCATAGTTACTTTCATCTTACACATAGTATGAAGTATTTAATAATATACATGTTATATGTGCTTATTATCTATGTTCTTGATATCTATGCTAGATGAACGATTTATACATGTTTTACTTGATTTAAATTGTATATGTATTTTTACACCTATAAATATATTGGGTAAAGATGGGTAGATGAACAATGATATAGATGATGAGAGATGAAAGATAATTTACATGTTGAGAGGTGAAAGATGATGAGAAGCCTTCACTTTAACTTTGATCTGGTCATCTAGTAGAGTATAGATTACAACCATGGACGATTCTAGATAGTCTAGTGGAGCGCTAGCAAGTTCGCAACCAGTAGGTGTTTATGAACTATGTGTTCACCAGATGTACTCTAAAAAATCCTACCAGCTGCGCCTTATGGATCATATTGTAACCTGTGCCTAATAGATAACTTTGAACTACGTGTTCAGCAGATGTACTCTAACAACCATGGCAGCTATTGACTTAGTGTCTTATAAATAAACATTGATAGCTACGAACTTAGTTCCTAATAGATAACATTGGCAGTTGTATCTAATTGATAATATCGGCAGCTATGGGCTTAGTGCCTGTTAGATAAACCATGACAGCGATGGACTTCATGCCTATGCCTTAGGACAATCCTTAAGATTAAATAAATGAAGAATAGAAGATTCTTAGGGTAGATCCTTAAGAATAAAGAAGATAAAGGGGATGGGAATTTGGTTTAATTATATGATGATTAAACATAATAATTATCTTATTATGGGTTGAAAACACTATGACTCACCAGGTTTCCCAACCTGACCCACTCAGTTTATTGGTATCACAAGTATCGATACAAAGATACATTGCACTGAGAGATTAAAGGAGATGTAAATCATTAGTGTAAATGAATGTAAGGTTTGTTTATGCTTATGTTTCTGTATTGACGATGACAACCCAATGTTTTAATATAAATAAAATACATTTCTTTGGAAATGCTTTGATAATATCTTTATCATGTTTTTTGCGAACAAATTCTGCAATATTATTCTTTAAAATGGATACTCTGATTTTTAATATGCATAAATAAAAATTTTAAAATGACCGTGAATTTAGGGATGCCACAGTTGGTATCACCATTAGTATAAGTAAACTAGGAGTAAGGATTTATCTCTAGACTTAAACTTAGAATGCTAAGCAATGATTGTGAGATGAGTGTCTGTTATATTTAGGATGTATGGCTGAATAGACACGAGCACTATCTCATCTAGGGGAGTTGCCTAAATTGCTTTTATGTGCTAAATTATTTATGCTATAATATGCCTTATATGCTTTATGATGCAATCATATCTATGGTCTATTGTCGACCGGATGTGGAAAATTTATGTGTTCAGATTTCTAAACGGTTAATTACTATATTAGAATTGACATATAACTTTTCAGAGTGATAAGGAGATTTATAGATCTGTCGTAAATAAAGTTTTCCCTATCTTAGTTATCATCGATGTATACTGAATATCTGCTAGAGTGTATAAATCGAAATGGTGAGAACTTGAAGCGGATTAGGAACGGTAATAAGCAGCCTGGGTGTAACACCCCAAAACCGGAACGGCGGAAACGTTCTGGGGTGGATGACGTCATGTCAAGTATCACAACACATGCATTATAGTAATCAAAGTACAACAAAACATTGCATTAATTGTAATAGTTTTACAAGGTTACATTTCAATACACCAAAGTAATACAAGTAATAGAATAAATACAGCGTGCTACTAAGCCATCTTCATCAACAGCTCCGAGTTGTACCTGTCTAATGCTAACCTGAGAATACAAGTTATTTGAAAAGCGAGTATCAGCATTTTTACAATGCTGGTGAGTTCATAAGTATTTAGTGTCATTTTGTCAAATAACTTTATGAAGTAGTAGTTTAAGTGTTTACTATGTATTAGAGTTCTTTCCAGAAAATCCTATATTTTCTTTAAATAAAGCAGCCTTCTACCAAGATTGGTCAGTGTTATGTGGTAAAAAGTAGTTTTCCCTAAATTGCTATCGTTATCAAAATACTGAATTTGATTATTGAGGAAAGCAAACGACAATAGGGAATAACATATGCCTCAGCAGTGAGGACTGCTGACTAAGGCAAGGAATCATAGACTCCAGGAGAGTATCGAACAAACGACACGCCTGGTTCAGTCTAATCAAGTGGACACACAGACCCCAGTAGGTACCAAATGAAATATACAACTGGTAAGGTCTAAAACAGTGGATACAGACCGCAGACAATATCAAATGAAAGATACGTCTAGCAAGGTCTAAAACAGTGAACACAGTGAATACAGTGAATACAGCGGATTCTGTGAATACAATGAATACAGACCCCAGACAGTATCAAATGAAAGATACGTCTTGTAAGGTCAAAACAGAGGAGAAAGACCCCAGACAGTGTCAAATGAAAGATACGTCTTGTAAGGTCAAAACAATGTGACTCTGAAAATGAACTACCAGCATACAGTGTAAATTGCTGGCGAAATACCGTTACCTTAAGGCCAAAGAATTATAAGGTAACCCGGGATACTCGTAACCATGCTGACTAGAGCACCAGACGCCCTACAAGCGTCTAAAAATGTGACATTTGTCACCCGTTGGCTTGGTAGGCCGGGACTGTAGCTAGCAGTCTGGGTGCGGGGTTGTCAATCCCGTATAGATCTATACACACAATGTCCGCTCTCCCTACAGGAGACTCTAGTTACCAACTAGATGACGGAGAAGGCCGTGTCCTGAAGATGCATCCCAAATAGTGGGTAGAGACTTCCAACTAGTGGGTTTCTAATGTAAGTGTTGAACTAGAGGTAGAAACTCATAACTGGACTGACTGAAGTAACCCATACGTCTATGCTTGTGTACATAGTATATAAATAATGAATCGAACGACCTTCGGATGGACATCCGATCCCACCAGATCACATCTCAAGGAAGAAAAGGAAATAGGGCGGACAAGCCTTCCTAAGTCCTTCAATCATTATTTATATGCATCTATACAAGCACAGACATACATCTAACTACGCTTGAGTGTGTATTAAGTGGAATCATATCGTGAAGTATAAGTGTACAGTGTGGAATAAACGACTTGTGAAGTATAAGCGTATAGTGGAATAATCCGAGTCGTGAAGTATAAGCGTACAGTGGAATAATTCGAGTCGTGAAGTATAAGCATACAGAGTGGGATAATCGAATCGTGGAGTATAAATGTACCAAGTATAAGTGTATCACGAAGTAGAGACGACAATAAGTGAAGTAAAAGCGTCTATCAAGTATAAGAGGCTACAAGTATAAGCGATATAGAGACAAAAATCCGATATAAGCGTATCATGAAGTGAAAGCGTTATCGAGTAGGAGTTTAAAATAAGTAAAAGTGAAGCAGCAGTAACAAGCAGGTAAAAGTATACGTCGTGAAAGTGAATTTTGATGAAAAACCTTTATACTCGGGAAAATCACAATTTGTATTCTTTTGTAAACATGTTTAAAAGCCTTTGGAAATCCTTCATAAACTAGTTTAGAATGAATTTAGATAAAACAGTACAAGTAAGAGTTTTGAACTAAATGAAAACCTTTTAGAAAAACCATTATAGTGTCCTACTCAGTAAAACAGTGTACAGTATCGTAAAATCTTGTGCATGCGGGTTATCAATCACATGTGATTGATATGATAACTGGCATGTTTAACTTGTATTCCCCCCTATAAAACATGTAAAAAAAACATTTAAAAGGTTCATTCAGGGGTATGAACTCACCTGCCGTAGGTAGGTCCGACGAAAGTGTTGTTTGGGCGTTCGGTGTCACGCAAGGACTTGAACACACTCAATGACCTATATAACATATGATAACATATGTTCACATACAATTAGTATATTTCATACTAATTAAACAAGTATACGCACTCAAAGGAGCGGAAAACACTTTAGATAAGTGTTTGGGTGTCCCGGGTAGCGTCTAAAGGTGTATATGACTTAGGAGTGGAGCTTACTATCCGAGAGTAAACTCCCAAAGTTGTGTTTACGGCCCAGGGACATCTCACCATGAGTTTACAGCCGTAAACTCATGGTGATGGGTTCTAGGGTGTTTTAAGGCTTCTACTTGTTCATGGAAATTTTCTAAGTACATTACCAAAAAGGCATGAGTGGGTTTAAGGCTTCTAAGGGCACCTTATAGGAGTTTATGGCCTAGGGACACTCCTATGAGAGTTTACGGTCGTAAACTCTCATTCTTTGAGTTAAGTGAAGTTTTAAGCCCCTATTACCTTTCTAGCAATTTATAATGGAGTGTGATGCCATTTTGGGGGATTAAAACTATCTTTTCGGTGTGTTTTGGGGAGTTTACGGCCTAGGTACTTGCTTGGGCCGTAAACTCCAAGTCACCCCATATTTCCTTGTGTTTAAATGTTCCAAACCCTAAATAGCATGTCCTTATTTTATGTATTAAGCCTATGGGTGGTTTGGGAGTGTTTGGAACTTGATTTAACAAGTTTAGAGGGTGTTTACGGCCTAAGCATGTTCTTGGGCCGTAAACCCTCTTTTATGCCACAAATCTTGTTGTTTTGGGGTTCAAACACTCCTAGGCTAAGTCTCCTAATAGTTTCTAAGCTTAAGGATGAGTTTAAAGGCATGTTTGGCACCATATTAGGGGTTTACGGCCCTAGAGTGTTCTTGGGCCGTAAACTCCTTATTCCATGCCTTCTTGGATGATTTTTGAGGTATAATCACAAGCCAATATGTTTGGAACAAGCTAGGGTAAGGAGACTTACGATTTGGAAGCGTTTGGTGGCGGATTTGGGGCGAAAAAGGGTCTAGAGAGAGAGTGTAAAAAGTTTCCAAATGGAGTCCACTCACCCTAATATAGGGTTTTGAGTCGGGGCTCAGTGGAATTCTACCCAATACTGCCGTTAAACGGGGCTTTTGGTCGCACCCGATTTAGTGGTCGTAATAATAAAAACTAACTTTTTCCAATTAAATGGAAATGTATGTTATGTGTTTTTATTCCCTTTCATCACGACTTAACGGCATATTAAACATAAACAATTGAAATGTTTATTAAATTGACGACCTCTAATTAACGGAACTTTTATAAACCGGAATATTCCGTTAACGGTAACGGGGAAATGTAATGGGACAACTTGGGTTGTCACACTGGGCCATGAGTGATTTAGTGTGCAACAGAGGTAGCAGCTACACCTGAGCCAATCACGGTGGCAGGAGTCCAAGCAATGATTTGGGCTATGATGGTTGAACAAAGGGAGGAAATGAGACAAATATTGCTTAATAATAGGGATGAACCTACTGTACCTGTTGTACAACCTGAACTAAACATAGAACAATCAGAGGAAAGAAACTATAGTCAGACTATCAGTCAAGCTAAGCCACGTATGGTTAGAAGGAACCAACCTAATGGAGGAAATGATAGACATGGATGCAAGAATAAGGATTTCATAGAATACAAGCCACCAAGTCTTTCTGGAAGCCCAACACCGGTGGAAGTCATGGATTGGATCTTCGAGATGGAGATGATGTTTGAAAGTTGCGACTGAAACAACAAACAGAAGACCGCTCTAGCGGTTACACTGTTGAAGACTAGGGTATTGAGTTGGTGGAAGCTACTAGCTGATACCATGCCCAAGGGAGAAGCTTGTAAGACGTATTGGGAAGACTTTTTGGAACAACTAGAAATGCAGTACTGCTCTAAGCAAGATCTTCTGGAGATCAAAAATGAGTTCCAAAATCTGAAGAAGGGAAGGATAAGTTTCAGCGAGTATGCCGCAAGTTATATGAAGAAAATGAAGCTTGTTACTTATTTAGTTCCAACTGAACTCTCCAAGGTTAATAAGCTTGCCAATGGATTACCGGTAGACTTTGGTCCAATGGTCAAATAAGCAACCACCTTAAATGACGCCATTTGAGCAGCTAAGAATGTAAAGACCTAGATAAGAGAAAAGGGTCTAGAAAAAGATAAGGCAGGAGAAAAGAGGAAGCTTGAGGGATCCTCAAGATCCGATAAGAAAGGAAGATTCTCTAAGTCCAACCTGGACGACCAAAAGTATGGGGGTAGTGGTGTAGCCAAGTGTTGTGAGAAGTGTAAGAAGAAGCACTATGGGAGATGCGATGGAGATGTGACTTATTATAAGTATGTGAGGATCGGTCACTATTCCAAGGATTGTACAAATAATGATAAAGTATGTTACGGATGTGGAGACAAGGGGCATATGTCAAAAGATTTCCCAAAGAAAAATGAAGCACCAAGGCCAAATGCGTTGTCGAAGCCAAAGGCAAGAGCATTCCAGATGATCCTTAATGAAGCAGGTGGCAGTGCAAGGGATCAGGAGTAAGGATCTATATATATCTGAAGATCGAGATATAAAGATGCCATATAGATAGTATCATGTGGTGTAGCCTAATATAAGAGGCATAGTATAGTGTGAACGTGATTATTTATGTAATTGTTTCAAGAAGTAATATAAGCCTTAGTTATGCTATCTGGTTTTGTTAAATGACTATGTGAAATTCTTGTATGATGACTTGGAGAACTGCGAGACAATACTTAGAACAAGTATAGTAGGTGTGAAAGGTAATAGATTCCTATACTACCGGAAGCACAAGACTCACACTTGGATCAGGGAAAATCACGAGGTTACCAAGGCGCTAGTAATTGATTCCGTTTTGTTCATGTATATCGTTACCATTGCTTCGGTAATGACTAAGAAGATGATTGTTATTCCGATCCTAGTGGTCATATCAAATCGAGTCCGAATAAGATGAGTATGTTACGTGGTTCGGAGAACCAACTTCGATGTAGCATCTGAATTGAACCAAAAGATTGAAGTATTGTGGTCGCCGTTAAGTAATAAGCTTGTAGCTAGAAATACTACATGCTAGAATGTGATTATATCATATTAGAACATGAAGGAAGGCATCTTCCATTCTGGAATTTGACTCTGAAAGACCTAGGTTTAAGCATTGCATCATATGATAAGAGGTCATTAGAGCATGACCCATCAGCCAGTTACGGTAATTGAAGTTTAGAACATATCTTAAATTAAGTTTGTTTAAGAAGGAACATGAGTTTCCAATAAGGATCGAGTTTGTAACTCGAAGGTTACAATTGAAAGTCCAACATAGTATGAAGAACGGGTGCAAGATAGAGCACTGTCAACAGTCAAGAGGTCAAAGAGTTATAGATACTTATTTGAAAGAACATAAGAGTTATGATTATTACCTATGATGAAAAGATACTATGTGGAGTCATTATGCAAGCCCTGTTTTGTTGATGATTCTGAGATGTAATCTTCCTAAGGGGGAGATAATTGTAACGCCTGTAGATTCGGGCTAGTCAATATAGAGACAATAAGCGTTAAAAATGATTTTTTGATAGAAGATTATTAGAGTAAATAATCTTAACCAAAGTTATAGTATATTTCAAGAGGATTTCGTACATATAAAGAATGTTGAAATTTGAATTATAATGAAGAAGTTATGACCCGTCGAAGTTTTACGACTAAACCAACACGGCGTCGTGTATCGTAAAAAGTGAATTTTTGATAATCTACTTTTTAGCCTTAGAGGTCTAAATGGAAGTCATAGTATACGTTAAACTGAGAGCGTGCATATAGAGAACGTCCAAATCTAACATCGTTTGAGGAAGTTATGATTTTTCTAAGATTTAGCATGGCAGTACGCAACCTGAAAATCAAATTTTAGATTGATCAATTTTTAGCCGACACACCCTAACCGATAATTAAAGATCTCGTTAATAGGAGCTCAACGGTATAAAGATAGTCGAAAACGGACATCGGACGACAAAGTTATGAATTTTTAATGGACATTAACTATGTAAAACTATTAAAATATAAATTTAAGAATAAATTCAAAATTTGCCAACGGAGTCTAAATGAAAGTTGTATATCTTGTCAATACCTACGTGTGGATATAAAGAATGTCAAAAACAAAGCTCGTATGCGAAAATTATGATTTTTTTTTAAAATTGGTTGTTTTATTTGCATCCTGTGCCACGTGTCAGCACCAGACGAAGCCTTGGTTCCTACGCGAGGTCACGATGCGAAAGTTAACTTCACGACACAAAGTGCCTCTAGACAGCCTATAAATAAAAGATGCAAATCACTCAATTCGTTACACCTTTCTATCCAACTCTCTCTTAAACACCCCTAAAGCCTCAAGGCTTTTCTCTAGCACCTCCTAGATGTTAGTAGCGAGCCCCGGAGTGCCGGAAAGCCCCAAGGTGAAGAGCTCTTAGCTCAGAAATTGTACCTACGCACAGCTTGCTTCCTCTCTAAACCCCCAGTAAGTGAGTTATGTTACCATACTTTAAGTATAACTTATGTTTAAGCTTATTATCGTTATTATGAACCTATAAACAAGATTCATCAGTGATTTAAAGTTGTTATACTAATTGATTTGCTTACGGGGATGATGTATAGCCTGTGATTTACTGAGGTGTTTAAAGTGGGAATTCCAAACAGTATACTTCATATACCAAACGGACCCTACCTCTGATATGATCCTACCTGGTTGTTCCGTACTTGACAGATCATGAAAGTAGACTTTGAGTAAATGGTGAATCTAGACTAATAATTAGCTGCAATAAATATTATACTAAAATTTAGTGATAATGACACTAGGTTACGTCAAAGGAAAAGACAGTTGCTAGAAGCGAAGCGCTGCTCGAATTTGGAATCATCACTTTAACAAGTAAGTGCATAGTTACTTTCATCTTACACATAGTATGAAGTATTTAATAATATTACATGCTATATGTGCTTATTATCTATGTTCTTGATATCTATGCTAGATGAATGATTTATACATGTTTTATTTGATTTAAATTATGTACGTATTTTTACACCTATAAATATATTGGGTAAAGATGGGTAGATGAACGATGAAATAGATGATGAGAGATGAAAGATGATATAGATGTTGATAGGTGAAATATGATGAGAAGCCTTGACTTTAACGTTGATCTGGTCATCTAACGGAGTAGAGATGACAACCACAGACGATTCTAGATAGTCCAGTTGAACGCTAGCCGGCTCGCAACCTGTAGGTGTTTATGAACGACGTGTTCATCAGATGTACTCTAAAAAATCCTAGCAGCAGCACCTAATGGATAATATTTTTATATGCCATGTAGATAACTTTTGAACTACGTGTTCACCAGATGTACTCTAAAAACCCTGGCAGCTATGGACTTAGTGCCATATAAAATACATTGGAAGCTATGGACTTAGTGCCTAACAGATAACATTGGCAATTGTACCTAATAGATAACACCGGCAACTATGGACTTAATGTCTGTTAGATAAACCCTGGCAGCGATGGACTTCGTGCCTATTCCTTAGGACAATCCTTAGGAATAAATAAATGAAGAATAGAAGATTCTTAGGGTAGATCCTTAATAATAAAGAAGATAATGGGGATGGGAAATTGGGTTATTTGTTTGATGATTAAACATAATAACTATATTATTCTGGGTTGAAAACCCTATGTACTCACTAGGTTTCCCAACCTGACCCACTCAGTTTATTTGTATCACATTTATCAATACAAAGATACATTAAACTAAGAGACTAAAGGAGATGTAAATCATTAGTGTAAATTAATGTTAGGTCAATTTATGTTTGCGTTTCTATATTGACGATGACATTCCAATGCTTTAATAAAAATAAAATACATTTCTGTGGAAATTATTTGAAATATCTTTATCATGTTTTCTGGGAACAAATTCCGTAATATTATTCTTTAAAATGGATACTCTGGTTTTCAAAATAAGCATAAATAAAAATTTTAAAATGACCGTGAATTTTGGGATGTCACACTTTTGCTTTGAGCATGATCAGTCATTATCAGGGAAATCCAAGAAGAGCTCCTTGGATAGCAATTAAGATTATTCTCAAGTATATGTGAAGAACTAAGGACTGGGTCCTTATGCTTGGTGGCAGTGATACATTGAGAGTAACTAGATATAGTGATGCCAACTTTCAAACAGACAGAGACAACTTCCGTTCTCAATCTGGCTGGGTGTTTACCTTAAATAGATGAGCAGTAACCTGGAAAAGTTACAGATAAGAGACGATGGCTGATTCTACTTGTAAATCAGAGTAGATAGCGGTGAGCGAAGCATCAAAGGAGGCAATTTGGTTAAAGAACTTCATTAGAGACCTTGGAGTTGTTCCAGCCATCAAGGAGCCAATGGAAATTTTATGTGATAATGAAGGAGTGGTTGCCTTCACTAAGGAACTAAGAGATCATGGTAGATCAAGACATCTTGATAGAAAATACCATTTCATCAAACATAGGGTAGAAGAAGATCACCTCATCGTGAATAGGGTATCATTAGAAGAGAATCCTATAGATCCCCTCATTAGGGGTCTGAGTAGGCTCAAACACATTCAGCATGCTAGGAGCATTGGTTTGAAAGATAATATTAGTTTTAGTAATTAGATATTTAGTTGAAACTTGTAATAAAGTAAATGTAATTGAATTTTGGTGATTAGATAATAGAGAATTATTTATGAGTTTCTTTCCTACCTTTTGTCAATTGTTTATTATTGTGTTTAATTTTGCATGTTTTACTTCCCAAATAATTTGATTATTCAAAACTCCATAACCAATCATATTTTTGGAAGTTAGTAGTGAATTAAGATTGTCTTAAATTGAATTGTAGATTGTCTAAAGAATTTTAGACATAGCAATGATATTGTTGCAATGTTCATGAGTACTTTGAAATGGATATTTAAGTATTGGATTAACTCACAATCAGAGAATTACTTCATGAAATTGCTCACGAGTAATTCTGAGATGATAACATCTTATAATCTTCAAACGAAGATATATGAGTTGTAGTTTATGAATCAGTTGTGCATCGATGATATGAAAATGCATCAGTAACTTGATGTTATAAAATGTATTGTTGTTCATGATTTGATGGGTAAATGGTGCAAGCATATAGCTCAAACTTTATTCATTCTTTTTGCTCTAACGGGAAAAGCGATATCTTTCAGCCCCTTGGTAATTTGATGTTAACTTATAGTGGCAGGCCCAGCCAGGACTTAATTGATGTGTTCGATTAGAAGTTCTATGTCATTACAAATCAGAAATCGGGAAACAAAGTATTGGACAATGAGATTGATCCTATTCCATGTGTTATATCCGAATGATATCTTGCATAACGAAGAATTATATGATCACTTATCTTAGGATATGTAACTGACTGGGTCAGAGTTCGACAGCAACTTTTCGAGGCTATAATTTGTTGATCAATTTAGAAGTTATACTGAAAAATTATCGTTACAGACTTATCCAAGTGGGAGACTGTTGGATTAGGTGTCTAAGCCCATAACTATAATTGGTTTATTATTTGATTAATAAATTGAAATAAATAATTTGTTAATATATTATGAAAATAATAAATTAATTGGAAATAGTAATATTTAAATAATATTTAATCAGAAATTAATTGGAATTAATTTGGTGATTAAATGAATTAATTGAAAGTGCAAGGATTGAAGGGCAATTGTTCAATAGTTGAACAAGAGGCACTCTAGAACCCTCCATGAGGCTATGGACAGTTTTAAGGAGCCATTAGGGTTTCTAGAGTTATCCTTGGTGGATAATTAGGAAGTTTGATAATTACCAAGTTCAAGATAATACTATTATAATGGGGTTGGGCTTATCTAGGGTTTCCTGACTGCACTACATAAAGGCCCATAGGGCTATGATTTTTGGCGATTCATACCTTAGAGAGTATAGGCCAAAATTCTGATCTTCTTCCTACTCTCTCCTCAATATCCTTCTTGCTTGTGTTGGGTGTGAATCACTAGAGGCACAACGTTTGTAGTGCTTGCTTCCAAAAGATCAACAAAAGGGTTTCTCGATTGTTGGCTTACACAATCAATAAGCTATGTATTTCATCTTTTGAATTCAGATTTAGACAAGAAGCTTTGAAGTTTTGATAGTTCATAGTGTGTTTCCTTTACGTGAAACACATAGATCCTTCAAAGGTAGCATGCACTCTAATCATTGAATTGTTAAATGTTTTTCCGCTTAGTGCATAGAATTTTTGTAACCTATGTTTTCCATCATAAAGGTGCTTAAATAGGGTCCAACCCCTAAAAATTAGGGTTTAACCCCTAGTTATGTACGCCCTGCATACTAGCATATGCTTAGTGTACTAGCACGAAACCAGGTACATCCAACATGCCAAGGTGTACGCCCAGCGTACCACGTTGCATCCGGAAATTACGAAAATTCCATTGGGGGATATTTTTGAAAAAAAATCACAATCCAATGGTCAAAAGTGAATACCTGAAAATTATAGATGTTACAAGCAGTTTATTTGGTATCCGACAATAGAATGTGATCCCTCGGGCTGTTGCATGGTCAAAACTGACGGAGTTACAAAAGATTCACTGTAACCAGTTTTTACAAATAGATGAAGTATGGTTACTTTATTATTTAAATATTTATTTATTTTATAGTTTATGTTTACTTATAATTTTATAATTTTTTAGCAAGGTAATAGACTTGTATCGAAGTTGGAGCCAACGGAAGATGATATGCGTGTTGAACGGTGGATTGTTAGCTTGACATGGATTTATCACCCTGATTTTCTTGAAACTGAAGTTCAAACACCATCACCCAAAAACTCCCTTACCCATGATCATTGAGAAAAAAGGCATAGATAGATGATCCATCTCACCCGTCACCACCACCACCGCTGACCGCTAACCCATCAACTGACAAGGACTAAATTATTAGTGGCTTGCAGAGCAAAGTCATTTAATTGAAAAATGAGGTCTACCAATGTTGCGAGCAGTTGCAATTTCAAGAGGAGTGTTTAGCAGAGCATGATGCTACTTTAGCCATGGTTCTAAAACTTATCAATAAGACTCCCGAAGAAGATATTGGTACCTCGAAGGGGATTGAGGTATATTTTTAATTATTTCATCATTTATGGTCATTATGTTTTTGCATCATTTAAAGGTATACATTATTGAACCGTACAGGCATACTAAAATGACAATGAGTTATGGGAGCATGATCATATATTTAGCACCCCCAAAAAGTTGCAGAATGTCGAACCTGAACAGCCGCTAAATGTCAGCCCAGAACAACCCTAAGCGCCGGCCCTGAGCAGCCGTCTTCGGTTATTCACCCGTCGGATGTAATAAAGATTCCACGGGATGAATACAAAACACCGTCGCTAGCACCTCTTAGGCGTTCTAAACACCAAAAACTTATATCCATATTATATAAGTCGCCACTGGATACAAATGAAGAGAAAAGGTGTTACACGACAACAACCAACACCGTTGGACAATCTCTTAGATCCTACCTACACACTATTTTATAAAGAACGGGATGGATCGTTGTTGTTTGGTCACAATTATTTTACTGGTTTTGTTACGCTTGAGTTTTGGACACGGTTATATGCGGAGTCATTAAGGATGGTTGTCATGTAATGTAAGTAATATATTTATTTGTTATTACATAACACGCTTCTAATAACAATACTTACTTTACTGCATTAAAATTAATTAGCAGCGCATCATGATATAGACCTCATTGCTGTTAGAGCGTAGAGTGGATGATGCTCGGTAAAAGGTTGTGTCGTCAGCTTTCAACACTGATACGTATGACTAGAGTGACATGCATGATAGATATGTTTACCCAGCTTAGGCAGAGTGTGATACGATATAATTTTTTTTGGATTACATTACCTGATTATTTACATACTAATTTATTATTTCTAACCTTTTTTGTAGCTTTACATCCCAATCAACATACCACAAGCTCATTGGTTTTTGGGTACTTTAGATTTGAAGACATTCTAAATGACTATATACGATAGCCATTGGAAGGGTGGCTACTATTCGGAAAATGAGGATTGGTTTATAGGTCTGAGAGCACGTATCCACAAACTGCTAGTGAGAGTCAACTACTGAGATACCAAACTAACTGATTCAATCCCATTTGAGAGCTTCAAGGTGACCCTCGAAAAGACCCCAGACGTACCACAATAGATTGATAGCATAAGGGATTATGAGGTGTTTTGTATTGGTTCCTGGAGGCGTCGATTATCGATAAATCTATTTATATAGAGGGTAAAACCACCAGTCCATGGGCTAGCGTTATAGAAAACGACTAGAGGAAATATTTTGGGGTACAAGGACAAAGATAATTTGAACGTCGTATTTGTAATATGACCTACAAACACATCCTTTATTTACTTTACGTATTTATTAGTTGTTTGTTCATTTTAACTGCATTTTATATTTTTTTTTACAGACGAAAAATTATACATTTTATGAAAGCAAAACTTATTTATGAAAGCAAAACTTACATTCCAAAAAAATCAAATCTATTCCGAAACCATGGTCTGAAATCGTACTCCGAAATTCCAGAGACCTCTCCGGAACAATGTTTTCCGGAGAATGTGGTTACTTTACCAAAAAATATGTGGTCATATTTGTCAAAAAAGCTATTTATAAGGGTTAGATTACTCAAATTATTTAGTTATTTGAATAATAACATATAGATAAAAAATTATAAAAAAAATAAAATAGTCATTTTATATAAACCAAAGACCAAAACTACAAATAAACAAAACCACAAATTTAAGCCCCATCAATTAGAGCCCAGTAGTTGATGAATGAAAATTCCACACATAAGGTCCAATGTGTAAACTTTAACACATCTAAATATTAGTGTTTCACGATTGACCTCCCACCTAAACTTAAAATTGATTGACATAGATCGTTCAGATGGTATGGTTAATCATTTTCCCCCAAAAGCACAAATATATAACCTATAAATTCTTTATCAAAGAATTTAACCAAACCTTTTGTGACAACCCGAAGTTTGCTCCATCGCCGTAACCCGTTTCCATCCATAAAATTCATCTTTTTCGAATTGTTTCCGTTTAAGCTTTTAAATTAAGTAATTATTTTTTAGACTTCTATTATGACTTAATTGGTATCTAAACACGTTAGAAACTCATGAAAACATCCCAAATAATTATTTAGAAAATTATTAGTTACGACCACATTAACTTACGACAAATTAATCGGGTACGACCAAAAGCTCCGTTTAACGTCGGTATCGGGTACAATTTCTCCGGGCCATAAACTCAACCCCTATATAAGGAATTGAGTGACATAATTTTGAAGCTCTTTCTCTCTCTTAAAACACTTTCTCTCACTACTCTCTCTCTAAAAACTCGAGTTTGATCCAAAAACCCCCTTTCAAGCTTCAATTTGGTAAGTAACCTATCCTAGCTTGTTATTAAGCTTTCTTATCATGCAAATCTATGTTTGAATCACCTAAAACACTCAAGAACATGTGTTTAAGGTTTAAGAACCCTTCCAAAACCGTGAACACCCCTAAAGAGGGTTTTGAAGCCCCAAATCACTTCTGGTGCTTAGTTATGGCTTAGAAACTTGCATGCATGAGCTTAGGACCCCAAAATCTCACCAATTGCGGTATGTACATGAGTTTACGGCCCAAGAACATTCTTGGACCGTAAACCCTCATTCATGGACCATAAACACATTTTTAAGGTGTTAAATTTCCCTTAAACACCTCCAAAAGCCTCCATGAACTTCCATGAGTGCATAGAACCTTATAATCCTTCAAGAAATGCACCAAAACATACACAAATGGGACAAAATTGAGTTTACGGTCCAAGTACATTCTTGGACCGTAAACACCCCTCCTTAGACCATAAACACCCCCAAAGGGTGTTAAAGTGCCTTTAACACCATGTATGGCTTGGAATTGGACTTAGAACTTTGTATGCTTAACCTACAACCACTAAAATCGATGAATCATGGACAAACATGAGTTTATGGTTGTAAAATCATGTGTTTAAGGTAGTAAACTCCCCAAGAACATCTTCATAAACCGTAAACTCCTTATCCAAGGTCATTTCAAGTCCCGTTCACTTCCTAAGCCATGGAATCAACCCTATGACCTTCCCGTGTGCATTGTAAGACCATTTGGCATCCAAGAACACAAAACCCATGAGTTTACAGCCGTAAACTCATGGGGATATGATCATTGGACCGTAAACTCCCTTAAGGGCTTATTCTTGAAGAGTAAACTCCATAATTAGGCCATACGCACCCTTAGATGCTACCCGGGTCACTCCTAACACTTGAAATGAAGTGTTTTCGCAACCAGAAGTGTATATCCTCAAATAATTAGTAGTTTAAAGCCTAATTAGATACAAATGTGTATCTTTTCATACTACATAGAAACCTCTCACGCGTTCAAACCCCGAACTAACGTTTAGCATCCAATCAGGCACATTCTTCGATCGGTGAGTTCATACCCCTACTCTTTTTCCGTGTTTTTCAAATGTTTTCAGGGGGAATACAAGCAAAACTACAAGGAAATCTTGTACTCAAACTTATTATTTCAGTTCAAATGTTTATATTCTGTATGTTTTTAATATCGAAAACTGTGTTAACCAATAATTCGAATTGCAGAGTTAGCTTTCAGACTAATCATAGATTTCTTGATAAAGTGTTATAATCTATGTTATATTTCATAATTTATGAATAATTCATACTAATCATCAATTAGGATTAATACTAATAGAATACTAATACGAATACGAATACGAAAGTATAGTTAGAAACAGAGCGAATACGAAAGTACAATTAGAAACAGAGCGAATACGAAAGTACAGTTAGAAATTAGAAACAGAGCGAATACGAAAGTACAGTTAGAAACAGAGCGAATACGAAAGTACAGTTAGAAACAGAGCGAATACGAAAGTACAGTTAGAAACAGAGCGAATACGAAAGTACAGTTAGAAACAGAGCGAATACGAAAGTACAGTTAGGAATAGAATACGAATACGAATATGAATATGAATACGAATACGAATACGAATACGAAAGCACGCCTTTGGATACATTCGAGTGTAGGACAACTAGGATATCAGAATACCTAACTAATACGACAAGTATGATAGATGCTTGTAGATTACATTAGGATTCAATAACTAAACTTTACTTTTAGGAAAATAAGGGTTTTTCCTGGGATAACTGAACTATTATTAACTAGACCGTGTAACTAATGGATAACTAAACTTTACTTTTAAGGAAAATAAGGGTTTTTCCTGGGATAACAAACTGTACATAACCGGATCGTATAATAAACGGATAACTCAACTATACTTATAAGAAAATATGGGATTTTCTTGGATAACAAACTTTTTCAGAAAACAAAAGGAAACTTGTACATTTTCAGAAAACAAACCTCTTATGAACTCACCAGCTTTATGCTGATTTTCAAACTTCTTGTATTCTCAGGTCCACATTAGACAGGTACCCAACGATCCTTTTGGCGAAGACGGAATACGTAGAAGACACGTCTTTACTTTTGTTCATATGATATATATATATATATATATATATATAAAACACATGTAACTCTTTGTTTTCAGACAATGTAAATGAATCTATGTAATGTAAAGTTTATGTGTTTACTATGCTTACTATGTGCATTGGTTGCGATATTCATGACGTCCTCCGCCCCGGAACGTTTCCGCCTTTGGTTTCGGGGTGTGACACCTTTCTAAGTGAGTGTTTGAGATTTTTCAAAACAATTTAATGTCTTATTGATTTTTTGAAAAAGCAATAAGTCAAAAAAATGTTGGGAAAATGACTTAGGAGGAGGGTAACTACCTCTTATCCGTGTTCACATATTGACAACTTTTTTTTGTACATAAGAAAGCAACTAACTTGTTTTAACTGTTTTAATTATACCAATATTATCGGCTAACCTTCATTTTAACCGATAACTCAAATTAACTCATTTAAAATAAAGGTAAAAGAAATTACATGGCATACACATCACCTCATTATATAAAGGGTGTTATTTGTTTCATTTGTCGTTACAGCCCTAGATCGACAATAGCTTCTTCTTCTGCTTCATCTGCCTCATCCAAATGCAATGTCGATTGCAAGCTGATCATCCATCTAAGTACGACAAGCCGATGTGTGTGAAGAGAACACCCGAAAATCCACGAAATTTTTTTTGAGTTTGTCAAAACTATCTGGTAAATATGTTTTTTTAATCATCCCTAACTAAATCTTCTTCTTCATCTTCTCTTCAATTTAAATTTTTGTATCCTTTCCTTAAGAGTGCAAGAACTCCAAAATGTAATTTCTAGGAATGGCTAGAAGAGGATGAGTACGAAGTATAGAAGAATAGTGTTTGGGAAAAATCTACAACCTAACATTGAAGGTTGGAAATTCGGAAAACAAAATTAGTATATGCAGGAAGAAGTTGGAAGAAGAAAAGAACTGTGATTTGGTTTTCAGATAAGAACCGGACAAAGTCAAGTGGAAGTTGTTTACTCATAACGTTGCATTGTTTGTGTTATTTTTCTTATATGTTAAAGATGTAGTTTTTAAAGTTTGATGTGTTCTTTGTATCCTATTTGATGTATTCTGACTAAATCATGTACTTCATGAAGTTTTGTATGCAATGAAAGTTATGACTAAAGCATGTGTTTGGGTTAATGTAGCATAATTTTGATGCATCATGACTAAAGTTTAATGTTTAATACTTGATGTATTATGATCAAATTGTATACAAACATGTAAATGAACTTGGGGAAAAGATGTTAAAGACAGGGAACACAAATGGCATTATAAACATTACAAATATCATTACCATTAAAGACAATAAAATGTAATGTATACAAACATCTAAATAAACATGTACTTAAATAAAGATGTTAAAGTACCAAAATATTTCCAAACATACAGGACCTAAGATGTTAAAGTACCAAAAAATTCCAAAAGATGTGTCAAGTTTGTCCTATTGTGCCAAAAGCTATTACAAGACCCAAGATTCCAAAACATGCATACCAAAACAAGACATTAAATTCAAATCTCCAGTGGGTGTTCATTACTGCTTCCCTCTTTCCTCCCTATGTTCTTCCTTAGCATAATCTTTGTAATTCTTTTTGAACTTTTTATTGTCCTCTTCCTAACTTGAATTTCTGCATTGTCTTGATTTTCCTGTTCCACATTATCTTGAACTTCTTCTTGAATGTTAACTTGAATTTCATGCTCCACTTCATCTTGAATATCTTCTTCAATGTTATCTTGAACTAAAGGAACTTCAATGTTAACATCTACTTCAGGAACTTCATGAACTTCAATCTTAGCCTCAACATCAACTTTAGGAACTTCAATGTTAGCCTCCACATCAACTTCAGGAACATCAACATCAGGAACTTCAATGTTAGCTTCCACATCACTTTCAAAGTCACTATCACTTTCACTTTCAAACATAACTGCATGTTCCACTTCCAATTCATCTTCAAGGTCTACTTGAACATCAACTTTACCTGTAAGAGGGAAAAATTTCAACAATAACACACACGTGTAATATATTAGATAAGTTAGCACCATACCTTGTTTCTTAGGTATCTTTTTTTAGAACCTGAAGTATATGGTACATCATTTGGTCTTTGAGAACATGTTGATCAGTTATTGTGAAAACCCGAACATTTTTCCGTTAAAGTTATCCATTTTCCGTTAAATAAATTTCACATTTTTATTTGTTCCATTAAATTTCTATGGTTTGGAAAATCATTTATATTTTATATAATTAAATTTATATACGAGGCGGAACCAAAAATTGCGTGAAAACCCGAATTTCCTTAAAAAATCAGCAGTTTCCGGCCTAACTGGTGTTTACGACCGTAAACTAGTTCACGGTTAGTGCACCCCACCACCGACCATGAACCCCCCCCCCCCCCCGGTATATATACATGATTCCTACCCTCATTTACACTTTTCTAGCTGAAAACTCCCCATTCTCTCTCTAACTTCTTTGCCGCAAATACCAAAATACCCTCTTTTCTTCCAAAAATCATCAAGAATCACCTTTAGGCATTATTGTGGAATATCTAAAACGTGTTTTTCGTCGGATCAAGCATCGTTGTTCTTGAGTTCACGACCGAGAACCCTTCAAATCTTCAAACCTTCAAGGGCCGTAAACCGTTCATGGTCGTAAACCCTTCAAAAATTCATAATTCCTTCAAGAACACAGTTCACGGCCGTAAACCCTTCAAGAGGCTGTTCACGGCCGAGAACAGTTCACGGCCGTAAACCTCTTCACGGTCGCAAATCCTCTCCAAGTGGTGAACTTGACTGAAAACCCGCTTTCCTCGATTCAATCAAGTCCCGGTAACATTCCTAAACCAAAAGCAAGTGTTTTTCCAACACTATAGATAATAGTTTTGCTAATAAAATACATATATGTATTTTATTGTTATTAGGATTCCGTTAAGTGCTGTGTACATCAATCCGAGGGTCTTCATTTTAGTTTCATTGTTCGACCTTTCATGCAACTAACAGTGAGTTCATACCCCTATACTTTTACGATTTTAATGTTTTCGGAGGGAGAATACAAGTCAAACACAAATAATTTGTGAATTTATACAAAGGATTTCTAAGCACTTAAAACTGATGCAATGAATATAGTCATACGATTTCCACTTTTCATAGAATACTTAGATATTTTATCCTTTTTGTATTATGCTGAGCATAATCGACGTTTTCGACTTACTACTAAATTGCATAGTTTTCAGATCAATTCATGAACCGAATACATAATATTCATGCAAACTATAATATGTATAGTTTGGGGTTTCAAAATACAACATTACAAAGTTAGAGTTTATACATTGTTAAACATATAAACTATGACAGACTTAGTTTATGATACTCTCGGGTAACAAGGATACTCTATTACATAATTATTTAGGTGTAATTATTACTCTATAAAGTATACACACGGGTTAATACAATAGATCAACACAGAACTGTACATAAACTAGATTATACAGAATTATGAGACTCTACTTCAAAACTGTACCCTTTGGTGTACTGAACTAAATCCTATCATAGTATAACAAGAGTCTCCTGGAGGGAGAGCATGATATTTGTTAATAGATTCATTCGGTACTGACAATCCCACACTTGAACTACTGGTTACAGTTAGGCAGGCATGTCTGGGGTGACAAATGTCATATATCCGACACTTGAAGAACGTCGTAAAGGTTTCTAGGTCATATCAAGCATGGTTATACGACTCATAATAGTATAAACTAACCTTTGTTTACGGGATTTCATTCTTCATTAGTTTTATTTTAACTAATAGAACTACTATACACTACTAGAGGATTACAGGGGATATAATACATGGTTTTATTTTAAGTAATGAAACTGTTATACATACTGGTGGTAACCAGGGTTTTCAAACAGAACATTTTATATATATTGGTGGTAACTAAGGTTTTCAAACAGAACATTCTATACATTACTGGTAATAGCCAGGGTTTTTATATAAAGGGTTTTTCATTCAAAACAACGATATACAATACAGCTAGTGGTAACCAGGCATACGAATTAATACATTATACACTACTACAGAACATAGTAACAAACATATATGTTACAAAATATTGGATAAAACATTTTTACGGAATTCAATGATAGGTTTTCACTACAAAAACATACTTATGAATTCACCAGCTTAATGTTGATACTCTTTCGAAATCGCTTGTATTCTTAGAAAATTAGTAGACAGGTACTCTCGCAAGCTTTTGAGAAGACGGAGTGTATAGAGTCACGTCTTTTATATTTTGTTATACTTTTGATGTATACAAACTATGTATCAAATAGATGTAAAGATTCATATCTTAATGTAATGGTTGTGTTTACTTTAATTACTATGATGCAATTTTTGTGATACTATACATGACGTCCTTCACCCCCGAACGTTTCCGCCATTTCGGTTTGAGGGTGTGACAATAATGTCCTCTTTCCCTAAAAATGGTACATATAATGATCATTCCCTTTTTTGAGACTGTATGCCTCATTCCATTAGCTTCTCTTTCAACCCGATCTCTTTTCCTTTTCATTGTTGGTCTTCCAGGTACCCATTTTTAGGGGGCAATGGTTTAGTGTAATCCACTTCAGGACACAAAGCACTACAGTTCAGTGGCCTAATGTTATACTTATAACAACTTGCATACATTGATGTAGTAAACCATTATGATACATAGTCCTCAGGGTCCCTATCGAGGCTTGAAATGGCAACATATGCATGTAACTGCCATGCCTTGCATCCATATTGCCTGGTATGAAGGTATATAGCATACCCATCAGTCCCCACCCTCACCTCAAATTGCATATACCCAGAAGGTACCACTTGCTAAAACCTATCCATAATCATATAGAAATTAGAAAATATTAAAAATGTCAAACATATAAGCAATAATAATTTACCTTTGTTGTTCCTTGAGCTTGTTCAACTTCAACCTTATGGAAGGACAAATCTTTAAATCCCAAGATTGACCTTTGGTCGTGTATATACACAACCTTTCCATTACATAAATTTGGATTTCTTCTAACATGTTAATGAGTGGTTTCTTCCTAGTAGCTTCAATAACTGAGTTAAAACTTTCAGAAACACCATTTTCATATGCATCCCAACTCCTATCAACCTGATAAAATGCTTTACACCTTGTTTTAGGGTCCCTTTCCATCAAATGTTCATAAGCTAGTGGTTCCAGCTTCTTGATTTCATTATATGGAACTCAAATTTTTGTGGAATTCTAGATCCAACAGCTTTTCAAAACAGCTTTCTAAATATTTTCCCCTTAAATCTTTTTTTGGAAATTAGCACATATATGCCTAGCACATTGTCTATGCTCTGCAGCTGGAACCATTTCCTTCACAGCTTCAACTAATTCCTATAATAAATACATACAAAGCATAAGCTATAACATATTAAGTATGGAAAATAACAATAATTGAAGCTTGAACATTACCTTGTGTTGGTCTGATATTATGGTTAGTCAATGGCCAACTCCCATTCCAATTTCATTAATTAGAAGATCAAGCAACCACTTCCATGTTTCTTTATTTTCTACTGCAACCACAGCCCATGCAACATGATATATATGGTTGTTTGCATCCCTCCCAATGGTTGTAAGGAACTGACCTCTTCATATGCCCTTAAACAACCATCTACTCCAATTACCCTCCTACAACCAGTGTTGTAAAACTCGCTGAGTTGGCCAATTACTCCTCCGAGTACTCACTACTCGGCCCCTTACCGAGGTGAGTTATAGAATCCCGAGTACTCCCTGATCGGCCACTTACTGAACTGAGTAGTGTTGTAAAACCTAGTCAACTCGGTGATTCATATGTATAATATACTTAACGATTTATTATCTAGCACACACACATGTGATTATTACTACATATATATCTTAAATTTTCAGTAATTATTCACAAAGTGAGACCATTATGTGTGTTTTCAGTTTTTGTGTATTCACATGTATCTAATTTTGTTATATATTTCAATCAACTTAAGATTTTAACTTATAATTTTGACATATATAAGTTCCCTAAAAATATTTCTACATGAATTATTGAATCCGAGTACTCCCTGAGTACTCCTAAGTACTCGCTACTCGGTAGTTGGCCGAACAGGTACCGAGTAACGAGTTTTACAACCTTGCCTACAACACTCTATCCATCCATCCTTCAAACCCTTTAAACACACATAAAATTTTGAGAAGTATGTTTCTCTATCAGTCGTTACATCCACCTCCATCTTAACTGTTGATCCAAAATTTTTCCTTTTTAGGTCTTCTCCATAGCTCTATGTTTTGGCATAATGCTTTATTAAAGTACATTCTATCTGCTGAAATGCATATTTCCTAGCATTTCTGCATTGTCTATGTAACACCCAAAGTTTTAAAGGCCAAGAAAGGAATGAAAAGCCTAACTTTAAGGGGGACTCGGCGAGTCCAAGGAGGAACTCGGCGAGTCCAAGCGGGATCCGGGTCGAGGAGTAAGTGACCGACTCGGCGAGTCGGCCAAGGAGACTCGGCGAGTCAGGTATGTTCGAGGAAAACCCTAAATTCGGGACTTGGGGCCTATTTAAGCGCCTCATTCTCACCCCTAGGGTTCCTTTACAGCCCCTCTAACCCAGAACACCAAACCCTAGCCGCCATATCCATTTTTTGAGCTAATTATTGTCTTGAGGAGTGTATTAAAGCTTGGAGAAGGAAGAAGGATCTTGAAGGTGCAAGGAGGGGGCTATAGATCTGAGATTGGGAAGATATTTCTGAACATCTGAAGGTATTAAGTCATTTCCCTTCCTTTAGATCTATTTTGGTTGTGAGTTTTGGGGCTTTTAGCCATGAGTAGTGATCCATTTGAGTTAGAAGCCGGATTTGGAGTTGCTACTTCAGATCTAAGTGTATTTTGGTCTTGGAAAGCATAAAGTTTCAGCCCTTGAGTTGATTATGGAGCCTCTTTGCCTTAAACCCTAGTTTATGGTGTATTTTGCCTAGATCTCCTTCTCTACATGTAAAGTTTGCAACTTTACGTGAGGAATAGGCTTGGGAAGGGTAGATCTACAGTTTGGAGTCCCTGCATGACTCAAAATTCCTCTGCATGCATAGACATTTGAATGGATTCGGCGAGTCCTTTGAGTGGACTCGGCGAGCAACATGAAGATGAGGAGGAACTCGACGAGTAGGATGAACAGCTCGTCGAGTCAGATGAAGTTGGGCAGGAACTCGGCGAGTTGGATGAACAACTTAGCGAGTCTGTTCTTGGACTCGGTGAGTCAGGTCGCAAAACCCCAAACCCTTCGAGTTTAGACTCGAATCAGTGAGTCGATTGGAGACTCGGTGAGCTGGACAGGTCAGGACTCGGAAATCAGTAGGCTCGGCGAGTCATGGACTGACTCGGCGAGTCGAGTCGCGTATAGAAGGACTCTGAACATAAGAACTCGACGAGTCAATAGGATGACTCGGCGAGTAGGGTTGACCTAGAGGGTTGACTTTGACCATGACTTTGACTTTCACCAGAGTTGACTTGGTTGTCTTTCGGGGGTCGATTAGACTCAGTGTTGCATTGATATTGGTAGCTCGGGGAGCGAGTGGAGTAGGAGTTCAGAGAGTTTTCGTGCAGCAGCTAGTGGGTTCATCAGCCAGTTCAGCCGGTGCAGGTGAATTTCCCTTTGTGTGAATGGGTCTACGGCCACAATGTCGGCCCATGTAGTTATGAGTAGAAGACCCAGGGGTTAGCCCTAGGCAGAGTATGCTAGTATGATATCCGGGACGAGGTCCAAGGATAGAGGGCGGGTGCCCAAGGAATGGTTTATGTGATAGTTTATACTTGTTGTCTGTGTGATACTTGTATGTGCCTGGTAGGGAGGTGAGTGTGGGCGAGGTCCCGTATCTCCCCAATAGTAGAGTGTGGATGGTGTTCCACATCTCAGTAGCAGCAGATCAGGGGCGAGGCCCAAGTTAGGGAAGGAGTGAGGGTGGGCTAGGCCCGTACCTCACCATCAGTAGGAGTATGGATGGGGTTCCATGACTCATCAGTAGCAGGACAAGGGCGGGGCCCAGAGATAGGCGAGGCCTTAGGACAAGATTCGTTAGTATGTGTTTAGCTTATGTGATGTGATGTGATATGTTTATGTGCTATTATGTGTTAGTGGGCGAGGCCCTATGAAAGGCGAGGCCTACGTGAAACAGATCTGTAACCGAGCGTGGCTCGAGGCCTGGAACGGCGGGGCCGTTGTCGCGGGCGAGGCCCAGGATGGCGGGCGTGGCCCAATATGTGCAGTATGTGCAGTATGTGGTTATGCATGGTATGTGGTAGGGTGGGGAACTCACTAAGCTTCGTGCTTACGGTTTTCAGTTTTAGTTTCAGGTACTTCCGGTAGCGGAGGGAAGAGCTCGGAGTGATCGCATGGCACACACCATAGATTAGACAGCCTGGGAATGTTTACTCTGATAACGAACATGTATTTTGGAAACTAATACTCTGTTTATGTTTTGAAATGATGAATTTGCTTAAAGTAATGTTTTATTAAAATAAATTTTTAGCCTTGAATTTTGGGACGTTACAAGTTCGTATCAGAGCCTTGGTTTGAGGGATTCGGACATGCTCTCGGGTGTGTCTGAACTCAAACCGGGGAATTGGTATAGAAGTTTTCAAAATGAAAAGACAGTTTTGTAAAAAGAGAGTTTTGGGAAAGAAAACAGTTTTAGAAAAGAAAAAAAAAATTAATTCAGAAAGAAAAGAACTTTGAAAAGAGAAAAAGGGTGTGGTGCATACAATCAACCGAGCTCAAGTAAGTACCCCAAAATACCCATACAAGTTTATGTTATGGTTATTAGTTGATAGAACAGCATGCTAGATTAGGACTAAGGATCTAGGGATGATGCCTTATGTGCCTATTATATGTGTTTTGAGCTGCATGATAGTGCTGATTAGACAGTAGTAGGATAGCCTGTTTAGGTTATGCCTGAGTTTATGAGTTTGTGTGGGTCTATGAGTTTGTGTTGCATGCTAGTTCAGTTTCTTGCTATGTGGATATGATTGCTTGAGTATGTTGCGGATAGATTTTCCCTTGTCTGAATGTTGCTTGCTTTGTGCATTGTGGGATTTTGAGTGATGAAAGTTAGTCATTAGGTGGATACGACGCGTCACATGTGATCAGGGTTGAATAATCTCAGAGTGCTGGATTTGGTCCTATTGCGCAGCTCTTGTTTGAGTCCAACCGTTGTAGGGACGGGTTTTTTACTTGAAAGATTATCTGAGCCTTGTCACATGTGATGGTATCCAGGTGATGGCTAATTGGCATCACAAGAAGACCTCCAGCAGCTGAGGGCTGGTTTGAGTTGAGTCAGAGGTTTCCCTAGGGTAAGCCTAGGATGAGATAGTGCTGGGAGCAGTATTAGTGGATAAGGGACCTGGTGGAGTCAAAGCAATTCCTGAGGAAAGTACGGATATATGTGGAAGGTAGTATGGGCCCGTACTACTGAAAGCAGAGGATCCGTACTCGATTCGGGAAAGGCCGAGACAAGACCAAGAACCTGGTAGTGCGTGTGTTTGGTCTCGTAGCAGTGATGGGTATTCTGATAGTGGTTGTGTTATGTGTTTCAGCATGGTGACGTTGCGAGAGAGACCAGTGGGCGGATCAGGCACCGGAGAGGGATCAGGCTCGGGCTCAGGAGCCGAGCAGCTCGAGGAGCGAATGAAGGAGTTGATATCCGCCGAGGTTGCGTGCAGTATGCTAGATTAGACTCCTGTGATCTTTGGCACGGTCAATGAGGGTATATTGGAGATTTTGGATGAGAGGCTGGGAGCCTTCCGTACTGAGATGATGGCCTTGATGGGAGCGCGTGACTTGACATTTCGGGAGTTCAGGGCTTGCGGGGCACTAGATTATCATGGGGCTAGGGACCCCATTTGTAACAACGGAAATTTTAAAAACAAAATTTTCATTTCTTAAAATATATTTCCATCAAAATAAGTCATAAAGATTCGATGTATCATGTCATAATACAAATCATATAAATCCCAAGATCATAAATCCTCCATCAATGTGTACAGATCACGCCGGCGCCTTCCCACGGTCCTCGCTGGTACCTGAAACACATATCACAAAATCTGTAAGCATAAGTGCTTAGTGAGTTCCCCAAAATACAACCTACGCACATACGCCTTTCCAGGCCCTGAACTTCCGGTCCATGTGTCTCAGGGGACTTCCGTCCCGACTAGGTAAACCTTCCGGTCCTACCCACGCCAACCTTACGGTCCACATTACGACGCCTTCCGGCCCATAACATATTCGCCTTCCGGCCCATAACATAATGCCTTCCAGCCCATATCAAGTATATCATACATGGCACATATAACGATTAACTTATCACACATAACACATATATCTCATACCATATCCGACCTTTCGGTCACACAGTCAAACCCTTACGGGTATAGTATAGTGAGAAGACTCACCTCGTGTATCTCGATAACTCGCGAATCCTGGAAATCACTCGTGCTCGATCCTCCGAGCTATAATCCTCCTATAACATCATATGTCTCTAATTAACACTTTTACCACTAAGGTTGACTACCCCTACAAGTCAACACTTGGTCAACTCTGGTCAATGGTCAACGGTCAACAGTCAACTTTGACCGGACTCGGCGAGTGCACTAGAGCGACTCGACGAGTCTAAGCGTTTTCACCAACTCTCTAGGATTCCCTTTTTGACACGTCGAGTACTCCCCTGACTCGACGAGTTCCACCTGGTATGAATCGCGGGGCCACCCCGACTCAACTCGCCGAGTCTCAAGAACAACTCGGCGAGTTCCAGTTCGACTCAGTCCACCTGTCAACCCTCTCTAACTCTCCCTGACTCACTAAGTCAACCCATAACTCGACAGGACCACTCACTAAGTGGTTAATGACAATCTTCATGCTACTCGCCGAGTCTGTTCTTCAGAATCGGCGAGTCCATGCCATGCATCAACTCAAACTTGCTTCTGAGGTCAGATCCGCTCCAACAACTCATAGATCTGGCCCTCCTAAGCTTATTCATCACGTAAAGTCCATGTCTTGGTGCTCATAACACACCCCATGACTCATAAATGGTGTTTTGACCATAAGCACAAAGACCCCAATCCAAAACCCCCATGGATTCATAAAAAGCTTGGGCAAAGGGACACTCTGGACCTCCAAGGGTCCAGATCTAGAACCTAACTCGCTTAAGGGACCAAGGAAGCACTAGTTCTAGCCACAAAAGGGCTCAATAAGCCCTAAATCAATATAAACATCAACATAACGAAGAATGGCTCGAAGGTAGTACCTCAATGTGATGTTCAGGACCTCAAATCTTCAGGAAGTGGCTCCTCTTGTTTCCCCTTGGCTATTGCTTCCTCTCCCTTGCAAGATGACACCTCCAAGGTCAATAATGGCTCCTTGATTTACTCCAAACGCTCAAGCTCGCTAGGGTTTCACTCAGGGGACTGGTGAGCACAAATGACGACCTTAAGGCCCTTTAAATAGGTCCCAAACCCGAGAAATTAGGGTTTCATTAAACAGCGCTGACTTGCCGAGTCCATCCCTTGGACTCGCTGAGTCCAGGCGCGAACCCGCGTCCAGAACCGCGATCCTACTCGGCGAGTTTGAGCTCCAACTCGCCGAGTCCCTTCATATAACACCAAAAATATATGCATAAAAGATACCTGGAAATCCGGGCTGTTACAACTCTCCCCCACTAGAACTAGACTTCGCCCTCGAAGTCTCGCTCTGAAAATAGCTCCGGATTCTGCTCACGCATCTCGCGCTCCGGCTCCCAGGTCATCTCTGATCCCTTCCGATGTTGCCACTGAACCAACACTAGGGGTACCTCCTTGTTCCTCAGAACCTTGATTTTCCGATCTCTGATGGCCACTGGTCTCTCGGCATAATTCAGGCTCGCATCCACCTGGATATCCTCTAATGGAACCACTGCCGACTCATCGGCTATACACTTCCTCAGCTGCGACACATGAAAAGTGTCGTGAATCTGCCCCAACTCTGCTGGCAAATCCAAACGATAGGCTACCCGGCCTACCCTCACGATCACACGGAAAGGACCAATATATCGGGGCCCCAGCTTGCCCCTCTTCCTGAATCGAATCACTCCTTTCCAAGGAGAGACCTTCAGGAGAACAAAGTCGCCGACCTAAAACTCAAGCTCGGACTGGCGTCTGTCTGCATAACTCTTCTGGCGACTCTGCGCAGTCAACAACCTCTGCCTGACCTGCTGAATCTGCTCGGTCTTCTAGAGTACAATCTCCGTGCTACCTATCACCCTCTGCCCCGTTCCCTCTTCTGCATCTCAGGTTGCACAACATCGGCCTGTGCCCCACGAATGGCATCTAAAATCGGGGTCATCACCGTCAACCTCATACAAATATCTCGGATCGGGGCGCTTTCCGCCCTACGGCTCAACGCGTCGGCTACCACATTAGCCTTACCCGGGTGGTACAGGATCTCACAATCGTAATCCTTCACCACATCCAACCATCTCCTCTGTCGCATATTCAGGTTTGGCTGATCCATCAAGTACTTCAGACTCTTGTGGTTCGTGTAGATGGTACACCGAACCCCATAAAGATAATGCCGCCAGATCTTGAGGGCAAACACCACAGCCCCCAATTCCAGGTCGTGGGTGGGATATCTCGACTCATGAGGCTTCAACTGCCTTGAAGCATACGCTATCACATGCCCCCTCTGCATAAGCACCGCCCCTAAACCCGATATAGATGCATCACAGTACACCACAAAATCCTCCATCCCTTCCCGGAGTGCAACCACCGGGGCCTCGCACAATTTCTGACGAAGGGTCTCGAATGAGGACTGCTGCTCCGGTCCCCACGAAAATGCAACACCCTTCCGGGTCATCCTAGTAAGTGGCATGGCGATCTTGGAGAAATCCTTGATAAACCTGCGATAATATCCAGCCAAACCCAGAAAGCTCCTGATCTCGGTGGGCGATCTCGGCACTTCCCATCTCATCACCGCCTCTATCTTGGCCGGATCGACCAAAATCCCTTTCTGGTTAACGAGGTGCCCTAGGAACTGGACCTCTCGTAACCAGAAATCACACTTGGAGAATTTGGCATACAGCCTCTCCGATCTCAGAACTCCAAGAATCTCCCTCAAATGCTCCTCGTGCTGCTCCCTAAACCTCGAATATACCATAATATCATCAATGAATACGATCACTGACCGATCCAGCATCGGCCTGCACACCCTGTTCATGAGATCCATGAACGCAGCTGGGGCATTGGTGAGCCCAAAAGGCATCACCACAAACTCATAATGTCCATAACGAGTTCTAAAAGCAGTCTTCTGAATATCTTCATCCCGAACCCTCATCTGATGATAACCCGACCTCAAGTCTATCTTGGAGAACCAAGATGCCCCCTGCAACTGATCGAACAGATCGTCGATCCTAGGTAACGGATACCGGTTCTTAACCGTCAACTTGTTCAACTCCCGGTAATCGATACACATCCGGTGTGAACCATCCTTTTTCTTGACGAACAAAATCGGCGCTCCCCAAGGTGAGCTACTCGGTCGGATAAACCCCTTCCCCAACAGCTCCTGAATCTGCGAGGATAACTCTTGCATTTCCGGTGGAGCGATACGATAAGGCGCCTTGGCGATGGGCGCCGCTCCCGGAACTAAATCTATACGGAACTCCACTTGCCTTTCCGGAGGCACACCTGGTAACTCTTCGGGGAACACATCCGAAAACTCGCATACAATAGGAACGTCATCAACCGAATTGGGCCTCCCCGCGGCCACTCGAGTATCCGTCACGTAGGCTATGAATCCATTGCAGCCCTGCTGCAAACTCTGCCTCGCCCTGGCAGCCGAACAAAACGCCGACCCATACCGGGTCCTCTCGCCATGCACCGTAAGCACTCCCCCACTAGGGTCTCGAATCGTCACCCGCTGTCTCTCGCAGTCAATAACTGCCCCAAACTTACTCAACCAGTCCATGCCCACGATAACGCAGACATCCCCCATCGCTATAGGAACCAAGTCTATAGGTAATTTGACACCAAAAATCTCGAGCACACATCCTCGAATCACGTCTGCGGCATATATCACCTTCTCATCAGCTATGGAAACCCTCAGAGGTCGACTCATCACTTCCCGATCAATACCGAGGTGCTGACTAAAAGCCAGAGATACGAAAGACCGACTCGCACCCGAGTCAAATAATACTAAAGCAGGTACATAATTCACAAGAAAAGTACCTACGCATATCATGACATAAGCACAACATCTCATAAAAGAATAATAAATACATGAAAGAATACATACCAGCCACAACATCAGGTGCCGCGCGGACCTCCTCCGCAGTCAACTGGAAAGGTCTCCCACAAGCCCTCGGGGCCTCGGCCTTCACTGGTTGAGTCTTAGTAGCCCTAGCAGCAGGTGCAAATCCCTGGAGAAGCTGAGGGCACTCGGCCTTCCGATGGCTGGTCTGGTTGCAATGAAAGCAAACCATAAACCCCTTGGGGCAATCCCTAGCAATGTGCCCCTCCTTGCCACACTTGTAGCAAGCACCTGATCGACATGTCCCCTCGTGACCCTTGCTGCACTTTCCGCAAGTGTGGCCCTTCTGATCTCCCATCCTCGAATCGGCGGACTTAGTCCGCTTGGCTGCCGGCTGAGACTGAGTTGGCCGCCGATCCACCCGTTGAGACTCGGCCTCCTCCCTGGCCTGGGTCTCCAACTCGATCTCGCGCTTCCTGGCATTCGCCTGAAGCTCAACAAAAGTCTGATATGAAGAGTTCGATACGAACTCCCGGATATCCCTCCTCAATACACCCAAATACCGGCTCAGCCTGCTTCGTGGACACCTGCTCGGGGCAGAACATCGCCCTCTCATGAAACTTCCGCGTGATCACCGTGACAAAATCATTACCCTGCTTGAGGGTCAAGAACTACTGAACCAACCGTTCCCTCTCCACCGGGGGAACATACTCGTCTCTGAACATAGTGGTAAACCTCTCCCATGTCACAGCTGAAACCTCTGCCAGAGTGAAGTTCGCCGTCACGAACTTCCACCAATCCTTTGCTCCCAGGCGGAGCTGGTTCAAGGCGAACCGTACCCTCAGATGCTCCGGACATGAACAAGTGTAGAAGCATCCCTCGATATCAGCAATCCATCTCATCGCAGCGATCGGATCCTGCGTCCCGTCAAACTCAGGTGGCTTCGTGTTGCTGAACTCCCGGAACAGCAACGAGTCACCTCCCTGTGGTCTGGCAGCGGCCACAGCTGCGGTAGCTGCAGCGGCTGCAGCCTCAGTCAACGCGGCGTGCCGCTCATCAAATGTCTCCATCAGAGTGGTCTTAATAAACCCAAACATCTCCGGAATCTCAGCCCGGATCGCTGCAGCCACCTCCTCATGAATCATCTGACGAATCTCCTCGTCACTCACACTGCTCGTACTAGGTCTGTGGCGTGGTCCAACCATGATGCCTCTGAAATACAACATAGAAATATCAGAGACTCTATCGAGCATAATCGCACTTGATAACGCAACCCTACTCAGTCTCCGATACCCAGGGATTCTTACTTGGGTTGCCCACTGACCCGGTGTCTTCGGTAGTACAGGCCCAATACTACCGACTACACCGTATCAACATTCACCCCAAGTCCTCCTCCCCAAACCCCGGATCCTGAGTACTCTATTCTTGCCATGCACTAGCTACCCGCTCGCTCTCAAAGCATCTCATAGCAACAGATTTCCCTACACTAAGGCATCACAAATCAGGCCACTCTAGTCCTAATATGAATACCTAGTCTTCTAGCATGCATATCATATCATATCATATCATATCACATTTCATAACACATATTATAAGGGTATTTTGGGGATTTTTACCGTTCGGGCGCTGGTTGATCGTACACACTGCTTCATCCTTGTTTACCACAAAATCCTTTATAAAAATTTCATGCCTTTGTTTTTGAAAGATTTCCTCAAATCCTCGGTTTGAGTTCAGTTACGCCCGAAGGTGTACCCGAATCCCTCAAACCAAGGCTCTGATACCAACTTGTAACAACGGAAATTTTAAAAACAAAATTTTCATTTCTTAAAATATATTTCCATCAAAATAAGTCATAAAGATTTGATGTATCATGTCATAGTACAAATCATATAAATCCCAAGATCATAAATCCTCCATCAGTGTGTACAGATCACGCCGGCGCCTTCCCACGGTCCTCGATGGTACCTGAAACACATATCACAAAATCTGTAAGCATAAGTGCTTAGTGAGTTCCCCAAAATACAACCTACGCACATACGCCTTTCCAGGCCCTGACCTTCCGGTCCATGTGTCTCAGGGGACTTCCGTCCCGACTAGGTAAACCTTCCAGTCCTACCCATGCCAACCTTCCGGTCCACATTACGACGCCTTCCGGCCCATAACATATTCGCCTTCCGGCCCATAACATAATGCCTTCCGGCCCATATCAAGTATATCATACATGGCACATATAACGATTAACTTATCACACATAACACATATATCTCATACCATATCCGACCTTTCGGTCACACAGTCAAACCCTTCCGGGTATAGTATAGTGAGAAGACTCACCTCGTGTATCTCGATAACTCGCGAATCCTGGAAATCACTCGTGCTCGATCCTCTGAGCTATAATCCTCCTATAACATCATATGTCTCTAATTAACACTTTTACCACTAAGGTTGACTACCCCTACAAGTCAACACTTGGTCAACTCTGGTCAACAATCAACGGTCAACTTTCACCAACTCTCTAGGATTCCCTTTTTGACACGTCGAGTACTCCCCTGACTCGACGAGTTCCACCTGGTATGAATCGCGGGGCCACCCCGACTCAACTCGCCGAGTCTCAAGAACAACTCGGCGAGTTCCAGTTCGACTCAGTCCACCTGTCAACCCTCTCTAACTCTCCCTGACTCACTGAGTCAACCCATAACTCGGCAGGACCACTCACTGAGTGGTTAATGACAATCTTCATGCTACTCGCCGAGTCTGTTCTTCAGACTCGGCGAGTCCATGCCATGCATCAACTCAAACTTGCTTCTGAGGTTAGATCCGCTCCAATAACTCATAGATCTGGCCCTCCTAAGCTTATTCATCACGTAAAGTCCATGTCTTGGTGCTCATAACACACCCCATGACTCATAAATGGTGTTTTGACCTTAAGCACAAAGACCCCAATCCAAAACCCCCCATGGATTCATAAAAAGCTTGGGCAAAGGGACACTCTGGACCTCTAAGGGTCCAGATCTAGAACCTAACTCGCTTAAGGGACCAAGGAAGCACTAGATCTAGCCACAAAAGGGCTCAATAAGCCCTAAATCAATATAAACATCAACATAACAAAGAATGGCTCGAAGGTAGTACCTCAATGTGATGTTCAGGACCTCAAATCTTCAGGAAGTGGCTCCTCTTGTTTCCCCTTGACTATTGCTTCCTCTCCCTTGCAAGATGACACCTCCAAGGTCAATAATGGGTCCTTGATTTACTCCAAACGCTCAAGCTCGCTAGGGTTTC
Organism: Lactuca serriola; assembly: GCF_051521515.1. NCBI lineage: Eukaryota > Viridiplantae > Streptophyta > Magnoliopsida > Asterales > Asteraceae > Lactuca > Lactuca serriola. The sequence goes on along the minus strand of NC_136409.1, from coordinate 119,955,545 downwards.
ACTCAGGGGACTGGTGAGCACAAATGACGGCCTTAAGGCCCTTTAAATAGGTCCCAAACCCGAGAAATTAGGGTTTCATTAAACAGCACGGACTCGCCGAGTCCATGCGCGAACCCGCGTCCAGAACCGCGATCCTACTCGGCGAGTTTGAGCTCCAACTCGCCGAGTCCCCTCACATAACACCAAAAATATATGCATAAAAGATACCTGGAAATCCGAACTGTTACACCATTGCTAGCAGCAAATGGTTGGCTGATGTTGCCAACGCATTCCGTACGAGCCGGTGTCCTGAGGGGGACAAAGTCAGACTCGCTTCCTGTCTTCTGAAGGACAAAGCGAGAGATTGGTGGGAGGAGATTGGTCATGCTTTGGGGGATGATGTCGCGTTGGACGCGATGACTTGGAGCGATTTGTCGGCCAGGTTCAGGGAAGAGTTTTCGCCGATTATTGAGGTGCAGCAGTTGGCACGAGAGTTTCAGGATTTGACGCAGACCACTGAGACTGTGGCGGAGATCACCGCCAAGTTCAGGGAGAGGGCACTTCTGGTACCGCAGTATGTCGCGGATGAGGAGATGAAGAAGGCCCGATATCACGAGATGTTGAGGGCTGACATCAGGGAGTTCGTGAGCAGGTCCGGCTGTAAGATGCTGGAAGATATGATTTCTCGGGCCAGGGAGAGGGAAATTGATTTGGAGCAGATCCGGAAGAGGAAGCCGAATGAGGTTCAGGTAGCCGCGAGTTCGGGCAAAAGGCCCAAGGGATCAGATTCGAGATCGAGGGATTATCAGGACCACAGCCGATGCGGGAAGTGTGGTAGGGCGCACGGGGGCGCGTGCAGGAGTGTTAGCGGTGGTGAGTCTGGCTGCTTCAAGTGCGGTCGGACTGGTCATTTTAGCAGGGATTGTACTGCTACCACGACACAGGGATCAGACTTGATATGTTTTCACTGCAATCAGCGGGGCCACAAGAAGGCCCAGTGCCCCAGTTTGTTTCAGCATGACGGGTGATGGCACCTGCTCCTGCAACTTTGAGGATCACAGACGGGCGTCAGGGCCGTGTAGAGGCGCCTGCGGTAGGAGGCAGAGCTTTTCAGATGACTACCTTAGAGGCGCGATCAGCACCGGACGTTGCAGGTATGCAATTTCTATTTTTAGTTCTTTTATTTGTGCATGATTATATTGTTATGGTTCTGCATCATTATCGGTATGAGTATTTTATTTTTGAGCAATTGATTGTGATCGAGTTATATGCCATTTGCATACCTTGGTTATTCGAATGGTAGTGAGGGGATGTGCCCTATCGGAGAAGGTTACATAGGATGCAGTAACTGTAGCATGTTTGGGAGGGACTTGGTATGTCTCGCTAGATCGGAGTTGTATAGTGTTAGAGATGGATTGGTTAGATCCCTAGCTATGGTGAGCTTGGGTTTCTCAGCAGATTGATTATGGAATGGTAGCAAGAATTGGGATTTATTTTTTAGTATTGAGCAACAAAGGGTAAGCAGGATCGAAGTGGGGGAGAATCCTCCGAGTGTGCAAAGGTAGGAGCACGCAGACCCAGAATGAGTGCGGGACCTCTGAGAAGGAAAAGAAGTGGTTCAGCGTTTGATGGATTGAGGATTTCAGGGTTGGGAGTTTGAGAAACTCCCCATCAGCTAGTGTGTGTGATGGAAATGGTTAGTACATGGTTGGGAATTCAGGTTGTGAATCGCCCGTAGGACTTGAGGGAGTCGAAATGAGGATCTTGAGAGCTAATGGCACATGGGTGCCTTTGTATTAGCAATTAGTGGTGGAATTGTTGTAAGACTACGGGGCAGCCATAGCATTCACTAGCAGTCAGCAATTGATGGTGATGAAGGACTACGGGTAAGCCGTAGCATTCCTTAGTAGCTTCGTTAGCGGAGTTGGGGCGAGGCCCTTACCTCCTAGTGATCAGATAGGGATCAAGAATGGGTAGTGAACAAGGATGATAGGGAGTCTGCATGTAGAGCCCTAGAGAGGTGAGACCTTGGGAGAGGCCGCTCCAGGATATAGTTGGGTGAGACCCGTGGGCGAGGCCCGTATGAGGTTAGCAGTGTAGATGAGACCTGAGAGCAGGGTTGCTCAGTAGTGTGGTTGGGTGGGACCCGTGGGCGAGGCCCGAGCGAGAGTGTTTAGACTAGTAGGACTAGAAGGATAGAGGCGGGTGGGACCCGTGGGCGAGACCTGTGAGTTTTAGCAGCACAGGTGGGACCTGGTAGGGACCTTAGTGTCAAGTTAGGGGATCGGGGATCCCAGGTTTGTAGTGCCTAAATGGCAGAATAGATTGAGCAGTTATAGGTGGTCGAAGTTCTTCGGAAGTCGCTGGGAGAGACTAGTGGAGGTGTTGGGACTAGCTACTGGTGGGAGCCGGTAGTCCAGATATTGAAAGGTTGGTAGTGACCAGAGTGGTCTCAGTTCATCCGGAAGGCAGATGAGGAATGGCAGAAATTTCTAGTCAGTAGTAGTGCGGGTAAACGGCTTATGGTGGAATTCAGTTAGTTGAGTCGAGGGGTGCTCGACACCAAGTTATGACAGAGAGGAGTGTCAGTGGTTACTGGCGGTGATGACCCGTACTGGATTTAGCGGGAATAATGGATTGGTGAAGATAGGATCTTCACAGTGATAGAGGAGATAGTTGTTTTTGGAGCATCGCCTTGGGAAGGCAAGGGAATCACATGAGGAAGAAGGGGTGGACCCCTATAGGTTCAGTGCAGTACTCGGGGAGTACCAGAAGGATTGTCGGTGAGTAAGTTGTGTTTCCAAGATATTCAGGGTCAGGTTCGACCGGAGCTTTTTATCCGCAAGGATTATGTTAGTCAGAATGACCGGGTGGAAGACCAACGAAGGTAGGCAACTGGTGTTGGGATGATTGGTGGGTTATGAAAGCAAATCTTAGGCGGTGGGCCATAGCAAACTTCGAGGACGAAGTTTAGTTTAAGTGGGGGAGAGTTGTAACACCCAAAGTTTTGAAGGCCAAGAAAGGAATGAAAACCCTAACTTTAAGGGGGACTCGGTGAGTCCAAGCGGGATCCAGGTCGAGGAGTAAGTGACCGACTCGGCGAGTCGGCCAAGGAGACTCGACGAGTCAGGTCTGTTCGAGGAAAACCCTAAATTTGGGACTTGGGGCCTATTTAAGCGCCTCATTCTCTCCCTTAGGGTTCCTTTACAGCCCCTCTAACCCAGAACACCAAACCCTAGCCGCCATATCCATTTTTTGAGCTAATTATTGTCTTGAGGAGTGCATTAAAGCTTGGAGAAGGAAGAAGGATCTTGAAGGTGCAAGGAGGGGGCTATAGATCTGAGATTGGGAAGATATTTCTGAACATCTGAAGGTATTAAGTCATTTCCCTTCCTTTAGATCTATTTTGGTTGTGAGTTTTGGGGCTTTTAGCCATGAGTAGTGATCCATTTGAGTTAGAAGCCGGATCTAGAGTTGCTACTTCAGATCTAAGTGTATTTTGGTCTTGGAAAGCATAAAGTTTCAGCCCTTGAGTTGATTATGGAGCCTCTTTGCCTTAAACCCTGGTTTATGGTGTATTTTGCCTAGATCTCCTTCTCTACACGTAAAGTTTGCAACTTTACGTGAGGAATAAGCTTGGGAAGGGTAGATCTACAGTTTGGAGTCCATGCATGACTCAAAAGTCCTCTGCATGTATAGAGATCTGAATAGAATCGGCGAGCAGCATGAAGATGAGGAGGAACTCGACGAGTGGGATGAACAGCTCGTCGAGTCAGATGAAGTTGGGCAGGAACTCGGCGAGTTGGATGAACAACTTGGCGAGTCTGTTGAAGGTTGTCTTGGACTCGGCGAGTCTGTTCTTGGACTCGGCGAGTCAGGTCGCGAAACCCCAAACCCTTCGAGTTTAGACTCGAATTAGTGAGTCGATTGGAGACTCGGTGAGTTGGACAGGTCAGGACTCGGAAATCGGTAGGCTTGGTGAGTCATGGACTGACTCATTAAGCCGAGTCGCGAATAGGACTCTGAACATATGAACTCGACGAGTCAATAGGATGACTCGGCGAGTAGGGTTGACCTGGAGGATTGAGTTTGACGAGGACTTTGACTTTGACCAGAGTTGACTTGGTTGTCTTTCGGGGGTCGGTTAGACTCAGTGTTGCATTGATATTGGTAGCTCGGGGACCGAGTGGAGCAGGGGTTCAGAGAGTTGCCGTGCAGCAGCTAGTGGGTTCATCAGCCAGTTCAGCCGGTGCAGGTGAGTTTCCCTTTGTGTGAATGGGTCTACGGCCACAATGCCAGCCCATGTAGTTATGAGTAGAAGACCCGGGGGTTAGCCCTAGGCACAGTATGCTAGTATGATATCCGAGACGAGGTTCAAGGATAGAGGGCGGGTGCCCAAGGAATGGTTTATGTGATAGTTTATACTTGTTATATGTGTGATACTTGTATGTGTCTGGTAGGGAGGTGAGTGTGGGCGAGGTCCCATATCTCCCCAATAGCAGAGTGTGGATGGTGTTCCACATCTCAGTAGCAGCAGATCAGGGGCAAGGCCCAAGTTAGGGAAGGAGTGAGGGTGGGCTGGGCCCGTACCTCACCATCAGCAGGAGTATGGACGGGGTTCCATGACTCATCAGTAGCAGGACAAGGGCGGGGCCCAGAGATTGGCAAACACAAAAACATTTTTCAGAATAACTTTTACATTAGCTTCAAAAACATGTTTTAAAAAACATATAAAACTTGGATTTTTTTAACCAAAATTACTTCAAAAATAAGATTTTAAACCAAATACTTTTTAGCTTATCAGGTTTTTTACCATAAACATTTTTTTAAAAATAAATTATTTACCACTTTAAATCAATAAATACTTAAAAACACTATGAGAGTTAAAAAAGAATCCTATAAACACCCCCTAAAGATTTGTTTCCGAATAATTAACGGAGGGACCAAATATGAAGGATGCCTAATCTTTGAGGTAATTTTTGAAAATAAGATAGAAAGACAAGTGCGGTCAAAACGGTGAAAAAAAAAGCTGAAACAACGCGTTGGTTTTGGTTCTCTCGGACAAAGAAATAAACAAACGCAGCTGTCTTTTCCCATATATGGTCTCTTCACAGCTTCGGCTTCACCCACCATAACTTCAAGGCTTCCCCAGTCAACAACAATGGCACATGAAGTTGCCAACCACCGTCTCCTCCTCTGTCTCCTCTCCTGTCTCCTCCTCATCCTCTCTTTCTCCACCGCCGATGATGCCGCCGTCATGTCTAAGCTCGCCGCCTCCATCTCTCCCGCCCCATCAAGCTGGACAGGCACTGATTTCTGTTCATGGAATGGAATCAACTGTGACAACTCCAATCCCAAACGTGTCACCGCCATTAATCTCGCTTCCAAATCTCTCACCGGAAACCTCCCTTCCGACCTGAACCAGCTCTCCCAACTCAAAACCCTCGCCCTACAAAGCAACTTCCTCTCCGGCGATTTACCTACCTTAGCGAATCTCACTTTCCTCGAATCAGTGTTCCTTGATGGCAATAACTTCACTTCTATCCCATCGGATTTCTTTCTGGGTCTGACGAATCTACAGAGTTTTAGCATTTCAGACAACTTAGATCTGTCTCCATGGGTTCTTCCCAATCATCTCACAGATAGCAGCAATCTGCAGACGTTTCAGGCGAGTAACGCGAAGATAATGGGATCCATCCCGGACATCTTTGATAGTTTCCCTAATTTGCAGAACCTCCGGCTGTCTTACAACAATCTCACCGGAAACCTACCGAAGACTTTTGGGGGTTCCGAAATCCAGAATCTATGGCTCAACAATCAAGAAAGTGGACTTTCTGGTACCCTTGATGTGCTTTCTTCAATGACACAACTTTCTCAAGTATGGCTACAAGCTAACGCATTCACCGGTGCTATTCCGGATCTCTCGAAATGCACTAATCTGAACGATTTACAACTCCGGGATAATCAGTTCACCGGAATCGTTCCTCCGTCGCTGATGTCTCTTCCCCAATTATCAAAGATTTCTCTACGAAACAACAAGTTGCAAGGTCCATTGCCTGTGTTTGGCTCTAATGTCACCTCCGATATCACTTCCAATAGCTTCTGTTCACCTAATCCGGGACCATGTGATCCACAAGTAACGGCGCTCCTCGAGGTCGCCGGAGCAGTTGGATATCCGATGTCGTTAGCGGAATCTTGGCAAGGAAACAACGCCTGCGACAGCTGGAGCTTCGTTAGCTGTGATTCTTCCGGGAAGAATGTCACCTCCGTGAGCTTATCGAGGCAGAAGCTCTCAGGTACGATTTCACCGGCGTTCGCAAATTTGACCTCGTTAAGAAGTTTATCATTAAACGATAACAATCTCGTTGGCATTATTCCTTCAAACTTAACATCCTTGCCGAATCTTCAACTTCTTGATCTATCCAACAACAATCTCTCCGGTGCTATACCATCGTTCCCACAAAACGGAATAAAGTTTTCACATGATGGCAATCCATTATTAGGTCAAGACGTTCCAATTGGACCTCCGGGCCCACCTGGATCTACACCGAGCTCCACCGATCCCGGTAAAAACCCATCTGGCTCCTCAAAAGGGTCCCCCGTCTCCGGTGGTATGATCGCCGGAATCGTCATCGGCGTTCTTGTTTTTCTCGCAATCGTGTTCTTTGTTTTCTTCAAGTGTTGTGCGAAGAAGAAACACCAAAAGTTCGGTCGTGTTGAGAACCCAGAAATCGGTCAAGAACTGATGAAACCAAGCGTCATCGGAACCAGTTCAAACGGATTCAATGGCGGATTTAGCGAGTTGCAGAGCCAGAGCTCCGGCGACCATAGTGAAATGCATGTTTTCGAAGGGGGTAATGTCGTAATTTCAATTCAAGTTCTCCGACAAGTCACGAACAATTTCAGTGAAGATAACATACTAGGAAGAGGTGGATTTGGGGTCGTTTACAAAGGGGAATTACACGATGGAACAAAAATTGCAGTCAAAAGAATGGAATCGGGTGTCATGGGAACAAAAGGGTTAAACGAATTTCAAGCTGAAATTGCGGTTCTCACTAAGGTTAGACATAGACATTTAGTGGCACTTCTTGGGTATTGTATCAATGGAAATGAGCGACTTTTGGTGTATGAGTATATGCCACAAGGGACTTTAAGTCAACATTTGTTTGAATGGAGTGAACATAAGACACCTCCACTTAGTTGGAAACAAAGGGTTTCGATTGCTTTAGATGTGGGAAGAGGGGTTGAGTATTTGCATAGTTTGGCACAACAAAGTTTTATTCATAGAGATTTGAAACCTTCAAATATTCTTCTTGGTGATGATATGAGGGCTAAAGTTGCGGATTTTGGTTTGGTTAAGAATGCACCGGATGGGAAGTATTCGGTTGAGACACGACTTGCGGGGACTTTCGGTTATCTTGCACCCGAGTATGCTGGTGAGTACTAAATCTTTTATATATATATATATATATATATATATATATATATATATATATATATATATATATATATATATATATATATATATAATTTTTTCAAGATTATTAATCTTATGTTTATGCAAAAGAGGGTTGTTTTTCTAGCAAACCTACAACCCTAGATGCAAAAGGTGTTGATGCGAGTTGCAACTAAAAAGGAAAACTTTTTTACACATTTGGTTTGGAGATTAGTAATCTTTAATGTTAGATGCAAGTTGCAACTAAAAAGAGTGTCTTTTTACACATTTTGTTTCAAGATTAGAAATCTTCAATGTTCTATGCAATGCAAGCTAAAAAGACAAGTTTCCTACACATTTTGTTTTAAGGGTAGTAACCTTTAGTTTTTTATGCAACTAAAAAGACAACCTTTACCTTTTACATGTTTTGTTTCAAAACTAGTCATCTTGAATGTTCCATGCAACTAAAGAGACAATCTTTTTACATTTTCATTTCAAGATTGGTAATCTTTAATGTTCCATGAAACTAAAAGGACAATCTTTTTACACTTTCGTTTCAAGATTAGTAATCTTTAATTTTCCATGCAACTAAAAAGACAATCCTTTTACACCTTTCTTTTCAAGATTAGTAATTTAATTAATATTTTCTTATAAAAAGGTTGTTTTTAAAAGCACACATTGTCCCATGGCCTACTAGTGGCTGGCACCCTTGTGCTAATCTTTATTGTTCTAACAAAAATATGATATTTTTAAACATTTCACTTCAAGATTTGCGATATTCAATGCTAATTTTTGTCAAATTTTCATGATCAAAATAGCAACCGGAAGAGTGACAACAAAGGTCGATGTTTTCGCATTCGGCGTGGTGTTAATGGAGTTGATAACGGGCCGAAAAGCCCTAGACGAAACAATGCCTGACGAGCGGTGTCATTTGGTGACATGGTTCCGAAGAGTCCTCATCTCAAAAGAAAACATGCTAAAAGCCATTGACCAAACCCTAGAAACCGAAGACGAAGAAACACTGGATAGCATTTCAAAAGTAGCAGAGCTCGCGGGCCACTGTACGGCCCGCGAGCCCTTCCAGAGACCCGACATGGGTCACGCAGTGAACGTGTTGGGTCCTCTGGTCGAGCAGTGGAAGCCTTCTCGACCAGAGGAAGAGGATGGCTATGGAATCGACCTCCATATGAGCCTTCCTCAAGCCCTTCAAAGATGGCAAGCCGATGAGGGCACTTCTAGAACATTTGATATGTCTTTTAGTCAAACACAATCGAGTATTCCCTCTAAGCCTTCGGGATTTGCCGACTCATTTGACTCGATGGATTGCCGATGAATCCGATACACAGATATATTTCGTGATATTTTTTCATTTTTTATGGGTAAGATTGAAATTGAAAAGTATGTTGTTAACTTATTATTGTTTACAATGGTAGTGCTCAAATGATGCATTAGATAGTTGTACCTTATGCAGAAGCATGCACTACGATTTGTTTGTTGCTTAAAATGTATAATAGACCATGTCGCTTTTACATTTCCATGTTCTTAATCTTATCAAATATAGTATGAGAATTTTAATGTTAATATGGATTCAACTTATTTACTATTTATTAAAAATGTTAGATATTTGTGCTAATTTAATGTATAAAATAAAAATACTTACTACATTTGAACATATTGGCAAGTTAAAATCAGCTTGAAATTTTTAATACAACCAACAAATTTAAATAAACCGTTGAAAATTACATTAGCTTGTAAATTAAGCATTTGAAATGGTACATTTATGAGGGGTACATTTTGCATAGAAAGTATGACATGACCAAGTCTTAGGGTTTATGTTATAGTAACATATACAACATGCATTAAAACATGTACATTTGTCAAGATTTGTTATGTTGCTAAAATAATGGACCATTCAAAAAAGAGGCAAGTGGATTGGAATGATCTCTTCCAGCCTGTGGAAGTGGGATTCTGCAACTAGCCAGCTAATTTGACATGTGTGGGTCCCATCGAATCACCATAGGAGAAACAGAAAGCTTTTAGCTATGGAATATTTGTTCGGCCTTTTCTTTAAAAAGCAATTCGAGATCAGTTTCGAAAAGGTGTGATATTCCAAATAGCTTTCTTTATGAGTTAGTATGTTGTAGGTTATAGAATCTTGATCTCAATTTGCTTTAGTTATGCATTGTCAGTTGTACAGTACACGTCATCTGATCCCAAGTAGCATTATGCATTGACAACTTGTACAAAATGCAAAGTTATGGGGTTTGTATACGTGTTTTAATGTCCTGTTGACTATATGTTTTGTAGCTGTTCACATGAATTTAATGTTCGGCGATTATAATTATAGATACATATAAATTAATTTTGGAAGGCCAAGATGAATAGTAAAATGAGCTTTGGTGGTTGAGATATTGACCACAATAATTTGTTATATGAGCAGTTTTGGTCCCTTAAATTATGGTTTGGCTTCTGATGGTAGGGTTGGAACTGTGAAGCCGATACACATGCTTCCTTCTATTTCCCACCGCCTTCATGGATACGTGTCCTTGTAGAAAATGATGGAGGCTCCACGTTTCTTCCACTGATTAATTCTCAATGTTCTCGATCTTCTATACCTCAAATCACACCCCCACTTCACCTTTCTTTCTTCTGAATGAAATCGAGACACATACCTTGTTTTACTCCCTCTCATGATCGACTACGTCGATTGATGTTTATTTTGTTCCAATTTTTTTGGGGTTGATTTCTTTTGCTTCATCTCCCATTTTTCTCTATTTCTCCGTTTGTTCATCTTTTGTGTTTGATTTTGCCCTTTCCCTAAGATATAACAATCGTTTGAGTTCTAGGGATGGATTCGAAATGAAACAGAAAGCGAACGATTCCCCTATGTTGTTGTGTTAACAGAAACAAAAAAAGGGAAAGTTAGCCGACGATGCAGAAAGAAGCAACCCCGTGCTGTATCGATACTGTTCAACCCTAATTTCTTCAGGTCTTCATTCTACGACATATTTTTGAGAGGTAAATTGTAAACCCTAAGTATAAATTCTGAAATTACTTGGATTTTATTGTCTGCCTGTGGAATCACAATCAGAATTGATAGTTGGGAAAGGAAAACCCGAACAATCAATGAAGCTAGGTTTTTTCTCACTTGGTTAGTCTCTGAAAAAAATATCTTTTTTTTTTGTTTGTTTGCATGTCTAGGTATATAATTGAAAGGTCTAGTATGCTCTAAGAGTCATATTAAAGTAATATTGCTAATTAACATATGATCCTAAAGGTCACACTAACAACAACTTGATACAATTGATTATTTATTAGAAATCGATTTTAATAAATATTCGATAAAACTCTTATAATTAAATTGAAAATTATTTATTGAAAATAATAATTTTCATTAGCAAGTAATATTACATAATTAATATGATATGATTAATAAGTAGTGTATAACTTTTTGGACTAGTTAAAACCTTTTTGTCTTTTACTCAAAAAACAAAGTTTATATTTTATAAACATTGACTTTATAAAAGTTAAACTAACCTTTCTCTTTTATATATAATTTTCGAAATTTGCATAAAAAGAAGAAGAGTATGGCTTTTCCATTAGTCTTTTCAAAAGAATTCAAGCATGAGAGACATGTTTATGACATGAGAATATATGTGCTTAAAGTGTTAAGACCTAATGGTTAATAATTTCACTTTATGCATATAAATAAGAGGCTTGCATTCTTGAAATGTGGCTCATTCATTCCTTGAAAAAGTGGCCGAAACTTCTTCTCCCCTTCTCATTCACTCTTAATTAGTTAAGAACACTTGAAGTTACTTGCATCTTCAAGCCTTCTTTAAGTTCATATTGGTTATGAACTTAAAGCTCAAGGATTTAAGAGTTTATGGACTAGAATCTACATCAAGTTGAGTCATTGTTGGTGTTTCATGCATCTTTTGTCATTTAAAGTTGTCTTATAAAAACAAAGGTTGTTTGATGTGTATATTGATGTATATGATGTGCATAAACTAGCCAATGACCAATGTGTTGTTGTGTTGGTTGTTTTATTATAAAAATGGTTGTAATAATTTATTTATTCATATGACATGTAATAATTTAATAGATTAGCTTTTCTTGTTTATTTTTGTAAAGTAATATATTAGTTTTTAGAAATAATTTATTTATACAAAAATGTAACAATAAATGAAGTTAGAGCCATTTTTGAAGACAAAAGAGGCAATTTTCGAGTCTACTAAAGTGTTGAGCAAAAAGATGACACTTTCTGAAAAGTGTCATGAATGCTATCAACAATAGCCTTTTATTTAAAGGGTTGTTGGCCTAATGCAACCGTTTCTGCAACCCTTTTCTGAAAAGTGTTGCACGTGGCTGAATTTTTCCTTTAAAGAAGATTTTCCAATCTTTTGCAACCAATGGATTTTACTCAAGTGGAAGCTTCTTCAACAACATTTCAAGAATATTTTGGTCCCCTTAAATGTCCCTTTAGGAATGGACTTGGCATTTTTGTGTTTGCTCACAAAAATGTCATTAGTTGGTTATGTTTATGCACATATCTTTTTATGTATGTTTCTGTTGTTTATTTTATAAAATTATTATATGTGGTTGATAAATTAGTTTTTCACATGCTAAGATAATTTGGACAAAATAAACATCACATAGAGTTTCGGTTTTCAAAATTATACATAAGGTATAACAAGTTATTTTTTTTTAAAATAAAACCCAGTTTTATAAAATCGTATAAAAAACTAGCTTTTTATATAGAACCTTTAAAAAGTAATTTTATTTGTAAAATTGACACCATCGTTTATTATATGCATGTGATAACCATGATATCATATGTTTTTAAACTAGAATTATAAAACATATAAAGACCCTTTTTACAAACCTTAAATCTATGTAATCCTTTTGAAGAACACTCGCACGTCTCTTGTATGCACTAGTGAGATAAATGATACCTAACCGCTTAGTGTTACCCTTTGATGGCTGGGGTGTATTTGCGATTTCTATAACCAAGTTATAGGCCGATTACACAAAATTTTCAAATTAGACGATTTGATCGGAAATCTTTTGTGATAAAGGATACCTAAGCAAGAGAGATCCGATGCATAGATGGGATCAAACATATCTAACTAAATTTGTTATTAGAGATCCCATAAATCTAAGAATTATAGAGCAATATATAATTGATAATCGATATCTACCGGGTTGAATTCAAATGGATGGGATAAAGGATACCTAACCATTTGTTTGTTTTGCAACTTGAATCCTATACTTTGATAATTAATGTTTTTTGGAAACTAAAAGAGTATTAATTATTAAAGATTAAATATTGAAAATACTAAATGAATTTTGTTAAAATTTTGTAGTTAAATAATCTATTCCCATTATCACGAATTGTCATTTTCTTTAATGACTTAATTAAACAACAACATTCAATAGATACAACTTCAATGAATGGGTTCATGTTTTAAGAGACAATCTCGTAAGAGATATGAAGTTGTATACACTTAAAGGTCCTAGTCCTATATTATTTTCTTTGAGCAATTAAACCTGAACATGATACCTACTAAAGGCATCATTGTAATGCTAAAGATGCTTCTAACATCAAGCTAGGAATAGTTATTCATGACTTCTAGGAAGTCTTGGATAATTCAAACATATATCTGATGATATAACAGGTCAAGAAATATTCCAATAAATATAGTGATATTTTATTTAAAGCTAGTTTAAACATTGAAATAATGCAAGGCTAAAGGGTCACCCAGTGTGATCTAATATGCCCATGTTTTATGAACTGAACACCTTTAAGCCCAAGAAATCTACTAAAGCCCACATAGATGGATCTTGTTTCTTTTGAGAAGAAACTAGACACTGGAAGATGATTTACTCCTCTTATTTGGAAAGAAAGTCTGGAATAGACTAGTACTTCTAGTATCTACTATATAGAACTCATACTTTTCATGTAACACTTAGGTACTTGGTACTTAAATGTTAATCTAATATTTGTAAATGGCTTGCAGATATTTATTGAAGAGTAACCAGCTGAGAACAACCAAGTTGGAACTACACTCTCGGAGTTTAGTTTATTATTTATGCTTAGAACATAAATTACTTGTAATGTAAAACAATATTTGTTTTCGAACAATGTATGTTTTAATTTAGCATGCCTAAATTTAAGTCTCAATCATTTTATTCAAATGTTTGATAATTCACACAATCGTTTTTCATAACGATAATATTAATATTATGAAATTATTAACTTGTATTTATGAGACTAGATCTCTTAATAGAGTTGTGAAGTAAATATCAACATTTTGTGATTAAAATTAAAGTTCTATATGCAAGCACTTTTGACTTAAACTTGTTTTAAATCAAACTCATCTTTGACATTGTTATCTTTATTATATAAATGGCATTCACATATCCCAACTTCAAGAAAGGGATCTTTTAAGGCAAATAATGTAGTTTATTTGACATATGTGAAACTTATTTATATGTAAAGTATTCCTATTGATATTTTCACTAAAGTATAGAGAAAATAATTAAGGAACTATACACTTTGATGTACGAATTCCTTTTTAATGAATGTCTGAGATTAAGCATGAGATAACAAATCAAATTTGTTAACAATTATAGTAGTTTTAATTATATTTTTTGTGGTAAAAATAATTGTGAAATATTTCTTGAAGGTTTCAAAAGTTGAGATACAAATCAGTAAGAATCATCTAAGGCCTTAATGATAATAAAGGATGATTAAATCTTACCTGGTATGGTTTAGTTTCTAATAGGTAGAAATATCATCCTTTAATCTTTTTGGGATAATACTTAAATCACTATTAATTGTATCTTGAATACAAATACCAACTAATAAGTAGAATAAACATTTTATAAGATTAAATATGGAAAGGCTCCATCCTCTTCTTACTTAATGTTTTATGGATTTGAAGCCGATGTTAGACTAAAACTTCTAAACCCAAAATCTACTAAATACATATTTGTATAATAATCTAAATATGGCTTAGATTGTTATATGCAAACCTACTAAGAATAGGTTCTTTTATTCTTGTGAAACCTAAGTTAGCAGAAAGCAAGCTTCTAATGACAAAGCAAGTGGGAGGTACATGGAACTTGAAGCAGCTCAAGAACCATAACCTTATGTAGTAATAGTTGGTACTAGTTTTAACAAGGATTGTTAAACTTGAATAATAGCTATTCACAAACGCAAATTGTTTGCATTAATGGTAGAATTCATCTATGACTTGAGAAATGTGGAATCTCTCATGATGAACTTTTATTGATGGTTTCTAAAAAATCCATCAAATACCAAGATGCTCTGTCAGATCTCGAATCCGATAAATAACTTAGAATCATGAACATGAGATGTAATCTATGTACAAGAATCAAGTACGACTTGATTAAAATTTATCCCTATAGCAAGGCAAGAAGGAGTAAATAATTCTTCTAGAAAGAATAAATTACATGGATAACCATACACATTTAAAGCAAGACTTGTTAAAAAAGGTTTCTCTCATACTCATGTAATTGAATATGGTCCTCATCATACTCATGACACTGATTGTGATCAAACCTTTTTCATAGATAGCTATGATTAGATCAACAAGGATATTATTTACTTTATATTCATATTCTTAATATGAGATATAGTAAATAGATTTCAAGAAAGACCACTTTTCTTAATAGAGATCTATAGTAAATAGATATCTATATAGATTAGCCTGGAGGTTTTCTTAATCCAAGTTATCCTAACAAAATGTGTAGACCTTGAGATCCACTTCTGGATATAAAGTAAACATCTCAATGTTGCAATCATCATTTTAATGTAAAACTACAAGGTATGTTTTTATATCAAAATGAATAGAACATGTGTGTTTACTAAGAACTAGTCGGAGCATAGTGAAATTCCTAATCTTGTATGAGTGAAACAAACTTATTCATTTAAAGTCACATTCTAACTAAGCAAGGTCGTTTTCACCTTGACTCGGAAAGTGTTTCTAAAATGAAAGACATAGGAAGGAGAATATACATTCCTGGAATGTAAAATCTATAAGGGATTGATAAAAGGAATATTAAAAGTTTCATGTCCTTATACATATATTGGCAATATCTTGAAAGGGATCAAGACATAAGATTCTTTAGAGAATTCTTGATATTGTCATATGGCACCATTCTGAGCTAGCCTCAAAAGTACATAACTCATAGGCTTGAACTAGATAAAATGATTTATATTATATTTGCTTGGCAAATGAATTCATCATTTATGCCATATTATGCATAGGACATGGTATTTGATTATGTTGTACGCATGTCATATGATACTAATTGAATACATGGTTAAGTAACTGGATGACTAAAAGAGCATTCTAAGGGTACTTTAGAAGAACTAAGAGAATGTATGTAACATCCGGGTTCCCAGGTATTATTTCTTATTCATTTATTTTTGGATTTTGATAGGGGACTCGGCGAGTTGGAGTATAAACTCGCCGAGTATGGTCGCGGATGTCCACGCGGATTCGTGTCTGGACTCGACGAGTCCACGCTGTTTAATGAAACCCTAATTTCATGGGTTTGGGACCTATTTAAAGGCCCTTAGGGCCGTCATTTGCATCTATCAGTCCCTTGAGAGAAACCCTAGAGCACTTGAGCGTTTTGGGAAGAGAGAAAAGGCCATTGTTAACATTGAAGCTTGTTTAACAAGGAAAAAGGAGGTTTTAGCCAAGAGGAAGCAAGGGAAGTGGACATCCTGTGATTTTGGAGCTCAGAGCATCACTTTAGAAGTAATATCTTGGCTCCTTTTCTGTTGTTATGATGATGATGTGGATTTAGGGTTTCTCGGACCCTTTATTGACTAGTTTTGAGGCCAATCCGTCCCTATGTGCGTTGAGGCGTTAGATCTGGATCCATTGAGGTCCAGAGGGCTTTACTCTTCAATCTTTATGAAGATCTTTGGGGGTTTTCACCATGGGTTCTAATAAATAGGGCTAAAACATCATATAAGAGCAAATAGAGGTTGTTTGTGTGTCAAGATCCGAACTTTACATGATTATCATGCTTGGAGAGGCTAGATCTATGATTTGATGGAGCAGATCTAACCTCAGAAGTTGTCTTTAGTTTGTGCATGGCATGAACTCGCCGAGTTGTTCTTGGGACTTGGCGAGTAGTTTGAAGGTTTCCCGTTAATCACTTAGTAAGTGGACTTGTCGAGTTGGGGGAATGACTCGGTGAGTCAGGGTGAGTCAGGTGTCTGAGTTCGAGTTGGAACTCGTCGAGTTGTTCTTGGGACTTGGCGAGTTGAGTCGAGGTGGCCCCGCGATTCTTGCTAGGTGGAACTCGTTGAGTTGAGGAAACACTCGACGCGCCAAGAGAGGGTTCAAGAGACAGTCAGTTGACACGTGTAGACTCGTCGAGTCTCCCTAGTGCACTCGCCGAGTCAGGTCAAAGTCGACCGTTGACCTTGTGGTCTTTTAGGGTTGAGTGCAGTTGTATTTATGGGAATATTTTCCTTATTGGATTAGGCGGAGGCTAGGTCACATTTCTACCAAGACAGAGACTTACCGAGATATCAGAGGTGAGTCTTCTCACTATACTGTACCTGGAAGGGTACCTATGTGTGACCGGAAGGTCTTGTATGCAATGAGTTGCATGTTTTGTATGCGTCATGTATATGATATGTATGCTATGTATGATATGGGCCGGAAGGCATTATGACATGGACCGGAAGGTCAGGGAGTCATGGACCAGAAGGTCAAAACGAGTAGGACCGGAAGGTCTACTGGGACTGGGACGGAAGTCCCCTGAAACACATGGACCGGAAGGTCGTGTGAAGTATGGCCTGGAAAGGCATATGTGTGTAAGGGTATTTTGGGGAAACTCACTAAGCTTTTATGCTTACAGTTGTTGTGCTATGTGTTTCAGGTACTAGCGAGGACCGTGGAAAGGCGCCGGCGTGATGCGTACACACTAGAGAGAGGATTTGATTTTTGTGATCTTGGGATACGATATGTTTTGATAACTAGTATCAGATATTTTGTAAAACTTTTTATATGAAAATGGTTGTGTCAAAAGGAAAATTTTGTTTTGAAATTTACGTTGTTACAATGTATATGAGACAATCGGTTTAGAAAGGATATTTATGGAAAGAGCTACACAAGATGTTAAGTTCTAAACATACATAAGTAATTATGAATTATAATTGGATTTTGACTTCATTATGGAATGAAGAGTAAGTTTGTTGGAATGAGGTCCGAACATAACATAATGAAACAATCTACTACAAAATAAGAATACACTACTTTAGAAGTTGAATTCAAATATGATTGGATGAATGAGATCATTGAAAAACTATGTTGATTTCTGCCATTCAAGGATCACATAGAAATATTTGTGACTTCGAGAGTATACTTAATCAAGCTAAGAGACTCTATATCAAGAAAGAACATCAATCATATTCTCCAAGATATTTGACTATACTTAGAGTAAAGCTAAGTATGGAGATGATAGTATTCACAAAATTCATACAAATTAAATTTTGACAGATCCATTGATAAAGTTATTCTTTTGAGATAAGTATGATTGGTCATACTTTAGCTATAAGATTTTATTATTCTGGAAATGGGTTTTGATTTGGATTTAGTATTTGGATATTGAAACATTATACCAACAACTATTAGATAATGTTATGATGTATTAGGATATAGTCATCACATTAATACTTGTTGTGTTCTATAATAACATGTTTAATCCATGAATAATGTTATTATTCTAAAAGTTCATAGTCAGCTATAATTGTGGGAGCAATTATGAAGTAAGACTAATATGAATTGGATTGGTTGGCTCTCACTATATGAAAGTGGAAAGTGGTTGTAACCAAGTTTCATAGGTACTTGTCAGAGAACTAGTATTGAACTGACCCACATCAAGATCATCTCATGAATCACTATCGTGAATGATGCTTGATTAAAATGTACTATATTTGTATCCTTAACACCTAAGATACATAGTTGAACTTAAGTGTAGGGAGTACTATGCTTTGATATGGTCAAATGTTGTTCCTTAGTTGAGTAGTTATAAAAGGAATTTTTAGGTATGGTATGAACTATGCAAGTGGCTTATGTAGTCAAGATGAGATTTGTTCCTTTTATGTGTTGAGAGTTAGAAATCTAACCTCTTATTATTGACTTAAACTTTTATTGGTCATTTTCATGAAGTTACCACTTCATATTCTCATATTTTCTAATAATTGACCATTTTGCCTTTTTGGTCAATAGTTAAGTAAAGTCAACTTACTCTAAATTTCAGGTTCTTACAATGTAAATGAGCTTTCTTGTGCGGGTGATCAAAAATGTATTAGAAATCATGGTTGACATCAAAGTGTTATTTAATCCCCGTTTATGACGACAAACCATTATCATAACAAAATGAATATTTTACCCTCACACGAGGGCCACATGCTTTAATTAACGGGAGTTGGGCTAATAGACGTACAATGCAAAAAAAGCAAACTACAAAACCCAACAATGTTATAAAATCAATACTAGGATCAATAGCGTGAACTGTGACAAACCTTAGGGAACAAATGTTTAACTTACTCTATTATATATATATATATATATATATATATATATATATATATATATATAGGGTGGGTTCAACAAAGAATCATTTTAAACCTTAGAACCAAGGAACCAATCTTTTTCTCGATTTTTAGAGCAATTATTTCATAAAAAAACTAAAAATATAGAAATTCATAATTTTTTATCCTCCATCCATTGATATCAAATTTGATAAACAAAAAAATTAATCTGTTTAGATTCGCACTGTGAATTTGTTTAAATTCAGACTGTGAATTTTGTGTTGTGAAATTTGCGCAGATTCACACTATGAATCTGTGCCGATTCAGACTGTGAATTTGTACAGATTCATACAGTGAATTTATACAAAATTAATGATTTATAGTGTAGATTCACAATGTGAATTTGAACATATAAAAAAGTAATTTTTTTTTATCAAATTTGATATCAATGGAAAGAATATATAAAGTTATGCATTTCTATATTTTTAGAATTTTTTTCTGATAAATAATAAGATCTAAAACTTGAAAAAATAATGGTTCCTTGGTTCTATGGTTTAAAATGGTTTCTTGTTGAAATTTTGCCTATATATATATATATATATATATATATATATATATATATATATATATATATATATATATATATATTATTTCAAACTTATTTTACAAGAAAACTTTCCAAACCCTCTCAAACTCTCCCAATAAGACTTTCATCTTTTATTATATTAGATTTACACACTACACAAACTCTATATTCTCTCTCATCTCAAACTTGAAGAACACATAAACATTACCACCAGTTGCCACCAACCACCACCCCCTGCTGTCGCCGCCTCCTACCGTCG
Organism: Lactuca serriola; assembly: GCF_051521515.1. Classification (NCBI taxonomy): domain Eukaryota; kingdom Viridiplantae; phylum Streptophyta; class Magnoliopsida; order Asterales; family Asteraceae; genus Lactuca; species Lactuca serriola. The sequence continues at coordinate 119,935,696 of NC_136409.1, read as the reverse complement.
GCGTACCATCGCCACCTCCGACCACCGACGAACCACGACCATCAGATCCACAAGCTACGGTTGACTCCAGATCTACAATTTCAGCTTCAGATCTAGAATTTTCAGTTACGGACCTACAATTTTCAGCTTCAGATCTACGACTTTAGTTTTCAGATCTATGATTTTCATCTTCTGATCTACGACTTTCATCTTCAAATCTACAATTTTTGTATTCAGATCTACCACTTTTGTCTTCAGATCTACCATTTTCGTCTTCATATCAACCATTTTCTCCTCCAGATTTATGAGCTCCGACGAGTGGTGATAACAACCACCTTCATCCATCACCGTCACCGCTAATGGAAACATGTATCTGATAAGATCTTATTAAAATACTTCGATATCCACCATCGATCTCCACCTAGTCTATGATCTGGAGTCATGTAATTGTTTCAACTTCACTTTCCCTCTCTAAAACGAAAAAACATCTTAGTTCTGGTGCGATTTGGTAAGAGCTGATACCACCGTCATCACCGTCAACTTCGTTTCCACCATCGCTACCACCACTGATGTCACATTACACCCTCCTACTGTCGACATCATGTTCAGGTCTAGTCAGATCTGGTTTGTATGGTTTGGTTTTTCTAGATATGGTTTGTGTTGTTCTATTTCATGTATATATATGAAGCTATAATAGTGGTATCGGTAGCTGATAGTAGTTCCACCACCTTAGATACGTTCCAACACCGTCACATTCTCCATCTCTTTCTTTCTGACCTCCAGTGAAACACATCAGGTATGTCGATTTTTTTCCTTCTGTTAAGCTGTGAATTTAATGTTTTAATATCTCATTTATTGTTTATTTTTGTTAATCATAGTTTTTTCTGTTGTTAAGTTGTGGATCCATGCTTTTTTTCCTTATTTGTTATAACATATGCATCAAATTGTTATTCATAGTTTATGTTTGATGGTTCTTATAATGTTAATTAAAAGTTAGAATATGTATTATTATGTTAATGTTTTCTCGAATAATGTGAATTTTTTTTTAAGCCGTGATATATGATTTTTAATGTTTCAACTATTGTTCAGCTATGTTAATGTTCGTTTTAACTGTGAATGAGTGAATTGATATGGTTTTAAGTTATGAAAGTATGAAGTTATTTGTATTAAGTTATGAATTTTGTATATAAACTTTGAATTGACTATATAAATGGTGTTAAGTTGAAAATATGGTTGTGGATGCGTACTTTTTGTGTATTAAACTTTGAATTTTGTATACTAAACTGTGATTTTTGTGTTTTAAAGTATGAATTGACTGCATTAAACTATGAATTTTCTTTTTAGACTATGAATTGACTATATTAAGCTGTGAGTTTTGTGTACTAAATTATGAATTGATTGTATTAAGTTGTGAATGAATTGGCATAAAGATTTGATTATTTTATAATTTTTTTGGTTGTTTTTGAAATAATGTAAATTTATTCACGACTTAATGTAATAAATTCACAATTTAAAATATGAATAATTTAGGTATAAATTTTTTTTGTTAATTTTCTTCTGAATATATATATTTTTTTTGTGATGTATAAGTAAGTAAGAATACATTAGTTTTAATAATAGTTTTGTATTAAATTCAAAATGAGTGAAATAAATAGTTTTATTAGACTGTGAATGTACTATTAAAGTTATTAATGCATGACTTTATTTACAGATCTGATTTAGAAGAAAATGATGGTTGTGATGTAGGTACAAGTGGTTGGTGGCAGTGTATGGTGGTGGTGGTAGTAGAGTTTGAATTTTTGATTTCTTTGAGTTTGTGAATTATTATAAAATGGTTTGTATTAAGTTTTGAATTTTATGAATTAAACTATAAATGAACTGTATAAACTTGTAATTTATATAAGTTTTGTGTTTAAAATGAGAGCATATAACAATGAAAATATTATACTGCAACAATTACAATTTTTCCCTTTTTGTATCAAAAAGAGAAAAACAAAAGGATTTTCACATGTTTAATAATAATATCATGTAAATATTTACTAACTAATGGGGGGTTCTTAGGCTTCTTAATCTTTTGTGGTTCTCATTTGAACCACTCCCTATATACATACATACATATATATATATATATATATATATATATATATATATATAGATGGGTTTTATACAAACCAAACAATCCTATGTGTGCATGCAACCCTAATTTGAGGATCTATGTTTTCACTATTAGACATACAAGCATTGAACACAAAAACTAGAAACCCTAGGAGGCACATGTAATTTTCGAAATTAACATATAATTAGGGTTAGGATACATACCTTTATTGTTATATTGTAATAACAATCAAATCCTTGAAGATCTTGAACTTTGGTAGCAACCGCCACAAGTGTCACGCCTATAATGGCTCACAAACAACCCTAGCAACCAAGGATTACTATGGAGAGAGAAGGGAAGTGGAAATTATGCCCTAGCCTCTCTTGGAGTGCCCTTATACGAAATCCAACCCTATAGGGGTTTATATAGGTGATAAGGAAGGTTTATGATAAGGCAGATGTATCTTAGATAACCCTAATCCCTCAACTTCCTCCCTAAGGCTTCCAAGGCACCTTTAGAGCCCAAGGAAACCCTAGGACGCTCTAGATTTCGTTCGATCCATCTAAGGGAGGTTCTAGAATGCTCAATGCTCAACTTTTGATCATTTTCACCTTTAGTCCCTACAGTTTCAATTAGTTCATTTAATCCCAAAATTAATTCCAAATTAATTTCTGGTTAAATATTAATTTAAAAATATGATTTCTAATTAATATATTATATCCATAATACATTAATAAATTAATTTATTAACCATGTAATAAATTAATAAATTATTCTTCTCTCTCCAACAATAATTCTATTCAATTGCCAGTTTTGAAGGCAACCCAAAAGGACATTGCTACTATCAATTCAAGTACATACCAATCATAGTTGTGGGCTTAGACACCTAATCCAACAGTCTCCCACTTGGATAACTCTAATAACTATAGTTGTAAGTATAACTTCAAAAATGACTAGCAAAATTTAGCTACCAAAAGTCGCTATCGAACACTAGTCTTATCAGTGATGTGTCCTTAAGATCAGGGATCATATATTCCTCCATTCTAGATATCGTATAAACCGAGACATGGCTTTTAATCATTCTCTCTATCTATGTGTTGTTTCCCGATTTCTGATTTATGACGACTGACAACAGACTACAATGGAACACATCAATTTAGTCCCGGCTTGGCCAAGCGCTTAGGGTGTCATCACTAAATCATCGAGGGGCCCACAGATATAGCTTTTATCCACTTTGGGTAAAAGGAACATATAAACTTCGACTCCAATTCTGGCTTGTATCTACTCATCAAATCACACATAACAATATGTTTTATAACACCAAGTTACTGGTGCGTTTACATATTATCAATGTGCAACTGACTTACAGAATACAACTCACACGTCTCGGTTTCAAGAATATAAGATATTATCATCTCACCAATCACTCACGATAAAATCCATGAAGCGATCCAAGTGAGCGTGGGTTTAATCCAATACTCTAATCTTATAGCAACACTCATGAACTCTGCAACAAACATGTGCTATGTCTAAACACTTTAGACAATCTACAGACGGACTCATGACCATCTTCATTCATACCTACTTCCAAAGTATGAGCGACTATGGAGGATTTGAATAATCTTATTATTCGGGAAGTTAAAACATGCAAAGTGAAACACAAGAATAATACTAATCCTATATGGCCCCAAACCTTTGAGTATAAATAAAACATTTTTTATTAAATCACCATATTGATTACTCATTATTTGTTGTTTCAGGTAATCAACTTCTTACTTGAATAATAACAACAGTTGTCTCATGCACCAAGCATGCACACTATGTTTACCTATGTTCATTACTTCGTGAAATAGATCAAATGAACACATTTCCAATGATGCTTATTTCACAATTCCTAATCCTAATAATTTGTGTAAGAATACAAAATTCTTGCCACAACTAGAATATGTTATATTCTAACATGTTATGCAACAGTCCTTTCGTAATGTCACGGCACAAAAGTCACCAAGACTCGGCCAATGAAATTACAAAGTGCTCTATTGGAGATTGATACACGACAATCCCATAGATGTGAGGTCTCACATTCAAAGTACATTCCTTTGAAAATCATTCTTGTATAAAAGTTTCTAACCTAGACATAAATTCTTAACATTCAACTCCTAATATGAAAACATTTCCATATTTACCATATGACAACTCATTCTAAATAGAATCATGTCTATTCATAATAATGTCAATATGGTCCATCCATTAGTATACTTCCAACTGCTCACAAGCGACCAATCCTTAGTGAACCTTAGATTGTTCTTGACAGTTGTTTAATTATTTTAGTCAAATCCGGTTCTAGTCCCTTTTTCCCTTTTAATGCCCTAGACATTTGAAAAATTTTAGAACGGTTAAATATTACAGCATATGCAATCAATCCTATACGAGAAGCGTATGGGACACGATTCATAATGTCTTACATGAAAGCATGATACTTTATTAGCCATTTTCCATAATATTTCTATTTGTCACGTTCTCACAATTCGAACTATGAAGAGGGATGTCGTAATCAAAATCAAAATTTAAGAATGCAGTTAATATATCCTTGACTAAATTTGATTAAAATTTCTCGATCTAAGCTTTTAGATTTGAAACGAAGTATAACATTCTCTCCCTTAATTATATCAAAACAACTTTTCAACCCCTACAACTTTGCAAAGTGAAACTTTTGTTTTTTGTAATTAATATTACCAACCTGCAACACTTCAAATAATAATCATGATCCCACTATCATGATGATTATATCCATTCCAGCATAACATTTATGCCCCCACTAGCTTTGACATGTATTCAGAAATCACTCAAACTTCTAGAAAACAATACTTATTGACTTCCAAAGTTCATCTTTACTAATACGATATGCTTCGATAAGCCTTCATCTAAGCTTCTCAAACTCATACACCTTTCCTTAGATAGCTCACATGTGTGTCTAAACTAATTCATAACTTATATTACTAAGTCCCACACGTTTAGACTAGTCGCCAAATCTCATAATTCGAACCATGAAGAGGGATTCCATATTGAATTTGAGAATGCAATTTACATAATCACTATCTCCTTATAATCTCTCTTAGTGAAAGCATTTCCTCATAATCATTTTCATGAAGGAGAGAAAACTTATGACACTTAGATTTTATGGTGTATGTGTTCCTATCCATGTGAATTTTTCATAACCATCATCGTAAGATAATGTTCGTGACAAATCCAAACTCATATGGACATAACTTGTTCATACTTGATTTCTTGCCATCAAGGGTCCCACCATTGCTTCTAAGTTATTTAGTGGTCCCCCTATACTTATCAATGTTCTTTCATTGAACAAGGTGCTTTCCTTTATGCAGTCTATTGAGAACTCGTAGAACTCATATGCATAGTTTACTAAACTGGAATGACACATAAACAAAGATATATCAACACGATAGGATACAAACCTCAAGTCGTGCACTGGTGTTTAATAATAGGTTTACTCTTGATTAGTTCTTGAAACTTTTCAAGATCATTTAGACTCCCACTAACCTCTTGACATATAAGATTCTCCTGTCAAGAAACATTTCTTGACAAACAAATATTCAATAGTTAGTGTGGATTCTTATGAAGACAAGCACTACACACATTTGGTATTAGTTGGTCTTTGTCTTATCCAAGACATCACAATTTACCAATTTCAAACGTGCAAGAGTAAGAAAAACAATTTTCTACTTCACATTTGAAGAGTGTGTTAGAAATTCTTAAGATGTGTCACTCAATTCACAATCTTGGAGTATGACTCTAAGACTTAATTTTGGAACGAAGTATGACTCATCCTTTTGATTTAACCATTTTAACAATTTCTGATTCCTCTTCTTAGCCATACTAGTGCACTAAGATGTCCTTAGAGGATTAATTGTGATATGGTTTCATAATCAAAAAGACGATCATAAAACACGATACAAAAGTACTCTCCCTTCTTCTTAGATTGAAGAAACTTTTATCTTTCTGCCTAATTGATTCTTCTTATTCGTTCTGCAATACATTGAAACTTTTCAATGATTTAGAATTACACTTAATCTTGTAAGTATACCCACATTTACTAGACTTTTAGTAAATCATGATGAATAATCTTATTGTTCTTTGTGGTGAACTTGACTAGTACACAACATTGTGTACCAGTTCTCCTAGTCCTTCACTTGACTCTTTGTCAAGGAATTAGTCTTAATTTTCCAAATATGAAGGTTCTCATTCATCATACAATACAATTTGTATGATTCCGAGTTTCTGTCCAGTTGAAACTCGGGCGACAAGAATCTTTCCTTATTTGGTAAATTCTCGACATTTAAACAAATAACATAACTAAGAATCACATTTATTTCAACATTGCTAAAACAAGAAATACACAAACATCAATTTTTCATACATGCCATTGCGAGGAAATTAATAAATAAGACAAAAACAAATATTTATTTTATTTATAAAATGCGTGGAAAAACTTGTCCTTACAATGCAATTCAAATGAAAAACTACGCTATTATATATTCCTAAGCAATCTATCATAACTATAAAAGTAGCAGCTCCAAAAATCCGATCATCGAATCATGCGATCGAAATCCACTTCTTCGCAATCAGACTCAACTCACTTTTCCTTTAAGCTTCCTCTCTTTTCTTTGATTCAACAAAGCATCAAAAAATGTAATCTTATCACATAATGTATTAAGAATAAAAAAAATAGGAACTTACAGAGTTAGTTGATGGATTTGACCTAAAGTAGAGTCATACGTCTTGACTCTCCCGTCTCTTAGATCTATCAGGTAGACAGTGTAGCTTCGTCTCCAATGTCCCCTCTCATGGCAATAAAACCAAATTGACTCTTTTGGAACAACACACGGAACTACCTCAGACTTTGCCTTTCTCTTATGGTCAAACGTTTTGAGCATGGCATGTCTTTCGTTGCCATTGCCTATGTCCATGGAGGTTTGGAAGGCAGATCTACCAATCAACTTTGCTTCTCCAGTGCGCCAAATCATTTCTGATTTAGCATCAACAAGCAAATAGGTGAGATCGATGAGGGTCATGTCATGGTCCATCATATAGTACTCTCTTAAGAACTCACTATATGAGTCAAGAAGCGATTGAAGAACCCAGTCAACAGCCAGCTTCTCATAGAAAATGACTCCCAACATTCTTAACTTGTCAATGGACGACTTCTTCTTTAAGACGTGTGCACACACTGACTTTCCTTCTTCGTGTTTACTTTCCAAAAGGGCTTGAGTGAGCTTTAACTTTCCAAGCCTTCGAACTTGTGGGTCAGGGAGAACAATAGGAGGAGGTGGGGGAAGTGAAGCATGATCTCTTGTTCCTCGATTGAATCGTGGAATATCATCTTCATGTGGATAGCTTGTTCCAAGGGATTTGGGAAGAGAATAGTTAGAATCAAACATCTACAAAACGGTAGAAAATTCAAGTCAGTTGATTGAGTCCTTAATAAACCACCCAAATGAGATATTAAGGCTAGGATCCAACATAATGTTCTACAATTTGGAAGAGGGATGTCGTAATCCAAATTGTAGAACATTTGAAGGTAGGTAAATGACGATTTACCAATTTCCCCCATGAAAAACAAAAAGGAAATTTAAGTTTTAAATGAATTGAAACTCTTAGATCTCTTGAGATTCATTGAACTTTTCAATGGCATGTTTAAATCTCGATTGTTCCCTTCATTTGTGACTGGGATGCCGAAGATCACAAACAAGGTGTGGATAACCATGCAAATTAGCTTGGTACTCTTGATGTTACGAATCACCTAATCAATGTGCCGGTTAACCACACACGCTCCTTTGATCTATGATAAACATCAAGCTACCCATTGTCATACGTCATTGGTCTCATATTAGTGTGCCGGTTAACTACACACGCTCCACTATTCGACCAATAAGGGTGAAATGTGCAATTTCATGGATTAGCACCAAGTCCACATTTTTCCTAAAGTAACTAAGATTTGGGAATTTATAAAAGTGTTTAGTTACTTCGTTTTTCATTATACTTATAATGGAAGATTGTGTCCTATCCTACCCGTTCGGCTAATGACCCTCCACTAGTCAAGAGTGCGGTGGGTAAGAGTGGATACGCATTAAATCGCCATTTTATAAGCAATTTCCTTAAACACCCCTTATAGACCAACTTCGTGAATGAGGCATACTAACGGTAAGACTGACTCTTTACTTATACATATATAATACACTAGACTTTTAATTTTATATAGTATAAGTGTGTATTTTAAACTTTTAAAATACTAGGGTTTTTTAATTTTATTAAAATTTTCAAAAATTAAAACCATTTAATTTAAAATATTAAAATTTAAAAAACTTTTGATTTAATAATTATTCAAAAATTAAACGATTAATTAAATTATTAAATCAAATAAGGATTACCAATTTAAATTAAACATGTTAACTTAATTTAATCATTTATCCATGGATTTCGAAATTTAGGTAGGGATATCTTTAATTATGCAATCAAACAATTTACAAGATAATTACCAAAACTAACAACCTACTAACTTATTCATTAAATTTCAAAATCTTCTACTTGGAGTGGAAGGCAAGGCTTTCAACCTTGCCAAAAAATCAAAAAACCCTAGGGTTAGGAAACCCTAGATTTCGACTCCAAGATGGCCAAAGGAAAGGATTTTAAAACCCTTAGGCATTTTCAAAAAACAGGGTTCTTAAACCCTAATTTGCGAAAATTTAAGGGCCTTAGGGTTTAATAGCTATAAGCCCTAAATTTGTCTAGTTCAATCAATTGTACCAAATCTAATTGAAAACAAAAACCATACGCTCTGATACCACTGATGAGTTTTATACAAAACAAACAATCCTATGTGTGCATGCAACCCTAATTTGAGGATCTATGTTTTCACTATTAGACATACAAGCATTGAACACAAAAACTAGAACCCCTAGGAGGCACATGTAATTTTCGAAACTAACATATAATTAGGGTTATGATACATACCTTTATTATTATATTGTAATAACAATCAAATCCTTGAAGATCTTGAACTTTGGTAGCAAGCGCCACAAGTGTCACGCCTCTAATGGCTCACAAACAAACCTAGCAACCAAGGATTACTATGGAGAGAGAAGGGAAGTGGAAAATTCATCCCTAGCCTCTCTTGGAGTGCCTTTCTACGAAATCCAACCCTATAGGGGTTTATATAGGTGATAAGGAAGGTTTAGGATAAGGCAGGTGTATATTAGATAACCCTAATCCCTCAACTTCCTCCCTAAGGCTTCCAAGGCACCCTTAGAGCACAAGGAAACCCTAAGACACTCTAGATTTCGTTCCATCCCTATAAGGGAGGTTCTAGAATGCTCAATGCTCAACTTTTGAACATTGTCACCTTTAGTTCCTGCAGTTTCAATTAATTCCTTTAATCCCAAAATTAATTCCAAATTAATTTCTGATTAAATATTAATTAAATAATATGATTTTTAATTAATATATTATATCTATAATACATTAATAAATTAATTTATTAACCAAGTAATAAATTAATAAATCATTCTTCTCTTTCCAACAATAATCCTATTCAATTGTCAGGTTTGAAGGCAACCCAAAAGGATATTGCTACTATCAATTCAAATACATACCAATTATAATTATGGGCTTAGACACCTAATCCAACACACACACACACACATATATATATATATATATATATATATATATATATATATATATATAGAAAGAGAGAGAGAGAGAAAGAGAGAAAGGGAGAGAGAGAGATGTAAGGTTAATTGAGAAAATAAAAAAGGTTGAGAATGTGGGAATCATTCTCAGCTACTCATTTATTTTTGCCGCAAAAACCTCCGTCGTACCAGCGGAAATGGTAAAGGAATAGACATGTGTTCTCCAAAAAAAATGTTTCCTTAAACTATGTTAATCATTACCTTAATATATGCAAAAAACATAGTTTTTTTTTTCGTTTTTTTTTTAATTTTTAAGAAACTATTTTTATCAAAAAAATGATTTTAAATATACCAAAATTAATGATTTTTTATTCTCTACAAATAGACATCCATATTGATATAGTTTTACGTAAAAATAATTTTTTTTATATTTTCAGCTATTGTTATTCATAAGTGAATAAAAATGTATCAGATTTTTACTACAGTACATTCGTTATTCACATATGAATAAAAAGTATGATTAATTTTTTTTATAATTTAAGTATCATTTATATATGAATATATCATATCATAAACATAGTATATTTATATTTAAATATTAGATGATGCATTTACTTGTGAATATTACATAGTATATTCATTTGTGAATATTAGATGATATATTCACTTATGAATATTAGATGATATTTTCATATGTGAATATTACATAGTATTACATAGTATATCACATGTAAATATTACATAGTATACTCACTTGTGAATATTAGATGATATATTCACTTATGAATATTATACAATATATTTACATATGAGTATTAGAAGGTATTTTCACAAATATATGTATATATATATATATATATATATATATATATATAATTTTTATATGTTATTCACATATGAATAACATACAGACTTGCATATTTGTTTTGTGTTTTTAATAATCATATACTGATTCAGGTGAGAAAACATATTCATATATGAATATAACGTGGTAATTTAGTTTATGCGTTTCATCAAACAGTTGGGTGCATACAAGTTAACGTTTTTTTTTAAATGTTAAAAACATGATACTTTGACTATTTAAATCATGCAAAATAGTAGATTGATAGAGAATTATATGAAATTTTTCAAAAAAAACAAACGATTTGATCTTTTTTTGACTTCAATTTTGAAGTTTTATTTGATGATCGATGTTGAATGAATGATATGAAGTGGATTTTTTGTTGATTATCGATGATGTTGATCTAATGACGCTGGGAGTATAATTAATCGTAGATGTTGAAGATCTGATCGTATTCAAGCAGAATTGATGGTTGGATTAAAAGAACCAAAAACAAATTTTTGTTGTCAACTGTTGAATGTTGTTGATAAACATGTTATTGATGAAGATTGATGATTGATTAACACTAGATGACGATGATGGGGGTTTAATTGAAGAAATCTGGATAATTTTTGAAGGTTGGAGAAGCAATTTGTATGATGAACGATCGATTAGGAATGTGTTTGAACTATTATCTAAAACTCTATAGTTACGTATTTGAGATTGAAGGTTGTTATCATAATTACAAGTTTGCCACCGTGTCTTTTTATGCTTAGATTAAATGATTGGCTGAGAATGATTCCCTCATTCTCAACTTTTTTTTTTCTCAATTGAACCCTCCTCTCTCTCTCTCTCTCTATATATATATATATATATATATATATATATATATATATATAGAGAGAGAGAGAGAGAGAGAGGAAGGATCATTTGAGAAATCAAAGTTTCCCGAGAACCCAAGAACTAAACAATGACCGTTAGATTAAAATAATAGAGGGTTAGGATGCTTTGTGGTATTTTTGTAAATATGTGAAAATAAAAATGGACGGGGGCATCTTATTGAAAAGACTCAGGGGTATTTTAGGGATAGGGTAATTCATTCCCCTTTATCAGATTTAATCACGTCAACTATAAGCCTATCTCTCTCTCTCTCTCTCTCTATTCATCCTGTCTCTCTCTCTCTACACCTTCATCGTTGATTGTTGGATGAAACCACCGTCTGAAATCCATGGCCACCTCCAATAATCGTCACCCCCATCAACTGATCTCCTTCCTCATCGTCTCCCCCTATCTTTCTCCCTCACAAACACACACACACACACACAGGTAATCGACTAAAAAATGCCTCTTCTTATCTTCTGTTTCCAGCGACATGATGTTTTAATCTTTTACTCATACGAAAAATTCTATTAATGAGCTTCTTGTTTCACCTGTTTCGCAGAATCAATGCTAAATTTGGCTCAGGCTCTGTCACGGAATCGAGAGATAAAGGAATCAATCGATGCCTCTAATATCTAATCTCCAAATCGCATACGGTAAATCCAAGAATCAACGATCGGACCCTAGAATACATGGATGCCTCTGCCATCACTGATTATGAAGGTATGGATCCGTATTCCCAACGATTTTTTGATATCCGATGAACAACGACTTCCAATCACACTCCACGAATCAAAGAATCTGATATATGTATGATTCTTCGAAATTGATTATCGACAGAGCTATGCTACCGAAGTAAAACAACCATGCTTTCACCGCCTTGTTCGAAATTGATTGTCTACTACCTTCTGTCCTCAAGTCTATCTCTTGTTAATTTTACTATTTGAATATGTGTGTATGTTTCTTATTTCTCAGGGAGCAATTGTTTCAAATTATCCATGGGACGGGACCGATGAAAGCTAGTAAGTTCTAAATAAATTAATGTTCATTTTAAACTTTTTTTTGATGAAAATGCTCACATACTAATAAACATCTTTCTATTGCACTTATGTTTGTTTGCATTTTAAGACTTGAAGGTTTAGTTAAATGCTTCAGCAACTTAATTTGAACCTTGAGATTGAAAATATGATATATATAGATTATATTGTAGTATGCTGACATTGGTTTTTCTAGTATTTCAGCAAAAGTTACTATGCATGTCCTGATGATGTAACTTTCAAATACATGGAAAATTTGTATAGAGGCTCTCACTTTAACATGTCTCAAGGCAGCGAATTTGAAGAAGGAATAACTTATGGGGGCCAATGGAATTGTTCTATTTAAAATGTATAATGTTCCAAACATTTTGACATTTGAAAACCAGAAATTTAGAAAGTTTAATTTGAATTCAGAAGCTTTTCAAGTGGATTTTGTGATGTAAATTTTCAAAACTAATATGAATGATTGGTGCAGGTATCCCATATATGGAGGCATGCAAGACTGGAACTACATATTTGCTGATTGATGTGACAACCCAAAATTTTCATTCGTACAAACCCTACAGTCCAGCACTTCAATTAAAAGTTAAATACTTTTCTGCTAAATTTTAGCCGGTTTAAAGTCCGTTTGAGTATTTTTATTAATTATTCATGAAACGAACGGATAAAAGGAAGTAATCTCTAGAATGTCGGGGTAACAATGGAACAATCAACACCTTATTTAGGTGTTCACGGCCAAACAAAGGGGGTTTGGGCCGTGAACTCCCTTAAGGCCGCAAACTCATGCCTTAGGCATGATTTTACTCTCCATTCTTTCACTTCCCAACTTCCAAACTCAAGAACACTTACCATTCTCTCTCAAGTATCATCCCACTCTTCACCCGATCTTCCGAAAATGTAAGTGTTTCTTAACTTGATTTGTTGTTATAACCTAACATCTAGCTGTTATACATCATTTCATCCATTCATTCTTGATTTTCACTTAGATCTCCAAGTGTTCTTCAAAACACCAAGAACACACACTAGTGTTCTTGGACCTTAAACACCCAATCAAGCTTCTATCTTGTAAGTACACTTGCCCTAGCTTATTGAGTGCTTAGAATGAACTTTTTAACACTTAGAAAACACCAAGAAACACATGATCAAAGGTGTTTACGGCCAAGGGATGTTCTTGGGTCGTAAACCCTTATAAGTGGGGTTAAATGAACCCTAGTCCATTCCTAATCCTTGGATGCTAGTCTTGATCATTCCTTGAAGTGTTTAGGACCTTAAACATCAATGAAACCATGTCTCCATAAGAGTTTACAGCCATAAAAACATAAGGAAATGGTCCTTAGGCCGTAAACTCTATAATGTAGTGATATTGTGCCCATAATGCTTCCTAAGGCTTGGACTTGATCAATGGATGGTCAATCTTGACTTATAAGACCTCAAAACACCAAATGGCACTGAGTACCATGAGTTTACGGCCATAAACTCATGGGGAAATGACCTTGGGCCATAAACTCAATAAGGAGTGGTCCTTGGGCCATAAATTCCAATGCCATGCCATACAACCTTAAGATGCAACCCTTTGGTACCTATAACTCTTGAATCAAAGTGTTTCCATGTCCTAGGGTGTCTTAACTTGGTTAATTAGTTGTTAAATGACTAATTAGATACATATATGTTTTATTATATGTTAGCTAGGATCATTGTGTGTGTTCAAGTCCTCACTTGACACTTAGCATCCTTTACGGATCCTACTATCGCATCACTCATTTCAGGTGAGTTCATACCCCTTAAACAACCTTTTAAATGCCTTTGCATGCTTTTATGGGGGGGGGGGAGGCGATACAAGTTGAATATCATAGTTATTATATCAATCACATGTGATTAATAACTATCAAACAGATGGATTTACTATACTTTCAAACCGTTTTATCAAACAAACTACTTTTAAATCGTTTTATAAACAGACATCAAGTCATGGTTATTTATTATTTCAAACCCTTTAAATGTATTACCAAACCTCTTTTCCACTTATGCATTCATAAAAACCATATATATACACTTATGTAGTAGGTGTATATATATATATATATATATATATATATATATATATATATATGTGTGTGTGTGTGTGTATATGTATTTGATAAGATGGCTGTGACTGCAGCTCCAAAACTTTGTATAGAAAAGGTGTATAAACATACATGGACACTTCAAACTACATTACTAGTAAACTATAATAGGTATAGTTTAGGAGATACTACTTACTATTCCTAGTACAATTGGAACATACAAGAGTCAGTTCATTCATGAGTGTATACAAATGTACTACATACTATATGAAGAGATACTATTACATACTATATGAAGAGATACTATTACATACTATATGATGAGATACTATTACATACTATATGAATAGATACTATTATATACTATACAGAAATAACCATTCTACACCTGGGTGTTAGCTACAGTGGGAAAATGTACATCGACGGATGTCTACGGTTGTATTGTTCGGCGAGTTACCACGCCATGCTTATCCTAGTGCAAAAGGATACGATTTTAATGATTATATTATTTTCCCCTTTTACTTTTATCTTGAGACACATTCACATAAACGATGAGGTAGAATATATTTTGATAATAATAGTTGTACATGGGGAAAAACCTTTGTTCATATGGAGAAGCAAACCTCCAAAACTATCGGGTCTTGGTAGAAGACTACATTTTATACTAGTATGAAATATGGGATTTTCTAGGGTTTTCATACTTATACGAACTCTTTCATCAAACATTTACAAGTCTTTTCCTTACAGTTTTACAAATCAAAGACACTAAAATACTTATGAATTCACCAGCTTAAATGCTGATCTATGCTTTCAAAATAACTTGTATTCTCAGGTCATTAGTAGACAGGTACCAGTGACAAGTTTTGAGAAGACGAAGCACAGACAAGACTCGTCTTTTATTTTGATCTTTCATTTTTGGTGTTTATTACATTACAAAGAACACACATGTATTAAAATTATATATTTAATGCAATGGATGATGTTTGTTTACCTTTTTACTATTACTTTGTTATGATACTATACATGACGTCTTCCGCCCAAGAACGTTTCCGCCATTCTCGGTTTTGGGGTGTGACAGATTGGTATCAGAGCATTGTTTATAGTGAATTGAGTATATCAACCCATAAATGATATACTAACTATAAACACAATGGGATTAAAACACTCTGAACAAGAGTATATACTTTTAAATAATAAAATATTTAACTAAGTATACAAGCCTTCATTCATACTAAAATTCGTGTCACAATGACAAATACAAAAGTATTACGATTGTTGAATATCACAAGTAAGCTCGGGGATGTATGGTCAGTCCTGGGAGTGGCAGAGCCTTATCAACTATGTTGGTCCGAGGAGTGATTAGCATATGCCCAAGAATGGTTGTGATATGGCGACAAGTCTAAAAACTTACCAACACTACTACAATGAAGACACTAGAATAAAACATAAGTCTAAAATACTATATGAGTATTTGTGTTACTATAATCACTTATTTGAGAACTAAAAAGGTCTCTATCAAGTAGGTCAATAGTCGTTAAGTGTATACACTAAGGTTATATGACATTTAGGTGTTATAGACTTAGAATCTGTGATCTTTGCTTTACTTCCTGTTCCTTGTTCGGTTGTGGATTTGGAGTTAGGGTCACTTATTCGAAGGTCTATCATGCTTTGATTTCATATAACTGGTATACACTATACAAGTATTGACATGAATGATAAAGATCATCTTATAATTTTCTTAGGTAGTACGCCTATTTATATAAGATTCTTATACCCCTTTTCTCGCGTAGATATCATGGCTGGATTCCATCATCATGGCGACCCGTACTTCCCAAACCACAGCAATACTGGATGGCTTGAAGAAGAGCCTGAAGATGAGCATCCAATCCCTTTGGATGATCACCTCACAGAAGGCTTTTCGGATGGTGCTGACTCCGAGCCAGAGGTCAACAACCTACCCCAAGAGGGTCAAGCTCCAAATCTCAACCCCCGACCTGCGTTTCAAGGTCCCACACCCTTGTGAGAAACAAACTTGAATTGTTGGAGTGATGAACAGTGTCAACCCTTACCCTACAACGGGGACCGAAGCTTTTACAACATAAGCGAGGGTGGCTCGGCTGATCGAGCCCTATCCATCATGGTCCGCAGGATTGCTCGGAATGTTGAACAAGGTCGGGCAGCCATCGGTCGAGTAGTGGAGATTGATGCCAACTTTGGTGTCAACATGGTCCACATTCGCCATCTCGAAGAGGCGATGGAAAGAACCAGGAGGACCAATGAGACTCTGCAGCAACAGCTAGCTGCCTCCCGAGCTAAAGTCATAGAACTTCGAGTTCGCCAGAGGGCTCATGAACTACACCTTCAAGAAGTGGTTCATCAGATGGAAGATCCGAGGGTTCGCCTGAGGAATTCCCATCATCGTTAAAAGATGTATAGCACATCTTTTCTTTCGATTAAGGAATAGCTTTCTTACCTATGCTCTAAGTAGCACTTGTCTGTAAATTATTCCTGTCTTTCAAGTACTTTATTAGACTTCTAAACTGCCAACATTTCCCCTATGGTATGATGTAAGACCTTTAGTTAGGTCATTTTCCAGAACTTATTTACATCATTAATACCAATAATTTTGCCATGTTATCTAATCTAGTCAGGAACTCATACTATCATCTGTTGTTGAACTATGGCGATTTAGTTCATGAGACACATTCATCTTCTATACTATTGAATTCTAATCATTGTCTTTATCTTTTCAACTTATAGTTGAAAAATGCCGCCTCGTAGAAACCCAAGGCGTAAAAATGGTGAGGACGCACCGACACCACCACCGACTCCACCTCCTCATTTCGACGTTGCTATGTTCCAAGCAACTGTCACTGCGGCAGTAGCGGCTTCCATGCCACACATCAATACTCCTATCCTTAGTGGATCAGGAATTGGTACACCTCTTTCTAACCATGGCGAGAGTCATGGTCACCCCTGGGAGTGCACCTACAAGGATTTTACGAATGCCAAACCCCGGGATTTCAATGGAACAGGAGGGGTGATGATTTTAAGGCAGTGGATAGAAATGGCCGAAGCAGTCTTTGAAATCTGCGCCTGCCCAAAGAACAATAAGGTCAAGTTTGCTACTTGCACTTTTTCTGACAGGGCTTTAACTTGGTGGAATGGCCACATTAAGTCACCGACTCTAATTGTGGCAAATTCGATAAGCTGGGAGAACATGAAAGCCATGCTGATGAGAGAGTACTGTCCTCCAGGGAAAATTCAAAAGCTCGAGCATGAACTCTGGGGTCTTAAGATGGTTGATTATGATGTATCAACATATTCCAATAGATTATGTGATCAGGCAATTCTTTGCTCGGATATGGTTGCTCCTGAGAGCAAGAAAATAGATCGATTTATTTGGGGACTATCGCCTCAGATACAAGCAAGCGTGCTAGCTTCAAGGCCTGTTACTTTTGACAGCGCTAAAGAACTGGCACAATCGATTATCGATCACGGAAACTACCAGAACACAACAATTGCTTCACCCGATCAACAAAAGGGAAGCAACAACAACAGGAGGAAAGGTTGGAACAAGAGGAAAGGAGGGTCTTCACAAGAATCCTCAAAGAAACAATAGCTAGTTACAGTAAATGTGGCGGTTGTACCTACTGCTGTTCCTACTAACCCCTACCCGGCAAAGCCTTATGTGGGTAACCATGTGAAGTGCAACAAATGCAACTTCCACCACACCGGACCTTGCCGGGAAATGCATTGCTCCAACTGCAACAGAAAAGGGGCATACTGCCCGTTTCTGCAAGGCTCCCGCAAAGCCTAGCACTCAAGTTTCCAATGCTGGTGTAGGCCAAACTTGCTATAGTTGTGGCGAGGTGGGTCACTTCAAAAGAAACTGCCCGAAGGCAGCAAATACCGGCGGAGTGGGACGAGTTTTGGCTATGGGCCATGAGGAAGCCGTAGCTGATCCTACGATAGTTACCAGTATGTTTCTGCTCGATAATTCATATGCATGTATACTATTCGATAGCAGAGTGGAGAAAAGCTTCGTAAGCCAGAAATTTGTTCACTTGCTTAAACAAAAACCATGTACACTAAGGGAATCATTCAATATAGAAATGGCAAACGGGAAAACGGAAAGTACAAACTGCATATACGTAGGTTGTACTCTAACTCTAGATGGTCATTCTTTCCAAATAGACCTCATGTCGGTCTCAATTAAAAGTTTCGACGTCATAATCGGTATGGATTGGTTAAGTCGTCTTCACGCCGACATCATGTGATTTGAGAAAGCAGTTCGTCTTAACCTCCCTAACAACGAAACCCTAGTTATCTACGGCGACAAATCTAGTACGAACCTTCGCATCATTTCGAGTATACAAGCTCAAAAGTGCTTACGAAAGGAAAATCACACATTCCTTGCACACATCGTAGATACGAGTCAAGAAGTAAAGGAAATTCAGAACATTACAGAAGTATACAACTTTCCCGACATCTTTCCAGAAGAACTACCGGGATTACCACCGCAACGCCAAGTCGAGTTCAGAATCGACTTAGTGCCAGGGGCTATGCCAGTAGCCAAATCTCCTTATCGTCTGGCACCAGCGGAGATGCAAGAACTTTCCTGTCAGCTTAACGAACTTCTCAAGAAAGGATTCATTAGGCCAAGCTTCTCACCATGGGGAGCACCGGTCTTGTTCGTCAAGAAGAAAGACGAATCGTTTCGTATGTACATCGACTACAGGGAACTCAACAAGCTTACCGTTAAAAATCGTTATCCTCCACCCGAATTGACGACTTATTTGATCAACTTCAAGGAGCAAATTACTTCTCGAAGATAGATCTACAATCCGGGTATCACCAGTTGCGAGTGCTAGAGGAAGATGTCCCCAAGACAGCCTTCCGAACTCGTTATGGACACTACGAGTTTGTAGTGATGCCATTCGGATTAACCAACGCACCAGTTGTATTCATGGACCTGATGAATAGGGTGTGTCTTCCTTAATTGGATTAGTTTGTTATCGTCTTCATCGATGACATACTTATCTACTCCCGAAGTAAGGAAGAGCATAGTCAACACCTACGAAAATTTTTACAAACATTACGGTCGGAGAAGCTCTATGAAAAGTTCTCCAAGTGCGAGTTTTGGATTCGAAGAGGCGAATTCTTGGGCCACGTGGTTAGTGAAAAGGGAACACACGTGGACCCTTCCAAAATTAAGGCTATTGAGAATTGGTCAGCACCGAAGACACCTACAAAAATTCGTCAATTTCTAGGTCTCGCTGGCTACTATCGCAGGTTCATACAGAACTTCTCTAGTATCGCGAAACCACTTACCACACTGACCCACAAAGGCGTGGCCTTTGACTGGGAAGAAAAACAAGAGAAGGCGTTCCAAACGCTAAAACGAGCCTTATGCACCACACCAATACTATCCCTCGCAGAAGGAATAGAAGACTTCGTGGTCTATTGCGATGCATCCAACCAAGGGCCCGGATGTGTTCTGATGCAACGACGTAAGGTCATTGCATATGCCTCAAGACAACTAAAGACGCACAAGGTCAATTACACCACACACGATCTTGAGTTAGGAGCAGTTGTGTTTCCTTTGAAGATCTGGAGACGTTATCTGTACGGTACGAAAAGTACTATCTTTACAGACCACAAAAGCCTCCAACACATCTTCGATGAGAAGGAGCTCAACATGAGACAACGGCGGTGGGTTGAACTACTCAATGAATACGAATGCGAAATTCGTTATCATCCTGGCAAAGCCAACGTAGTAGCTGACTCCCTAAGTCGGAAGGAATACTCTGGTCGTAGAGTCAAATCCTTGACTATGACTATCCATTCAAACGTGTCCACACAAATTAAAGAGGCTCAGCTCAATGCTTTGAAACCTGAAAATGTGGCAAGCGAATCCCTGAGAAGAATGGATAAGAACCTAGAAAGCAAGGGTGGCAGAGCGTTATATTTCATGGACCGAATCTGGACACCGAAACACAGTGGCTTCAAAGACGTAATCATGACCGAGGTGCACAACACTCGATATTCCGTTCACCCGGGTTCAGATAAGATGTATCTGGATCTTAAAAGGTTATACTGGTGGCCTAACATGAAAACATAGATTGCTACCTTCATGAGTAAATGCCTTACTTGCGCAAAGGTTAAGGTCGAATATCATAAACCATCAGGTTTACTTCAGCAACCGGAGATACCTGAATGGAAATGGGAGCGGATTACTATGGACTTTATAACCAAGTTATCCAAGACAACGAGTGGACTTGACACCATTTGGGTCATCGTCGACAGATTGACCAAATCCGCGCATTTCCTACCAATCAAAGAGACTGAAAAAATTGAGAAACTAACAAGAACATACACTAGAGAGATTGTACAACTGCATGGTGTTACCATATCCATTATCTCCAATAGAGATAGCAGATTCACTTCGAGGTTCTGGCAGTCGCTACAAAGTTCCCTAGGAACGAGGCTGGACATGAGTACAGCCTACCACCCACAGACTGACGGGCAGAGTGAGAGGAATATCCAAACCATTGAAGATATGTTGAGATCCTGTGTGTGATCGACTTTGGGAAGGCATGGGATACTCATTTACCCCTTGTCGAATTTTCCTACAACAACAGTTACCACACGAGCATAAAGGATGCTCCATTTGAAGCCCTCTATGGCCGGAAGTGCAGATCCCCTCTGCGCTAGGTTGAAGTGGGTGACACTTATTTAGCTAGAGGACAAGTTCATGACAGCACTCTCACAGGTCGGAAAATCATACGGGAAACGACAAAGAAGATCGTTCAGATTCGTGAACGGTTGAAAGCCTCTAGAGACCGTCAGAAAAGCTATGCAGACAAGCAAAGGAGACCTTTGGAATTCCAGGTGGGAGACCAATTCCTTTTGAAAGTCTCACCCTAGAAGGGTTTGATACGCTTCGGTAAGCGTGGAAAGCTAAATCCAAGATACATAGGGCCTTTTGAGATTATTGCTAGGATCGGCCCTGTAGCTTACAAACTCAATCTACCGCGTGAACTCAGTAACGTACATTCTACTTTCCACGTCTCAAACTTCAAAAAGTGTCTGCCCGACGAGACTCTTGTTATCCCACTCGACGAGATCGAGATCAACGAGAGCCTCAACTTCGTGGAAGAACCAGTAAAGATCATGGACCGAAAGGTCAAGCAAACGAAACAAAGTCATATCCTGATTGTGAAGGTTTGCTTGAACGCCAAGCGAGGACACGAATACACATGGGAGTGCGAGGGTCAAATGAAATTGAAATATCCTCATCTTTTTGCTTAGTTATTTGTAACTATTTTATTTGCTTAAACTCTAATTTCAGGATGAAATTCCCTCTAACGGGGGAATGATGTGACAACCCGAAATTTTCATTCGTACAAACCCTACAGTCCAGCACTTCAATTAAAAGTTAAATACTTTTCTGCTAAATTTTAGCCGGTTTAAAGTCCGCTTGAGTATTTTTATTAATTATTCATGAAACAAACGGATAAAAGGAAGTAATCTCTAGAATGTCGGGGTAACAATGGAACAATCAACACCTTATTTAGGTGTTCACGGCCAAACAAAGGGGGTTTGGGCCGTGAACTCCCTTAAGGCCGCAAACTCATGCCTTAGGCATGATTTTACTCTCCATTCTTTTACTTCCCAACTTCCAAACTCAAGAACACTTACCATTCTCTCTCAAGTATCATCCCACTCTTCACCCGATCTTCCGAAAACGTAAGTGTTTCTTAACTTGATTTGTTGTTATAACCTAACATCTAGTTGTTATACATCATTTCATCCATTCATTCTTGATTTTCACTTAGATCTTCAAGTGTTCTTCAAAACACCAAGAACACACACTAGTGTTCTTGGACCTTAAACACCCAATCAACCTTCTATCTTGTAAGTACACTTGCCCTAGCTTATTGAGTTCTTAGAATGAACTTTTTAACACCTAGAAAACACCAAGAAACACATGATCAAAGGTGTTTACGGCCAAGGGATGTTCTTGGGTCGTAAACCCTTATAAGTGGGGTTAAATGAACCCTAGTCCCTTCCTAAGCCTTAGATGCTAGTCTTGATCCTTCCTTGCAGTGTTTAGGACCTTAAAAATCAATGAAACCATGTCCCCACAAGCGTTTATGGCCATAAACACATAAGGAAATGGTCCTTAGTCCGTAAACTCTATAATGTAGTGATATTTTTCCCTAATGCTTCCTAAGGCTTGGACTTGATCAATGGATGCTCAATCTTGACTTATAAGACCAAAGAACACCAAATGGCACTTAGTACCATGAGTTTACGTCCATAAACTCATGGGAAAATGACCTTGGGTCGTAAACTCCATAAGGAGTGGTCCTTGGGCAATAAACTCCAATGCCATGCCATACAACCGTTAGATGCAACCCTTTGGTACCTATAACACTTGAATCAAAGTGTTTCCATGTCCTAGGGTGTCTTAACTTGGTTAAATAGTTGTTAAATGACTAATTAGATACATATATGTTTTGTTATATGTTAACTAGGATCATTGTGTGTGTTCAAGTCCTCACTTGACACTTAGCATCCTTTACCGATCCTACTATCGCATCACTCATTTCAGGTGAGTTCATACCCCTTAAAAAACCTTTTAAATGCCTTTGCATGCTTTTAAATGCTTTTATGGATGGGGGGGGGGAATACAAGTTGAATATCATAGTTATTATATCAATCACATGTGATTAATAACTATCAAACAGATGGATCAACTATACTTTCAAACCGTTTTATCAAACAAACTACTTTTAAATCATTTTATAAACTGAAATCAAGTCATGATTATATATTATTTCAAACCCTTTAAATGTATTACCAAACCTCTTTTCCACTTATGCATTCATAAAAGCCATATCTATACACTTATGTAGTAGGTATATATATATATATATATATATATATATATATATGTATATGTATATGTATTTGATAAGATGGTTGTGACTGCAGCTCTAACATTTTGTATAGAAAAGGTGTATAAACATACATAGACACTTCAAACTACATTACTAGTAAACTATAATAGGTATAGTTTAGGATAGGGATGAGCAAAAGGACCGAACCGGCCGGAACCGGACCGGACCGGGGAACCGGCTTCGGCCAAAATCAAGAACCGAACCGGCCTGGCGGTTCTACCGGTTCCCGGTTCCTACCGGTTCTTGTCGTGTCTTCAAATGTTGGAACCGCTCCTTGAAAAATAGCATCATACGGTTCCGGTTTTTGCCGGTTCTACCGGTTTTTGCCGGTTCTACCGGTTCCGGTTAAATCGGTTCCGGTTCCTACCGGTTCCCGGTTCCAGAAATCCACAAAAATAACGTCCCGGTCCCGGCCCGATCGGTTCCATTGGGTTCCGGTTCCAGTGCTGGTACCGGTTCCGGCCGGTTCCCCGGTCCATATGCTCATCCCTAGTTTAGGAGATACTACTTACTATTCCTAGTACAATTGGAACATACAAGAGTCAGTTCATTCATGAGTGTATACAAATGTACTACATACTATATGAAGAGATACTATTACATACTATATGAAGAGATACTATTACATACTATATGATGAGATACTATTACATACTATATGAATAAATACTATTATATACTATGCGAGACTAACCATTCTAAACCTGGCTGTTAGCTACAGTGGGAAAATGTACATCGACGGATGTCTACGGTTATACTGTTCGGCGAGTTACCACGCCGTGATTATCCTAGTCCAAAAGGATACGATTTCAATGATTATATTATTTTCCCGTTTTACTTTTATCTTGTAACACGTTCACATAAACGATGAGGTAGACTATATTTTGATAATAATAGTTGTACATGGGGAAAGACCTTCATTCAAACGGAGAAGCAAATCTCCAAAACTATCGAGTCTTGGTAGAAGACTACATTTTATACTAGTAGGAAATATGGGATTTTCTAGGGTTTTCATACTTATACGAACTCTTTCATCAAACATTTACATGTCTTTTCCTTACAGTTTTACAAATCAAAGACACTAAAATACTTATGAATTCACCAGCTTAAATGTTGATCTATGCTTTCAAAATAACTTGTATTCTCAGGTCATCAGTAGACAGGTACCGGTGACAGGTTTTGAGAAGACGGAGCACAGACAAGACTCGTCTTTTATTTTGATCATTCATTTTTGGTGTCTATTACATTACAAAGAACACACATGTATTAAAATTATATATTTAATGCAATGGATGATGTTTGTTTACTTGTTTACTATTACTGTGTTGGGATACTATACATGACGCCCTCCGCCCCAGAACGTTTCCCTCGTTCTCGGTTTTGGGGTGTGACAATTGTTTTGAACTGACTTTGGAGATCAGTGCCAATAGTGGTTTCCTGCTAATAAGATGAGCTTCATCTATTAAACTTATTGACCAATGCAATTTGTTTGAAGAAAAAAAATCATTTCTTCATGTGAATTTGGGTTCCCTTAGCAAACACCCGACAAATTAATTTTGTAAAACTTTGACAGCAAGGGACATTAGCATTCATGATGGATTTTCAGTTCCTTGTAATGCAGTTGAGAAAGTGCTTCCTCCATTGGTAGCCTAATTCTTCAACAGATTGTGTTTCATTGAGGTTTAATTTTGACTAATTTGACTATCTTTGTGGAAAATTTTGGAACTTTTCACAACAAACTCCGGCTCAAGAATTAATCGTGATGGATTTACATGAAAATGAATGGAAATTTAGACATATTTTGTGGTATACTTCCAAATTTTTTCGTTTCATAAATATTTTATGATACTTTTTACTTAATGAACTTATAAAGAAAGTTGAGAAAAAGAAATGAGGCTTTCCCCGTTAAGTCCTAACTGTTTTACAAAATTACAAGAGTTACATAGAATCGTGACTTGAATTTTGCATAAAAACCTATCTATTTTGTCGTTTAGTTTTACTAATTCTCAAATAATCTTTCAATAATACCTCTAATCCATTTGTTTTTACAGAGTTTAGTACTATTTTAATAATCAATTGCAAATCATATGTGATTTGTGTGAATTGGCATACTATTTTAGTAATAAATTGAAAGCAAGACTATAAATATGTAGTGATTCACATGTAAATCACATGTCATTCACATATGAATCACATGTAATTCACATGTAATCACAAGTGAATCACATATGAATTACATGTGATTCACATGTAATTCACATATGAAATAACATATAATTCACATGTAAATCACAGGTGAAACACATATTAATTACATGTGATTCACATGTAATTCAAAAGTGAATCACATATGAATTACATGTGATTCACATGTAATTCACATATGAATTACCTGTGATTCACATGTAATTCACATATGATTCATTTGTGATTCACATGTAAATTACAAGTGAATCACATATTAATTACGTGCGATTCACATGTAAATAACATCTAATTCACATATGAATTACATGTGATTCACATGTAATTCACATATGATTCATTTGTGATTCACATGTAAATTACAAGTAAATCACATATAAATTATATGGGATTCACATGTAAATCACATGTAATTCACATATTAACCACATGTAAATCACAAGTGAATGACATATCGATTACATGTGATTTACATGTAAATCACAAGTGAATAACATATGAATTACATGTGATTCACATGTAAATTACAAGTGAATCATATATGAATTGCGTCTATATGCACACATGCATTTTGTGTGAGTGTTCTTCGTTAATTATTTTTAAAAATTTTCTTGTGAATTTAATATTTGAATCTTAAAAGATACAATCACATGTGAATATCACATTATATAATCACATGTGAATCTTACATGATATAATTACATGTGAATGTTACATGATATATACATGTGCATTTTGTTAGCGTTCTTGCATTAAACGTTTTTTTTATTTTCTGATACATTTTGAAGAACTTGTGGAAAATATTGAAGAGGTGAAAAGTGATAAATTTAAGAAAATATGGAAATCTTGATATGAAGAAATGATAACATTGTGAATATTTGTAGTTATTTTTTTAATTTTTAATTTTATTTGTATCGAAAAAAATACTTGTAGTATTATGTTTATGAATTGATTAATAAAAAATGAGATTTTTTATGATTTACTTATGAATATTATAGTATAAGAAATATGCATATATGCACTTGAAAAAATATGCATATATGCACCTAAAACATTGATTTTTTTTTTTGTTAAAAAACTAGAGTTTTTTGTTTTAAGTATTCTAGTGTTTTTTTTTTTTTTTTTTTTTTTTTTTTTTTTTTTTTAATTTATTGATTTTTAAAATTTCCCTTTTTTAAAAAATGCAGTTTTTTTTTAAAGTGCAGTTTTTTTTTAAAAACATTACAATTTTTTTTATAAAATGTAGTTCTTTTTTTTTTGAAAAAAAATTGCAGATTTTTAAGAAAAAATTGCAATTTTTTCAATTTTTTTAAAAAATTCATTTTTTCTGAAAAAGAAAATTTTAAAGATCTCTTTTTTTTTTTTTTTTAAATCGAAAATTATTTAAAAAAATTAAAATTTGATTTATTATGCTAATTTTTAAAACTTTTTATTAAAATTCCCAATAACAATAAATATTAAACATTAAATAAGATCGGTAATATGACGATCATGCTCTTAATGAGTTATTTTTGATCTAACGCTCTACTTTTAGTTCTCAGGTTCTTGGAAAACTATGAGTTGTTAACGGATGTCACCTATATATATATATATATATATATATATATATATATATATATATATATATATATATATATATATATATATATAGGGTTAAGTTCATGTGAGACGACCTAATTTTGTGAGACCGTGAGACGCAGTCCTAACCAATCATTTAGTAGATAAAAAAAATATTTTTAAAATGTAAAATAATTGAAAATTTTCAAATTTTTTTTTCAAATATTATTTTTGGAATTTATATTTTCCAAAAAAAAATTATCAAAAAAATAATAAATAAATATATTTTTTTACATATTCTAGTAGAATATTCTACATATCTGACAAATGTAGTAGAATATTCTAACATTCTAAAACTCATATTATTTTTTGATTTGGTTTCACGGTCTCACAAAATTAGGATGATCTCAAATGAACCTGAACGAATATATATATATATATATATATATATATATATATATATATATATATATATATATACGGCTTAGGGAATATGTGACTGTTATGCACCTAATATTAAGTATAGAACCATCTCTCTTTCTCTCTTTCTCTCTCTCTCTCTCTATATATATATATATATACATATATATATATATATATATATATATATATATATATATATATATATATATAGAGAGAGAGAGAGAGAGAGAGAGAGAGAGAAAATTCAATAGAGAACCATTATTATTCAAGGAACAAAGGAACAATCCAAAGCGTCGACATTTAAAGCGATTAACGGCAAAAGGAAGAGTTGTAAATTTTTATAATGGATGCATATGTATCGGATTATAACAAAACTCATTTCCTTTTTTTTTATTTAAAATTTTTTTAGGCCAAATTTTTGATCGAAAAAAATCTGAATATACCGTTTTTCACGATTTTT